>NC_067400.1:91572240-92253490 GCF_016432865.1 Antechinus flavipes
TTTCTATGAGAAAAATTGCATAAAATATGTTATCAATTAATCATCAATTATTGATTAAACACTTGCTAAGTGCTAGATACCATGCTAAGCTCCAAGAATATAAAGGAATGTAAAACACTGTTTCTTCCCTTAAACAGCTGATAATTTATTGGAAGAGACAACATGCAAACAAGAGTATTTGGAAGTTAATCTCAAAGGGAAGATACTAGCAGTAAAAAGAGGACTAACCAAATGATATATAACTAATAAAGGAGGTGGGTTAGTCAAATACAAAGTTTGAGGAATAATTGATGGATTGCCTATGCACTCTATTAATAAGCATGCAAGGTCAAACAATCTACCAGAGGTTATCACAGCAATGTAGCTTCTGTGGACTACTTAAAGTAAGACAGGAATAAAAGTTGTATAGATAAAAATGAGTATGCACATCTTACCATGTCAGCCTCACTTCTAAAAGACTTCTGTGGTTCCCCAGTATTGTCAATATAAAATGCTAATCATAGGTATAGAGCTGGAAAATATTTTACAGATCATCTAATTCAATCTTTTCATGTTAAAGTTGAGAAAATAAAGAAACAAAGACTAAACACACACACATACACACTATATATATATATATATATATATAATATACACATATATAGATAGAGATATATAGTATGTGTGTATTATGTATGTGTCTCTATATATGTTTTAATATGTATATAAATGCATGTATGTATATGTATATATGTGTATGTTTGCAGCTCAATAGGAATACTGATGTAAGTATATATACAATATACAGAGTTTCTAAGAAGCAGAACTCTAGGATTTGTACCTACAGCTACTCACTGGTGGACTAATAATTTTTCTATTACTATAATATACTGCCATAACTCTTCTCTTTAAAGCTTCTCAAAGAATGGCTTCAACCTACTTCCCAGAAAGATTTCACATCACCATCTATTTAAATACTATTTTTTATAATCAAACTGGCCTAATTTTTCTTCTTTTGTACATGACATCTCACCTCTCACTGCTGTCTTTTTGCTTGTGTTCCTTCCTTACACCTATCTTTTAAAAATAGTATCTTCCTATAAGTTTTAGGTCACTTCCTACAAGAAATCTCTTCTGATTCTCCTATATTAGTGCCCCATAAAATTATTTTAAAGTACTTTTGTATGTATTTCATAATTATCTCTGAGTTTGTTATCATCCCTCAATAGACTGTAAACTCCTTGCATGTAGGGTCATATTTATATATACATTCATGTCTGTGTGGATGCATAAATGTGTATATTGTGTATGCATGTGTATGCTGACTCCAAATTTTATTATACCTCCACATACATATTCCCATTACATATATGTAATATTTTATATAAAACATATGTGCGAATACATATGTATATATGTATGTTTCTGTATTTATGTATATCTCTGTGTATGCATATGCATACATATATATCTCTAATACCTAGCACAGTGCATGGACACAGTGAGTGATTAATAGACATTTTTTAAAAATTGAATTATGAAATGGATTGTTATCTGAATCATTATAAGAAGGGCCAACATGGATAAGATCACAGATCAACCATGATGTTTAAGTGTAAGTAGAGAGAACCAAAACTGATTTATTTAAATTAACTTCTTTTGAGGCAGGAGGGAGAGGAAATAACTTTTCCCAATAGCTTTTAGGTACTCAATTTTGTATGTATTGCAGATATACAATCTTTCTGTTCATTCTTTATACTTTCATTCGTTTAAATCCTAGAAGTTTTGGAAAATTGTGAGGACAAGGGGATTTCTTATGAAGATCCCATGTATCTTCCCTGCCCTCCATATTCATATGTTCCTGGTCTCAGATAATGTATTTGTCTTATGAGTTCTTGCAAATCCCCCATTCCAAAGTGAGCTCCTCAAACCTATTATTCTAAAATTTTAAAGGTCATACAAAAAGATAGCGTTTCAAACTCTCTACAAAAATGGTAACTATTTAACATTCATAATAAAAGAATGTAGAACAGGTAACTAGTCAGTGTCTAATCCTCTAATTTGTACTCTTTGAAAAGAGATTAGGAGAAAGTGGAGACAATGAAATGTGACTTCAGAAATCCCGGTCTCTCCTAGATTGTTTGCATTTGACTTCAATTCAGCTCTCTCTGTTGAAAATATGCTATGTTTAGGTTCATTCCAAACTAGATGCAGGTATTACAGGCAGAAAACCACAAGGGATTTAGGGAAGGTTCATTTGGAGTATAATAAGGACTTAAAATATTCTTCTTCTAGCTTGTTTACTTAAAGGATTTAGGAAGTTTTTGAACTCTAAAATTATGGCTTTTTTCCCTTTAAATTTGACTGTTAGATGGTATACTTCTTAAATTTATTCTTTTTTTAGCTCATTTTGGATTTCCAGGTAAAAACTATCACTCAGGGTTAACATACTGGCTCACCCTCTAAGCCCTTGGCTTTCACTAATCCAGTGATGAAAATACCTCTCTTGTTAAATAATGGAGAAAAGTTTATAAAAGAGTTTGAAGCAGTTTCTTAAGTTGTTCTGAATTTAGAAGAATCAGATATAGTGGATCTGAACCTAGAGTTAGTCCCACTGGTTTTGTGTTACTACTAGTTCCTTCCATTAAATCCTTGTAAATCTTCAAGTCATTATTTTGCTACAGATAGCACAGACTAATGACTATTTGTACTTACAAAGTGATCAAAGGGACTTGGTGGCCACTCATAACTTAAGCCTCTTAATCTCTAGATAGAAACTCTCCACACTGGAGGAAGAATCTAAAAGGAAAAGAGGGGAGCATGAGGAAAGGGAACTATTTCTTTTCCTGTTTTATTGTTCAGGAGAAAGAAGGAAAAGTTTGTGGAAGGATAAAAAGAAAAGGAGAAAAGATGGGAAATAGAAGGGAAGAAAGATAAGCACAATGCAGAGTAGAAACAAAGATAAAAGAATATAGAGAGGAATGGGAAAGGAGAGAGAAAAGAGAATAAAATATATGAGAAATAAAATAACTTCGACTTATGTATACACTTTCTTACAGAAATCATTGAATGGCAATAAATACTTCCAGAGAATATGAAAAAAAGGACATTTCCCTTTTGGACCATTTCATATGAAGTTTCGTCAGAGGAACAGACCAAAACAAAAAAAAAAAAAAACAAAAAAAAAACCCTACAACATCTCACTGATTTCTGATTTAAATTGACCAGCAGTTGTAGTATGATGAATGGAAGTTTACCATGTTATAGTGATGATGATGACAGGAGTTATTTTTGCCACAAAGGATAACTTTAAAAACAGCAAGTTTCACTAGGTAGAAATTCAACAAATAATTTTTAAGCAAATACATCTTAAGGGAATACACAACTAAAACCAAACCAACAACAAAAAATAGTAAGTAAGCCAAGTATTAGAAAAGCAATTCAGGCAGCTTATTTTTCAAAGTCTCAAAAATATTTCAAGAATAAATATGCTATATTAAAACTTTTTGGAAACAAAAATCTTTAGCTACGTGTCAAGTTTCATTATATCTTGATTTACATTTTAATATATTTTATATAAGTAAACATTTCCCAATTACATGCACAGTTTTTAACATTGATTTTAAAAATTCTTTCCTTTCCTTCCACTTCTTTCCCATCCCTTGAAAAGATAAGCAATATGATATTGATTACACATATGAACTCATACAAAGCATATTTCCATATTAGCTATGTTGCATATAAAGAAGAAAAAAAAGTTTAAAAAATATGCTTCAATAGGCACTCAGAGTTCATCATTTCTCTCTGGAAGTCAATAGCATTTTCTATGACTGATCCTTTAAAATTTTCTTGAATCATTGTCTTGATCAGAGTAAATATGCATTTCACAGTTGATCTTCCTTATAATATTGCTGTATACAATTTTCTCCTGATTCTGCTCTCTTCACTTTGCATTCACTCACATAAGTCTTCTCAGGTTTTTCAGAAACTCTGCTCCTGGGTTCAGGGGGTGGAAGCAAGGTGGAGGAGTAAAGTCAGGAAGCTGATTGAGTTCTATTAGTTGCCCTCGAAAACCACATGAAAACAAACCTCTGAACAGAATCTGGTGGAATGAAATCTCTCTCCAATGCAAGACAGACTGAAAAAAACTTTTAAAAAGGTCAGTTTCCCTGGAATGAAAAGAGTGTTTAGACCAGCTCAGACAGACTCTGGGAAAGCCAGTGAAGTGCTCTTAATCACAGCAAATAAACAACTAACATTCTCAGGCCTGACTCAGTAGAGGAGCTAATCAGTGGGGACACCCTTCCCCCCAACTTCTCACCTCAGTCCTAGCTCAGAAGGTAAACTCTGAGAAACCAGGCTATTTCCTAGAAAGAGCAGCCAAACTATCTCCTACAAAGACAAGAGGCCCCTGTA
The DNA here is from genome assembly GCF_016432865.1 of Antechinus flavipes. Taxonomy (NCBI): domain Eukaryota; kingdom Metazoa; phylum Chordata; class Mammalia; order Dasyuromorphia; family Dasyuridae; genus Antechinus; species Antechinus flavipes. The sequence continues at coordinate 91,576,636 of NC_067400.1, forward strand.
CTCAAAACCAAGGCTCTGAGCTTCACAGGAAGCTTGGGACAGTTTCCTTTAGCTCAGGAGCAGAGTTCCAACTTAAAAGTAAAAAAAAAAAAAAAAAAAAAAAAAAAAAAAAAAAAAAAAAGGAAAGAAAATGGGCAAGAAACAGAAAAGTACCTTGACCATAGTAAGCTACTATGGTGACAGGACAGACCAAAATAAAAACTCAGAAGAGAAAGAATGCCCACGGAAGAAATCTCAAAGAGTGAGATAAATTGGTCTCAAGTCCAAAGAAGCTTCTTGGAAATGCTCATAAAAGACTTTTTTTTTTTTTTTTAATTTTTTATTTAATAATTACATTATATTGACACTCATTTCTGTTCCGATTTTTTTTCCCCTTCCTCCCTCCACCCCCTCCCCTAGATGGCAAGCAGTCCTTTATATGTTGGATATGTTGCAGTATATCCTAGATACAATATATGTTTGCAGAACCGAACAGTTCTCTTGTTGCGTAGGGAGAATTGGATTCAGAAGGTATAAATAATCCGGGACGAAAAACAAAAATGCAGATAGTTCACATTCGTTTCCCAGTGTTCTTTCTTTGGGTGTAGCTGCTTTTGTCCGTCATTTATCAATTGAAACTCAGGTCTCTTTGTCAAAGAAATCCACTTCCATCAAAATATGTCCTCATACAATATCGTTGTCGAAGTGTATAATGATCTCCTGGTTCTGCTCATTTCACTTAGCATCAGTTCATGTAGGTCTCTCCAAGCCTCTCTGTATTCATCCTGCTGGTCATTTCTTACAGAACAATAATATTCCATAACATTCATATACCACAATTTACCCAGCCATTCTCCAATTGATGGGCATCCATTCATTTTCCAGTTTCTAGCCACTACAAACAGGGCTGCTACAAACATTTTGGCACATACAGGTCCCTTTCCCTTCTTTAGTATTTCTTTGGGATATAAGCCCAATAGAAACACTGCTGGATCAAAGGATATGCACATTTTGATAATTTTTTGGGCATAATTCCAGATTGCTCTCCAGAATGGTTGGATTCGTTCACAACTCCACCAACAATGCATTAGTGTCCCAGTTTTCCCGCATCCCCTCCAACATTCATCATTATTTTTTCCTGTCATCTTAGCCAATCTGACAGGTGTGTAGTGGTATCTCAGAGTTGTCTTAATTTGCATTTCTCTGATCAATAATGATTTGGAACACTCTTTCATATGAGTGGTAATAGTTTCAATCTCATCCTCTGAAAATTGTCTGTTCATATCCTTTGACCATTTATCAATTGGAGAATGGCTTGATTTCTTATAAATTTGAGTCAGTTCTCTATATATTTTGGAAATGAGGCCTTTATCAGAACCTTTAACTGTGAAAATGTTTTCCCAGTTTGTTGCTTCCCTTCTAATCTTGTTTGCATTAGTTTTATTTGTACAAAGGCTTTTTAATTTGATGTAATCGAAATTTTCTATTCTGTGATCAGTAATGGTCTCTAGTTCATCTTTGGTCACAAATTTCTTTCTCCTCCACAAGTCTGAGAGATAAACTATTCTATGTTCCTCTAATTTATTTATAATCTCGTTCTTTATGCCTAGGTCATAGACCCATTTTGATCTTATCTTGGTATATGGTGTTAAGTGTGGGTCCATGCCTAATTTCTGCCATACTAATTTCCAATTATCCCAGCAGTTTTTATCAAATAATGAATTCTTTTCCCAGAAGTTAGGGGCTTTGGGTTTGTCAAACACTAGATTGCTATAATTGACTATTCTGTCTTGTGAGCCTAGCCTTTTCCACTGATCCACTAATCTATTTCTTAGCCAATACCAAATGGTTTTGGTGACTGCTGCTTTATAATATAATTTTAGATCAGGTACAGCTAGGCCACCTTCATTTGATTTTTTTTTCATTAATTCCCTTGAGATTCTCGACTTTTTATTGTTCCATATGAATTTTGTTGTTATTTTTTCTAGATCAATAAAATATTTTCTTGGAAGTCTGATTGGTATAGCACTAAATAAATAGATTAGTTTAGGGAGTATTGTCATCTTTATTATGTTTGCTCGGCCGATCCAAGAGCACTTAATATTTTTCCAATTATTTAAGTCTGACTTTATTTGTGTGGAGACTTTTTTATAATTTTGCTCATATAATTCCTGACTTTCCTTTGGTAGATAGATTCCCAAATATTTTATGGTATCAACAGTTATTCTGAATGGAATTTCTCTTTGTATCTCTTGCTTTTGGGTTTTGTTGGTGATGTATAAAAATGCTGAGGATTTATGGGGATTTATTTTGTAGCCAGCTACTTTGCTAAGATTATGAATTATTTCCAATAGCTTTTTGGTAGAATCTCTGGGGTTCTCTAGGTATACCATCATATCATCTGCAAAGAGTGATAGTTTGGTTTCCTCATTGCCTACTCTAATTCCATTTATATCTTTCTCGACTCTTATTGCCGAGGCTAGTGTTTCTAATACGATATTAAATAATAATGGTGATAGTGGGCAACCTTGCTTCACTCCAGATCTCACTGGGAAAGGTTCCAGTTTTTCCCCATTGCATATGATGCTTACTGATGGTTTTAAATATATGCTCCTGACTATTTTAAGGAAAAGTCCATTTATTCCTATGCTCTCAAGTGTTTTTATTAGGAATGGATGTTGGATTTTATCAAATGCTTTTTCTGCATCTATTGAGATGATCATGTGGTTTTTGTTTGTTTGGTTATTGATATAGTCAATTATGCTAATAGTTTTCCTAATATTGAACCAGCCCTGCATTCCTGGTATAAATCCTACTTGGTCATAGTGTATTATCCTGGTGACAATTTTCTGTAATCTTTTTGCTAATATTTTATTTAAGATTTTAGCATCAATATTCATTAGGGAGATTGGTCTATAATTTTCTTTCTCTGTTTTCAGCCTACCTGGTTTAGGTATCAGTACCATATCTGTGTCATAAAAGGAGTTTGGTAGGACTCCTTCAATCCCTATTTTTTCAAATAGTTTATATAACATTGGAGTTAATTGTTCTTTAAATGTTTGGTAGAATTCACATGTAAATCCATCTGGTCCTGGGGATTTTTTCTTAGGGAGTTGATTGATAGTTTGTTCTATTTCTTTTTCTGAGATGGGACTGTTTAGGATATTTACTTCTTCCTCTGTTAGTTTGGGCAAGCTGTATTTTTGGAGGTATTTTTCTATTTCATTTAAGTTGTCGAATTTATTGGCATAAAGTTGGGCAAAGTAACTCCTAATTATTGCTCTAATTTCCTCTTCGTTAGTGGTGAGTTCTCCCTTTTCATTTTTAAGACTAACAATTTGATTTTCCTCTTTCCTTTTTTAATCAGATTTACTAAGGGTTTGTCTATTTTGTTGGTTTTTTCATAGAACCAACTCTTAGTTTTATTAATCAATTCAATAGTTTTTTTACTTTCAATTTTATTGATCTCACCTTTTACTTTTAGAATTTCAAGTTTAGTGTTTGACTGGGGGTTTTTAATTTGTTCCTTTTCTAGCATTTTTAATTGCAAACCCAATTCATTGACCTTCTCTTTCTCTATTTTATACAAATAGGCCTCTAGAGATATGAAATTTCCCCTTATTACCGCTTTGGCTGCATCCCATACATTTTGGTATGATGTCTCATTATTATCGTTTTCTTGGGTGAAGTTATTAATTATGTCTATGATTTGCTGTTTTACCCAATCATTCTTTAGTATGAGATTATTTAGTTTCCAATTATTTTTTGGTCTACTTCCCCCTGCTTTTTTGTTGAATGTAATTTTCATTGCATCGTGGTCTGAAAAGGATGCATTTACTATTTCTGCCTTACTACATTTGAGTTTGAGGTTTTTATGTCCTAATATATGGTCAATTTTTGTATAGGTTCCATGAACTGCTGAAAAGAAAGTGTATTCCTTTCTGTCTCCATTACATTTTCTCCAGAGATCTATCATATCTAGCTTTTCTAGTATTCTGTTTACCTCTTTGACTTCTTTCTTATTTATTTTCTGGTTTGATTTATCTAATTCTGAGAGTGCAAGGTTAAGATCTCCCACTATTATAGTTTTACTGTCTATTTCTTCTTGCAGCTCTCTTAGTTTCTCTTTTAAGAATTTAGATGCTACCCCACTTGGTGCATATATGTTTAATATAGATAGTGCTTCATTATCCATGCTACCCTTTAGCAAGATATAGTGTCCTTCCTTATCTCTTTTAATTAGGTCAATTTTTGCTTTAGCTTGATCTGAGATCAGGATGGCTACCCCTGCTTTTTTGACTTCACCTGAAGCATAGTAGATTTTGCTCCAACCTTTTACCTTTAACCTGCATGTATCTCCCCGCTTCAGGTGTGTTTCCTGTAAACAACATATTGTAGGATTCTGGCTTTTAATCCATTCTGCTAACCGCTTCCTCTTTATGGGGGAGTTTACCCCGTTCACATTTATGGTTAGAATGACCAATTCTGTATTACTTGCCATCTTGTTAACCCCGGTTTATGCTTTCCTCCCTTCTTTCCCCTTTCCCCCCTTCCAAGTATTAAGCTTGTGAGCACCCCTTGCTTCTCACAGCCCTCCCTTTTTAGTGTCCCCCCCCCGCCTTAGAGTTCCTCCCCCTATCTTACCCCTTTCCCTCCCAGTTCCCGTATTCCCTTCCGCTTAGCTTATTCCTTCCCTTTCCACTTTTCCCTTCTCACTTTTCAATGAGATGGGAGAAGTTTCACCATAGATTGAATATGTCTTAAGATTTTTCACTTAAAGCCAATTCTGAAGGCAGTAAGATACCCACTATATTCATCCCCCTCCATTCTTTCTCTCAGATATAATAGGTTTCCTATGCCTCTTCATGAGATGTACTACCCCCACTTTACCCTTTTTCTGGTACAATGTCCTTTCCACATCATTTCTAGAACAAGGTATACATGTATTCTTTATACATCTATATAGTCAAAATATAGTTCCCAAGATTAATCTTTACCTTTTTAGATTTCTCTTGAGTTCTATATTTGTAGATCAAACTTTTTGTTAAGTTCTGGTTTTTTCATCAGAAATAGATGAAATTCGCTTACTTCGTTGAATGTCCATCTTCTTCCCTGGAAAAAGATGCTCATTCTCGCTGGGTAAGTTATTTTTGGTTGCATACCAAGTTCCTTAGCCTTTCGGAATATCATATTCCAGATATGATATTTCGATCTTTTAATGTGGATGCTGCCAGATCCTGGGTGATCCTTATTGTGGCTCCTTGATACTTGAATTGGGTTTTTCTAGCCGCTTGCAATATTTTTTCTTTCATCTGAGGGTTCTGGCATTTGGCCACTATATTCCTTGGTGTTTTGATTTTAGGATCCCTTTCAGTGGGTGATCGATGAATCCTTTCAATGTTTATTTTTTCCTCTGTTCCTATGACTTCTGGGCAGTTCTCTTTGATAATTTCCTGGAAGACAGTGTCCAGGCTCTTTTTTTCATCATGTTTTTCTGGGAGTCCAATGATTCTCAGATTGTCTCTCCTGGATCTGTTTTCCAGGTCTGTTGTCTTCCCCAGAAGGTATTTCACATTTTTCTCCATTGTTTGATTTTTTTGGATTTGCTTGACTGATTCTTCTTGTCTCCTCGAGTCATTCAATTCCACTTGTTCAATTCTGATTTTCAGTGAAGTATTCTCTTCACTCACTTTTTTAAAATCTTTCTCTAATTGTCCAATTGAGTTCTTTTGTTCTGTGGAATTTTTTTCCATTTCGCCAATTTGGTTTTTTAGAGAGCTGTTTTCTGTTTCCAGTTCACTAATCCTATTTTTCAAGGATTTTACTTCTTTATCCACTCTCTCTTTAACTTTCTCCAGGCTCTTTTGCCAAGCCTCCCTCTCCTTTTCCCAAGCTTCCTTCTCCTTTTGCCAAGCCTCACTCTGCTTTCCCCATTTTTCTTCTAGCTCCCTTGTGAGAGCCTTTTTAATCACTTCTATGAGGTTCATCTGTGCTGAGGAACAGACGATCTCCTCTTTTGGGGAATCACCTGGGGACTGCCTGTTTTTAGTCTCCTCAGGATTTAGAGTCTGCTCTCTATCTGTGTAGAAGCTGTCAAGGGTTAAAGTCCTCTTCAGCTTCTTGCTCATTCTGTCTATTAATCAGAGACAAACTACCAAAGAAAAACAGAAAAAACTGGAGTCTTTCTTTGGGGGGGGGGGGCTGGGTGTGTTATCGAGCTTCCTCTACAGACTGCAGGGGGCAGCAGTGAGGCACTAGCAGGACTGTGCTGCGCCTGCGCTCTGAGATCCCAAAGCGTGCTGAGTCACTGAGGGGGGGGAAGGAGGGGGCGGCCAGGTCCTGAGAGACTCCAGCTGTTTGCGGTTGTGTTCTTCAGCCCCGGTGTTTTTAGCTTCTCTGCTGGGCTGTTGACTTGCTGCAGGTTCCAAACCTGTAGCGAAGCTCTCCCCGCAGAGACGGCTACGATCACTCCCTACCCCCTCTCAGCTCTGCTCCCGTGCTCTCACTGCCGCTGCCCTCAGCCTGCGCCCGATCTAAAACCGCCCCAGCCCTCCAGTAAAGACAGACCTTTCTTGGCGGATCTCAAGGATGGCTTCTCTTGGTAACTATTTGTGGGTTTTTTTCAGTCAAGCATTGATTCAGAGGCTTGTAATGAAGTGGATAGTGAGAGAAAGCGCGGAGCTTATGCAACTGTGAGCCTCCTCTCCGCCATCTTAACCGGAAGTCCCCATAAAAGACTTTAAAAGGCAAATAAAAGAGGTAGAAGAAAAAGTGAGAAAAGAAATGAGAGGTATGCATGAGAGAGTCAACAGATGGAAAAAGAAGGAAAAAAATGACTGAAAAAAACAACTCCTTCAACAATAAAATAAACCAAATGGAAAAGGAGATACAAAAGCTAACTGAAGAATATCAAACATTAAAAACTAGAATAGAGCAAATGGAAGCTACTGACTTTGTGAAACAGCAAGAATGAGCCATATAAAATAAAATGGAAGGAAAAAAATGATATGAAATACCTCATTGGCAAAACAGCCAATCAGGAAAATAGATCCAGAAGAGACAATTTAAAAATTGTTGGCCTACCTGAAGGTCATGACCAAAAAATTAACCTGGATAACATTCTTCAAGAGATCATTAAGGAAAACTGCCCCAATATTCTAGAAACAGAGTGGGGAAATACTCATTGAAAGAATCCATTGATCACCTCTTGAAAGAAATTCCACAAAAAAACCCCAAGGAACATTGTTGTGAAACTCCAGAACTATAATCTCAAGGCAAAAATATGGCAAGCTGCCAGAAAAACCAATTCAAATATCAAAGAGCAACAATCAGGATTACCCAGCATCTGGCAGCTTCTACAGTAAATGATTCAAGGGTCTGGAATACCATATTTCATATGCTTATAACCAAGAATTAACTACCCAGAGAGAGTGAGCATCATCTTTCAAGGGAGGAGATGGAGTTTCAATGAAGTAAGAGACTTTCAATCATTTCTATTGAAAAAAAAAAAAAAAGAGAACTAAACAGGAAATTTAATCTACAAATACAGGACTCAAGAGAACCATAGAAAGATATACAGGGGAAAATATATTTTATTTAAAGGTTAAACTGTTTACCCATCCTTAGATGGGAAAACAATATCTATATCTCTTGAGAACTGTATCTGTCACTGGGGCAGATAGAGTGGGGCATCACATGAATTGAGGGTGTGGTTGTGAATGAATTCTGATGTGATGATATCAAAGAAAAAAGACATTAAGGGATGGAACTGTACTTGAAAAAAGAGGAAAAAAAGAGGTATAATGGGATAATTAGTTCTCATGAAGAGGTGCAAAAGACCTATTAGAATCCAGGGAAAGAAGAAAAGGGGATGAGCATTATCTGAAATTTGATATTACCAGTTTTGACTTTGAGGGAATAACTTAATCATTCAGTTGGGTATAGAGATTTATCAAACCCTACAAAGAAATAGGAGGAAAAGGAGTAAAAGAAAGGAGAGGGATAGCATAGAAGGGAGGGAAAAAACACTAGGAGGAAAAGTTAAGTGAAGGGGGAAGGGTTGATAGAAGAGAAGGTAAGAGGAGATTTAAAAAACACTAGTAAAAATGGGGGTAGAGGTGATAGGATATAAAGTAGTGGATGGGGTGGGTAAAAAAAAAACACCACTAAGAACAGGGTGGAAATATAAGTATATGAACAGAGGAGAAAATAAGATGGAAGGAAAAACTAAGCTGGTAATCATAACTGTTAATGTGAATGGAATGAACTCTTCCATAAAATGGAAACAAATAGCACAGTGGATTGAAACTAGAATCCTATATGTTGTTTACAAGAAACACATTTGACACAGACAAATATAGAATAAAGGTAAAAGGCTGAAACAGAATTTATTATGCTTCAGATGAAGCAAAAAAGCAAAAATGTTTGTAGTAGCTCTTTTTGATTTAGAAAAGAATTAGAAAAGGTGTGGATGCCCATCAATTGGGGAATAGCTGAAAAAGTTGTGATGTATGAAGATAATGGAATATTATTGTTCTTTAAAAAATTGTGAAAAGGCTGATTATAGAAAGGCCTGGAAGAATTTACATGAACTAATGCTGAGTGAAACAAGCAGAACTAGCAATACATTATACATAATAACAGCAAGAATGTGTGATGATCAATTATGAAAGGCTGGGTTCTTCTCTATAGTTCAGTAATTCAAAACATTCCCAAAAGGTTTTGGATAGAAAATGCCATTTACATCCAGAAAAAGAACTAAGGAGCCTTAATGTAAATTAATGTTCACTTTTTTTTTTTTTTTTTAATCTCTCACATGTTTTTTTTTTTTTTTTTTTTTTTTTCCTTTTTGCTCAGATTTTTCTCTTCCAGGATTCATTTTGAGGTCTCTTTCAGGAGGTGATTGGTGAATTCTTTCTATGGCTATTTTAGCTTCTGATTCTAAGACATCAGGGCAGTTTTCCTTTATGATTTCCTTTAAGATAATATATAGATTCTTTTTTTAATCATGGCTTTCAGGAAGTCCAATAATCCTTAAATTGTCTCTCCTAGATCTATTTTTCAGTCAGTTGTTTTTCCTAAGAGGTATTTTATATTTTCTTTTCTTTTTTCATTAATTGGTTTTGTTTGACTGACTCTTGAAGTCTTATTGAGTCATTTACTTCCATTTGTTCAATTCTAATTTTTAGTGTATTATTTTCTTCAATTACCTTTTTTTGACTCCTTTTGAATTTGATCAACTGAATTGTTTTGTTCATTTCATTTTTTTCCATTTCACTAATTTTGTTTTTCAAACGAAGTGGTATCTTTTTCATATCTATTTTGTAAGGAGTTATATGCTTTTTACATTTCATGAATTCTGTTTTGTAGGAAGTTATATGCTTTGCCCATCCCTTCTTGCAAAGATCTCATTTGTTTTCCACATTTTTCTTCTTACTCTCTTTTAAGATTCTTTATGTAATCTTTCAAGAAAGCCTAGTGAAATAGGAACCAACCCATATCTCCCTTTGGGGCTTTGTCTGGAGTTGATTTTCCTTTAGGAACCTCAGGATTTGAGGTTTGTTCTTCTCTGTCTCCATAAAAGCTGTCTATGATGAGAGTTCTTTTTGGCTTTTGTTCATTATTATTGTTTTAAGGCTTGAAGTCTGCTTTTAACACAAAGGAGTGACAGCTGCTTTAGTTTGCCCTAGGGCAGTTCTGCTAATTGACTTCCTGTGCTGGGTAAAGTGGTTAGGTCCTGTGTTCTTCCAGCACTCAGTGGTTTCCATTTGCCTTTTGTGACAAATTTGCTAGATCACCCACTTGCAACCAGACCAGAGTAGCCTAAGAGGCTTACAAAAGATTCCCAGGTACATGGAAGCTGCAACTCTTTGACTCCCTGTCCCAGCTCCTTGCCCTAGCTCCTTGACTCAGGCTTGTTGTACTGTGATCTGGGTTTAGCAGACTGTCCCCCTGTCCATTTGAAACAGACCTGTTCTGAAGATTTTTCAAGCTATCTTTTTCTGGAAATATGTTGTATCCAAATATTTGTGGGTTCTGTGACTTCAAAACCAGTTTAGAGGCTTAGAGAAGGTCAGAGGAGATCACAGAAAGTCATGTCTGCTCTCTGCCATCTTCAAGATTTTTCTCTCCCATGATTTATAAAGTAATGTGTATTTTAAAAAGGAAACAATCCTCATTACTTACAGAACAATAGTTTCTCTCAAAATCATATCCTACAACTTGTTCTGTCATTTCCAAATTGATGGGTATCATCTCAATTTCCAATTGATTGCCATCATAAAAAAAGACATGCTACAAATATTCTTATGCAAATAGGTCCTTTCCGCCTTTTCTTTGATTTTTCAGGATATGGACCTAATAGTAAAAATTCTGTATCAGAATATGCACAGTTTTATAATCTTTTGAGCACAATTCCAAACTATCCTCCCGATTAGATAAACTAGTTCACATCTCCACCAATAATACTTTAGTGTCCAAATTTTTCCACATCAGCATTTTCCATTTTTATTATGTCATCTAATCTGAAAGATATGATATGATATTTGAATTGTTTTGATTTGTTATGTAATCTAGTCTGATAAATATGATGTGGTATCTGTGGTGTTTGATTTGCATTTATCTCATTGGTACAGTTTAGAGCATTAAAAATATAACTATTGATAGTTCTGATTTCTGAAAACTGACTGTTCATATCTTTTGACCATTTATCAGTTGGGAAACAGCTTTTATTTTTATAAATTTGGTTCAATCTCCTGTCAATTTGAACCTTTTTCAGAGAAACTTGTTATACACATGCCTTCCCATACTCATTTTCCTATTTTCATTCTTATTATGGCTGCATTATTTTTTGTGTGTACAAAATCTTTTTAATGTCATGTAATCATAGACATTTATTTTAATCATCTTCTTTATGTTTGTTCATATCCTTTGACCATTTATCCATTGGGGAATGACTTGTAGTCTTATAAATTTGACTCAGATTTATAAGATGAGCCTTTTATCATATACACTGATTGTAAAAAATGTTCCTCAATTTTCTGCTTCCTTTCTAATCTTGGTTGCATTAACTTTGGTCACAAATTCCTCCCTTTTTCAAAGATCTGACAGATGACTATTCCTTACTCTCCTAATTTCTTGCAATATACTCTTTATGTCTAAATCTTGAACTCATTTTGACCTTATCTTGGTATATAGGATGTGAGATGTTAATATGTGCCTAGTTTCTATCTGTTATTTTAAATGGAATTTTCTTTCTATATCTTCTTGCTGGATTTTTTAGTAGTATATGGGAATGCAGATAATTTGTGTGGGTTTGTTTTGTATTCTGTAACTTTGCTGAACTTAATTGTTTCAATTAGTTTTTTAGTTGATTCTTTACTGTTCTTTAAATGTACCATCCAAAGATCTGCAAAGAGTGATAGTTTTGTTTCCTCATTGCCTATTTTTATCCCTTCCATTTCTTTTTCTTCTCTTATTGCTATAGCTAACATTTCTAGTACAATATTGAGCAACAGACATGATAATGGACATTCTTGCTTCACTCCTCATCTTATTGAAAAAACATCAAGTTTACTATCTTCATTACAAATAATGCATACTAGTGATTTTAGATAGATGCAATTCCCAATTTTTCATTTTAAGAAAGGCTTAGGCTTCATTTATTTGATTCTTTCTAGTGTTTTTAATATGAAAATATTTTGTATTTTTTCAAAGGCTTTTTCTGTGTCTATTGACATGATTATATTATTTTTGTTTTTTTTAATCACATAATCAATTTTGCTGATAGGTTTCCAAATATTGAACTCACTGGGCATTCCTGATATAAAATTCACCTGGTCATAGTGTATGATTTTTGTGACATATTTCTGTAATTTTCTTACTAATATTTTATTTAAAAATTTTACACCAATAGGAAATTTGAAATCTTTCCATCATTAGAAAAACTGGTTTATAGTTTTCTCTCTTTATTGTTGCTTTCCCTGGTATAGGTATCAAAATCACATTTATATTATAAAAGGAATTTGAAAAGACTCCTATAATTATTTCTTTATAAGTTTATATAATATTGTGAATAATTGTTGCTTAAATGTTTGGTAGAATTCACTTATTAATTTACATGGTCCTTGGGATTTTTTTCTTAAGGGAGTTAATAATGTCTTGTCCTAAGAAAGGATTATTTAAGTATTCTGTGTCCACTTTGTTAATCTGAGAGGCATATGTATGTATGTATATATGCATGGTGCACTACTTCACTTGGATTGTCAGTTTTGTTGATACATAATTAGTCAAAAACACCTTTCAATAATTACTTTAATTTCACCTTCATTGGTGGTGCTTTCAAACTTCATTATTGATACCGGTAATTTGTTTTTCTTGTTTTTTTTTTTTTTAATCAAATTTTAAAATGCTTTTCTATTTTATTATTTTCACCCCCATATAACAAACTCTTAGTTTTATTTATTTGTTCAATGATTCATTTTATTCGTTAAAAATTCCGTTTAAAAAAAACTTTCTTTGATTTTCAGGATTTCCATTTTGGTGTTTAATTGAAATTTGTTATTTTATTTTATTTTAGTTACATATCCAATTCATTGAACTACTGTGTTTCTCTTTTGTTGATATGTGCATAACTCATAAATGCATATAAGTGCATTTTGAGATATACTAGTTGTGGTGATCTTTTTCTTCTCAAAACACAGCCAGGTGATAAAAGTTCAGATCTTTTATTATCTCCAATACAGCCCAATTAGCTTAGAGGCCTATCTCTCTGCTTGGTTCCAAGAGCTCCCTCCGAATGTCACCAAATCCAAAGGTCTGGTCCTTCAGCCTCTGCCTCTGCTTTCTTCTGCCTCCAACCAGCACAGAGATGGAATGAATCTCTGAAATCTCGACTTGTAGCTTCTTCACTCTGAAGAACCTCCTTGACTGGCCCATTGAAGCTCTATTTATGCTAGTGCTCTCTGGCCCAAAGAGCTTCAAGGGAGGTGTGAACTCACTGAACTCCAATGAGTAAAGGTGTGAACACAAGCCTTGTATTAATTAGTTCTACTTAGTACCTTGTTTCAGGTTCTGCCCAAAACATCTTCTTGTAAGATTAGATCAACTCTAATTAGTTAGCAGTTAGTAAGGATTCCAACAACTAGTCTTCTAAGTAGTGATTTGGTTGCATCCCACTAATTGTGTTTTGTTCTCATTGTTGTTATTCTCTTTAGTAAAACTATTGTTTCTATGTTTTATTCTTTGACCCACTCATTTAAGAAGTTTTATTTATTTTTTTTGCTTATTTAGTTTCCACTTCATTTTAGTACATTCCTCCATGACCCTTTATTGAATAAATTTTTATTGCATTATGTTCTGAAAATTGACACTCCTGTTTTCCACATTTGGTCATGCAGTTTTTATGCTATACATAGTTAATTTTTGTGTAGGTGTCATATAGCTGAGAAAAAAAAAAACACTATACTCTTTTTTATTTTCATTCATCCCCCACCCCACAAAGCTCTATCATATCTGATTTTTTCTAAGATTCCATTCATTTCCTTAACTTCTTTCTTATTTATTTTATGGTTATCTTTAATTTTGAGAGGGGAAAATGAAAGTCACCTACAATTATAATTCCACTTTTTCTTTCCTCAAATCACTTAAATTTTTTAAAAGAATTTGAATACTGTTCCATGTGGTAACATATATTTAATATTGACATTACTTATTGTCCATTTACCTTTTAGCAGATGTAGTTTTTCTAATTATTTCTTATAATTTAGTTCATTTTTACTTTTCCTATGTTTGAGATCATAATGATACCTTTGCCTTTTTTGCTTCAACTGAAGCATAAGTTCTACTCCAGCCTCTTATTTTAGCTCTTTGTATGTCTCTCTGTTTTAAGTGAGTTTCGGATGAACAACATATTGTTGGGTTATGGTTTCTAATTCATTTTGGTATTCCCTTCTGTTTTCCCATTTATATTCACAATTATGATTACTAGTTATGCATTTTCCTCCATTCCAGTTTTTTTATTCTTTTCTCTCTTTTTATTTTTCCTTCTCTAAAATGTTTTGCTTCTGACCATTTTTTTCTTATAACTCTCCTATTTATATTGCCCCCCTTCCCCTCCTATTTTCTGTAGGTAAGAGAAGTTTCTATATCCAATTAAGAGAGTGTGTATATGTAGTTATATATATTTAAACACACACACACACACACACACACACAGAGAGAGAGAGAGAAAGAGAGAAGTGGAAGAAGAGAGTGAGGAAAAAGGAAAAGGAGAGGAAGAGAGTCTTTAAACAGATTTAGATGAAAGTAAGGTTTAAGTATTTGACTCTTTTCCTCTCTACTGTAAAAGCTCTTCCTTGCATATCTCTTTAATGTGATATAATTTTCTCCATTCTTCCTTCCCACTTCTCCCTTTCTTGATAATCCATTTCTTACACCAAAATAAGTGACTCACTGCCATGTACTCTGTCTATATAGAATCCTTTCAATTGCCCTAATAACAATAAAGTAATTATAAGTTGTGTATTTTATATTCTGGTATAGAAATATAAACAGTTTAACCTTATAGAATCCCTTACAATTTCTCTTTTATGTTTATCTTTTTATGCTTCTCTTTAATCTTGTGTTTGAATGTCAAATTTTCTATTTAGTCTGGTGTTTTCATCAGGCATATCTAAAAGTCCTTTATTCCATTAAATATACATTTTCCCCTAAGAGTATTATAGTCAATTTTGAAGGCTACAATATTCTTTATTATAATAATAACTTGTTGACCTTCCAGAATATAATATCCCATGCCCCCAATTATTTTAAAATGGTAGCTGCTAAATCATGTAAGATTCTGGCTGTGGCTTCATGATATCTGAATGATTTCTTTCTGGATTCATGAAACATTTTCATTTGATCTTGAACCTTTGGCATTTGATTACAATATTCTTGGCAGTATTCATTTTGGAATCTCTTTCAGATAGTGATTAATGAATTCTTTCAATTTCTCTTTTATCCTATGGTTCCAGTATATCAGGCAGTTTTTCCTTGATAATTTCTTGAAATATGGTATCTATGCTCTTTCTTGGATCATAGCTTTCAGGTAATCTAATAATTTAAATCATCTCTTCTGGATCTATTTTCCAGGAGTTGTTTTCTGATATTTCACATTTTCTTCTCATTTTATTCTTTTGACTTTATTTTGTTGTCTGACTATGTTTCAAGGTGTCATTAGCTTCCTTTCTGCCAGTTTTTTTTTAATTCTTTTAAAAAAATTAAAAAATATATATTTTCTGTGGGTAGCTAGGTGGCGCAGTGGATAGAGTACCAACCCTGAAGTCAGGAGGACCTGAGTTCAAATCCAGTCTTAGACACTTAACACTTCCTATATGTGTGACCCTGGACAAGTTACTTAACTCCAATTGCCTCAGCAGATCTATATATATATATATATATTTCCTTCAGTGAACTTTTATATCTCATTTTCCCCTTTGGTCAATTCTATTTCAGAGAATTATTTTCATCAGTAAAATTTTGTGTCACTTTTCCCATTTGGCCAATTCTGTTTCTGAAACAGGTGTTATTTTATTCAGTATTTTTTAAGTCTCTTAACCTAATTTTACTTACCTATTGATTGTATGATCTAAGAAGCATGGTCACTGTTCTTCTGGTTTTTGCTTTGTTCCTCACACAATAAAATTCCCTAACACCTTATGACCAAATGAGATACTGTTTCTCAGAGCTCTTGTTCCCTCATGCCTGAGAATGATTTTCTGTGCCCTTAAAGTATGACCCAGAAGTGGGTATAGGCAATGAAGTCATTAAATAGCCTCTGGTCCTGTATTTAGCACTAGTACAGGGATACCTTATAATTTTTTTTGACCACTTGCCAGGTTCCCTTTTTATCTCGTTTGAGTGCTCCCAAAGCTACTGCTGATTCTATCATTGCCACTTAGTCCCATCCTTAATGTTCCATTTATGTTGGCTATGGACCTGTCTCCATTCCCATGTTAGAGAGCTTTCCAATCTTTTAAATTGTCTTAGGCTAGAAAAAATGTTTTTCTTTGACTTTTTGTTGGCTTGTCCAATCCAGAATTCAACTTGAGACTTTAAAGTTATTTGGTTGGTGAATATTGGGAAAGCTGTCGAATGCTTCTTCTACTGTACTATCTTGGCTCAAACCCAAGGAGTCTTTCAAATTTTCTTAATTTTTTTTTGTAACTAAGAAAAGAAAGAAATTTTTTGTATTGACTTGTTCTTTTTAATCTTTAAAACAGCTAGGTTTTGTAGTGGATAAAGTGCTGGATTTTCAATCAAGATTACTTCAAATATACTCACTTGCTTTTTGACCTTGACCAAGTAACTT
Source organism: Antechinus flavipes (assembly GCF_016432865.1). Classification (NCBI taxonomy): domain Eukaryota; kingdom Metazoa; phylum Chordata; class Mammalia; order Dasyuromorphia; family Dasyuridae; genus Antechinus; species Antechinus flavipes. The sequence continues at coordinate 91,592,966 of NC_067400.1, forward strand.
TTCCAAACTATTGACTCTCATGCATATCTTTCACTTCTTTTCTCATTTTCTCTCCTACCTCTCTTATTTGCCTTTTGAAGTCTTTTATGAGCATTTCCAAGAAGCTTCTTTGGGCCTGAGACCAATTCATATCAGTCTTAGGGATTTTTTCTGTGCATATTATGTTCTCATCTGAATTTATGTTTTAATCTGCCCTGTCATCATAGCAGCTTTCTATGGTCAAAGTTTTTGTTTGTTTGTTTTTTGTTCATTTTCTTTCTTTTTCTTTTGGTCTTTCCTCTCTCTTTACTTTTGCAGTTCAGCTGTGTTTCTGGGGTTACAGTGCCACTGTCCCAAGATTCCTGTGCAGTAATTTCCCAAATGAAGCATCAATTTCCAATTTTGTTGCCTTCATTAAAAAAAAAAAAAAAAAGCTTCTACAGATATTTTTGTACATTTGGCCTTTTCCCTTTTTGTTTTCTGGGATATAGACACAGTAGCAATACTTTTAGGCCAAAGAGTATGCATGTTTTTATAACCTTTTAGGCAAAGTTCCAAATTGCTCTACAAAAGAATTGAATCACTTTACAACTTCAGCAAAGCTGCATTAATATCTCATTTTCCCCACATCCTCTCAACCATTTGTCATTTCCCTTTTCTGTCCTAGTAGACAACCTAATTGGTAGGAGGCAATATCTCAGAATTATTTTATTTTGAATTTCTTCAATAAATAGTGAATTAGAGCATTTTCTCATATGACTATAAATAACTTTGATTAATTTATCCAAAAACTGTTCATAACTTATGAACAATTGTCAAGTGGAGAATGGCCCTTATTTTTATAAATTTGACTCAGTTCCCTATATGTTTGAAAAATGAGGTCTCTGTCAGACAAACTTACTTCAAAATATTTTCCCCTTAGTTTTGCTAACTATATTTCTCTCTATCCTATTTTTCCTGCCCCATTTATTCTCTTCTCTCTCCCTTTCATGCTGTCCCTCCTCAAAAATATTCTTCTGACTACCCGTTTCAATTACCCCTTGATTTTTTCTTTTCTTCTTCCCTTCACACATTCCTGTAAGGTAAGGTTAGTTTCACGTCTAGTTGAGTGTGTATTTTATTCTTCCCTTTGAGTCAATTCCGATAAGAGTAGAGTTCACTCACAACTCTTTATCCCCCTGCATTTTCCCTACATTGTAAAAGCTTTTACTTCCATGTTTTATGTGAGATAATTTGTCTCATCCTACCTTAGTCTTTTCCCTTCTCCCATTAAATTCCTCTCACCTCTCAATTTTAGCATTAGATTTTATTCCTTCTTATTCAACTTACATCTGGTCTGTGCTAATTGTTCATATATATCCTTTTAACTGCCCTAATAATTAGAAAGTTTTTATAAATTACAAGAATCATCTTTCCATGTGGGAATATAGTTTAACCTTATTTAGTCCCTTTTGATTTCTCTTTTAACATTTTTATTCTTTTCTTGACTTTTTTATTTCATAGTCAAATATATTTTCTATTAAGCTCTGGTATTTTCATCAGGAATTCTTTAAAGTTCTCTATTTCGTTAAATATTTATTATTCCCCTTGAAAGATTATACTTAGTTTTGCTGGCCAGCTTCTTTGCCATTTGGAATACCATATTTCAAGCCATCTGATTCTTTAAGGTAAAAACTGACAAATCTGGTTTTATCCTGACTGTAACTCCATAATACTTGAATTGTATTTTTCTAACTGCTTGCAATATTTTCTTTTCAACCTGGGAGTTCTAGAATTTGTCAATAATGTTCCTGGGAATTTTCATTTTGGGATCTCTTTCAGGAAATGATCTGTGGATTCTTTTGATTTTTCTATTATCCCCTGTTTCTAGAATATCAAGGCACTTTTCATTGATAGATGATGTTACTCTCTCTCTCTCTCTCTCTCTCTCTCTCTCTCTCTCTTTAAATCATGGCTTTCAGGTAGTACAGTAATTTTAAAATAATCTTTTCTGCATCTATTTTCCAGGCCAGGTCAATTGTTTTTCCAATGAAATATTTCACATTGTCTTTTTTTTTTTCATTTCTTTGATTTTGTTTTAACATCTCATGATTTGTCATAAAGTCATTAGCTTCTATTTGCTCAATTCTAATTTTTAAGGAATTATTTTTTCAGTTTTTTTTATAATTTCTTTTCCATTTGTCCAATTCTACCTTTTTTAAAAATAAGGGCAACTTGTGTTTTTCTTCTTTCTTATTTTTATAAAGTTTTTTTTTAATTTTCAAAACATATGCACAGATAATTTTCAACATTCATCCTTGCAAAACGTTGTGTTCCATTTTTTTTTCACTCCCTTTCCCCACCCCCTTCTTTAGATGGCAAGTAATCCAATATATGTTAAACATGTGCAATTCTTTTACACATATTTCAACAATTAATGTGCTGTGAGAGAAAAATCAAATCAAAAAGGAAAAATGCAAACAAACAATAACAATAACAATAACAAAAGTGAAAATACTATGTTGTGATCCACATTCAGTTCCCATAGTCTTCTTTCTGGGTATAGATGTCTCTCTCCATCACAAGGATATTGGAATTGGCTTGAATCACCTTGCTATTGAAAAGAGCCATGTTTATTAGAATTGATAATCATATAAACTTGTTGCCATGTACAATGTTCTCTTAGTTCTGCTCATTTCACTAAGCATCAGTTCATGTAAGTTTCTCTAGGCCTCTCTGAAATCATCCCGCTGATTATTTCTTATGGAGTGATCATACTCCATAACATTTATATACCATAACTTATTCAGTCATTTTCCCAAATGATAGGCATCCACTCAGTTTTTGGTTCTTTGCCACTAGAAAAAAGGTCTGCCACAAACATTTTTGCATATGTGCGTCCTTTTCCCTTTTTTATTAACTCTTTGAGATAGAGGCCAAATAAAGACTCTGCTGGAGCAAAGGGTATGCACAGTTCGATAAACCTTTGGACATAGCTCCACATTGCTCTCCAAAATGATTGGATCAGTTCACAACTCCATCAAAAATATATTATTGTCTTGGTTTTCCCACTTCCACTCCAACAATCATCAGTATCTTTTCTTGTCATCTTAGTAAATCTGAGATGAGCTGTATTGGTACCTAAGTTGTCTTAATTTGCTTATTTTTTAAATTTTTAAATTTTTTTAATTTGCTGATTTCTCTGATCAATAGTGGTTTAGATTTTTTTTTCATACGACTAGAAAAGGTTTTAATTTCTTCATTTGAAAATCATCTATTCATATCCTTTGACCATTTATCAATTGAAGAATGGCTCGTATTCTTATAGATTTGAGTCAATTCTTTATATATTTTTGAAATGAGGTCTTTATCAGTACTCTTGGATGCAAATTCCCCCCCCCCCAATTTACTGCTTTGTTTCTAATTTTGTTTGCATTGGATTTTTTTTGTACAAAACTTTTTTACTTTAACGATCAAAATTTTCCATTTTGCATTCCATAATATACTATAATTCTTCTTTGGCCACAAATTCCTTCCCCCTCCACAGATCTGAAAGGCAGACTATCCTTTATTCTTCTAATTTGCTTATAGTATCACTATGTCTAAATCATGAACTCATTTTGACCTTATCTTGGTATAGAGTGTTAGGTGTGGGTCAATGACTAGTTTCTACTATACTAATTTGCATTTTTCTCAACAGTGAGTTCTTATCCCAGAACCTGGGGTCTTTGGGTTTAGCAAACACTAGATTACAGTAGAGAATGACTATTGTGTCATATGAACCTAATCTATTCCGCTGATTAACTACTCTATTTCTTAGCCAGTACCATATGATTTTGATGACTGCTACTTTATAATATAGTTTTAGTTCTGGTACATTTAGGTCACTTTCATTTTCATTTTTTCCCCATTAATTCTCTTGAAATTCTTGAGTTTTTGTTCTTCCACATGAACTTTGTTAGGAATTTTTTCTAATTCTATAAAATAATTTTTGGGGAGTAGATTAATTTAGATAGAATTTTCATTCTTACTATATTAACTCAGCTTACCCATGAGCACTTGATATTTTTCCAGTTGATTTTATTTATGTGGAAAGTGTTTTTTTTTAAAATAACTTTTTATTGATAGAACCCATGCCAGGGTAATTTTTTTACAGCATTATCCCTTGCATTCACTTCTGTTCCGATTTTTCCCCTCCTTCCCTCCACCCCCTCCCCTAGATGGCAAGCAGTCCTTTACATGTTGAATAGGTTACAGTATATCCTAGATACAATATATGTGTGCAAAACCGAACAGTTTTCTTGTTGCTCAGGGAGAATTGAATTCAGAAGGTATAAATAACCCGGGAAGAAAAACAAAAATGCAAGCAGTTTATATTCATTTCCCAGTGTTCTTTCTTTGGGTGTAGCTGCTTCTGTCCATCTTTGATCAATTAAAGCTCTCTTTATCGAAGAGTTCCACTTCCATCAAAATACATCCTCAAACAGTATCATTGTTGAGGTATATAATGATCTCCTGGTTCTGCTCATTTCACTTAGCATCAGTTCATGTAAGTCTCGCCAGTCCTCTCTGTATTCATCCTGCTGGTCATTCCTTACAGAACAATAATATTCCATAACATTCATATACCACAATTTACTCAACCATTCTCCAATTGATGGGCATCCATTCATTTTCCAGCTTCTAGCCTCTACAAACAGGGCTGCCACAAACATTTTGGCACATAAAGGTCCCTTTCCTTTCTTTAGTATCTCTTTGGGGTATAAGCCCAATAGAAATACTGCTGGATCAAAGGGTATGCACAGTTTGATAACTTTTTGAGCATAGTTCCAAATTGCTCTCCAGAATGGCTGGATGTGTTCACAATTCCACCAACAATGTATCAGAGTCTCTGTTTTCCCACATCCCCTCCAACATTCCACACTATCTTGTGGAAAGTGTTTTGTAATTGTGTTCATATAGTTCCTGACTTTGTCACATATTTTATACTATCTACAGTAATTTTAAATGGAATTTTTTCTTTCGTATCTCTTGCTGCTGGACTTTCTTTGTAACATATAGAAATGCTGATGTTTTATGTGGATTTATCTTGTATCCTGCAACTCTGTTAAAATTGTGAATTGTTTTTAGTAACTTTTTAGTTGATTCACACTAACATTCTCTAAGCATATCTTCATATCATATGTAAAGAGTGTTAATTTGGTTTCCTCATTACATAGCATAATTCCTTTAATTTCTTTTTTCTTCTCTTATTGCTAAAACTAACATTTCTAATACAATATTGAATAGTAATTGTGATAGTGGGCAACCTTGTTTCATCCCTGATCTTACTGGGAGCGTTTGTACTTTGTCCCCATTATATATGATGCTTGCTGATAGATTTTAATAGAAACTACTGATTATTTTAAGGAAAATTCCATTAATTTCTATACTCTTTAGTCTTTTTTAATAGGGATCAATATTGGATTTTGTCAAATGTTTTTTTCTGCATCTATTGAGATAACCAAATTAACAGAAATTATATATTGACATAGTCAATTATGATAATAGTTTTCTAATATTGAACCAGCTCTGCATTCCTGGTATAAAACCTACTTGGTCATGGTGTATGATCCTGAGGATAACTTGCTGTAATCTGTTTGTGAATATTTTATTTAAGATTTTTGCATCAATACCAATTCTACTTTGTAAGGAGCTTTTTTTTTTCCTTCAATAAATTTTTGTGCCTTTATTTCCATTTCACCAATATGCTTTTTAAGTAATTCTTCTCTTCTCTGACTTTTTGTACCTTCTTTATCATTTGGCCTGATCTGTTTTAAAGCATTGTCTTCTTCAATATTTTTGTGTCTCCTTTTAATCTGTTGACTCATTTTTTCATGATTTTCTAGCACAACACTCACTTTTCTTGCCATTTTTTCCTATACCTCTCTTACTTAATTTTCAACATCCTTTCTGAGACCTTTCATGGCATGAGATCAATTAAGCTTTTTGGAGGCTTTGGATGTAGTAATTTTGCCTTTGTTATCTTCTTTTGAGTATGTGTTTTGATCTTCTTTTTTACCAGAATAGCTCATTATGGACAGATTTTTTTTCTTGTTATTTGCCCATTTCTCCTATTACTTGATTTTTAATTCTTTGTTAAAGTAATCCCTACTTACAGGGGTGGATCATGTAATTTCTTTAGCTTTAGGCATTTTGTATAGCTATTTTCAGATGTTCTTCTAAGATGTTCTTCCTAGGTGATTTGATCTAAGAAGAGGTATCTTTATTCTTCTCCTGATCTATCTACTTTGTGAGTGAACATAAACATCTTTTTCTGCCTTGCATCTGTGACAATGGTCCCTGACCCACTGTGGCTGTAAGCTCAGTATTCACCCTGGAACTGCCAGTTAGGAGTCTGAACTGAATCCAAAAATGGGCAAAGTAATCGAGCTCTTCCTCAGTGTTAACATAAAGACTTCTTCTGACTATTTGTTTGAGCCCCTTACTCTCTGTGGGCTGAAAGCTTCAGAAGCAACTGCTGAGGCTGCTGATTCAGTGGCTCTCAAGGCTCACTCCTGGTTTGCTGAAGTAGGGACTTTGCTGGTGTATCTTGCACTGCACTGTGGCCATTTTTACCAGGTGACAGAATTTTTCTATTTCTTTTCTAAATTGCCTTTAGCATCTTAGGGTAAAGCAGTCTGGAAATCACCATTGCTATCACTGATTCACTGCTGAGAACTGCTCCTGGTCTGAGCTAGTGTAGCCTCTGCTGGACTGCAATTCTCTCTTATCCTGATGCAACAGACATTTTGGCTAACCTTCTAAGTTGTCTTGGGCTGGAAAATTGGTTAACTCTGTCTTTTTTTGTGAGTTCTATCATCTAGAATTTATTTAAAATCACCATCTAAAGGTATTTGGAAAAGTTTGAGGGAGAGCTCAGATGAGCCCTTGCCTTTACTCTGTCATCTTGGTTCCACCCAAGTTTATAAGACTCTTTAAAACTCTCCTAAAATTTTCACTACAGAGACATTGAAAAATACATTTTAGGTCATTCTTACAAGTATATCAAGATGAATGTATTTCATTGTGTAGCATGTTAAAAATGGAATTGATAGTTCCCCAAATAAAATAATTTATGTCTTGAGGAGAATGTAAGTTCTTTCAGGGTTTAGGCCACTTCATCTTTGTTTTTGCATATCTAGCACAAGGCTTGGGACACAATGGGCCCTTAATAAATGCTTTTGAATTACCAAACTATATCATATACTATGATTTCATTGTGGGATGGGTCTACATATCAAGGTGGTTTTTTTCCATCTTCAAAATGTTCTTATTGGTACCATGTAGATTGACAAAAACACTGTCTTTTGGGCAAAATATTTTAGCTTGCAATTCTTTTTTTTTTTTTTTTTGCAAATGCCTAGTGTCCAGGCACCAAAAAATATAAACAGCTTACATATTAGAGCATTAGAATAGTAATAGAAATATAGAAAAAAAAATAACTAGCATGTATATAATGCTTAAAGATTTGAAAAACACTCTCATTTTATCTTCACAACAGTTTCACTTAACAAAAGATAGGAAAGGTTATTATCCCAATTTGTAGATGAGGAAACTAAGGTAAACAGTGATTATTTGACTTGGCCAGGGCTCACAGATAGGAACTCAAGCTGGATTTAAACTCAGGTCTTTCTACTCCAAGTACCATGGTCAATCTGCTAGGCCATTTAACTGCTGTTAGTATATCAATGGAATCTTTGGCTTATGGATTCTTTGTTGCTTAGAAAGGAAATTTCAACGTCTGCTCTTCCGCTTAATCCACTTGTACTGCAAAGTTCATCCAAGTTAATGACCTACTGAAATTTTGAATCCAGGTAGGAGTAAGTGTCATGGGACTATCTAATAGCTTTAGAATCACTCAGACTCCAATTAACAGTCTGTCAAGGAAACTTGTCCATTTTCAGTTTGTTTCTGTGGCCTGTACATTTGCTCTTTAAAGGTTTTGTTTGCATGGTCTGTAGCACAGGAGAAAATTACAAAACCAACTAAATCCTCTCTAAGCAACATAGATGAGAAAGTAAAAACCTGTTGTTGAACCAATTTGATCTTCTCTTTCTTGTTTCACAAGCCCTGCTTATTTGCAGCTGTTAGAAATATCTGTAGGAGAAATTCAAGTAAAATTGAGGGAGAAGGGGAAAAATGGGAGACTCTAAAATAAACTGCAATAATTCAAAATTTATTTGAGAGGTACTATTAAGAATAACATAGAGAACATATGATACTTCTCAGAAAGCCAAAATGAGTCACTCTCTTTATTGTAGTTATAATTGTGAAGCACTTCTCACTGCTTCTTAGTTTTGTTGTTGTTTTTATGTAGAAACTTGATCTTCTTATCTCAGCAAACTTTAAATTGCACTGTTGGTCTCAAATGAGAAATATATTCTATTCAATGTAAGCTTTAGCATAGTATGTCATTATATTTGAGCCATGTAAAATGTTGATCTGATACAATGGAAAACTTTAGGATGACCATTTAAAATGAACTTGCATATTTGTTTGGGGATTTGATAATCCCCCCTGAGACTTGTGGAATATAGTCTACATAGCAACTAAGGGAACCACACTAAAAAATTTATATGTGTATACATATATATGTACACACATAATTTGTGACTGAAAAATATTAAAATATTTGATACTACTTGGAATATTGGTTCTAGATGAACCACTTTTAAAATAAAATCAAGAATCAGAGAAGATATATTTCCTAGACCTAATACAATGTCTCTTATTCTGTACACAAAGAAACATCTAACAAATAGGACTTGAAATCATGTCTTATTGATATTGAAGCCAGCCCTCTTGCTACATAATTACATTTGTAGCTTATATGTCTCCACATCCTATAAAAACTGTCGTGCTGGCCAATCCCAGGTACATTCCATGAGCAGCTATGAGTAACGGAATGACATTTCATTTGTTAATAAACTTACCACTTCTAAATCAAGAAAATATCACATACAGTAATAGCAATATTGTTATAAGAACAACATTGAGCAACTAAGTCATTTTGAGTATTATAAATACTTAAATTTATGAAGGAAATTTCTATCTATATCCAGAGAAAGAAAAGATAAAGAGAAGTATGTATGAAATGGTTAAATATATATATTTATAATATATAATATATTATTTTAAATTATAGTACAATATATAAATATATATATGCACACACATACACATATATAAACACAGTATACATATACATACATATATAAAACACAGTATACAAAGTACATATATGAGATATATATGTACAGATGCATTTATATATGTGTGTGTATACATGTATGTGTGTATATGTGTGCATGTATATATACCTCTAGATATCTCTATATACTTATATGATTGGATCTAATGGCAACCATCTCTAGGACTGTGAGGGAGGAAAAAAATGTACATGCTAACTCTATTATATATTTTAAAAGAATAACAAATTGTATGTAATAAATTTACAACTTCATATGCAATCATCTTTTTGTCTGTTTTACTTTGTTGGGGAAATATTTGTTTTATTTTTAAAGTTCAGAATAAAATAAACAAATAAATGGCAACATAGAGATAATTAATTGAATAGATGATATAGAATATAGTAACATTCTATAGTAACCATAGCATATTATTTCAGCTAACTTTAAATCACATTGTTGGTCTCAAATGAGAAATACATTCTCTCCAAAGTAAGTTTTGGCATAGTAGTTTGGTATAGTTGAGTCATGTCAAATGTTGACTTAATTCAATGGAAAACTTTAGGATAACCATTTAAGTAGAATTGATCAGGTTTCCAGGATTAGTCTCCCCTATAATACTAGATAAGACTAGACTCAACTAAGTGACTCCAATATTTATTAGAAAAGTGTTATTAGGAACACTGGTCATTTCTTTAAATTGGGACTGTCCCAGAAGCATTTAGATACTGCAGTAGATAGGATATTGGGTATGAATTCAGAAAAAAAATTATGTTCTCAAATCTGGTCTCCAATGTTGGTTAGCTATGTGACTCTGGTCATGTTCTTAATCTCAGTCTTCATCAATTCCTTTGTTGTTATTTGTTCTTAATTTTTGAAGAAGACCAATGACATAATGGATGATGTCTTCGCTTGTGTGTGAATTGGATTTAAGGGAGGCAGAGTTGGGCAAGCTTCACTGTTCTACATCATTGAAGTTCCAAAGCCAGGAAGACTGGCAATGGTCTAGAATGCAATAGATAAGTTGGGCATCTTCAATGTCTGACCAAATTCTAAGCTCTCCATAGTACCTGCAGTAGCTATCTTCATGACCATTGGAATGAATTATTCTCATTTGCCTGTTCTCCTGAGGGAAGTCTTCACACACTTGAAGGACACATCTTCCTCACTCACTCACAGATTTGAGACCTATCAGTTAGCCTCAACCTGGTTTATTCTATTTGCTAAGATTGTTTTACTGGGGAATGACTGTTGTGCATGTTATAACTTCTTAAAGCCACAGGTGAAAGTTGAGTGAAGATAGACATCAACAATAGGTAAGTAACCTGAAAAAGGGATGGCAGAGGACTCAAAAGTTGTAGGAAAATTAGAAAGAGAAGAGAATTTACAGGGTGGAAGGACAAAGATAATGAGTTCAGTTATTAAATTATTAAGATTCAAAGGAAAATGGAAAGATTTGTGTGACTTTAAAAGCAATAGGTGTTAAAGAAAGTAAATACTATAATCTTACTATCAACATCAGAGAAGAGTAAAGAAGAGAAGTCTCTCCTGAAGCATCTACAGAAATTATAGTGAACAAGATATGGTGAAGATAGCAGAGTATTGTGGAAACATGTTATGAAACTACGAAAGGGAATTGGGTAAAATATATAAAAGTAAAAATGAAAAAAGAAATATAATTTAATAAACTATTTACATCCACATATGGGAAAATGATACTTGTGATTCTTTAAAAAGATGTATTACTAAGAGTACAGCTAGAAGAAATATATATAAACAGAAAGAAAGGGTATAAGGAGAATTTGAGGGAATGACAGAAACAACTTAGGGATGACAAAGAAGAGTACACTGGGTGAAGAAGAAAAGGAGGGTATAATATTGTAAATTATTTCACATGAAGAGACACAAAAGACCTATGGAGAGGAAGTTGAGAGGGTGGCTAATGAGCATCACTTGAACCTTACTCTTACCAGTATTATCTTAAAAAGTGAATGATATATGCAATCAGTTGAACATCTTACTTGACAGGAAAATAGGAGGAGAGGAGATTAAATTACTGTGGAGTGCAGACTGACAGAAGAGAGGGCAGGTCAAACATAGCATATTATCCAAGAGAAATATCAGGTAAACATCAAAGATTAATTTCAAAGGACTAAATTAAAACATACTATTTTAGATTGTCTTAAAAACTTTTAAAAAATACAAACTACTTTAAGACAAACTAAAGACTAAACGTAAAACACAAGTCTAAGATTATCATTAGTAAGTGAATAGTTCAAAAGAAAAGAACTGAACATGATATGATCCTAAAAAGCAAAACTGTGTAGGAAAAGGTAAAAAGGAGCAATTAGGATATACTAATGAGGTATGAGAGCAAGAACTGACACAGAGGAATTAGATGGGGGATGGGGTCTGATAGTTCAAGAATTCTACTTGCATTGGAAATGGGTTAAAGAGGAAAAATATATTTATATTTTGAAGGCTATAAAAGTCTTCTAAATGTTAAGAAATAAGAGGGAGAAGTAATAAAATAAAGGAGGACATATGAAGTGTATAGATTAATGGGAATAGAATAAAGAGGGAGAGAGAGAGTGGTAGCAAAGAGTGAGGGGAGAGGACAAGAGAGGGAACCTGGAAGGGAGATTAAAAAATAGCAAGGAAAGGTAGCAAGTAGAAGTAAAGTCAAGGAGTCAGCAGATTTAGGGAATGAGAGATATACACAAACATAATCATAATGATGAAGAATTTATCAGAAAATAAAGATGAGATAGTATTCATTGATCTCAGAAAAAAATAAATAAATTCAATCAAAAGAGAAAATAGGGAAACTATACTATATGCCAGCTATTTTAATCAATATTGTTTTCAATTATTTAAAACAACTAGATAGTATAAGATTGGAATATTGCTGTGGTATAGGAAATGATGAGTTGGTGGATTTAGACTAAGAAGGATGTTTTCCACCTTTGGAGAAACAGAGGAATACAAACATCGTACAACCTTTCATAGATGTATATGAATGTTTATATGTGTGTGTGTATGTAAAATAATAGATATGAATGTATAGATATGTATATATATACATGTATGTTTATGTAAGTGTGTATATGTACACACATGTGCAATCTGCATGTGTGTTCATACATATAAATATATCTACATTTAACCATAGCCTTCTTGGGGAAGGTGGGACAGAGGAAAAGGATAAAAAAGAATAAAGTGAAAAAATGCACAGGTGATAACTATAGAAAACCTACAACAAAGCAAAAAAAAAAAAAAAACAAAAAAACAAAAAACCAAAAAACTTTGTTATGTTCACTTGAATATGAAATGGGAAGTAGGAATGTCCCTTACTCAAAAAAGATAATCATTGGTGGAATTGTGAATACATCCAGCCATTTTGGAAAGCAATTTGGAACTATGCTCAAAAAGTTATCAGACTGTGATAACCCTTTTGATACCTTTTGACTCAGCAGTGTTACTACTGGGCTTATATCTCAAAGAGATTTTTAAAGAAGGGAAAGGGACCTGTATGTGCAAGAATGTTTGTGGCAGCCCTCTTTGTAGTGGCCAGAAATTGGAAACTGAGTGAATGCCTATCAATTGGAGAATGGCTGAATAAATTGTGGTATATGAATGTTATGGAATATTATTGTTCTGTAAGAAATGACCAGCAGGATGATTTCAGAAAGGCCTGGAGAGACTTACATAAACTGATGCTGAGTGAAATGAGCAGGACCAGGAGATCATTATAAACTTCAACAACAATACTATTCTGATGGACGTGGCCCTGTTCAACAATGAGATGAATCAAATCAGTTCCAATAGAGCAGTAATGAATTGAACCAGTTACACCCAGCGAAAGAACTCTGGGAGATGACTATGACCCACTACATAGAATTCCCAATCCCTCTATTTTTGTCTGCCTGCATTTTTTATTTCCTTCACAGACTAATTGTATACTATTTCAAAGTTCGATTCTTTTTGTACAACAAAATAACTGTTTGGACATGTATACATATATTGTATTTAACTTATACTTTAACATATTTAACATGTATTGGTCAACCTGCCATCTGGGTGAAGGGGTGGGAGGAAGGAGGGGAAAAATTGGAACAAAAGGTTTTGCAGTTGTCAATGCTGAAAAATTACCCATGCATATACTATGTAAATAAAAAGCTATAATAATAATAATAAAAGATAATCGTTGTTAAAAAAAAACAGGCTCAAACTTGCTGAAAAATGTTGCTTTGTTGCTGATGATAGCTTTCTTCATGTTACATATGAAGTGTTTATATGATTGTGGCTTTTTTTTTCCTTAAAAAAATAAAAAGCAGATATAAGAACTCCAAGAACTCAGGGAATAGTTGACATGTGTCAAGTGCTTTCCAATTTCTCACCTGTTTTCATATATACTATCATGCTCTCTAAGACTATAAATTACAAACTATTTACTCATCTCCATTGGTAGAGAGAACTTCCTTACATTAATAAAATTTCAGGTTCAGTTGCATGACAATACAAAAGTATCATAATATTTTCTAGGTCAGGTAAAGGTATCTTTTTATGTGGTAAAGGTTCTCTTTATCAAGAGAAATATGTGATTTACTTAATTTTAACATCTACCTAAATTAATCCTAAATCTCAGATCTGAAAAAGGCTAGGACTATATTATGCAAGGATTGAAATAAAAAGTGAACAAGTTACTAATTAGATGGTTTTTCTTAACTAGGTGTTTTGAATTCTTTTTTAAAAAAAATCTTATTACAGATTATATATTAGCTATGTAAATATAGTTATTGATTGACAAATATTTATGTACAATTATTAATGTTTTAATTGAATTGAACCAAATTGAGTAAAATGTACGCTATAATCTTTGACTTAATGAACTATCATTTAAGGAAAACTGGTTATTAAGACTAGGAAGCCACATCCACTTAAGTCTTGATAGCTATGGACCTGAGTTATGGATCAGCTAGGTAGGATATAAAGAAAGACCGAGACAGATGTAAGCACACTGAGACAGAGGCAAAGAGAGACAAAGACTATGCATTTTTAAAGACAAAAACACAAAGGATATGGAAAGTTAATTCGACATCTAGTGTGGTATTTTAGAACAAAGAGTCATTGTTTTATAAACTTTCTATCCCTCTAAATGTAAGAGAGAAGAATCTTCACTCAGCTTTAAATCTTTGTTTTCTATACCATTTATCAGGCAGTTCTGTTTGGACTGATAGAATTTCACCATCCTGCATACCTTGCCATTGTTGGGCATATCTTATTTTGAATGTTTCCCAAGCCATCAGACAATTCAAGTTTTCATTGCTTTTATGGCCTAAAAATTCATATCAAGTTAAGGACACATTCTTCCCAAAGAAGAAACTTGCTCCTGGATGAAAATGGTAATTTGCCCTCTACTTGTAAGTGTGCTTTTCTGTCATGAATTGTAAGGAATCGTCTAAGAAATCTTGATTTAGTCACTCATTATTTTCCAACTTTTAATTAGTCATCATCAAAAATTCAAGAATATTTACTCAATTCCAACTATGTGCTAAGCTCTGGGGATAAAAAGACAAGAAAAAATCCCTGACCTCATGAATTTATAGTTAATTAAAGCAAATACTAACTTCTAAGAATAATATATAATAGACATATGTAAAATACACATAAAATAAATATAAAACTTGCACATATTAGAAAGAATTGTTGTTATGGGTTCTTATTTGAATGCTACCACACGCAAAAAATATTAGTTTTAAGGATTGTGCTTGAGTTCATTCTTTCTCAGCTTCATTTAACCAATGAGTTTATATGGATTGAATATATAATAATATACTCTTAATTACAAATGTTCCAATGAATCTCCCTATTTGTGACTGAGAGCTAACTGTCTATTTGGTGCAGAGTTATATAGTAAAAACTTTTGTTAGAATGGAGGATACTTGTCAGTAAAAAACAAAACAAAACAAAACAAAAATTAACAAAGACACTGACCAAAGTGGGTTTCCATGCATTAGTTGGAAAAATGTATTTTGGTATAGTCAAACTTAGAGAGACAATGATGAAAATATAAATGTGAAGTGGCTCCTCAGAGAAATGTTCCTGGTACTTAAGAGAACTGTTTCCTTAGTATTACTGCCACTGAAAATAGTCAATCAGTTTCAGGTTATTTAGAAGAAGGGGAGAAAGATGGAGCTAGTTACATTAAATCATCATCCAACCAGACATGAAATCACACATGCATACAAAGCCATTCTACAGGTTGTGTCTATAAGTACTTGGATTTCAGACATTTCTAGTATCCCAGTGTTTAAACCTTCCAATTTGCCCACAAACCAAAATTCTTCTTGTGTCTTTTCAATTGTTTCATCCTAGTATTGACTCCTGTTCTGGCTCTGGCTCCTTACCTCAATATTGTATATAGTTGGAAGCAACTTCAGCTCTTTATGATGGAGTCTGTCTCTTCCCCAAGTGAGGAATGTTACTACCTTTACTTATTCCCTAGGTTCCTTAGGTCTAATCATGGAAGGTCTTCACACTCTTTCCCCACTCCAGCCACTTAATGGGTTTGATCAAGAAGAAGAAATTCAAGAACATGACAATTGAGCTTTATAAGATACTTGGACAGAAAATGGAGAAAAACACTAACAGAATTTGAATTAGCATTTTCTAGTATTATTAAATTATTCACTTGTTCTTTAAGAACTTCTGAAACTTTGCTTTTTAGCTAAATTTTTAAGGCATAGAAACTAGAATTTTAATCTAATCAAAACAATGGATTGCTATAGGTTGATTCTGCTGGTTAAATGATCCAGTCAAAACTTCATATTTGCATTTCCATCAAAGGCTCTCCAAGCCTGATTACTTTAATAAGTGCTTTTCAATTGCCCCATTATTTTTCAGAAGTATTTCTATCCTCTTAACTATCTAATCTGATAATAAGTTACTTTAAATATCTCAAATTTCAGACATTTACAAAATTTTCTGTTTTCTAATAAGGTAAGGTTTTGAGAAAATTTTTATTTCCCCTGTTCTTTCTTCTGCCCATCCCCAGGTTTGTTTTGCTCCCTTACATCACTTTCATTGCAATAAGGACTCTTTCAAAGGAGCTGAGTCTGCAGTTGAATTCTAGTGGAACTAGTCTCCCTTATTAGATTGAAGATTTAAAGTAAACTGTGGATATCTACTGATTTTCAAATGGTAAATGGACTTTTTACTGTATTAGGAATAAAAGAGATAGAAGGAATTAGAAGACACAATCCTTGTCCTTAAGGAGATTTCAATCTGTTTTGGGATACATATAAAAGGATCTGAGAATAGTTATAGAGTAGCAGCCTCAAATGCAAAATAATATAGAACAAATTAAACATATACATGGTGAGGGGATACAGATTTAAGGAATGATCAGATCATTTTAACTTAACCTGGGAAGGCTCCTAGGGGGAAGTCAAACTAGGGGCTGTGAGAAGATTAAATTTTGAGCATATCTCTAAGCTCATTACGTTTTAGCCAACGTGCAGCTGTTGCTAACCCAGTAACTTAATGCTGAGCATTTTAATACACATCCAATAAGTGTTCTTTTAACCTCTTTGTGTCTTAGTTTCCTCATCTATAAAATAAGATTAGACTTGATGGCCACTTGATTCCTTCCAGGTAAAATCCAATTAATAGGATTTAATTTTTTGTCTCTGCCAAAGTCCACACTTGCCATACTTGGTACTTATTCTTACATAAATAATTAAAATAGCCTTACAAGTGAGGGTGTGTGTATGTGTGTTTGTGTGCATGTGCACACCCAATCCCATGTATGTATAGACAGGTACAGAATTGGTAAGTCTCTACTTCAGGAATTCTTCCTATTCTCCCTAATTTTGTCCAGTCTGTCCAGAAAGCAGGATGGTTCTACTCTCGGTCCCTCTGAAAGTTAGAAAGTCAGTGTTTTCTAAGAGATGGTTTGATTCCTAACACAGATGCTAGCTCTCCCTCTCACTGTGAAGGATGGCCTTCCACCCCTTACAGATTTGGTGTCTTGCTGTTCACAAAATATTTCCAATTCATTTTTGAAACTTTAAGGGTAAATACATGCATGCTTCATCAGTGGAAAGCCTAAAGAGAACTGTGGTTACTTGGAAATTCATTGCTATCCCACTGCAAACCCATAAAGGATTCTTATCCCCAGGTGGGATATATTTGAACTTTTGGTCCCTTCAGAACTACACACAGTATGCTAATATGTGAAGGCTATGCTTGAATATTGACATATGTTATTCTTATCCTACACGTAGTATGAAAAATTCATTTGCATAAGAACCATCTGATCCAGAATAAATAGTTTCAGAATGCATATGGGTAAATTCAGCAGAGTATTTGTGAATCTGGAGAGTTGAAGGGTATTGAAAAGCCTATTAACTGCTTCATTGCTTGGGTAGCAACATAGCACCTGATGTTGGAAATGTTTCTTAGCATAGTAAATCTACTTCTGTAGTTAAACTGTAATGTAATCAGACAGCATGCTATGTTTTATACTTAAAATAATATGTGGGTGTGACGATGGGCCTTGATGATTAATTCAAAGTAGAATTTAGCTTAGATGTGATTTATAGACTCAGAATCTCCAGATAGGAAGCAACCTTTATTGCACAACATAGACACAAAAATCTCTTTGTTGCAAGGGACTTCAGGAATCACCTTGTTCAATACAGATTTGAACATAAATTACACCTGCAACATTTTTAAGAAGTGGTCATCCACCTTCAGTTTGAAAATTTCTAGGGAGGGGGAGGACCAACTTCTTGAACTTGCTAATTCTACTCTGAGGAAACTCTTAATTGTTAGCTAGTTTATCTGGGCATTGAGCTAAGCTATTTCTTTATATAGTTTCTACTCACTAATACAAGATTTGATTCCTGGGGTCAAATAGTAACCTTAATTCCTCATCTACACAGGCCTTTAGATACTTGATAGGATCTATGAATCTTTAAGAACATGGGTTGAAAAATTCCTCAATATATTCTCCTGGAATAAAAGCCATGGAAGAAATTATAAGACACAATCCCTGTCCTTAAGGAGATTTCAATCTGTTTTGGGATACCTATAAAAGGATTTGAGAATAATTATAGAGTAGCAGCCTCAAATACAAAATAATATAGAACAAATTAAACATATACATAGTTAAGTATACTCTTCCCCTCCTGAAATCTGCTTTTCTTCAAATTAAATATCCCCATTTTCTCTCACTAATTCTCATAAATCTTTGTCTTCAGTCCTAATTTCTGGGATTCCCTTCTCTGAATTTCATGTAATCAAAATAATTCCTCAAATTTAGTCCATGCAACTGACCACAATACTACAAACATGTTCTGAATGGGGAAAAGTGCAATGGGACTATAAACTTGCCCATTCTGAAAAATTGCTTTGTTTTATTGATCAGCAATAAAATTGATGGTGGGTTATCCCTCTAACAGTAAAGACTAAAATGCATCCATATCTTCATATTGTATGAGAATCATCTATAAATCCTTTGCAGGTGATCAAGCCAATGTGTTATGGCATCCCTTTAGGTCTCATAATGTTATGTGGATACCAAGAGAGGGCTATCATTCACTCTGACTTTATTAAATGTCCACTTCCTTTCCAATCTACTCTTTGATAATATATTTTATTCTGCTTTGACTTCTCAATTATATATTGGTAACATGCCTAAGGCTGTCTATTCACGGCTACCATATAATTCTCCATTGCCCATTTGGAGAACTGTAGCTTTATATCATTGAAGTCTGTGGTATTTCATGACTTGCAGCCACATAGCATCATCAGAAAAAAATTGAGCCTAAGAAGAAATACTTCTTATTATAGGGAAAATCTTTGCCTCCTTAAAATCTATACATTTTTCCAAAGGCAAAACAAACTCAAATTCCTTTTCTGTTACTGCTCGAATATCAACTTGATGATAAGCATTCTTCCACTTGGTTTCTCCTATGTGGAAAATGGGGTCAAATGCTTTTTGAACAATTATGCACTTCATTTAGGATGCTTAGCTTTATTCTGAGGCTTAATGTAATCAGCCCAGTTGCAATTGAGAAACATCCACATTTATAGAGAATTTCTCTTCTATTTGAACTTTGTATTGGACATTCTTCATGAAAGAAGCAAAAACCTTTGGTAAGTATAAATGGACCAATTTTATGTTTTGTTGCTCTTATTAATCAGAGAATCATTACAATAGCATCCCTATTATATCTTCTAAGACCTATGCAATGATTTTTAATATATACTTGGGAGATACTTTAATAGGTGAGAGCCTTAAAAGTAATGTATTATTCAGACAATGTATTATTGTCTGAATTTTTAAAAATAATTAACAATGAATAAGCTTAATGTTGTATTGGATTCTTTTGTACCTTTCAATTAACCATGAGACTATAAAGATATGTTTATTCTTCCTAGATCTTTGTGAGAAGTCTTAATTGTTCTCCCTGACTCAAAGATCTCTTCTCTATTCCATTCTATATGTTGATTTCTAAATTATTTCCTTTAAGCATAGTTTATCATGTGCTTCTCCTCCTTAGTTAGTTTTAGTGGCTTCTTATTGCTTCTAATATAAAATATAAACTCATTTATTTTTAAGTAGTCCATAATTAATCTTTTTAGATTCATTAGACATTATTTCTTATCATAGACTCATTGATTCAGAAAAAAATTGTCTATCTCCTCCAACAAAACTTACATTTATATTTTTCACATATCTGTATTAGTCTTAATGTTGTCTCCTAGAGGTCATGTACCATTTTCTACATTGCTTTTCCAAACTTCTTGTATGTAACTACTTTGAAAAAATTTGTATTTATTCTCTATATTTTTGCTATATGCAAATATACTCTCTATATATGCTCATCTATATGTGCATTTATACATATGTGTGTATATATGTGTGTATATATATGCAATACATATAATTGTTACAAAATATATTTGTGCCTCCTCCACTAGAATGTAAACCCTTAGCAAGAATAATTATTTCAGGCATATAGTAGTCATTTAAATAATTATTAATTGATTGTTTGAACATATATATCACAAGCAAATATGTAGATTATTCTCAAGATTTAAAAAGTTAGGAAAATTAGCAGGGCAACTAAGTAATATGGGGGCTACAGTAGTGGGCCTGGAGGAAAACCTGAGTTCAAATTCAGTCTCAGACACTTATACAATCCTCAGCAAGTCACTTGATCCAGTTAGCTTCAGTTTCCTCATCTATAAAATGAGTTAGTGAAGGAAATAGAAAACCACTTCAATATCTTTGCCAAGAAAAACTCAAAAGTCACAAAGAGCTGGGCATAACTAAAAAATGACTGAACAATTAAAAGGAAAATTAGCATAAAGGGTAAAAAATTATTAATATTTTTTCTGTCACCTATTTTGGTTATAATGTCTGAGATTTTGTCTAAAGCTTTATCTTTCTTTTTTCTGTCTTCCTTTTGGTCTCCCTTTCTTCTTTCCTTCCTTCCTTAATACTTAACATTTAGTACTTAATAAGTCTTTGGTTAACATTCTATTTTTTTTTTTATTGTAGAAAGTTTACTTATTTTGAATACACATTGCTTTATGAATAATGTTGGGAGAGAAAAATCAGAGCAAAAGGGAAAAACCATGAGAGAGGAACAAAAAAACTGAAAAAAGTGATCATAGCATGTGTTGATTTACATTCAAACTCCTTAGATCTTTTTCTGGATGCAGATAGCATTTTCTATCCAAAGTCTATTGGAATTGTTTCAGATCAGTGAATTACTGAGAAGAACCAAGCCTTTTATAGTTGATCATCACACATTCTTGCTGTTATTTTCTATAATGTATTCCTGGTTCTGTTTGTTTCACTCAGCATCAGTTTATGTAAATCTTTCCAGGCATTCTATTATCAATTTGTTCATCAATTTTATAGAACAATAAAATTCCTTTACCTTCATGTACCACCACTTGTTTAGCCATTCTCCAACTGATGGACATCCACTCCTTTTCCAATTCTTTACTATCACATAAAGAGCTGTTACAAACATTTTTGCACATGTGGGTTCTTTTCCCTCCTGTAAAATTTTCATGGGATACAGACCAGTAATGGCACTGCTGGGTAAAAAGATGTGCACAGTTCTATAGCCCTTTGGACATAGTTCCAGATTGCTCTCCAGAATGGTTGGGTCAGTTCACAACTCCACCAACAATGCATTAGTGTCCCGGTTTTCCCACATCCCCTCTGACATTTATCATTATATTTTACTGTCATTTTAGTTAATCTGAGAGGTATGAGGTGGTACCTCATAGTTGTTTTAATTTGTATTTTGCTAATGAATAGTGATTTTGAGCATTTTTCATATAATTATAAATACCTTTAATTTCATCATCTGAAAATTGTCTGTTCATATCCTTTGACCATTTATCAATTGGGGAATGACTTGTATTCTTATAAATTTGACATGGTTCGTTCTATATTTTAGAAATGAGACCTTTATTAGAAATATTGTCTGTAATTTTTTTTCTCAGCCTTGTACTTCCCTTTTAATCTTGTTTCTGAAGGTTTTGTTTGTGCAAAAACTTCTTAATTTAATATAATCAAAGTTGTCAATTTTGCCTTTCATAATGTTCTTTAGTTCTTCTTTGGTCATAAATTCGTCCCTTCTCCAAAGATCTGATCGATAAATTATCCTTTGTTCTCCTAATTTGTTTATGGTCTCATCTTTTGTACTCAAATCACATATCCATTTTGACCCTATTTTGGTATGGGGTGTGAGATTTAGATCCATGGTGAGTTTCTGAAATATTATTTTCCATGTTTCCAGCAATTTTTGTCAAATAGTGAGTTTTTATTCCATAAGCTACAATTGGGGGATTTATGAAACACTATATTGCAACAGGCCTTGATTATTGTATCATATGTATCTAATCTATTCTTGGCATTCTGTTTTCACATATCATATTAACAGATTCCTCAACATCCTCTAAATTTTCTTGCCTATTTATGAATCCCTTGTGTCTATATTTGATCAGATTATTTTCCCTATGTATTCTATAAATAACATTTTACTTTCATACAGTGCAACAGGAAATGCAATGTTAGGGTTTAAAGGTGATGGTTATTCTCTTGATGATGCAATGAAATATGTTCATTGAAGAAACTTAGTCTCACAGTTTTCATTTTTCAGTTGTTTTTAACCTTTATCCAGTTATATTATAAAATGTTTTAGAAATGTTGATTTAATTGAGTGACTCATCACATTTTCTCTAAATCTGATTTTCCCTTCTTTGCTTCTCATTACTTTTTTAAGTATATACTCCCCACAATCTTTCATCTTTTTTTCACTATAAGATTTTGCAAAGTGGATTATATTTTAAACTGATGTTGTTCTTCACTGTTATGTGTCTCCACTTGCAAAGCAGTGAAATATTTGCTGTCTGGTAGTTTTGAGAGCTTTTTTGTTCTTATTATGGTGATATTCATATCTATTAAACTTGTATAGGAAATGGTTCTGTGTTATCTGTTCTTTTATCCATTTCCAGTTTTTGGCATGAATAGCTTGTTTGTATAGCTTGGAATATACTTTCCTCACTTTTCATTTTTTATTATTATTTGTATTGATTAACATTTTCTGGCAAATCTAGGGAATGAATCTATACAGTTAATCTATTTGGGTTGTTTCCTATATATTAGATTATAATAAATTTATCTTTTTTTATGGTGTTATTCAATGCTTACCATTTTTAATGCTTCTTAATGCTATTCTTGTAGACAGTTCATGATTTAGCAATATATGTCTTTTGTATTGTCTACAAGAGTTTAGTCTCTGTTTATCCTCAACATTCTTTTGACGCATTTCTCTATGTCCATTGTTACATTGAAATAAACAATTTTTAAAGTATATATTGATTTATCTAATGGTTTTAATGAGTCTTGCTGGAATCTCCCCATCTAATTTTTCTCTGCAAAAGGATGATGCATAAGCTATAATTATTTTACTGCTAAAATTCTTTCATTTTGTTTTAGAAGTACTTATAAGGAACACAAAATATAAATTGGCAAAATGTCTATTGCAATTATGTTTCCCATTCAACACTAGCTTTACCAAATGCGTTATTTTTAATTCTAAAGAGACAATATGTGAGCTGTCTTTTCATCTGGCCACACAATGCTTTTGTCTTCTTCTTTTATTTATCAGGAGACTGTCAAAATTGATATGATCCTCTGCTGTGATGCTCAACGTATAATCCAAGAACTTCTGGGTATACCCAAGATACTTTTCTGGTATCATTACTTTTATCAGTATCATTAAGTATAGTATAACAAACTTCTTATATTATATATTTTATATGCATTTATGCATATATATGCATTTATATGCATATCCCACATAAAATTTTCTTTGACGTCCTTAATTTTTAAGTGTCCCAAGAACAAAATTTATGTGGAATCAATTTTAGGGTTCATGTCCAATATTCAACAATTATATGAACTTTGTAAAAAGTTTAAAATGGATATAATGTGTATCACTTTCTGCCTTATTTTCCACCACTTCACTAATGTAATATTAGAAAGGGAGAAACAAAAAGGACCCATTTTTCCTTTTTTTTTTTTTTAAAAGTATTGATAGGACCAAAGATATTTCTATATAGTAAATACCCTCATTTTTTAAATTAAAGTTTTTTAAAACAAAAGCATAGATAATTTTCAACATTCACCCTTGCAAAACCTTGTGTTCCAAATTTTTTCCCTCTCTTCCTCCCAACTCTCCCCTAGACAGCAAGTAATATAATATATGTTAAACATGTGCAGTTCTTCTATACATGTTTCCACAATTATCATATTACACAAGGAAAATTAGGTCAAAAGGAAAAAAAATGAGAAAGAAAACAAAATACAAGCAAACAACAACAAAAAGAGTGAAAACACTATGTTGTGAGCCATATTCATTTCCCACAGTCCTCCTCTGTGCAGATGGCTCTCTTCATGATATGACCATGGACAGACTCATCTCAATGTTGACAAGAGCCACATCCATCAGAGTTGATCACTGCATAATCTTGCTATTGCTGTGTACAACGATCTCCTGGTTCTGCTCATTTCACTCAGCATCAGTTCATGTAAGTCTCTCCAAGCCTCTCTGAAATCATCCTGCTGGTCATTTCTTACAGAACAATAATATTCTATAACATTTATATACCATAGCTTATTCAGCCATTCCCCAACTGATGGGCATCCATTCAATTTCCAGTTTCTTGCCACTACAGAAAGGGCTGCCACAAACATTCTTGCACATACAGGTCCCTTTTCCCTCTTTTATCCTCTTTAGGGTATAGACCCAGTAAAGAAACTGAGGAATCAAAATTTGATAGCCCTTTGGGCAATGTTCCAAACTGCTCTCCACAATGATTGAATCATTTCACAGTTCCACCAACAATGTATCAGTGTCCCAGTTTTCCACATCCCCTCTAACATTTGTCCTTACCTTTTCCTGTCATCTTAACCAATTTGAGAAGGTATGGTGGTACCTCAGAGTTGCCTTAATTTGCATTTCTCTGATCAATAATGATTTAGAGCATTTTTCATATGACTAGAAATAGTTTCCATTTCTTTATCTGAAAATTGTCTGTTCACATACTTTGACCATTTATCAATTGGAGAATGGCTTGAATTCTTATAAAGTTGAGTCAATTATATATTTTAGAAATGAGGTGCCACTTTGCAGATGAGGAAACTGAATCAAATACAATTGTCACTCAGAGCTCCCAGCTAATAAATTTGTTAAGCTAGATTTGAACTCAAATCCTCTTGACTCCAATCTCTATGTACTATACCACCTAGCTGTCCTCTCAGCCATTAACTGGAAAGGGAAGGAAGGAATACATATTCATTAAGTTCTACTATATATCAGCCACTGTCCAAAGCATTTACAAATGTCTAATTTTATTTCACAATAACTCTGAGAGAAAGGTGCTATTTATTATCATATTTTTATAATTGAGGGAACTGAGTCAGGCAGAGTGTCTTGGCTAAAGTTTATTCAGTAATTGCTTGAAATTGCATTTTATCTTAGGTCTATCTGACCCTTAATCCTCCAGCATTTTTTCCATCACACCATGTAGTGGAAAAATTAAAAAGAGCAATTTAACATTTCCCAAATAACATGTCCCAAAACTTTATTGCTAATGTGTAAGTGGGAGATGTAGAAGGTTTTAAATCAGAATTATCCAGTGAAGAACTTAAGACAGCCCCTGATATACCATGATAGAATATTCAATTAACTCAGACTAAGTAGAATAAAAGTCCATAGTTTCAGTAGTTCATAGAGTTGTACAGAATATTTCAACCCCAGAAAAAAACATCTCATGAAATTAAAATATGACCTCCTGAATAGGTGAAAGAAAGTTGAGTTTCCTGACTATGTTATGTTATATGTTATATTTTGGAATCCAACCTGTGACATATATATCCCTTTTAAGATGATATTGATCTCTACACACAAGAAGTAGAAGTTGAATAACCAAATCTATCAAATTTTAAATCTCAATATATTCAAACAAAAATATCACATATAAAAAATATGTATGTACATATGTGTATGTAATGGCTCCTTGTTTCTCTTCCCCCTCTTCCTTCAACTCTAGCCCTTCCTCACCCAAGTCCTTGCTCTCTTTTTTGTCTTCTTTGTTCTTTTCTACTTAAATTGGATTTAAGTGAGGCAGATCTGTACAGTCATCAGTATTATTTTCTCCTCCAGAATTACCAGAATCCAATGGCAAGATAGGTATACATCAAGAGGACTAGTGATGTTGCTATCAAAACCAAATAGTAAGCAAGTGAGGTTTGGTGTGGGATCTTTTAGTGGCCAATCAATGTGAACCAGAGTGATTTTGATTTAAAAGTATAGTCAAATAACTCTATCTGAATCCCAATGGGTATTATGAAAGCTTGTTTTTTCAGAATTATTTAAGAAATAAATAAAAATGAAATAAAAGATTTAATTGTCTTTTTAAAAAATATTAGAATAAATAAGTAGGGGAAAAAACAACAAATCTAGTCCTCATAAGCCAAGCTATCTTGTGGAGTATAAGCTATTACATTTTATATTATTTTGAACAGAGCACTGGCATGTAAGGATATGTCAATCCATATGGAAACAGGGAGAAGAGGGAGGAGAAGAGGAAGAAGAAATATGAGGAGGAAGAGAAGAAAGAAAAGAAGGAAGAAAAGCAAGTATAAGGCGAGAAGTAGAAAGGGGCTGAAGGAGTAGGAAGTAGGAAAGGGGATGGGAAGGTGGAAAAGGAGAAGAGGAAGAGAGGAGGAGTGTGAGGGGAAGGAAGAGGAAGTGGAACAAGATGAAGAGAAAGAAAAGGAGGAAAAGGAGGAGAAGGAGAAGGAGGAAATACTAACATTTTCCAATTGGAACTGGCTTATTGGGTGCCGGGGTGGGGATGGGGGGCAGGGGCAGCTAATCCTCCTGTTGCTAAGGGTTTGATGAATTATTATAACAAGATATCAAATACTGGATCCATTTGTCCTAGGAAGCAAGGCAAGTTTCCTCTGGCAAGTAGGTAATTTGGAATTATATTTGGTATTTTAGTTTTAACTAGTTTAGATTCACAGATTTTATGTAATTGATAGATTTCACAATTATAATGGGATGAAAATTGAGTTTGCTCTGCTGTTTAATTGGATATAATTTATTGTTTGGGAGTCTATTATAAATATGGGATGAAATTATTTAGCCATGGTATATTTAATGACGCCACACCCTTTCAACTGTGACAATATTGATGACATTAGTCTGTTGTTTGGAATGCAATATAATGTAGATCCAATTACCGAAAATAGAACTGCTTATATTGGAATTATCAAAAGATACATGGGGGTTTCTCTTGACCTCGATAACTTTACAAGAGAATTAGTCAAATTTTTAGGACAATTAGCACCAATATTACACAAATTAATCTCAAACACTGAGATAAAACTATCAAATTTCTTGTATGGGATAAATATACTTCTAATAGGAGATAAATATGTTTCTGATACCCAATCCCGCTGAGGGGGGAGGGGGGAACAGAAACAAATTCCAGATTATTATCATGAATGGATTTCAATCTGAAAAATTTAAATTACATTCTGTCAAACAAATTATAGGTTAAACTTTTAATTTAAATTATTGACAAATCTAAATATAGTCGAGGAGATAAAACTACATACATGCATAACATACAAATATGCTGATGAAATAGCAATCTATTTAGAAAGAGTTCAACAAAGATAATAATAGAGAGAACTAACAGCATTAGCAAAACTGTAGACTTTACAATAAAGCCACAAAAAACAACAATTTTACATAATAATATAAGAAGAAGAAGAAAACTGAAGTGGCAATAATAGAAAGAGAAAACCTATTCTAAATAAATTTAAATGTATAAAGTATTTAGGGATCAATTTGCCATAACATAAAAAATAATTGAATAGCAATTGTTAAGTGTTCTTTAAAGAAACAAAGGACCTATAAATAGCTGAAGGAAAATTTTGCATTCATGATTTAGCCTTGTCAACTACAAAAATATTGAAAAGTATAGCAGTGAAGCCAAAATATATGGGATCTTTCCATATGTTGTGATATCATAAAACATCAGTTTTCAAAAGCATTATCTCCTTATTAAAAAGCATAAAAATTATTACTGAAATAGTCTAAACAAGGAAGAATAAAAAATAATATAATACAGTCGAACAATGCTTGGTAAACTTCAAAACATAAATTACTTAGCAGAGAAATACCTATGTTTTAAGAACTCCTGGAAAAAAAAAAAAAAAAAAAGCAGGACCACAGAAATAATGCTAATAACCGATCCCATAATGAAATTAAAATGAATATATGACCTGAATATTATTAATTATAATAAAAATAGAAACACACTTATATTTCATTGCTATGAATAGGAGATAGATTTTTAACTAAATTGAATTTTTAACCAAATAAAATTAAAAAAACAATTATACCCCCCAAAAACAATCCATCTTTCACAAAAAGGGAAGTGAATAGGAAACATCTTTCTTGATAGCCCATTTCTCTGACAAAGGATGAATATTCAATGTATGTAGGTATCTAACAGAAATGCATAAAGTCAAAAGTTATTTTCCAATAAATAAAGTAAAAAATGTGAACATAGCTATAAAAAGAATTGTAAACTATTCAAAAACATTTGAAACTATGTTCCAAATAAAACAATCAAAATAACTCTAAGATTTCACTTTATACCCTTAAATTGCTAATAAGGACAAAATACCAGAAAAATTAAAGTCAGAGAGATTATAGAAATATAGACATCAATATTTTGTTGCTGGAATATGAATTAGTACAGATATTTTGGAAAGTAATTTGGAATTGTGTAAATCAAGTGGCTAAAATATCCATTTGGCCCAGAGAGCCATTTTTAAAAAGTTCTTGCTAAAATAAAATTGCTCTATCTTTTTCATAGAAACACTTTCTGTGGAAGAAAGAAGTGGAACCCATATTAGATATTTATTAACTTAAAGTAAGTGAATAAAAAAAAAATTAAGCACTTTTTACAAGCTAGACATTATGTTAAATGCTGGGTATGCAAAAAGAGACAAAAAACCATTTCTGCCTTGAAGGACTTCACAATTTAATGAGGAGACAAGAAAAGAAATATATCCAAACAAGATCTATATATGATTATATATATATATATCCAATATAGATGAAAAAACAGTAACAAATATAAACCAATTGGAAATGAATGTTGCAAAAATAGAAATAAACATGGCCTCAGTGAAGAGATAGAAAAAACAATTCCCTTTATTTGTTTGAAGGGTTGGAAGTGGGATGTTGGAAACTGGGAGAGATATATAGACTAATGCATACATTCAGTTTTATATTCAGAGTATTGATTGTTTTGATGTTTTATTCTTACTATTTTTCTTTTTTCAAAACTCATTTTAAAAGAAGTAGGGAGAGGGACTAGGAGAAAATATAGTTGATATAAAGGCAATTTATAATGATCAAAAATATTTTAAATTAATTATGCATAAGAAGCTTCCTATCATTCATAAGCCAAGAGATAAGAAATCTCCGCACTATCAATACATAGCCCAAATATACTTAAGAATTCAATGAATAAACTCTGTTGAAAATGGAATATTATTACAAGCAAAATTTTTGCCCACAATTACCCATGGACAACACTGATCCATAGCAATTTATAATCAATTTTAAGAGATGTTGCCATCTTGAATATTAATATTCTCTAGACTACATGGAAATCAAACTTTCAAAATATAGTAACCTTGAAGAAAAAATTAAAATGATATAGGAATAGGGCAAATGCATCTAACCCTACTAATCTTGTGTACTACTGTAATTCTAACCAGGATAGTAATAGTGGGCCTGCAAAAATGAGCTAAGATTCCGGTGTTCTAATTCAATTATAAAAATAAGTCCTTTAATTCACCAGTACAAGAGTCTGCAGAATGTTAAATATAAAGCAATAACAGTAGGAGAGCAACTTGTCTTTGAGCCTTTTCTATCTGAACCATATTGATACAGAACAATATAACAGTAAAAATAATAGTAGTTAATATCTATCTGTCTTATACATACATATACATATGTACATGCTACAGTTTAAAATTTGCAAATGACTTTATAGACATTATCTACTTGGAAGCACACATTAAGCATATGATATGGGCACCCATATTTATTTATAAATATATACTATTTATATTCTACAAATGTAGAAATTGAGATTTAAAAGCAAAGGTGACCTATTCCATATTACATAACTAGTACTTGTCTGGGTAGGATTCAAACCAATGCTATCAGGTTGAATACTTTTTGATACACCACACTACATGGAATTTTATAATATGTTCATACATCCAAAGCAGACATATCAGATACACAGACTTTGTGCCATGCACTAACACTCCTGAGTACATACAGTATAATATTAAAATGTAATTGGAAACTATTTAACAAAATAAGAAGTGTAATAAAACATAGATAACATTGCATTTAAAAACAAAATCAATATATAGCTGGCAGGGATCCTTTGTATAAATTAGTAGTCCCCATTTGTATTTGAAACCACTGGTCAAAGGATGCTCTTTATCGAGGTGGTTGCATTCTGCAGCTCAAATTGTTGTATATGTGAAATTGAATTAAAGACTGTAGAATAATTTGTCATTATGAAATATTGAGGAGAGAATCAAAGATATAGATTTGGAAAGGATCTTATATCCTTATATCCTCTTTGTCTGTCTCTGTCTTATATCTTTATAGATACTATGAGGTGACTAATTTGTCTGTTATCAAAAAATTAAGCAAGATTAGAACTCAATTCTTTTTGATTCCAGGTCAAATATTCACTATCTTACTTGGCTGCCAAAAAAAAAAAAAGTCCTTGTGATTTGTCTTGAAATTATCGCTAATGTACATTTAAAATTAGTTGTGAATGTGTAATAATAGTAAAATAATATTTGGGATCTGGAAGAGAGTAGAAAGACCATAGAATTTAGGAAGATGACAGCTCCTGGGGCAGGAGGGCTGGATGGGTAATCACAAGGATGTGGAGTAGTATTAAAAGAAGTACACATTCATGTTTTTGACAGTGTTTGGGCTAAGCTCAGGCCAATTCATTCTAACAAGTCCATTAAAACAAGAAAATAACCTCCTCCAAAAATTTTACTATCAAATCTGGAATAGATTGGAAAATCAGATGTTTTGATCCAAATTTCAATGGAAACATACGGTATAATTTTCACAGACTAGAGAAAAGGGCAATCAAAATAGTATTAGTAGGGAATATGCAATGAATTTGCACATGAGATTTCTGATTTTCTCTTTTTCCCTCCTGCCCCCTCAGTGTCTCTCTGTCTGTCTGTCTGTCTCTCTCTTCTCTCTCTCTCTCTCCCTGTCTCTGTCTCTCTGTCTCTCTCTCTCTCTCTCTCTCTCTCTCTCTCTCTCTCTCTCTCTCTCTCTCTCTCTCTCCCTCTCCCTCCTTTCTATGTCTGGCTGTCTTTCCACATTTCCCTCATCTATTCTGGGCTTTGGAGTTTCTTGGAATGTCTCTTTTTTTATGTCTTTTCACAGGCTCCCAATTTTCAATGGGGACATGAGAAATAGTCTATAGAGACTAGAGAAAGAGGAATTTAAAATGCTATTAGTAGGAAATATGCAATGAATATGTATATGATCTTATCTTTTCTTTCCTTTAATTCCTCTTTTCCTTCTATATCTGATTTCATATTTTTCTCCTCTATGTTGTGCACTGGAACTTCTTGGAATATGTTTTTTCTTCTCTTTTGATTAGTTTAATAGCATCTCTTTCTCTCTCTCTCTCTCTCTCTCTCTCTCTCTCTCTCTCTCTCTCTCTCTCTCTCTCTCCTCAATTCTCTGTATTGGAGGAAAAAGAGAATCCTGATTCAAGATAGCCTAATGTCAAAGTCTAGGTCAGATATTGATTTATATTTGTAGAAGCATTAGCATTTTTTAATATTAAGAAGAGTACAGAAAAAAGTCAATGAGTCTTTTGCAAGCAGATTATATGAGAAAACAACAATCACAAAAATATGGGAAAGAGACAGAAGCTGATAGAGATTTCACTTTCATCTAGCCTTTTGATTGTGCTTATTTGAATGTCAATCAGAAAGCATCATGAGAATGAAGAGAACCTTGGACATATATAGCTCTTGGGGATTTTGTTAAAAAGAATTTCGGTAATTGAGCAGATAAAGATTCAAAATCAGAAAATTATTAGAAATAAAATATAATGTCATGGTTAATATTTAATATTTGACTGGTGTCAAAGATCTTGGGTAACCCAAAGAATAAATTATTCAAAGGAGATTGCTATTTACCCTGTGGAATTCTGTTGCTTTTTGTTGTTTTCCTAGCTAGGGAAGGACTTCATAGTTCTCAACTATGGATTTTAAATTCTCCTTTAATAAGGAGAAACTTACTAGTACCTATACACTAGCTGATGGTAGCATAAAACAATCAGCAACCAACAGAGATACTTAAGAGTGGCACTATGCCAGACAGAAAATATCAGAGAGCAAAATGATGACATCTCTAGAGTATAATTGCCAGAGGATATGATCAGCACTGCAGTGAATCAGTTATGAATTACTCTGATCATATAAACACTCTGACATGAGCCCTGACCCCAAGCCTATATACACGTGCCCTACTCACATAGGTACCTGACTATCCTCCTTTTGAGTGTATTTTCTCTTGTCATGCATATTCTCTAAATATGCACTACGTGAATATTATCTACTCATGTGAATTCTTCCCATGTGTTTCTTTCCCTCTTAGTCGGTTGTGGTAACCTGGGGGAAAGATTGTTCTATATATGCATGCATAAAAGATAATTTTTATCACTTAATATGCTATTTTTAAAAGAAACATATTTTCCTTTGAAATAAAGTATCATTTGGTTGGAAAAATAAACATATTAATAGGGCCTTAAAGCTATAATTTTAAATGGGTTCTAGTCTATGTAATAACTCAAATCTAGGAAAGTTTTTCAAGGTGCTAAAGTGAAAAAAACCTGGGTATTATATAATTTAATTCTCTATAAAGAAATACATGTTTCACTAAACAAATCTGATGAAGGATTGCAGCATACATTTTAAAAGAAAATAGTTTTTTTTAAATAAAATTCATGGCTATCAATTTATCCATTTATCTATCTTTCTATCTATCTATCTAAGTTTTCTTAGAGATTATTTTATCAATGTTTAGGAGTAATTTTTGTAGGCCAGAAATTTTTCTAATTTTCTTCATACTTCAAAGTTTATTAAATCCTCTATTTATCGAATGAGGTTTTTGCCTGTTAGAATATCTCATTAGTCAAGTTTAGAGAGCTACTAATTGGATAGCAAATCCCACCTTTGCAGAGCAGTGTTGTTAACAGTGACTCCTTTTCACTATACAATTCAGGCTCTGTGTTGTCCTTTTGTAGCACTCCTCAATTTTGATGATTCTTTAATGTATATTTTAATGATATTTCACCTTAAAAATCCTTTGTAAAATTGTTACCAACAACACACAATTGTGTGTCCAAAAATATTATATCTCCACAGGGATAGACTTACTTAATTTTGTTTAAAAAGGTATACATTTTAAATCTCATAACCATTCTTTGCTATGATTTGTTTTTCAGTTTAATTTTATAACAATAATAGAAAAATAATGATTTGGTTATTTTGTGAGCCAAGGCTAATTTAAAATTTCTTGTAAATTAATAGGATATGAATTATATCTAACTCAAAACCTAATAAAAGTATATGGGGACTTGCTGACTTAATTTATTGTGGGACAATAGATATTACTTTAAAATTATGTGTGGAAATTTTTTTAAAGCAAAAGCTTGTTTTAAGGGGAGACAGGGGAGAAGGAAAGTTGGACCAGAGGAGCTATAAAGTTCACCTCAGTTGTAAATCTACAGTTTTTTGAAATTTTTGATTTTTCTTTTCAAAATAAAACATGTAATTAAATTGTTTTAATAAAATAGTAATATACATATTGATAATTTCAAGCTATTTTATTCTAAGCATGTTTTTTCTAGATTTTTAAAAATAATTTAAAAACTATAACCTTGTTGAGAAGAATAACAATATACTGCCTATATTTTACAATTCATTCAGTTTTTTAATATCATAAACTAGAAATTTTTAAACAAACCTTTTTTAAATTAAAATTTTTTTATTTTCAAAACAGATAGTTATCAACATTCATCTTTGGAAAACCCTGTGTTCCAATTTTTTCTCTCTCCTTTCCCTCCCACCCTCTCCCCTAGACAACAAGTTATCTAATATATGATAAACATGTGAAATTCTTCTGTACATATTTCCACAATTATCATGCTGCCCAAGAAAAATCAGATCAAAAAGAAAATAAAAATGAGAAAGCAAAATGTAAGCAAATAGCAACAAAACATGAAAATGATTAAACAAACTTTTTTCAATCAAGATACAATAAATTTTGAATATTTCCGTGTATTATTCTTTTTTCACCTTTCCCTTTTTTATTCATGGACTTGGAAAGGAAATAAAAAGATGAGTTTTCTCACTTTTTCAATTTCCACACAAATTTTCAGTTCCCAATGAAACAGGATAAAAGTTGAAATGTTTTCTATACCTGGAGAATTTGAGTCAGCAGTGGTATCATTAGCAGATAATTCTGAAACAGAAACCAATATTGGTAAAGACAGAGAGTCCTATTTATAGGGGATAGTCTAACTTAAATCAGAAATCCCCAAAGTATTGCCATTTTGATGGTCCACATGCAGACTTAGTATCTCTTTAGATATGTTGCATTCAAGACCTATTTATCCCAGCCATTTTATTTTAAAATCAAAACTATGTTTTTTCTTCAACTTTGGATAAGAATTTAAGAATTTTTATAAGGATTTCTTTTCATATTTCTGAAATAACTAACAATAATTTCCTCCTGCCTGATTTTCTAGTGAATTGGAGACAGCTAAGATTTAAGGCCCAAATTCTTTTAATTCAAGATTTTTCTCAGGCAATGCTTTATTTCTGGGAGGTCACCAATGACATGAATGCAGACATGGTACACAAGGAGGAGATACTTGCAGCCTTAATCTTGTAACTCAGTATAGCTTTCCCTTTATGTCTTTTCCTCTTTTGTCCTCATATTGCCAGGTATATAAAAAACAACACAGGTGATTTAAAGAAGAAGAGGGCATTTATTTGGATTATCAATTTTTAATTTAAATGAGGCATTATGGTCTTGTGCAAAGAGATCTAGTATCAGTATTAGGAAGACCAAGGTTCCATTCTTGCCTCTGACAAATAATTTCTGACTCTGGGCAGGTCACTTATCTCACTCCATAGGACTATAAGAAATCACCTACTTCTATGGGTAAAATGGGTAAAAATGGGTCTTTATCTAGACTTCTCTATCAATAAAATCAGAGATCCATCCCTTCTCATTCTTTTGGGAATATTTTTCTTTTATTCATATATGTATGTTTATGTATGTATAAGAACATCAGAGATGTTAAATTCGCAACCTGCTGAGTTCTGTAAAACCTCCCAGTACTGCAATATTTAATAAAATAAATAGAAATATAATAGCACATTTGTAGATTTTTAGGTCATCATGAAGCTTTCAGGGAACTATTTCTATTTTATTTGGATACCACTGGTATTCTCTTTCTCTGTGCATGTATGAATATATTTACATACTATGTGTACACATGTGTAGACATAACATACATTCACAGGAGTGATAATATAAACAGAGATACAGTGAATGGCTTCATCTACAGTAAAAAATGCATGTTTACTGGTAGATGATGAGACTATATTAGGAAGATAGAAACAGTTGTATTCTTGCCTAGAGTGTAGAAGATTCTTCACTATGTGTCACTGTGGAGCATCATGAGATAGACAGAAATTGCAGGACTGACAAAGGTTAATTTGGGAAAGGGAAAAGGGTCATATTTCTATTGACTAGAATACCAATTTAAAGACCTGCATGGAATGGGGAGGAAGAAAATATTACCTGAATATTATGGTGTACTGGCAATAATTTCACATTTACAAATGAGTGGGACACAACATGTTGAAATGAAATTATATTAATAGGGGGATAATCAAAGAACATCTTACTCTTTTCAAGCATGTGTCAAATCCTACAAAATCTCATACTGAATTTAACAATTCCAATATGTCCCTCCTATCTCTCACAGTTCCATATGAGGGTGTGTCTCATGCTGAGTTCTTCACTGTTGCATATTATAACTCCATCTCTCTAATTATATCAGCTGTGGTTCTCTGCTAATACCAGCTGGAGATTCCTCTTGCAGTGTTTTCTAATAACATTCATTCCTTGGTCTCCACTCACTGTGTCTGCTTGCTTTGTTCTCTGGTTGGCTTTAAATAACCTGCTATTAGTTCTGGATGCCCTGTGGGGATGAAGTTAAAGACTTCCTATATTGATCTAGCTGAGATTATAGATTCCTCTCTAGCAACAGAGCAATCATTATTGATCATTGATCATAATCTTGAGACATCTTTGACATAGGCCTCTGTCCTTGGTCCATTGGTTCAGCTATTCTCCTAAAAGCTTTAGTGAGTTGGAAAGATTCTTTCAAACACTCCATATTAACTAGTACCTTTCCCCAGAAGGGGCTACAAAGAGTTGGGAAAAAATGAAAATAACTGAAAAACAACAGAAACAATATAGTCACCTATACAATAAACACAACCCTAATTTTAACCCCAATACTCTTTCCTCTTTTAATTTAGGAAAATATCAGTGAGTTTGGTGTTTCAATGTTGGACTGCTAAAGATCTGAAACAGAAACTCTGTGTGTGTATGTGTGTGTGTGTGTGTGTGCACGCACAAATACAAAGAGAAACAGTCTCTGTTCTCAAGGAGATATCTCTAATAGAGATAATATATATAGAAAGGAGTGGTATCTAAGGAAGAGGGCTTTTCACTGGGAAGTGATAAAGAATAGTTAGCAGGTCCATGGGACAATTAATTGACATGGAAATACAATGTGATATGACAGAAATATTTGGAATCAAAGGTCTTGGTTCAAATATAGTTTCTGTTCTTTATATCAAAAGTAAATATGGGCAACTTGTGGAACTTCTCTGGACCTCAGTTTCCTCATCTGTAAAATGAGATCCAAGAATAGAGGCCTAAGTCAAAGATGCTTTAAAATTATAATCAATGATCAATAATGGATGCTCTGTTGCTAGAGGGGAATCTATAATCTCAAGTAGATCAATATGAGAAGTTTTTAACATCCACACAACATCTGAACGAATAGTGGGTTCTTTAAAGCCAACAAGAGACCAGATGACTTCCAAGGTCTTTTCCAACTCTAAATCTATGTTCTCTTTCCAGAAAAATAAAAATTGGTTCTGTTGATTTGATTGCAGTTTCAAGAGCAAATATTGGAATGGCAAAGGAATTTCTGGGAAGCATGATCAGGTGCTGAGAACAATTTAATTACACAAAACCCTCATCAATCAAGACAGTATGGCCCCAGGAGATGTACCAGGAGATCACACCGGAAAGGTGCGGTGACAGCTAACAGAAACGTGGTCTTTTATGAAGAACAAAGATAAAGAGCATCTAATAATAAGTAATTGATTAACAACTCATAATAGTTACACACTAAGATATATATTTTGGGGAGATGATGAAAATAGACAATTTGTTGAAATGAAGAGAGATTATTTGATCAATTTCTATAAAGTTATTTTAATAATCCTAAAATTTTTCCCCAAACAAAAGCCCATTTTGGTTTAAAACAATTTTAGTATATTATGTTTCTGCAAGTCATGGAATGCTACAGTCTCTGTGACCTAAAAGGCCATTAAGAGAAACATGATGGTGGTGAGTTAGCTATAGCAGCTTCAAAAAAAAAAAAAGAATCATTAAAGATAAGTGGCATAAAATGTCTTTTTTTTCTTTTTTACTGAAACTATCATTTCATGGATATAGAGAATTCTGATGAGGAAATTCTATCAAAGTAGGTCAGCACCACCTCTGCCACTTAATTATCTTCATGGTTGCCTTGGCCACCGAGGGTCTATGATTTGTGAAGTTTTTAAAAAGATAGTGTGTCTGAGGTATGTTCTTGATTCTAAGACCATTTCTTTGCTTTACTTTACCACATTATATCTAAAATAAACATATAAGTAACAATGATGTTACAGTAGCTCTGTGGTGAGAATTAACAACAAATGGGAAAGATAATTATTCCATTGATATTCCTGATGTCTTAAAAGAGAGAGAAGATCTCTAATGTATTGGATGGATCTCCTGTAGCAATTTTATAGGAGAACAGGGATAGGAGCTGCGCAGAATGGGCAAATGTAGATAGTTTGCACTTTGCATGATTGCAAAGTAGTTCTCACATTACAGAATTACATAGTTGCATTTGAGTATTTGAGCAATATTGTATGTGTACAGCAGATAACCATTTTCTTTACTCAGGCAATTTCAGTCAGCAGCATATTTTTAATTTGAATACACAGCTATGAAATGGCAATAAGGTAAACTTTATTTTTTTTACTTGTATTTTATGTCCTTAAGAACTTGGAATTTTCCCAACAAATGGCATAAGAATAGGACCAACGGCTGCTTTCATAAAATAACATTGCTGTTATTTAGCAACTAGGTTGTTTTATGATAATCGGGTCCTTTTCGGCAGTTCCTTGTGAGAAAGGTTCAAATGACTGCAAGTCTTGTTTTGAGAATCCAGAAGGTGATACTTAGTATGATTTGCTGCAAGCCTATGATTGGGGACCAACAGAGTCAGAGGCTTAGAATCCCTACATCCTTAATTCCCGTGATACAACTAAGGTCATAGAGCTAGCCAATCTCAAAAATGCCTTTGTGTATTTTTATGCAACTTCATAAATTTCTAAATTTGTTGTGCTCACACCAAGTACAATACATGTCTAATTTACAGTTGCTGCTCTGTGAGATGGTGGCCAGTTTTCAATGTAGTAAAATGGTACATCAAGATTTGTAGGCGGTTTTCATTGTGAATCCCATGCACTGGGACAAACATAAATGATATCATTAAAGATTCATCCCTTTGCTCCTCACTAGGGTTTTATATTACTGTGCACATTTGCTTTTTAGTATAGAGTTGGAATGTATTTTCCTCTTTACTCTCTTCAAATGCAACTTTTTTGATTTACGTAGAGGTAACATTTGGTTTCGTATTAATCTTTTAAGATTGGCTGACTCTCTTGGTTCTCCTTTTCCAGGTATTTCTTTATCTGTCCATTAACGGGTATAAAACACAGATCCTATGAATCAGAATCCTAATTATGTCATTAGTAAGCCTCCCCTAACTGTCATTAGTAAGCGGACCCTTTAATATTGTTCTATATTACATCATGCTAACAAACTATTTACAGGTATTAGAATCATAGTAGTTTGGATTGAAGGGGTCTTAGCTGGGAGGTACAGTATGTATCCAGTGGAAGGAATGCTGGATTTTAGAGAACCTTGGTTCCAATATTGCTCAACCCCCTTTTTAGTTGTGTGACCTTGATCAAAGCACTTATCATTTCTCTGCTTCCTCATCTGGTGGATGAGATTGGTGGGGTTAGACCAAGTGATTTCTAAGGCTCCTTCTTCTTATAAATCTGTGATATATTTGAATCCCATACCTGAAACAGAAATCCTTTTTATAACAGTCCCCAACCAACCATTATAAGAGCATGAAGAGCTTTAACAAAGTAACTACTTTCACAGGCATCCCATTACTTTTCTTTAGTTGGGTGAGCTTAAAGGCTTGGATGATATTATAAATTTAAGAATTTTCTTCCTGATAATCTGATAAAATCACTTCCTTTGTGGTCTCTGTTTATTGGGACCAAGCAGTTCAAGTTTAATCCTCAAATTTCTAAAGAGAGCTATCATGTTCCATTGAAATTTTCTCAACTCTCCTCAGTTCCTTCAAATGGTTATAACATAGTTTTCAGTATATTTACTTTTGGATTAGCCAGTGGAAATATTTCCTTACTCTCATGAATTACCTTTATGATTACTCTTCATGATCTAGTAGAAATGTTTTAGAATGCGAATTGATTCTCTAAAGAATAGTGTCTAGGACACAATTATCTGAATATGGTCTCAACACATCAAAGTACAACAAGATTATCTCCTTCAGTCTGGACACAAGCCATTCATTAATGCAGCCTGAGATTTCATTAGCCACCTGGATTCCATGTTTACATGATTTATATGAAACTTTCAAATCTATCAAAACCTCAGGATTTCTGTTGTTTTGCTATAAGAATTGCTATATAGCCAACATTTTCCTAATTCTACATTTGTACAGAACATCTAGGTGGCACACTACATAGAGTGTCAAGGCTGAAATCAAGAAGACTCACCTTCTTAAGATCAAACCTTTCCTGAGATATTTATGAGCTCTGTGATTCTGGGCACATTATTTCACCCTCTTTGCCTCAGTTTCCTCATCAGTTAAAGGAGCCGGAGAAGGAAATGGCAAACCACACCATTATCTTTACCAAGAAAACCACTAATGGGGTCATACGGCATCAGGAATGACTGAAAATGTTTCAACAATAAAAACATTTCTGTAATTGATGTTTTAGGGGGACTCCTGGGTAGTACTTTGTAATTATCTCTAATTAAGTTCATCTTATAATATTTTACCCCTCATACCAACATATCAAAAGTTGTTGTTTTCTGAGACTCAAACAAAATATCCCATTAAGTGGAATTGTCTTCTTTTGAATCATGTCTGGAGCCAAGATAAGAGTTTGGGGTTTTAAAGGAGCTTTTCTAGGATATATAACATATTCAAACTAAAAATCAGCAGTGGGAAGATCAGATGTAATCCTGCGAAAATAACCTCTATTTGCCTCTGTTTTCTTGCTTGTAAAAAAGGGTTAATAATAATACTTACTAATAGAGGTAATAGCAGCACTTACCTTTCAGAGATGTTGATGGAATTAAATGAAATAATTAAAAATACAACTCTGAGAATTTCATGAAAGAATGAGTTACTTCTCCCAAAAGTATCTCTACTTTAAATGAAGATGTCTAGGGAGGGCAGTATTTTCCCTAAGATATTTTCCCCAATATTTTCTCTAATAATGAAATCTCAAGCATGAATGAGGGGAATGAATGTGATATAGTGCAAAGGACACAAAAGAATCTGAAGTCTGCTATTAACTACCTTTGTGGCCTTGGACAAGTTGCCTTAATTCCTCATATTTAAAATGAGGGGATGAGACTGTCTGATTTCTGAGGCCCATGCCAGCTCTAAATCCCATTCTTCTAAGATCTATTTCATCAGAGAGGTTTTCCAAATGCACCTTAAATAGCACCTTGTAGTGACTTTCTCTACCTCCATGGGACTGAGCTCATGATTTTTTGTCAACTTGTTTAACTTACTTTTATTTCCCCTTGACAATTGAATTGTTTTTTTATCCTTGAAGCTATTCTGGCTTAGGGAAGAAAATAGTCCCTATATTTTAATTAACTCAAATTCAATGCTTGCTTATGAAGCAGCCTGTCTGTCTGAAATAACTTGGTTTCCACTGTCTTGACAGCAATGTCTTCAAAGCTTTCAGCTTGGAAGAATGAGAGAGGCTCAAGAGGAAACCAAGTCACCCCACAGTTATAAGAGCTGCATTCATGCTGTGTTCTTAAACATCCTCTACTTCAATTTCCTTCTCTTTTAAAATAAGGAGTGAGGAAGAGAATAAATTAATATCTTGTAAATAGTTGCCTCAGTTGTAATTCCATCTTTCAGCAAAGCCTTAGTGCATATTCTCCAACCAAAGGACATAAAATGCAGACCTCCAGGGGAATTTTAAAGCTAAAGATGCCAAAGAGGTGACACTTCTCAAAATAACACTCCATTGTTCACTAATTAGCCTTGGTGGATGCTGGGAAGTTCCTTTCCAAGGTTTCTCTTCTGAAAGAAACTGCTTTGAGAAGTAGCACTCTATAAGAGAATGGAGTCTGGATGGTTCAAAAGATGCTTTTTGTTTGTGGCTTAAGAATCTGACCTGCATCAAAAAAGAAGGTATCACACAGAATGAACTCTAATGTTGTCTTACCATGAGATATTTTCAGCTCTTTTTGTCTGATCTCTCATTGTTAATCCGTGTTATCTTAAAAAAAAAAAATGGTCACTGGACTTGCTTCCAAAATCCACATAGAAGAGTTGAGATGGGATGGTTATCCAGGTTACTTGGCACATAATAAAAAGTGCAGATTATTCAGGTCTCGAAATCGATTTGGGGGGAGTCAGATTTGTCCTGTTTAACTGTCTCCATTTATTAAACTAACTGGATAATCACCAAATATCCACTTCATTTTGTTCTGTGCAAACACTGTCAATGTAATCAAACACATTCCTCTGCTACTGTTTATTTTTTTAATCATTTGAAAAGGTTGGCAGCACCACTGACAATGTATAAGGAAAGGATTTGTCAGTGATAGTACTTTTCTATAATAGAATATGTTTCCAAATTGAAGTAAACATTAGAAAGACCTTCAAACAGGTGCTTCTGCAAGCATAAAGGTTATAAAGGAGTTTTCTGTCCAGTCTTGTATATTGGTCACTATCCATCTACGATATGTAACTAAGTAGAGAAAACATTGCACCTTCTTTCCTATTTTATCTGTTGCAAACAGACTTTTCACATTGAGGAGAAATATATTGGTGAGCAGATAGAATGTGAATTATGACAATATACAATATTTATTCCCATTTTCTCTCTCTATGTGTGTGTGTGCATATATACACACAAACATATACATACATATACAAATAAACTCATAAAGTGCCTATTTATACATATAATATAGCTTTATATTCACATTTAAAATATGATTTGATAGTGGAGAAATAAAATTATAGGAAAATATATGCAACACAGTAAAGAAAAAATCCAATGAAATATCTACTGAATTGTTTAA
This sequence comes from Antechinus flavipes, assembly GCF_016432865.1. Taxonomy (NCBI): domain Eukaryota; kingdom Metazoa; phylum Chordata; class Mammalia; order Dasyuromorphia; family Dasyuridae; genus Antechinus; species Antechinus flavipes. Next base: position 91,635,675 of record NC_067400.1, read on the forward strand.
TAGACACAAAAGTAGGTATGCTACTTTATCTTCACCAAAACTAGTATTGAATCTCTATCATCTTTCCAGTTTCAGATACAAGGGCTTTATCTTTATTTAGCTAATATATTTGTATCTTCTTTAGAGTGCTCGTCTCCTTTTCTGACATTGCCAAAATTGCCCTCATCTTGTTGAATAGGAAAAAAAACTTTTGATTTCATGGGAGAAAAATTCTGAACTGAGATTATTCTGGTAACAAAAGCCCTAGAAAATACAACTAATGTCCTAGAATAAAAGCATGTACTCCGTATGAAAACAGCAGGCTAGCAAAAATCAATCATTTATAGATGATTAACATATCATATAATCTTTAGGACCACATTGCCAATATTGTATCTTATAACCATGGCTTCCACTCTCATAAAGAAGTCATCAATTAGTATTCAACATGTTGAAATGTCCTTATCAAATTGTTCATTTTTGGGGTACCTCCAAATGCCTAAGATTTTTCCATAGTTGATTTTGGACCACAATATTATAAGGCTATAGGTTCTCCTATGTTAGCTCTGTCTACACATAAAATCATTTTGGATGGAAAAAATAAATTTCAGTTTAGGTGGTTGGAAAAGAAGATGTTTTGTAATAAAACTAAATTCATTTCCTTTATTATCCTAATTTAATTTTAAAATCTTTTTTTAATTGAAATATTGTGTTCTCAAACATTTTCTATTTCAATTTCCTTCTCATTTAAATAGGTGCCTCCTATTAATCGTGTATAAAGTTTGCTTTTACATAGTTGTTTGTTGTCTCCCTTTTTAGATTGTGAGCTCCTCAAAGACAAGAATATTCATTTTCCTTTCTTTACATCCCTAGTACTTAATACCTGATCCATCATGTAGGAGATACTTAATAAATGTTTATTGACGAGTATTCACTATCTACTATTTCAAGCTGTCTCTGTATATCATATATTATCATACATATCAGTCTATTTATCTTTCGTTCAGAAAAGTTCATATACATAGCTTTTGTGATTTTGAAGGGGCAGATAAAATGATTTTTCTCTGGTGATTATTTTGGATGACTTTGATGACCGCCATTCATTATGCACTACTAGGCCCCAAACCTAGCTTGAAGCTATGATTGGCCTTTCTCCTTGGAGAGATTGTAAATGGTTGCTATGGGTACCCTTTCCCGTGCCCTTCTTCTTTCTACCTCCAGTAACCTGAGGGACTTATCTTCAGAGTCCCAGAGGGCTCAAACCTTTCTCTTTGCTAGTGAAAATTTATGGGAAGCCACTGTGGAAAATCATAAGACACCACAGACCGCAAAGACATTAATATGCTGCTGACACCTACTTGTAAATCTTCATCTCATCTGTTTTTGACAGTGCCATCTCTGAGATTTCAAAGTGCCTAAAAGAGGTAGACTCCTGAGTGAAAAACAGCTGTCCTAGGATCAACCCAGGTGATATAGAGCCAGTACTCCCTGGCAGGCGAAAACCTTTTGAGAGTTTATCTTCAACCATGATTTTAACTTCAACCAGAGTTTATGTTTTCTGGAAAGTTTTCTCTATTTAAAATACAAAACCAACCCAAAAACAAAATAACAAAAAATCCAAAAACTCTAGAATTTAACTTCTACAATAGGAATTGCTACTTTTCATTTTAAAAAATTCAGTTATAAATTTAGAAAATATAACATTTTCTGTACAAGATGTCTTATAATGGTGACTTGCCTAGTATTAAATCTATATTAAAACCCTAAGGAAACAGAGAATTAGAAATCTTCATGATTTTATAATTGTAGTTAAGTTATAATAATACCATTATATATTTTAAGTTTGTATTATATATTTTAGGTTTATTATAATTAAATTATAAATCACTCTTCAGTACTTCCATATTGAAAACACAGTATATGCAGGAAGTAATTTATCGGTACTTGAAAGAGTTCTTGTGATTTCTACACATGTTGAATTTATAGTTAAATCATTTAAAGCTCTATCAAATCTGAAATGATGGATTTTAAAATTATGTATTATTTAGTTCAACAATAAGCATTTAAAGTGTCTGCTATGTAGAAGACATTGTAATAAGAAGTGAGGATAGAATGAAAAAAAAATGGGAAAAAATCCCTATCCTCAAAATATGACTGTGGGGATCTGACATTTACACAGATGAATAAACAAGGGGGCAAACACTAACAACTGGGAGAATCAGTAAGGCTTTCCAAAAGACAAGGTACCTCTATTGAGCCTTGAAAGAAGCTAAGGCTTTTAAGCACAGTAGAGGAAGAAGGAATGTATTCATAGTTTGCTTGAATACTTATATAAAAGACAGATTGTAATTTAAAATCAATGTCCTTAACATATGAAGTATCTTAATGTTAAAAAGAGGAGAAACGTACTTTTATTGTAAGAGAAAAGATATCTATTTGTAAAAGATATAAGATACTGCTGTTCTCAATGAACATTTTTATTTCTGAAAGGAACTGGAAAAAGACTTCTGGTTTTACAAAAATGAATAGCATGTATGTATGAAGAAACAGAGCTTTCAGAAGAATTTAAGTAGTTTGATAAAGAAAATTAACTCTATAATAAATACAAAGACAGATCACCTTATAAAACCCTAGAATGGTGTTTTGTATATATGTAAAAATTTTGATGATTTAAATGGATAGTATCAGAAATTATTAAAAGTTGAAAAATAGAATGGGAAAACACAGTTCAAGGGCACAAAATAAGATTTGGAACTACGGCAAGAACTTCAGAAGTTTAGGGGTATATGGTTTTAGATCTTTTTAATGCAGTCTGCTATCCACTTCCATTTTATGGAAGAGTTCATCCCATTCATATTTACAGTTAAGATGACCAACTCTATATTTCCCACCATCTTGTTTTTCCCATGTTATACTTTTCGTTTTCCTTTCCTTTTTCCCCTCCTCCCCAGTATTTTGCTTCTTACTACTACCTCCTTCAAACACCCTCCCCTTATACAGCCCTTCCCCTTTTCTTATATTTGTCCCCTTCTACTTCTGTTTTTCCCTTCTATTAATCTCCCCCTTTCCTTTTCCCTTTCCTCTCCTACTTCCCTCTAGGGTGAGACAAATTTCTCTGTGAAACTAAATATGTCTAATATTCTCTCTTTGAGTCAAATTTGATGAGAGAAAAATTCACACAAAGCTCATCTCCTTCCCTTCTTTCTCTCAATTGTAATAGGTCTTTTTTTGCCTCTCCATGAGATGTAATTTACCCCATTTAACTCCATTTTCCTCTTCTTCCAGTAGAATCCTCTTTCCTCTTGTATCACTACAATAAAATCTTTAAAGGGTGCAGGTATCCCTCATTTTATTATATTTCACTTTATCGAATTTTGCAGATACTGTCATTTTTTCATACATTAAAAATCTGTGACAATCCATCATTGAATAGGTCTATCAAAGCCATTTTTTCCCCCAATAGCATATGATCACAGTGTGTCTCTGTGTCATATTTGGTATTTTTCACAAAGTTTCAAACTTTTTCGTTATGGCAATCTGTGATCACTAATCTTTGATGTTAGTATTGTAATTATTTTAGGGTGCCATGAAGCATGACCATATAAGCCAGTGAGCTTAATTTATAGATGTTGTCTGTATTCTGACTACTCTACTGGCCTCCCTATTCCCTAAGGCCCAATAATATTGAAATTATTCCAATTAATAATCCTTTAAGTGTCCAAGTGAGAGGAAGAACCTCACATCTCTCACTTTAAATGAAAAGCTAGAAATGATTAAGCTTCCTGAGAAAAACATGTTAAAAGCTGAGATAGGCTGAAAGCTGAACCACCCCACTGATCACCTTAGCATGTATCAACATTGAGGCAAGAACAATTGCTAGATTATGATTTGTTGAAGATTCAGGTAATAGCATTCTAGGTAAAATATTTTAAATTAAGGTATGTACATTTAAAAATAAATGCTATTGGACACTTAATGGGCTACAGTATAGTGTAAACATAACTTTTATATGTGCTTTGAAACCAAAGATTTGGGGTGATTATCTTTATTGCAATATTTGCTTTACTGCAGTGGTATGAAACTAAATATGTCAAAGATATGTCCACATTTCTTAATTGACCTATGATACCAAAACCTTTAGTCTAGCATTATGACTTACCCCAAGGACATGGGTTTTTTTCTGTTATATATTATTGTGCTAAATTCCTTTAAAATATGTGCTTTGTACCCCTTACTGAGTGAAGAGTGGGCGAATATGACCTAAATTTATATGTATATTATAATTCATTTCATTATTCATGAACTTGCTTGGCATAATTAGCAGTGATAATGTTCCTTTTGTCTTTGTTGCTAAGTAAATATTTAAGTTTAAGAAGCAAAAGTACTTTACTGTGAATGGATGGCCTTTGTAAATATGAAATACAATATGAAAATACAAATACAAATAGAGGATCAAGAGTTAAAATAAAGAGTAGAGAAAGTGTTTTCCTCCTCATTAAGGTTATCCCTCAGATCCTGAGAGAATTTGAGTGTTATTAATGGTGATGGCCTTTCACAGGGAATCTATATCTATAAGTAGATTGGGGAGAGTAATCAAGACCAGAAAGTTGAGTAGCTTTTTTCATGTCCCTATAGGAGGTATGAGATGCTACCTAGAGGGAAGAACTTCCTGTAGGAGAGGTGACATTGGAAGATCCATATTAAAGACCCCTTAAGACTCCCCATGTATAACACTGAATTTGGGGAGAAAAAAAAAACAAGAAGGTGAAATTTGTTAGAATTTAAAATGAGTGAAGGAGAATGATTTGAAGTATTTCTGGAAATATTGATGAATACCGGTTTATGAAGTGTTTTTAATGGTAATCAAATCTGGGAATTTGAATTTTACCCTAATTATAGTTTAAGAACCACCCAAAAGTACTGAAGATTCAAGCAACATGAACAGGTCTGTGCTTTAGAGAAATTATGCTAGTTGCTGTTTAGAAGATAGAAGGAGAAAATGAGGAGACCAGTGAAAAAGATACTGAAATATTCTACATAAAAAGGTAACGAGGGTTAGTTCTATGGTAGTTTCTAATCAAACTTGGATGAAGAGAATGAACTCAAACAATAATATGGAATTAAAATTTAAAAGACTAGGCAATTGATTTGTAGAGAGACTAAAGGTATGGAAAAGACTCTGAAGCTGTGACTCTTGGGAACTAATGTGATAGTGGTGTCCCAAAAGAAATAAGAAAGCTAGAAAAAAGGGGTAGATTTAGGGGAGAAGATGAGTTCTGTTTTGTATAGTAGAATTTGGCATGCCTTAGGCCCATCCCAATAAAAATAAGGGGAAAAAATGACAAGGAAAAAAATACAAACACACAAAATAGAATATTTTGATTATTTTTAATTCATACCTTTCAAGTCAATTTAACAAACATTTGTTAAATATCTATTTCATGCAAGGTACTATGTTGAGTACTGAGGTTACAAAGATAAACATAAAAAATAATTCCTGCCTTCAAGAAACTTATTTCTTTTCAAGAAACTTCTTATTTTCTATTAGCATTCACAACATGTATGTAAATAAGCAAATGCAAATATATAGAGTCATATACAATAATTTCAAGAGAAGAGAGAGTGCTAATTACTGGAAATTTAGTTGGTATTTATTATAATACTTAATAACTGAAAAATCAATTTTAATAAGAGGAAGAAAAATTCCTCCAAAACCTCAGTAGGCTTTCTCAGGGTGTTAAAAAAAACAAAAAAACAAACAAAAACAAACAAAAAAACACCGAAAAACTATGTGTTGAAGGATATTTGTGCATTTAGGCACAAATGTCATTTTATAACAGGTTATTATATGCCTGATCAATGTCATCAAGAAGCCAGGGATCTACAGACCATATGGAGATTCTAAGTTTGCAATTGCATTGCCAAATTACTCTAACATTTTACAGAATATTTTGAAGGGGAACAGCCAGTGTTTATGTCCTTTTGATAAGGTTGGCGTGCAATGCATTTAGGCAACCACTTGACCAGTTGGCTGAAGTTCTGTGAGTGTCTCCCTGAATGTTATAGACAATTGAGTGTTTTTAGAAAAAAAAATGGTTTTCTTTGAATAAGTGAAAGCAGAAGAATAGAGGAATATTTTTTTTTCCTTTGTAAAGTTCCTATTTAAAATAGAAGTCCAATACAAACAAATTCTTTTAGCATAAACTTGCCTTTTGCAATTTCTTAAGCTAATCTGAACGTCTTTGAAGAGTTGAACATTTAGCCAACTGAGTATAATTTCGTACTGTGAAACTTAAAAACAAAAACAAAAACAACCACAATTAACTCTAAGGTCATCATAGCTTTTTTGAAAGCTAGATCTTCAGGTGAACAGAAAGAATTAGGTGACAATACATTAATGCAAATAGACTAAAAGCCTGTAAATGGTCACACAGCTCTATTTTTATCAAGTTTGGAAAGGCTGACTCATTTTTTAAAAGATTCAGGAGTTGTACTTTATCTGTACTCATGCAAAAGTGCCCTTAAAAGATTCTGTTAGCAGTAAGATGACCCCATGTCGGCAACTAGAGAAAAGGCAGTAGTAATTGAGACTTAGGGAGCTAAACAAATCTCACCTTTCCCACAAAGGCTGGTGGTGTAAGTGAAAAATTATCTCGAGAGACTTCTCTTACTATATAGCCCTGAGGAATTAATTATAGTGCCTGGAGTAGGGATGTCTTTGGAAGAGGAAATGTGTCCTTTAAGGCCTTTGTGATCTCAGAGGCACATTGCAGCTTTAAAAGATAGATGGGATGCTTTAAAAAAAAACAAAAACAAAAAAAAAACAAACAAAAAAAACAAAAAAACACCCAAAAACTATGTGTTGAAGGATATTTGTGCATTTAGGCACAAATGTCATTTTATAACAGGTTATTATATGCCTGATCAATGTCATCAAGAAGCCAGGGATCTACAGACCATATGGAGATTCTAAGTTTGCAATTGCATTGCCAAATTACTCTAACATTTTACAGAATATTTTGAAGGGGAACAGCCAGTGTTTATGTCCTTTTGATAAGGTTGGCGTGCAATGCATTTAGGCAACCACTTGACCAGTTGGCTGAAGTTCTGTGAGTGTCTCCCTGAATGTTATAGACAATTGAGTGTTTTTAGAAAAAAAAATGGTTTTCTTTGAATAAGTGAAAGCAGAAGAATAGAGGAATATTTTTTTTTCCTTTGTAAAGTTCCTATTTAAAATAGAAGTCCAATACAAACAAATTCTTTTAGCATAAACTTGCCTTTTGCAATTTCTTAAGCTAATCTGAACGTCTTTGAAGAGTTGAACATTTAGCCAACTGAGTATAATTTCGTACTGTGAAACTTAAAAACAAAAACAAAAACAACCACAATTAACTCTAAGGTCATCATAGCTTTTTTGAAAGCTAGATCTTCAGGTGAACAGAAAGAATTAGGTGACAATACATTAATGCAAATAGACTAAAAGCCTGTAAATGGTCACACAGCTCTATTTTTATCAAGTTTGGAAAGGCTGACTCATTTTTTAAAAGATTCAGGAGTTGTACTTTATCTGTACTCATGCAAAAGTGCCCTTAAAAGATTCTGTTAGCAGTAAGATGACCCCATGTCGGCAACTAGAGAAAAGGCAGTAGTAATTGAGACTTAGGGAGCTAAACAAATCTCACCTTTCCCACAAAGGCTGGTGGTGTAAGTGAAAAATTATCTCGAGAGACTTCTCTTACTATATAGCCCTGAGGAATTAATTATAGTGCCTGGAGTAGGGATGTCTTTGGAAGAGGAAATGTGTCCTTTAAGGCCTTTGTGATCTCAGAGGCACATTGCAGCTTTAAAAGATAGATGGGATGCTTTAAAAAAAAAAAAAACAAAAAACAAAAAAAAACATTATTTTAGAAAACTTTGTGCATAGATGTACATAAGAATGTTTTAATAAATAATTCTGCATCTTCTTGAAAATGAAGAATAACAGGTTGATCCAGATGTTGATGCTAGCCTTATTTACTATTCATAAAGGTTTTAAGTAAGTGTTTTTGGTCAATTTTTTTAAGCTTACAGTTCACTGATGTACACATATTTAAAGAATTTTAAATCATTAAATTGGATGCTGTGTTTTTATGCTCTGATTATTTTCATAGAAGCAAGACATATAGGGTTTTTTAAAATTATTATTATACATGGAATTTCTTGTAAGTTTTAATGGTTTGTGGGAATACTTTTAGATCTCATTTATATACCAAACTTCTTAAATATATACTAGGGACCATATGGAAATCAATAATTGGAAAGGAAAAGCAACATGGTATAATATGGTACTTGTGTCCTATTATTTTTTGAGTATCCACACCCATCACTCTAAGATAACCAAATGAAATATATAGGGGAATGGGCCATGCCTTCTTTTAAAGAATTTTCAGAAATATTCTACATTTTGGCCTATAATAAGGTCATTGAAGTAGCAACTTTCCATTATACATCAGGTTCTTTTTTGTTCTTGTTCACTCAATTTTTCTAGCCTATTTCTAGACAGAGAGCTCTGTTACAGCGGTGTAAGAGAGTCTGTTCCAAGGTTCAGGCCTTTCTTGCTGCTAATTCTGAGAATTAGAGCTAACTATGAAAGTCTATAAGTTCTCCAAAGTGGTATGATCTAATATAATCGTATCTGTGAGTGACCACATATACTTTTTTCCATCCTGAACTGTGACCTGGAGTTATAAAGGAAAAAGGTTAAATCTATTGGTAAAGAATATAAAATAATGCAGTTATCAATAAACAATTTTATTTCTGAAAGGAGTTGGAAAAAAAACTTGTTTTAATAAAAATAGCATATGAGTATGAAGAAATAGGGCTTTCAAGTGGATGGAAAATTAGCTGTACACCAAATAAGAAGACAAATCACCTTATAAAAGACACAGAATGAACCTCGTATATGTTTAAAAAAAAAAAAAAGATGGATAGTTTGATAGATAGAACTTTTGTTAAAATTTGAAAAAATAGAATTGCAGGGATACACAGTTCAAGGACCCAAAATAAGATTTTGGACCATAGTGAGAACTTGAGAGATTCAGGATACTATGGTCTTTAAACCATCTGTTCATAACTTTGTTACAACTAATCAGCATGATTTTTAAAATAAGAATTTGGGTGAATATTTGGACATATATATATTTCTTTTTTTAAAAAAATATATATTTCATAGGTAGAATTTGGGGATCTGTTATCTAATGAAAGCTAAATCACTCAGAGCCAAAAGGTTCCCATTTATGCTATTGAAAAGAATATGAATTTTTTTTAAAAAGAAAGAAAGGGGTCAGTTCGGTGGGGCAGTGAATAGAGCACCAGCCCTGAAGTCAAGAGGACCTGAGTTCAAATCTTGTCTCAGACACTTCCTAGCTCTGTGATCCTGAGAAAGTCTCTTAACCTCAGTTGTCTCAGCAAGAAAAGAAAAGAAAGACATATGAATTAAAGGGCATAGGAGATAGCAGCTGAGACTGACAGGTGTTCTAAGCACAGTTTTAAAACCAGCACCTCTCAATCCCCACTCCACTGAGGCTGCACACATCAGTAACTAGTGCTCTTCCTCCACCTGGGAATGCATATGGACAATGCAGCAGATCCTTGCACACACTGTCTGCAATTCCTGTTATCTCCTTCTGAGCAGTTATACAAATCCCTTTTATTTCCCATCTTTGGGCGGATAGTTCCACAAGCAGCAGTCTCCAAATCATCCACCTCCCCAAACTGGCTTTTTGGTCTGTGACCTTTGCTGAATTATACTTCACTCTTACCTCAGTTTTTTTTTTTTTTTTTTGGACTAGAAAATATTTTCATTCTTCTTATTGTTGGTTCTGCTGCTCCAAAATCCATTTTGAAATATTATTTTAAAGTTATTTGTAGAGGATTTGGGAGAGCTTAAGCAAGTTCCTGCCTTTACTCTATCATCTTGGTTCAGCCTGTATTCCTGCAGTCTTTTCTAAACAATTTGTGCATGGAAGTTCAAAATTCTGACTTGTTAACACACGCAAAAAAATCAAGCTTAAAGAATTTTTTTTTCCTAAACGAGAAAAAGAATAAGCAGTAAAAACAACTACTGCCAGACCTATTAAAATGATTTTCTGTTCTCCAAATGCAAAATAGATGGAAGAGAGGTCATTAGAACCAATTATAACAATTTCATATAGAAGTTTAACCAATGCAAATAAATGATCACTTTGAAGTGGTCAAAAGAGCCTAATAATTTAGTCAGCAAACATAAGCAAATAAGCTTGCTAATTGGATATAGATAGGGACATAGATTTAGAACTTAAAGGACCTTAAAGGTCATTAACTGCAGTCCCTTCATTTTACATATGAGAAAACTAATTTCTGGAAAGGGTAAATGCCCAGGGAAAGATATCTAATAAGTGCCAGAAATATAATTTTAATCCAGAATGTAATTCCAAACCCAGGACTCTGTTCACTGTACCATACTGTCATTGTGTAGAGAATCATGAAAAATTGTGTCATCTATAGTGCTAAATGACTTGCCTGGAGTCACATAACTAGTAAATATCTGAGGCCAGATTTAAATTCTTCCTAGTTCTGGGCCCACAATTCTATCCATTATAATAGGACTATTAGGTTAATCAGAAGGAAGATATACCCAGATTTAAGAAACCCTATCAGATCTCATTCTGCATCTTGGGCTGTATATCCCAGTTAATAAATGGTATCTCAGTTAGCTCAGTTTACTTATTTATTAAATTTCACTCTATAGATTCTTTAAATGCTCCTATTTGCATTTGACATTGTGTCAATTGGTCAATAAACAATTATTAAAAACTTATTTTGTGCCAAGTACTGTGCTAACTACTGGGGATATAAGTGAGAAAAAAAGAGAATCCTGGCCCTCTAAAACTTACAGTTTAATAAAGGAATCAAATATATTGGATTACTTGCCATCTAGGGGAGGAGGTGGAAGGAAGGGAGGGAAAAATTTGGAATACAAGATTTTGCAGTCAGTGTTGAAAAAGTATCCATGCATATGTTTTGAAAATAAAAATCTTTAATAAAAAAATAAGGGAAGTCAATATACAACAGGAAGAAGAAACAAGTATAGGGGCAAAGAGTACTTGACACAAGGGTATGATGTTTGAGGAGTTGAAACCTCACTAGTGGCAACTGAAGAAATGACTGGAATTGCTGAGCCTTCTAAATAGGTAGACATTGGGGGAAGATTTTTGCTTTGCTCTCCAGGCCTCAGGCTACTAAAGATAGATGTTGAAGACTAAAGCTGAAGCATTCTGCATTTTGACAAGATTTCTGGTGATAAACTTTAAATAATCTTTCAGGTTGAAGTTTTCAGATTGGTTCCTGAACAGACCTGATACAGATGCCCTGGGATGTAGTAATGTTAGCACGAAGAATACTCTTTGTTAATAAATTTCTTAATAGATATCTTTTGTTAGGATGTACATCATTTCCATAGACTGTGAGCTTTGAGATGACAGATTATTTATCTTTGAATTTTCTTCAGCTGAATGGACCATGTTATCTTAATCTTTTCCTTTCTATTTCCTACTGTATCATACTTATGGGAATACTCTCTAAGCTTCAACAGAGCTACTTTTTATGAACTTGAAGCTTCTTCACCTTTTTCCTGAAACCATTTAAACTAATAAATTGTCTCTTTAAACAACAAAACAAACAAACAAACAAATCTTACTGCTTATATTAAGCTTCAGGACATTTTAGGGCTTCCTTAATGAGATACAATCTAAAGAGTGTGATTTAAAATAGAGTTGTGTGGATCTACTGAAATAATATCTGTAAAATAGTTTCTGACACATAGCAGATGCTAAAATAAATGCTTATTCCTTTGGCCCCCATCTCTGACTTTCAGTATTCTTACTTGTAAAATGCAGATAAGATTTGTACCATCTATTTCTTAGGGTTATTGTGAAAAGTATTTTGTGAATGCCAGAAAGTTATGTAAATGAAAATAATTGTTGTTATTAATCATGATAATAATAAGCAATGGTAGATAAACATAAGCATTATGATGTCCCAGCATGGAATTATAGTTCCCTTCCCTTATTAAACTCTAAGCTTTTAGAGGGCAAGGATTCTCTTTTTCTCCCCAGTACTTGGCACAAAATAAGTTTTTAATAATTGTTTATTGACTAACTGACACAATGTCAACTGCAAATAAGAGCATCTATAGAATCTTACTGTCATGAGTGAAATTTAACAAATAAGTAAATTGAGGCTGTAATGCCAGAGAAACTGAGCAAGATAGAGATTAGAGAACAATTTAATATTTTATTAGATGGAGAGATATACTGGGGACCAAAAGGATTCATGGTTTGGTCCCAGGGCTGAATGAGATTATTGTCTCAAAGATTCCAGCAGTGAATGTCGGATACAAGATTCTTTTAAAGGGTAACAAGAACAATGACATGATGGGGGAGGTACCTGTATGGGGATGACCTAATGGAGGAAGGCATCTAGGATGACATAATGGAGGGAGGTACTAGAGAGGTTCCTGATATTCTAATGATGTCTAAAATGGATAAAGACCTTTATCTCATCAAACATTAAGAGGGAATGGTTATAACCTGAGTCAGAATAACTGAATAGGACAATTAGAGAAACTGGGTCAGGACATTAAAAGGAAGCTGTGGCACAACAAAGCAACAAAACTGAGATACCATTTATTAACTGGGGCATCCAAATGCCTTTAATAGGTGCTGTAGGAGTAGAGAAAATAGTAAAGGATCCTTTAATCTTGACCACTTAATCCTTGTCCTGAAAAAAAAAAGACAAAAATAAATGTGTGGTTAATATAATTAAATACATACCAAAGAAATATATATATTTTAAAGTATGTACAGGGATAGAAGAGCTTTGGAACAATGTTTGTGTTTCCTAGTGGCAAGTATCAGAGAAAATTTTGTGGAGGAAACCTGAGAAAGAACACACAGGGCTTTAAATAGATGTTTGAAGAAAACTCTCTCTATAGTTTTTAAGATAAAGAGAGGGAAGCTTGGTTTCTTTGTTTTATTTGGGGATAGGAGATAGTGTAGAAAATAGGCTAGATACTGTCAGTTAATTTACAATCTTTTATTAAACATTTGCTATGATTAGACTATTAGTTGATTCAAAAATGAAATAAACCTTACTCTGAAGGGGATTAAATTCTAACAAGGGAGATAATAAGTGCACATATGCAGAAAAAATATAAAATGAGTAAATGTAAGTAAATGTTTAGTAAAATATAAGGTCATTATGGATGAAAGGAGCATTAGGAAAAGTTTCATGTAGGAGGTAGCATTTGAGCTGTAGTTTAAAGGAAAAGAGGAAATCTATGAGGCATCAGTGAAGACAATGCATTCAAGGCATGAAAGATAGCCTTTCAATTCCAATGGATTTGTAAAGGAAAGTGCCAACTGAATCCAGAGAGAAAATTATGGAGACTGAATGTGGATCAAAGCATAGTATTTTCAGAGGTTTTTGTTTGTTGGTTGGTTTGCTTGCTTGTGTTTTTTCTTTCCCTTTATATCTGATATTTCTTGTGAAGTATGAGAAATACAAAAATCTGTTTTAAAACAATTGCACATGTTTAACTTATAATTGCTTGTTATCTAGAGGAAGGGGGGAAAGGGAAGGAGAAAATTTTGGAATACAAAGTTTCACAAAGGTGAATGTTGCATGACATAGAAAAATCAAAAAATGTGTTTTTTGTTTTTGTTTTTGTTTGTTTGTTTGTTTTTTCTTGCTGAGGCAATTGGGATTAAGTGACTTGCCCAGGGTCACACAGTTAGGAAGTGTTAAGTGTTTGAGGTCAAATTTGAACTCAAGTCTTCCTGATTTCAGGGCTGGTGCTCTATCCACTGCACCACCTAGCTGCCCCTAAAAGTTATTATTATAGAAAAAAGATAGCCTTTGCAAACCTAAGGGAAGGGAGATGGAGTGTGATATATAGAGAATAAAGAAAAAAATCATTTTAGCTGGATTTCAGAATGAATGAGGAAACCAAATGTCAGAATATACATATACACATATACACATTCTCTCTCCAGCATATACACATTCAGACACTGTTATTGTTGCTGCTATGTACTTGCTAAGACCTAAAGTTACTTTCTGACCACGTTTTTGGATTTGCCATTTCCTCAGTGATTTTTTTTTAAAGCTAACTAGAACTTTTATCCCCATATCTGCATCTAATTTGGTTGGGTTCCTCCAATGCTTCCTTGTCTTTTTTATGTTCAAGTGTAACCCTACCCTCAAAGACTGTCATGAAACTCTCTTTTTACTGGTTGAAAAGGAGAGGAAGATGTTGAGAGAGTGATGAGGGGAAAGGAGTAAAAAAAAAAAATGAAAGGAGAGGGAGAGGGAGATTAGAAACCTTGTGTGAATATATTTATCACTACTTGTGTTCTTTTGGAATTACTATTTGTAGGAGGAGAGTCAAAACTCCCTGTCCCCAGTTAATGGAACAGTGACAGGAACTCATCTCCCTTGGAGAAGGATGGGAAGGAGAATTATTCTGTCTCCCTTCCCGACATAACATGACAGTCTTATGTTGCAAATGGAGAACAGCCCATGATTTTCAAATAACTCACCTATGAATCAAAGGAAACTGGCTTACCACTAATCATAGATTCCTAGATCTTTGTGTGTTGCACATAATACATAATTTAGAAAAATGCTTTTTGAACTTTGAATTTTAGAGTATATAATGATCTGAAGAGACCTTCTGATATAGTTTGATATTATGACCTTGACATTAGTTAAGACAGGTATTAATTCCCTACCTGACCATCTGTTAAGTCAAAGGTTCACATATATACTACCCAAGCAAACCCGAGTCTGAGCCTTGACTCCTTGAATACTTCTGCTTTTTAATGTTTTCCCTGAGCATAGGTGACCAATTAGGGAACCTAAGGCAGACATTTCCAGTCTGGTCAGTAACCTCATAAGTAAGGAAAAAGATAGGGAATTTCATAGTCCCATAGATAGGAAGGAACTCAGTTGCTTATCCCAATTACATAGGTTTTGAAAAGGTGAGTTTGAGCTTTTGTGAGAAGCTGAACATAAGAAACAGAATATATTCTTTGAGATAGAGATAGTAATGGCATCTATGTCAAAGGGTTATTGTGATGATCAAATGAAAATAAGAACTTTGCAAACTTTAAACTGCTGCATAAATTCTATCCATCCATCCATCCATCCATCTATTCATCCATATATGTATCCATTTGTCTATCTCTGTTTTGCAATGTCCCCAAAGCGATCTAGTCAGTTTTCATTCTTTTGTTTGTCTCTGAGCCCAATTAAATATCCATCTGTACTGTCTGTTTCAGAAACACAAAATCCTCAGTTCCTGTTTAGAGTCTTCACAATTTATCCCCAGCCTAACTTTCTAAATGTGTTTTGTAACACACTTTATGTTTTAACCAAACTTTTCTGGTTGCTGTTACATAAACAATACTTTATCTCTTGTGCCTGTGCTTTAACAAAAGTTTCCCTCATGTCTGGAAAACATTAGCTTTTTGTCCATCTTTCTTAGACTCCTTAGCATCCTTCAAGGATCTTATTACATGCTGACTTTCTGTACTGCTTTTTGTTAGGGCTTTGTTCCTTAATTATATTGTTTTATATTCATCTCTGTCTACATTCTATTTTTCAATTTAATTTAAACTAGTTGAGGACTGGAAATTTTCTTTTCCTACTGTTTTTTATTTCTAGGCCCTAGCATGTTTCTTATGTGTAGAAAGTGCTTATAACATTCTTGGTTAATTGAATTGATGAGGCAATATGTAAAGTGGATAAAATGTTAAATTTGGAATCAGGAAAACTTGGGCTTGAATCTTGGTTGAGATATGTGACCTTAGCTTTTCTGGACCTCAGATGAGTTTGGATTCTTGATTATGTTCCATAGTCCTTTCAAACTCTAGATCTATGATGTTCCCTTGGTAGAAGGTTTTTCTAAATCCTGAAATTGCTGAACTTCACACTCACAGTCCCCATTTTCCTACAGGTAGAATGAAAGGAGTGAGTATTATATTTTAGAGTGAGTATTATATTTTAGTGAGGATTTCATGCAAGTATTAGTTAGTCTAGATGGCTGCATAGGTCCCTTCCAGCTCTCCGATTCTAAGATTTTGTGACAGCAGTAGTAATAGTAGTAAATCTATGTACACAAATGAGAAAAAAAATTTGAAAAATCCATTGTGAGAAGCCTCAGAATAATGAGGCATGTTGGAGAATTTGGGGGAATGATAGAACTTATAAGAAGTAAAAGTCAATTATGCTAAATCCATCTTTGTATAAAGGTAGAAAAACTGAAGAAAGGGAATTTGACAAAGTTGTTGGAAGTCACTGAGATCTGAAGGGCAAATCTAGGGAGCAAAGGTGAGAAGTGGAATAAAGAACAGCATCACAGACAAAGTCCCATCCTCCACAATTATATCAAGGGGATGCCTTAGCTCAGAATTCTCTAAAGTAATTAGTGAGTGTGATGAGGTCCTGAAAAACTGGGTGTGGCTGGCAGAGAAAAAAATGAAATTTTGAGAGAATTGCTTCCTGAGGTTAGCAGGAAGGGCACTGATGGGGGTCAATTTAACCTTATGGCCCCACCTTACTGCATCCAGCCAAGAAATCAAAGTTATGTCAAACCCTGAGGTTAAATTTCTGTTGACTACAGTTACCCTATAAATCTGTCCATAGCTCACACTATCTATTGCTGACTCCCTCTTGGGGTTATAGCCCACCATAGCACTCTGCCCCATGCCACTTGGTGTCTATCTTATTATCCCCTCCCCATGTTTCTCAGTGTCTCTTTTCTTATCTCCCCCACCATACATCATGGTATCTCTCCTCTCATCCTCTGCCATGTCTAAAACCTCTGTCCTTAATAACTATAAGCTCTCCTAATTCCATTTCATATTTACCACTCTTGGTGTCTATTGTATCTCTTCATTTTGCCTGTAACCTCTTCTCTTAAATAAACATATCTTTTGCCAAAAAGAATGACCATCATGAATTTTTCACATGAATGAACTCCTAAATTTGGTACCTATATCAATCTCGCATCATTTGGTGCTTTAAACCACATCAAGTAGACAAAACCTTTTATTAGCAAGAGGAACTGCAATGAACATATTAAATATAATTTTCATTGGGAAAATTTATACTTTTATCAAGGAAAAAGAAATTGTTTCTCAAAGAATAAACTCTTAGATTACAAGACTTCCTATTTTTGTTAATCAAATACAAAATGTAGAATTTTTAAAAATAACATAGACACTCCTTTGGTAAGAAAAGATAGTTTTATTTGTCTGTAAAAGAAATAATTGCAGGGAAAAAATGTGATAGTATTGAAGGTACATACTATTTTCTAAGCTCACTGTTGGGAAACCTTGTTCTTTTTCCAAAAGGGTTATAGCAATTTTTGTGAAATTCAGAATGATGCTTAATTTTCTTTTCCATAAAAATAGTGCTTTGGTCAAAGAAATCACAATGATGTCATGATGAAATACTAAAATTATATTGTTTTTTAAAAAAAGTTTGGGGAAGGAATTAGATAAGTTGAGACAAAAAAAAAAATCTTCAATATAATGAATAGTATAGCCCAAATACGTGTTGCTCTTTCCAAAGTAGAAAACTTAATAAATGTGCAATGAAATGTCTGCAACATCAAAAGGAGATGAAAGGAAATACCTTCACTACATGACAGACTTTGAAATTAGCCAATGGAAATAGGTGTTATCATAAATTATGTCAGTAAATTGCTGAATAAGGCAAAAAATAAGACATGTGGAAGACAGAATCTGCCCTTCCTAAAATTCAAATAGGCATATGAAGCACGCTGCTGACCAGTTTGGTACAGAAAAGAGATTTATGACATACTTCAAGTTCTATTATTGTGCAATTAGGGCTCCAACCTTTCATCAGGGATAGGTAGTTGTTGAGATAAAACACTGACTGGATGGGCTTTGTCAATTCTTGATATATACATAAAAGGTGCCATTAAGAAAATTGTCAATAGGCCAGAGATTTCTGCCTGCAGGATAATGCTAGAATATACTTCCAATCTTGTGTTTTTTTTTTTTTTTCAACATCAAAAGTGAAATGTCCTTGTACTCAGAGGGATCAGCAGCCAGCTCCAGTTTTTTATGAAAAAACATTCAGTCTTCCTTAGTCATTGAGAAATTGGAGATGACATGATGGGCTTTAGCTAAGACAGGTTAACTGTAATTAAATGCTAATACATTAAAGGAAGGTTTCTTTATTGTCAACCTCCCACTCCCTGAAAGGAAGGCAAGGCCATTCTTGCAAGGGTGGATTTGTAGAGGATGATTGGAATTCTTTACTCTAAAGGTGAATGAGTGTCTTTGTGAAGATACCAAAGATTTTTTTTGTTTGTTTGTTTGGATTTTTTGGTGGGTCCAGGGAGAACAAAAGAATACAGACTAAGATAGACACAATGGAATTAATCTTCAAATGAAATAAACTTCTAAAAAAAAATAACAAAAAAGAAGAAGCTCCTTTTCAGTTAAATTTATAGTTGTTGGAACTGAGAGAGAAACAGAAAAACTATTATAGAGACTGAGACAGAGGTGGAAAGAAAAAGAAACAGCTTACAAGCTGAGGAATTTAAGAGGTACATAAAGAATTGAAAGACTGAATTCTGGGAAAGTGCCCACAACAAGAAAAGAACACTCTAATCTTAACATGAACAAGTGTTTAATCCAAGAGAAAATATCAACCTCTTGAAAGAGAAATATCTATGACTAGGATTTAGAATCATAAAGAGAGTAGAGACCTCAGAGGTCATCTAATCTAAATCCCTACATTAAGTACAATTTTCCTCTATCACATTCCTTCAGAAACCATCATTCTGCCTCTTCTGGAAGATCACTAGTATCAAAGTTTAGGAATACTTGAATAGTTTTAATTGTTAAGGATTGTTTTCTTTGGGGAGACTTGGTTTCCCAGGGCAGAAGTATATCAATTACTACCCATAAAACCAGTGTATGGGAAGTGCTGATCAGTAGGAAAGCTTTAATCTATTCCATTTCCCTGACCTGGGCTATATCAGCTTTCCCTAGGCAGTCTACTGTCTATTCGTTACATATAACACAATTATCTTTAGTTTTACTGTTAAAAACTTGCAATCCTAAAATTCAAGTGATTCAACAATCTTAGACACCATAATAGCAGGGATTATAAATGTGCACCACCATCCCAGGCCTTTTTTTTTCCTTTTCTTAACTGAGTCAGTATCTATCTTCTATCCATTGATTCTAGTTCTTCCCTTTGGTGCCAAACAGAATTAGTCTAATTCCCGTTGCACATGACAATTCTTCCAATAGTTGAAAGTAGTAGTCATATCTTTTTTCTGTTTTTTAAGCCCTCAGACAGTAATCAATATTCCCGTTTATTGATAGACAGCCACCCTCTTATAAATGACTTCATAACGTACCCAGGATCCATTCCTGACAGCACATGCAGACTATCAGGATGCCCTTGGTGTACTGAAGGCTATACAAAATATCTTTTTTTTTTTTAAAGTTAGTGACCTAAAAGTATAAGTTCATAAAATTTTGATATAGAAATGACCTTAGAAACTAAAAACGACTAGCACAAACTGGGACTTAAGAGCTAGAAAATACTAGTCTGCATATCTTGGCTTTATTTTATAGATGAGAAAGAAGAGATTTTTAAACTAATTGATCAAAAGCAGGAAGTAACAGAGTGGGATTTTGGACTCAGCTATTTCTGTTTCAAATCTACTATTTGAATCTACTACTTCCAAAATTTGAAGGTAGAAGTCATATCTTCACTCTCTTTTCTAAGCTCTCAGACAGTAATCAATGTTCCAGCCTATTGATAGACAGCCAGCCTCTTATAAATGACTTTATAATGTATCCAGGAATACTGATCCATTCCTGACAGCCATGCAGGAAATCAGGTGCCCTTGGTGGACAGAAGAATAGACAAAATATTCTTTTTTTAGTCAATGACCTAAAGAGTATAAGTTCATAAGATTTTGATATAGAAATGACTTTAGAAACTAAAAAAAGACTAGCACAAACTGGAACTTAAGAGCTAGAAAATACTAGTCTGTATTATCTTCGCTTCATTTTATAGATGATGAAGCAGAGATTTTTAAGTCAATCGATCAACTTTGCAAAAGAAGGAAGTAACAGAGTGGGGTTTTGAACTCAGATATTCCAGTTCCAAATCTACTATTTGAAAAGATGTGCTTCCTTAAGGAAGATTCACAAAATATATGTGGAGGAAGGGCACATTGAACCACTGACATTTGCAAAGATGCTATCAATTGCTTTTCAGGATTCCTCTAAACCAACATCGGTCCAGTCTCCATGCAACCATATTTGACAATATCAATGAAGTGAGCCTGAAAGCACAAAGATGATGACCATCAACAGAATAAACCCAGATGCTACTTCCATAAAACCTGTTGTTCTGGGACAGGGCAGAACTATTGTGCACCATCCCATTGATAGCAAAAAATGTTTTGCCATGAGGCACACTTGAAATCCCTGTTGTTGGGGTGGAATTAGACTGGTGGATCCCTTGAATTTGGGGGGCCTGAGTTGTAGTAGAGCTAAATTCCGTTCATATTTGCACTGTTTATCACTATATAGTGAGTCACCAGGGGCAAAAGACTACCAGAATGCCTAACTTGTAAACTGGGAAAAAGGAGAAGATTATAGCTTTCCTACTGATCAGCACTCATGTTGGCTCTGTCAGTAGAGGCTTCTGCACTTTTAGTCCAGGTAAAATAGGAAGATTCAGGCTTAAAAAAAGAAAACACTCTTTGAGAATTGGAGCAAATATTCTTCTTCCTACAACTGCTGCAATGGTGATTATTACAGTAAACTAAGGAATCAGTGACAGTGGTCCAAAGCACAAAGGTAGAGAATAACAGAATAAAGTAAGGAACAGGGGGATTGTAGAAGTCTACAAAAACAAGCTATCTTACTTGATGTTAGTGTAGTAAGTCAGGGAAAGAATGGAAGCACTCTTTCAATAAAAGCAGAACAGTGACTTGCAGGACTACCTAGTGGTAAAAATTGATTTCTAGGCATATGACATCTATGTTGAATGATAATTGCTAACTCTCAATTCTTGGTATACTCCTAGTTTTACATGTTTTTATATTGTCTGTGTTCAATTGTAGATCACAAGATTTAAAAAATGTTGAACTTGGAGGACTCCAAAAGGTCCTCTAGTCTAACTATTTTAATGTCTCCAAAGAACCCAAAGAATCCTCCACTCCAACCTTTTGTGTGAAGATAATGAAGCTGAGGATCAGAGAGATTAAATGAATTGCCTAAATTAACATCATTATTAATGTAACACAGATGGTATTTGAACCCAGGTACTCTTAAGTCTGGAAGTATTGTTCTTTTTACTGCAACATGTATTCTCTAAAAACAATTCCATAGAGATTATGAACTACATCTTTTTTTTTTTTTTTTAACAACATGAAGTGACCTGGACATTTCATAAATGTCAAAATGTTCATAAAATTTCATAAATTTTATTAGCCTAATTCATCAGTTCACCAATTATCACCAGGAATATTTTGCTGACAAGTATCAAGGGCGATGATTATAGGTACTATAAATTATAGTTTTTTTTTTCTATATAGATCATGGTTAATCTAATTAACTAATGTCCTTAATATAGTTTTTTTTTTAATAATATATCATAATGAAAAGTCTATATATCTTTGATTTGCTTTATGGACTTGACTGTTTTTTTTTAAATTTGTTAGACAGTAATGAGGGTGGTGGTGATAGAAGTCTATGTAAATTAGAGTAATGACTCTTAATCTTATGGGATTGAACAGAATTTTGTATCCTTAGATAATTTCATCAGAAAGGATTTCAAAGTCTATTCCAACTATCTTTGGATGTCTAATAAATATCAGTTAAAATGAACAAATTAATCTCTATCTCCCATTTCTTATAAACATGACTTATGCTTACATAGACTTTTTGCTTTGCTTTGTTTGTTTTTATAGTCTGTCTAGAATTTCATCATCAAGGGATTTTCTCACATAGAAACTTCCTTTCACAATGAAAATGTGATGCCGATCTATAATTTATACTCTTAGAGGTCAAATGACTTACCCATGGTCACATAGTATGTATCAAAGGTCAGAATTGACCCAGATCTTGCACTCCAAGATTACCTCTAAAATCACAGAAGACACATTACTAAACACGGCAAAACAAACTTTTGTCATTGTTGTTGCTATAGCTCTTGCTGTTATTGTTGTTTTCATTATGGGATCACACATAGATGAAATTTGGGGAAATATTATACTACATCAGATTGCCCAAAAGACAAAATCAAAATGTAATAATTTCACATCTCCATATAATCTCCAGGGTGTGGCATTTAAATTTTTTTCATTTCAGAGCATCCAGAACAAAGCCATTTCTATTTCAATGTTATAACATCCAAGGAAAAATCATAGCTCAATTATTCCTTTCAGCTGCCAGCTCTTTGCTTTTTCCAAAAATGACTGTCACCTCAAATATCCACTTTAAAAGCTAGCACCTCTCCTTCTAAATGCACATTAAATGCTATGTTGGAATTTATTTTCCACATTGGATTTGCTATGATGTACAGTATTGAGAAGGTTTTCAAAATAACTAGATTATAAGTGAACAAATATGGGTGATTCATTAGGGAAGCTGATTGTGGCCATTGAACAAAATACACTTTCAGAAAGAGTGGGCTGTTATTTGCTAATTTACCCAGATGACACAAATGTGGATAAAAGCTATATTGAAGAAATGACTGAGATGTAGTCTCCTTTGAAAATGTAATTGTTTATATATTATTAGAGAGGTTTGCAGAATGGCACAAATGACAGTAAGGACTAATTTGAAGCCCATGCCTCAGGTTTTAACGAATGCCCTGCCAATGAAGATCAATCATGAGAGAATAAAGTATTAAAAAGCTTAATAATAACTAGGATACATCAACAGCAACTGCCCTGTGATAATGAACTGAGTAGATTATCAGGCACAACATAATGAATGCCTTGTTTCCAATCAGCTTTTATAAACAAACAATGATGGATCCATCATCCAAAATTAGCAAAAACATCAGAGTGCAATGATGATTTAATTAAAATAGGCAGGATACAGAAATGAAGAGAAAATAAGTGGCCTACATAAAATAATCCCGTAACAAAGAGCTTTGGAATCAAAATCCACTCCAGAAAAATCACCTAACAGAATACAAGTAGGAAGCTAGTATAATCCCCAGAATAATATATTAGCACCAAGGTGTGTTTCAATGATTACAAATACAGTTTCCCCATTTTAATATTGGGTTGGAATGAAACCAATAACTGAGTCACAGGAAGATTTTGTAAATAATATGAAGAGTGGTTTTGGAATGCATAAATATTACATACATACATATGTGTATGTATATATATATATATAAATACTTTTTAAATCTTTAATCTTAGTTATTTAGCAATAAGCATCCATTGACAGTCTCGGGATTTAATTAGCCTTTGCACAAAAATACAAATATATCTTACTATCTCAGGATGACTTTTTAACAGGTAAGGATATTTCAATATTTTAGAACGATTTCATCTGAAAGAGTATTTGCTGTTCTGTTATAGACTGGTGTCTTCCAAACTTTTCTACACTGATTTAACAATATTTGACTTCCTGAACTTCTCCTATTTCCAGCCAAATGAACTTTTCTCAATTTTTCACTCATGACATTATGTTTTCTCTCTCCATGCCTTTGTACTAGCTGCCCTTTATGTAAGGAATACAGTAATTTCTCATCTCTGCCTTTACTTCCATGAAGAAGCAGCTTAAGAATTTATGTCTTGTCTATTAGTAAGCTCCATCAGCACCTATATACTTTGTATTTAGTGACATTGCACTTATTTACTGTGTCTATATGTTTTCTGTATATGTAGGTACACACCACACACATATACCTATGCTATATTTTTGAGTAGAATGTAAGTTTCTTCAGAAGTAGTAGGTTTTTGTTTTGCTTTGTTTTTGTATTTTGTCTTTGTATCTGTAGTGCCTAATATAGTGTCTTGTACATAACAGCTATTTAATTTAAGTTGCATGGTTGATTCCTGTTTCTTACCCATGTTTTTCTTGAAGACTTTCACCAAAGATCTATGGACTACCCTTACAAGTTCTCAATATTTTTTGAATTATTCTGGATTAGGCAGCTAAAGTACATAATGGATAAAGTGCTAAATTCAATTTTTTTTTTTTTATCAAGACACTAATTATCTTTGGAGTCTTAAGCAAGTTATTTAATCCTTCTCAGTTTTCTAATGTGGAATTGGAGATAATAACACCTAATTCAAAGGATTTTTTGAGGAACAAAAATATTATGAAATGTACTTTGCAAAACTTAAGTTGCTGTATATGATAGTTAGCATACATTTAGCACCTCGACTACTCCCTTTTGTTCCTTGATTTTGCTACATGATTAAAACACTCTTTTTTTGTCACACAAATATTTGATATCTTTTTTCTACTCCTAATACACAAATAAGCATTGTTTACATATTAGAGGCTGCTTATCCCATCCTATTCAAATGTGCTTTAGATACAAGGAGCATGAAAATACAACCATAAATGTATTTATTCTTTTTGGAATTCAAATAAGGTTTAAAAATTTTAAAGTAGAAGATAGAATCTTAGGGACAATACTTTCCTTTGGCGATCAGTTTGATTCAAAAGCTTCATAGATGGCTTTATTATAATCCAGTTATTATTGGCTTGGAAAGCATACAAAGATGAGTGAATAAACAGGATGTAATAAAAAAAATCCTAGTACTTCAAGTGTTTTTATTTATAGGAAGACAAGAAAATACTTTATGGTTTTCAACCCTCTCAGGGAATAACTTTAGAAAAATAGAAATTGGTCATTCCTATGGCTAAATAAAATCTCATACCCTACTCATACTATGTGGTAGAAAGAACATTAGCTCTGAAATCATATGAGCAGAGTTTATTCCTCTACTTTTCTAGAAGTTCCTACACAGGTAGGATAAAAATGCAATCATCAACATACTTATTCCTTTTGAAATTCAAATAGGATGTTTTTTAAAGTAGAATATAGAATCCCAAGGGTGACAGTTTTCTCCTGATGAGCAATTAGATTCAAAAACTACTATTTCCCTAACTATTCTGGAAATTTACACAATTAATAAGTGTGAACTGTTGGAGCCTTAGTTATCTTGTCTGTAAAATGGGGACAAAAATCATCATATTGTCTAAGTCTCTTTACTAGTTATTAGAGAATCACATGGAATGATGTATGTAAAGCATTTTGTAAATGTAAAACACCCTATAAGAGTGAGTTATTTCTATTATTTATAGTATATCTAAAATGATAAATAGTCAAATACTATGGTGATATTATTTCTACTACTATAAAATTTTTTTGGTTAAAATTTTCACTATAAAAATAAAATTAGATGTAGAAGGAAAAGGAGATCTGCTTAAAATAAGTACAAAAACATGTTTTTGTTTTATTCCTTTAACATATAACATTTCTTTTAAGCGCAGAGACTTCTCTTTGAAGTAAATAGATGACTAGTTCACATGCTCAGTATTTGGAGAAAATAAAATCTAACCTCAGAACTAAAAAAAAGAAAAAAGAAAAAAAGATGTTATAAAAGAAGATTATTAATTCAGAAACATATAAAAGAAAAGAGGGTACTTCCAGGATGTGATAAACTTATATTTTGAGAGGAATAGAGAGAGAAATAGATAAGAGGCTCTGATGAGGGGTGGACCAAGCAGAGATTTCATTTTCAGTTTCCAATTTTTGCTACTCTTCCAATGGCAGTTACAATACAGTTCATTAGTTCATTTCTTCTATTTAATAACCTCATATGTACATCATGCTACTCATTTAAAAAGGGAGATTACTACTATGAGATAAATTTTGATAGCCTATTATCCCCCTCCATTACATTCCATCCTATATTCACATGTGACTTATTCCAGAAATCTTTCAAATCATTTTCAAAAATGAAGTATGAAGATAATGCTCTTCCTCCTTGCCATGATTCTAACACAGACCTTTATATACAATTCTTATGTTATTACCACTCCTTTTAAAGGAATATCATCAGTTGTGTACATGTAAAATCTCCCAAGAAGTTTTAAATTCTATGGAATAATAATATCTAATCTATAAACTGATTATCTCACAATGCTAGCACAGGTTTTTGCAACAAAGTAGGTGTTTGGTAAATATTTGTTATATTAAATTGAATAAGAAATAAGTAAATGATAAAATTTTACCATATTAAGTGCAAAATATATTGAGTGATATGAAATATATGAAGACTAAAGAAAGTAAAACAGAACATAATATGTTAAATAACTTAGGGAGATGCATAATGATACTCTTTTTTATGTCTTCGAGCGAAAAGGATGTGACTGATGGAGAGATCAGGGAAATGTCATGAAAAAGTAATATCTGAGTTAGAATTTTTAAAATGGGTAAAATTTCAACAGGCAGATAAGGCTAGGGAGTTAAGTCCAAGTATTTTGACTAGTCTAAACAAGACACAAAGTGGGAAACGTATAGGGTTTGTTTGGAAGAGAGATAATCGTCTGTTTTATCCCCTAGCTTGCATAGAGAAGAACAAATATGGAAAGTTAGAGTGTCATGAGATCCTGGAAGGCTTTGAATGGCATAAAAATGCCTGGGTTTTACTCAGATCATCAGAGAGAATGCTTGAAGATTTTTCAAGTGGAAAAATGACAGGAATACTTATGTAGGAAAAAAGATCTAGAAATAGTGTGTTGGATATTTTGGAAGGGGAAAAGGCAAAGGTAAAAGTATTCAGTATAATTATATTGTGATGTCCCTAGTTAACAAATGATTAAAGGATAAGAAAGAGCTCTGAAAGGAAAATACAAAATTTCAAAAAAAAATTCAACAATCATATTTCAAATACTTCAAATTATTAAAAAAAATAGATAAATGTAAACGAAAGTCATCAGCTTAGCAAAGTTGACAGAAAAGGAAAGTGAAAAATATTGGAGGAACAATAGGAAAATGGGAACATTAATGTATTCCATTTGAGATGTCAATTTCTTTAGTCATTCTGAAAAATAACTGGTATCTACTACCCAAAAGTCACTAACTATGTATACACTTTCACCAGATGATACTACTACCTATCTAATTATTCAAAATGATTAAAGAAAGAAGAAAAGAACCCACAAATGTTAAAATAACAACAACAATATTTATACTAGGTCTTTTGGGATCTTTTTGTTTTTAATAGAATTTTATTTTTTTCTGGTTACATGTAAAGACAATTTCAACATCCATTTTTGAAAGATTTTAATTTCCAATTTTTCCTTTGTCCCTCTTTATTCCTCTCTTTTCTCAAGACAGAAAGTAATGTCATTTAGATTGCACATTTTTCACATTAGTCATGTTGTGAAAGAAGAAACAGAATAAAAGGAGGAGAATCCACAAAATAACACACAATAAAAAAATAAAAATAGTATTCTTTAATTAGCATTTAATCTTCATCATTTCTTTCTCTTGATATGGATAGTCTTTTCCATCAGAAGTCTTTTGGAATTGTCTTGGATTATTGTAATTCTGGGAATAGCTAAGTCAATCATACTTGATCATTGCACAATATTGCTGTTACTATGGAAAATGTTCTCTTGATTCTGCTTATTTCATTCAGCATCAGTTCATGTAAGTCTTAACAGGTTTTCTGAAATTCTCCTGCTCATCATTTCTTATAGGACAGTAGCATTTCATTAAATTAATATAACACAACTTGTTTAGCCATTCCCCAATTGATGAGCATCCCTTCAATTTCCAATTCTTTGCCACCACAAAAAGAGAGCAGGTATTTTATAATGGTAAAAAACTGGAAACTAAGTGGGGGGCATTTATTTTTGAAAAATGACTAAAATTAAAGATCTTGAATGTAATAGTATACTATTATGGTATAAGGAAAGATGAAAACAATAGTTTCAAAGAAACTTGGAAAGACTTGTTCAAAATGATTTAAAAAGGACTGAACTAGAAAAATAATGAGTATAGTAACCATACAGTAAAGACAAATTTGATGGATTTATGAATTTTGATCAATCAAATTACACAAGACCAATGATAAAACACACTATCCACTTTTTAAGAGAAGTGATGAAATCAAAATACTTGGATACACACAATGTATGAATTTGTTTTGCTTGTGTGTGTATGTATGTATAAAAGTATAGATGGATGATATGCACATACATATATGTTTGTTTATATGCAAACACATTGTATATGTAATTTCATTTCTCTTTTTATTCAGTGGATGATCAGAAGGGCAAGAAAATAAAATTTATTTTGGGGGAAACAATTTATTCCAATAATAGCAGTGCCAGATGACTGATACTACTAGGTTATACTAGGTTGATATTAGTAGGAATATAGCAGAGGGGGAAAAAATAACCAAAAAAAAAAACCCTAGAGACAAAATTGATTGTTCTTGAGATCAAATTGGATATAAAAAGTAAGGAAGAGGGAAGACTGAAAAATAATGCCAAGGTTTTGAACTTGGGAGATTGGATAAATGATTGTTATGGGACTAGTGAAGTCTAAAGGTGAAACCAGTTAAACATTCAGTTCAATTTGAGATGCTTATAGGAAATCTAAGTGGTCATATATTGTGACAAGTCTTAATGACAATTCCATTTTTTATCAGGAGAGGAAACCAAAAAAGAAACTACTCCTTTGGATCCAAATTTTACCAAAAAAAAATCTGATTAAAATTGAAATGATCTTAACTTTAGAAGGAAAGAGCACATTAGTTAATATTTTATTGAGAAGAAAGCAGTATATAGCATACTGTGAATCTGAGATTTTGGAAGAGTGGATTTCAGAATTTTTTTTTAATTAGAAAATCCTAGTCTAAGCTTTTGGAGGGAAAGTTACCCCCAAAGGCATATGATGGTTTTAAGAATAAAATTTTGTCAGCAGAAGTATAAACATTTCTGATTAGGAGGAGAATAGGTAGGGTTCTAAAGAGAATATTATAGGAAACTCATCAACTAAAGTGAGTTTTTCTTAGTGATATAAAATTATTTCTGGTTTAATATCCAGCAACAGTGCCAGGATTGATATTATTCAAAATTTTTGATTAGTATGTTGACTTTAATCTAAAAGGATCTTTTACTTATCATATCAATCTAAGTTTTAATGAATTATTAGAAAAAGCATGGAGATTGTTTTCAGGATACTGTTCTATTCCAACATTCTGCTACCATTATATTTTATTTTATTTTCTTCTTCATAGGCAAAATAATTAACTAATTAAAACCAAATGGCAAATTGGATGATGTCGAACTTCTCAAAAACATAACAACTTGTGAATATTATTACTAACAACAATAGCTAGCATTTATATAACATTGAAGGTTTGCAACATACTTTAAATATGCTATCTCATTTTATCCTTACAATAATGTTGTGAGATAGGTATTACTATCCCCATTTTACAAATGAGGAAACTAAGGCTAAGTAACTTGCACAGAGTCATACAGCTAACAAGTGTTTGAACATTTGAACTATGATCTCTCTCCCTCCAGGGCCAAATCATCCAAACATCAATTATCTGTCACATGATGAGGTTTGTAGAATTTTTAGCTTTATAGAACCAGCAAGAGCTTATGTTATTTTACTTTTGACTCAAAGACTCTATTATGAAAAAAAAGTGAATGAGTTGCTGGAGTTAGTCTAATCATGTGTTCTAAGGCAAAAAAGGAAAAAAAAATAAGAAAAATGTCATTTTGTGGGAGATTACCACTAATATAACTGAAATATATATGCCAAAAACTTTTGCAGAGCATGAACATATAGGGAAATTATATGGAAAAAAGTTATAGAGTCCTCTAAATTAAGTAAACATATGTCTTACTTTTTAGTGACACAAATATAAAAGTGAGCATAAGGAAGAATGTAAAAAAATACATTGGAAAATATGCTTTAAGATAAAAAAAAAAGAACTCAAAAGCATGTACTCTATTCTGAAAACAAATGCTTATATAAGCTGCATATATGCAACATAGCACCTCAGAGAGCTACATTATTGTGACAGTCACTGACCAACATCAAAGTATCCAAAATGAAACTGCCTATTCTTTAATGGATTAGAAACAAAAGAGGCAAGAACAAACTCTATGGAGACTTACTCTCAAAACTGTGATTTTCAAATCTTTGTAAATGACTTGTATGAAAGCACATTATATAAAACAGAAATTCAGATAGCAAAACTAGGAAAGATAGCTTACCCATTAAATGACAAAACTATGTTCACAAGGGAATTGATACATTTAGTAAATGTATGTTTTGACATTTTTTGTTTTGTTTTGTTTTTTGCTATTTCACCTGAAAGTGACCTATTATCACCTTATTTGTGTGTGTGTGTGTGTGTGTGTGTGTGTGTGTGCACATGTGCACGTGTCCAGAAATTCTGTGGAGTTTTCTTATGTTATTTCTTACATTATTTTGTTTAGATTTTTTTGACTTGGGTTCTTTTGGAAGACTTAAAAGCCTTCCATTTTCTATTACGTATCTTTTTGAGATCATTATGTTTTGCTTTCTATGCATAGCATACATTCTTTTATTCAAGTAAATTTATTTATTTTTAATGCACATTACTTTGTGAATCGTGTTGGGAGAGAAAAATCACAGCAAAAGGGAAAAACCATGGGAGAAATTAAAAAAAAAAACAGAAAAAAAAAAAAGAAAATGACTATAGCATGTGCTGATTTACATTCAGTCTCCTTATTTCTTTTTCTGGATGTAGATGACAATTTTGGTCCAAAGTCTGTTGGGATCGCTTTGGATCACTGAACCACTGAGAAGAATCAAATCTTTCATAGTTGGTCATTAGATATTCTTGTTGTATTCCTGGTTCTGCTTGTTTCGCTCAGTATCAGTTTGTGTAAATCTTTTAAAAATCAGCTTCTTCATCATTTTTCAAAATAGAACAATAATATTCCACCTTCATATTCCACAACTTGTTCAGTCATTTTCCAATTGATGGGCATCTACTCATTTTCCATTTCTTTGCTACACAAAAAGAACTGCTTCAAACATTTTGCACCTGTAGGTCCTTTCTCCTTTTTTAAGATTCCCTTGGAATACAGATCCAATTATGGTACTGCTAGTTCAAAGGATATATATATATATATACATACAGCCCTTTGGGCATACTTCCAAATTGTTCTCCAGAATGGTTGGATTATTTCACAATTCTACTAATAATGCAGTAGTGTTCCAGTTTTCCCCAATCTTTTCCAATATTTACCATTATCTTTTCCTGTCATCTTAACCAATGTGAGTTGGTACCTCAAAGTTGTTTTAATTTGCATTTTTCTAACCAATAGTAATTTAAAGCATTTTTTCCATGTAACTAGAGATAGCTTTAATTTTGTCATCTGAAAATTGTCTGTTCAGATCTCTTGACCATTTATCAACTGGGGAATGATTTGTATTCTTATAAATTTGACAGAGCTCCTTATACATTTTACAAATGAAACCTTTATCAGAAACTCTGGCTGTAAAAATTTTTACCCAGGTTTGAACTTCCCTTTTAATTTTGGTTTTGTTTTTGCAAAACTTTTTAAATTTAATGTAATCAAAGTTATCCATTTTTCCTTTCATAATATTCTCTAGTTCTTTGATCATAACTTCCTCCCTTGGATAGCATGCTTTCTTTTATTGTTTTTGCCATTTGCTTCTCTTCTTCCATAGTATCCTTAATTTTTCTGTGTTTGCAGTCCCACTTTCCTCCTTTTTTTTCTTTCAAGAGATTTACCACCAAAAGAAATTCATTATGTCTGAAATGGTAGTCTTTACTTCATTTGCTAATACATACTAATAAATAGTGCTTTATAGATGTTTATTGATTGTAGATTTTTAAATTTGCCTTTGTTATTATTAATGACTTAAAACATTCATTCACATGGTTGTTAATAATTTCCATTCTTTCTTTTGAGGACTTTTTAATATTTTTGCTACATATCTACTGATCAAAAGCTTTTGAGCTTCTATAATATGTGCATATGTATGTATAATAAGTATAAATGTATGTTTATATATTCATATATATAAAAATACAATGTAGAACATGTTCATATAATACATATGTCTATTTATATGTGTATGTTTATGTGTATATATTTATTTCTCCCTCTCTCTCTCTCTCTGTGTTATACACACACACACACACACACACACACACATCTTGGATACCATTTTTACACTAAGATATTTTCTCTAAAGATTTTTACCTCATTTGACCATGCTTCTCCTATTTATTGATAGAATAATTTTTTTTATGCAGGTTTTTTTTAACGTAATAAAATTTATCTGTTTTATGTTGAATATTTGCCTCTGTTCTTTTGCGAAGATTACATTTTCCATCCTTAGCTATAAAAGGTATATAATGTAAAGAAAGCAGATTTATTAAAATAGTAATGAGTAAAAATTGGAAAACCAAATATTCTAAGCCTATAAATTAAGAAACTAAATGATATAGTATAAAATCAAGGGACTTGATTTATAGCTATGTGACTTTGGGCTAATCAATTGACTGCAGTTTTGTAATATTTGAAATAGAGGGATTGTGTTGGATGATTTTTAAGGTCCAACATTATATGACTCTAAACTTCTTATTATTATTGTTCAGTTGATCTCATTTGGGGTTTTCTTGGGATTGATGCCGGAATGGTTTTCCATTTTCTTTTCCAGTTCCTCTTACAGATAAACATTTAGTGACTTGTCCAGAATGATATGAATAGAAAGTGTCTGAAACCATATCTGAACTCAAGAAGAGGAGTCTTTTTGGCTTTGAGCCCATATGCTATGTGTTATGTCACCTAGCTACCCATAATTGTAAATTAGGAATTCTTACTCTGGGATCCATCAATTTATCTTACTTTTTTTCTTAGTAACTGTGTTTCAGTGAAATTGGGTATGTATTATAATCTCATATATTTAATTTTATCTATTTAAATCCATTATTCTGAGAAGGGGTCAATTGGCTGTACTTGTCTGCTAATGGGAGTCATGACCCAAAAAAGAATCCTTGTGCTAAACAATGCATGTAAACTAGATACTTCATGAATCTATGTACAATCTTTCTGGACATTTAGCGAAATTACCTCCTTTTGAAAAAGAGTTTTTTTTTTTTTTTTTTTTTTTTTGTTATTGTTGTTTGCTTGATTTTTATCACACGATGGAAACAGTTAGTTAAATGCTGCTTCAAGAAGTGTCAGAACTCATGGTTTTCACAACTAAAAAGTAAAACTTTCATTAGAAACTGAAATTAACTGAAACTGGAGACGCACTGGTCATTATTAGTTTTGGTTTGCACTAGCATGGCCCTAATGTGCTATTTTCTGTATTCCACAGGATGAAATTGTATCTTGCTATTTCACATAGGAACTTAAAATAAACTTAGCTGATATTTAATGGCCTGAATTTCTTTTTAATTAGTACTATATCATCACTGTATCATATTTCCATGAGTATTAAGAGACTGCGAGATCATTTGGACTGCTTTCACGATGGTAAAGTATTATTACTTCTATTTTACAGACAGTCTAAATGATTTGTTTTGAACAGCATAGCAAATTTGTTATGGAAGGGGAAGAAAGATAAAACTCAGATTGCTGTCCTCAGAGTGTGGTATTCTATCACCCTAGATTGTCTCACTGAAGCAGGAGGATTCAATTGTGATTTCATATATTATTATTTTGTTGACATAGCTTTAGAGCTAATTATTCTCTAATATTGAAGTGTTAATTCTTTTCAAAATATCCAAAATGAATTCCCAAGAATGAATGATGTAAAAGTCACACTTAATTTTTTCTCTAAATCTCTACAGTCATAAACTGAGTCCTAAAACAGAATTGTATTATGGCACTTCCCTCATAAATCTGTAAATGTTTTATCCATGATTATGCAATATCATAAACATTGATAATTTGAAATAGCACATAGACTAATTGAATAATTTCTAAAGTAATAATATAAAAATATTAAACTAATTATTTAAAACTGTATTCTTTGATTTAGTAATATCATTAGAAGGTATATATGGCAAAGAGAGCAAAGAAAAAAAATTACCTATTTTTGCAGGATTCTTTTTTCTTCAGTTGATTAGTTATGTCCAATCTTCATGATGCCTTTTGGAGTTTTCTTGCCAAATACCTTACTATCATTCAATTTAGAAAACTGAAGAAAATGGTTTTGTGATTTTCCCAGAGTAACATGGCTAGTAAGCATCTGAATTTAGATTTGAACTCCTCTTTATGACTGTGGGCCTGATACTTTAGCCACAGCACTACTTAACTACATACTATAAAAATGTTTATAGCAACTTTTTGTAATAGAAAAGACTTAGAAATTAAGGATATGCACCTTGAATGGTGGATAACTGGACAAATTGTAGTGTATGATTGTGATCAAATACAATTGTGCCAAAAAAAAAAAAACTGATAAGCAGAAGGGATTCAGAAAAACCTAGGAAGAATTATATGAATTGATGTACAGTGAAGTGAGTAGAACCATAACATTGTACACAGTAACAGCAATAATATAAGGATGGTAAATTCTGAGAATTATCTATTCTGATCAAGGCAATGATCCAAGAGAATTCCAAAAGATCCTTGATAAAAAAAAAAAAAAAAGTTATCTAGCTCCAGAGAAAGAACTGTTAAATTCTGACTACAGACTGAAATATAATTTCAAAAATTAATTTTCCTTATTTTTCTTAGGAGTTTTTTGCATGTATTTTGCATTTTTAAAAATATTATTTTGGAAATATGTTTTGCATAATTTAACAAGCATAATATGTATTATGTTGCTTGTCTTCTCAAGGGGGAGTAGAGGAGTGGGATGGAGGATAAGAATATAGAACTCTAAATTTAAAAAGAAATAATGCTAATTTTCTAGATCTATTTGGGAAATATTTAATGAAATGAATGCAAAATATAGCAAAAACACATTTAAAAAATGTATGTTCATGCAATTTTAAATTTACATCACTGTACTATTAAGAGAAAACATAGTTTTAAGGAAAGAGGACTAAGTCAGAGGACATAGTTCTAGATACTACCACAAGTTACCTTTAAGTTAACCTTTACCAAATCAGCTAAATGACTTTAAACCCTTAAGTCTCAATTTTTTCATTGGGAAATAAAATAGCTTGGATTTTTCTAACTCTAAAAGTCTTCAGTTCTTACAGTAGCTATAATACTGCCTATAAGTTAATTTCTATTCAGTCTAATTTTTATTATATATTTTTGTTTTCCATTTTCTTTGTTTCTTTTCACATAATTTATCTTTTTTTTGGATTTAATATGTTTGAAAAGGTTAAGGTCTGAACCTCAACGATTGTCAACATCAGTTGACTAATATTAAATGATAGGCAGTAGGTTGTACAGTGGGTAAAGCATTAACCATGAATTCAGGAAGAGATGAGTTCAAATTTAGCCTCACACACTTAATAGCTATGTGATCTGCGCAAGTCACTTAACCTTGTTTGCCTTATTATTATTATTATCAATATTATTAATGAGGTAGAGAAGGAAATGACTTTCAGTGTCTTTGTCAAGAAAGCTCTAAATGAGGTCGTCAAAGTCAGGTGTGATTGAAATGAATGAACAACAGCAATGATAAATGATATAAAGATAAACTTAAATTCTCAATGTTATTAACAATAAGTTAAAACAAGAAATTATGAAAAAATTTCTCTAAACTTAGTTAATGAATGCTTCATTTGGTGAATTTTGTTGTTGATACTTTTGTCAATTTTAATGAGCTAGACCTATGCTAGAAAATGTCAGATTTACTTGACTAAGCATATATTTTAGAGATATATGCAATTGTGAATTCAAAATCACACTAACATAAAATAATATAAATATTTTATCTATTAATTAAATTTTAAATTGTAGCTAAAACCCTTAATTGTATGTCAATTCAAAAGTATTTATTAAATGCTACCGGCATGTAATTTTTGTATCATCTCCTTCAAACTTTTTTTCTCTTAATATCTTATAAATAATTTTCTCGAATCAGAAAGAATAACAGAATACAATAGGTAATTCTTTTATTAGATTATTTATAGATTTGAAATTCTTTTTTATGAAATGCCTTTTTTATTCTATATAAGAAGGATGCAAAAAAATTAATGAAGCAAATAATACCAAAATAAGATAAAATTAAGGGAAACTAGAAAATAAAACAAATGAAACCTGGGGAATTTCTGATATTATTTGGGAAATGGAAGGAAAGACTTTTCATCTGTACATGTCAAATAGTTAAAGAGCTGAAATTCACATAGAAGTATGTCATTCATGAAAACCATATCTTATTTTCATTAAAAAGATAATATTATTTCAGGTAAAAAGGACATTTGTATTTGGGATCTCTGCTATGGATAAAGAAAATGAAAATATAAATGTCTTATTCCAAAAAGATTCAATTTTTCTTGTGCTTAAAATAATCTTGGAATACTGAGAGAGTGTTAGAGATTTCACTGCATTCTCATGTCACATAATAAGTCAACAAAGAGTTGAAAAGAGCTAATGCATTGGAGACAAACCATTCCAAATAGTTATCAATGGAACATCTATTTTGTTGACTGTCATTGGGAAAGCAAGTTAAAATCAGATAAAATTTACCTGAGAAGGAAAAGGGGAAGGGGAAGGGGAAGAAGAAGAAAGAAGCGGAGGAGAAGGAGAAGGAGGAGGAGGAGGAGGAAAAAGAGAAGGAGGAAAAAGAGGAGGAGGAGGAAAAGAAGAAGAGGAAGAGAGATAGAGAGACAGAGACAGACACAGAAAGACAAGGACAGAGAGACAGAGACGGAGACAACAGAAAGATATGAGGGAGAAGGGAGTTGTGATTTGAACCTATTAAGGATATAGTCTTTCTAAATGAATTATTTTAAAAATTCAATGCCAATCCTTGTGTTAAAAAAAATTTCCACTGCTAAGTTTGTATTCATTAAAGTCAAAAAAAGAACATTGTAGAGATCACAAATGGAGAGTTGCCCAAATAAAATTAATATTATCAAATATATAGAATGCAAGTTGTTTGATGATTAGAAATTTGTTTTGAAAACTGAGATTCAGATTCTCTCCCTTCCTTCTTCCCCACACACTCCCCATTAAGAAGCACATGCAAACTTTGCAAACCATTTCCATAAAAGTCATGTTGCAAAATATAAAAACACAGATCCTCCATTCCAAAAACAAAAAAAAATAAAAAACAAAAAAGACCTTCAAGAAAAATAAAGTGAAAAAAATATGCTTCAATTTGTATTCAGATACAATCAGTTCACAGTTCTATGTGGATAGCATTTTTCATCATACGTTTTTCAGAGCAGACTTGGAACAGCGTATTAATGAGAATAGCAGTCATTCACAACTGATCATCCCACAATGTTGCTATTACTTTATACTTCATACTTTATACACAGTACATTTAATTTTTCATGACAACATGGGGGACTTTCCAGGTTTTTAGAAAATGTTCATCATTTCTTATATCACAATAATATTCCATAATAATTATATGATACAATTTATTCAGCCATTCTCCAATTAATGGACATCCCCTCAATGTCTAATTCTTTCCCCTAATATCTGCTATAAATATTTCTGTATATATAGGTTCTTTTCCTTTTTAAAAAATCTTTGGGATACATGCCTAGTAGTGGTATTGTTAGCTCAAAGGGTATACATGATTTTATAGCCCTTTGTGCATAGATCCAAATTGCTCTATTAAACTAGTTGAATCAATATGCAAATCCACCAACAATGCATTAGTGGCTCATTTTTCCCATATTGCCTCCAACATTTGTCATTTTTCTTTTCTGGCCTATTAATCAATCTGATGGTTATGAATTGTTTTAATTTTGAATATAGTGATTAAGAGTATTTTTTAAAATATGACTATAAATAGCTTGATTGCTTCATCTAAAAACTGTTCATATTTTTTGATCATTTATCAGTTGGGGAATGGCTTTTTAAAATTTTTATTTTATAAATTTGATCCATTTTCCTATATAACATATGCCTATCAGATTGGTTAAGAGGACAAAAAAGGAAAATGACAAATGGTGGCAGAGATGTAACAAAAATAAGATAATACATTGTTGGTGGATTTGTGAACTTCTTGAACTATTCTGTAAAGCAGTTTGGAACTATGCCCAAAAGTCTATAAAACCATTCATACTTTTGACATAGCAATACCACTATTAAGATCTGTATCCCAAAAGAGATAAAAAACAAAAAGGAAAAAAAAATATGTATAGCAGCTCTTTTCTGTGGGAAAATAATTGAAAACTGAAGGGACTCCCATTAATAATGGATTGGCTGAATAAACTGTAGCATATAATTGTGATGACATACTATTGTCACCTAAGAAATGATGAATAGGATGCACTCAAAAAAACCTGGAAAAATTTCCATGAGCTGATGTAAAGTGGAATGTACTGTGTACAAAGTAACAGTAACATTATAAGATAATCAGCTTTGAATAAAAAAGTATTCTCAACAATACAGAGTTCCAGGAAAATCTATGAGATTTATGATGAAAAATGCTGTCTGTACCAAGAAAAAGAATTTATCATATCTGGATTTAAGAATTTTTTTTACTTTATTTTTCTTGATGTTATTGTTACTGTTTTTACATCATGACTATTATGGAATTGTTTTGTATGACTACATATATTCAACCTATATAAAATTGCCTGTATTTTCAATGAGGGAATAGTGTGGGGAGAAGGAAGGAAGAGAATCTGGAAGTCAAGGTTTTAAAAAATTAATGCTACCACTCTAAGTTCACTTTAAAACATTATTTTGTCTTGTTTGTGGGGGAGATCTGAAAAGGTTGGAATTTTCTGATGTACTCTGTGATCTTTCCAGTATCTTATCTGATGATCATTAATGTCTCATTTCCCTCACATTTTGCTCCAACAGTTGCATTTTCCCTATGTGTTCTATTAGCCAAACTTATAGGTATGAGGTAATATCTCAGAATTATTTTAATTTTTATTTCTCCAGTTCAATAGTGAGTTAGAGAATTTGAATATAGTATGGCTATAAGTAGCTTAATTACTTCATCTGAAAACTGCATATATTTTGATCATTTATCAATTGGGGAATATCTTTTTTAAAAATAATTTTGACTCAGTTATCTATTTGAGAAAAGAGTCCTTTATCAGAGAAATTTGCTTCAAAATTCTTTTCACAATTGCTCTTGCTAACTGTATTTTTCCTAATTATTCTATTCTCTCATTTCACCTAGTCCTTCCTCAAAAGTGTTTGCTTCTGATTATCTCCTCTCCCAATAGGCCCTCCCTTCATTCTCCCTCCATCCTTCTTAATCTTCTTTCTCCTTCTCATATTTCCCTTATTTTCTACTTTCCTGCATGGTAAGATAGATTTCTATACTCAATTGAATGTTTGTGTTATTCCTGTTTGAGCAAATTCTGATGAGAGTAAGGTTCACCTCCCCGCCCCACCCCATCCCTCTTTTTCCCTTAAAATGTAAAAACTTTTTTTTTTGGTCTCTATTATGACAAATAATTTATTCCATTCCACTTCTACCTTTCCATTTCTCCCAGGATATTTCTCTCCCATTCCTTAATTTAATTTTATTTTTCAGATATTATCCCTTCATATTCAACTCATACCTGTGCTTTCTATGTATATACACTCCTAACTGCCTTAAGTTCGTAAGAGTTACAAGTATTATCCTTTCATATAGGAATGTAAACAGATTAACCTTATTAAATCTTTTAAGACTTCCCTTTCCTGTTTACCCTCTTATACTTCTCCAGAGTCCTGTATCTGAAAGTCATAATTTCTATTCAGCTCTAGTCTTATCATCATGAATGCTGAAAAATCCACTGTTTCATTGAATATCCACCTTTTCTCCTGAAGGATTATATTCAGTTTTTCTGGGTAAGGGATTCTTGATGATTGTAATCCTAGCTCCTTTCTTCTCCTCAGTATCATATTTTAGGACCTCCAATTCTTTAATGTAGAACCTGTTTTATTTCATGTTATCCTGACTGAAGCTCCACTATACTTAAATTGTTTCTTTCTAGGTGCTTATAAAATTTTCTCTCTGATGTAGGATCTCTGGCATTTGGATATATTTGTGGGAGTTTTCATTTTGAGATCTCTTTCATGAGGTGATTGGTGATTTTTTTCAATTTCTCTTTTACTTTCTCACTCTAGTATCAAAACAATTTTCCTTGACAATTTCTTGTAAGATAATATCCAAGATTTTTTTGATAATAGCTTTCATATAATACAATAATTTTTGAATAACCTCTCCAAGACTTATTTTCTAGGTCAGTTGTTTTTTTTTTCCACTGATATATTCCATATTGTCTTCTTTTTTTTTTCTTTTGGTTCTGTTTTATTGCTTCTTTATTACCCATAAAGTCATTAGCTTCCACTTGCTCAATTCTAATTTTTAAGGAATTATTTTCTCCAGTGACACTTTATACCTGCTTTTTCACTGGCCAATTTTGCTATTTAAGGCATTCTTCTTTCCACTGACTTTTCCTTTTGCATCACTATCATTCCTCTTCGCAGTTTTTTCTCTACTTCTCTTAATTGATTTTCAAAATTTCTTTTGAGCTCTTCCATGGCCTGGGACCAATTCTTATTTTTCTTGGAGTTTTGGATGTAGGAACTTTGACTTTATTATCTTTTGAGTTTGTGCTTTGCTCTTCCTCATCACCATAGTATATTTCCATGGTCAGAAAGTATTTTTTGTTGTTTGCTTCTTTTCTCAGACTAATACTTTACTTTTAATTCTTTGTTAAAGTAGGGTTCTGCTTCCAGGGTGGAGGGTGCTCTGTACAAGCTTCAGGGGTTTGGGGCAGCTGTTTTCAGACATCCTTGTAGGTATGGATAAGTTTTAAGTTCTTCCATATTTCTTTCATTAGTTCCATGAAACAAGAAGTGTGTTTACTATTCTTCTGTCCTAGACTGTTTTATGAGAGATCACTAGCACTCTTTCCTGCTGTGGATTTGTAAGGAGTCCATTCTGGCTGTAAGTTCTAGTGTACTAGTACTTCCCCTAGCCCTGGAACTGTGAACCAGTGCAGAGACTCCTGTAATCTTTTTCTGATCAGCTATTCAACCCCCTTACCATCTGTGTGCTGAGAAGCCACTATTGCAATTGCTGCTGCTTCTCATTTAGGGACTCCCAAGGTCTCCTCCTGGTTTTCTGGGGTTGGGAGTGGGCTCACTCACCTGGTGCAACAACTCATTCCTACTGAACTAAGTTGTCTTTGGTATCTGTAGGCTGAGAGGTCTGAAAACATGCTTCTGCCACTAATTCAGAAGCTTCCAAGTTATTTTCAGTTGGAAAATTGTTTCACTCCATCTTTTTCTGGGTTCTAAGGTTCTAAAAATTGTTCAGACTCATTATTTAAGGTTTCTGGAGGGGATTAGGGGAGCGTGTGGCTGAGTCAGAGCCTGTCTACCATTTTGGCTCCTGAATATCTTCATCATGATTTAAAATGATAAACAAAGACTTGTTCTCTAAGTTAATGAGAAGAGAGCACCTTAGTCATTGTGTATGTGTGTGTTGCCTCACAGATTCCAATTTCAGATCTTATAGTCATATATATATATATATTTTTCTGATTTTTCCTCAAAAGTTTTTACATTATTCCAGCTTTAGATCAAGATGTTTGGGGAATATCTAATAAAGAATTAACTATAAGCATTATCTTTTAACTCCTAATTATTATCATCCTCTTAATATATGTTGATTGCATCCTGACTTTTTTTTAAGTGCTGAATTCAGGATTCATTCTACTTTTGATTCATTGTGACCCTGGATCTTTTGAAATGCACTGAACTCTTCTCTCTCTCTCTCTCTCTCTCTCTCTCTCTCTCTCTCTCTCTCTCTCTCTCTTTCTTTCTCTCTCTCTCTCTCTCTCTCTCTCTCTCTCTCTCTCTCTGTCTCTCTCTCTCTGTCTCTCTCTCTCTGTCTCTCTCTCTGTCTCTCTCTCTCTTTCTCTCTTTCTCTCTCTCTCTCTCTGTCTCTCTCTTTCTCTCTCTCTCTCTCTTTCTCTCTTTCTCCATGTAAATTCACAGGGAAAAGCATTAAAAAAACACATATAATTTCCTTGTCTTTTTTTCTCTGTCTTTTTCTGTGTCCCTCTTTCTCTGTCTTTCTATCTCTATCTCTGTCTGCTTCGATCTCTGTCTTTGTCTCATCATGTCACTTTCTCTCTTTTTTTATTGTCTATGTCTCTCTCTCTCTTCTCTCTCTCTCTCTCCTCTCTTTTCCTTTGTTCTCATCTCCTCTTGTCTCCTCTCCCAACTCAGGTAAAAAAAAAATTAAGATTTAAATATTTCCTACTTTTTCAAACAATTACGTTTCTGATTTGAGCCATGAAATGTGGTCTTTTATGAGTTTATAAGTATAGTCTATAGTTCAACACTCAGTTGCTGGTTTGTTCTTTGTTTGATAAATAGCTAAATTATGGTAGTCAACAGGTAATATAGTACTGCTAGAGCCCAAAACTTTTTTTCAGATCAATTTCGTAATTGTAATGTAAATGTTGCTATAAACTTGAGACCTATTTGAGGCACCAGTAATGAATAGCTGTGGAGATTTTTATTCTCATGCTGCCCCAGGGAGACTAAAGGCAGAAGGGCATTATAAGGTTTCTGAAAAGTGAATCTAAAGAAATAAAAATAAAATGAAGCTTAG
Source organism: Antechinus flavipes (assembly GCF_016432865.1). Classification (NCBI taxonomy): domain Eukaryota; kingdom Metazoa; phylum Chordata; class Mammalia; order Dasyuromorphia; family Dasyuridae; genus Antechinus; species Antechinus flavipes. The sequence goes on from NC_067400.1 coordinate 91,678,506, forward strand.
GAAATTCTTTGTTCTACCCTTTGTATTCACTTTAAAATAGGGAAGTGGAAGGAACTATTTATTGTATATATGAAATATAAAGAATCTGTTATACATTTTGATTTAATTTAATGCAAATTAGCTAAAATCATATTAATGAGGTGTTATCATTTAGTATTCCTATAGTTCTTATGATTCTTCTCATGAATATGACTTTATAATCTCAGAGTGTTTTATGATCTTTTATATTAATGAATTATTTTTACAGTAGTCCTTGAAGCTGTCAATAGTTACATAAAAATGTTCTTAATTCACTGTTGATTGAAGAAATTAAAATAAAACAGCTCTGCCATACCACATCATACTTATTATATCTGTTAACAACAAAAAGAAAATGACAAATCCTTGAAGAGGTGTAGACAAATTGAGACAGTACTACACTCTTGGTGGAATTTGGACTAGTCCAACAATTCCTGAAAACAATTTGAACAGTTTGAACTATACTCAAAGGTTTACAAAACTGTACATATCCTTTGACCTAGCAATATAATTACTGTGTCTGTATCCCAAAGAGATCAAAGAAAATGGGAAAAGGCATATTTGTATAAACATATTTATAGCTACTTTTTTATTGTTATTTTTTGAACATCTTTACAATTTTATGGTTACTGCATGCAGTGTTGTAGTCCTGCTCACATCATTTTGTACCATTTCATACAAGTGTTCTCAGGTATTTCTGAAGTTATTCTAATCATAAATTCTTATAGCAAAATATTATCCCATTGTATTCATATACCAAAACTAGTTTATTCATTTCCTCGATGTATGGACATCCCCTTAATTTCAGATTCTTTGTCACTTAAAAAAACTCATAAAAATAAGTGTTTTTTCTTCTCCTTTCCTTTTTATTTCTTACTTGTACCTCTATTGAGTTCCTACAGTCAGAGAATTATGTTAGATACCTATATATATATAAGTTAAAATTTTGTAAATCTATTCTTTACAATTTAGAAGACGGATAAGGCAGATAAATATTTAGCTCTCAAATATTTGAATATTTGAATGAATTTGTGATCTCATTTACTTGGAAATTCCTAAAATGATGCAATCCATTTATGTTTATTTGTTAATCTTGTGTGATTCTTGTTCTTGTTCTCCTCTAAGTTTGTCATTGAGGGTCCACCTGACACAGTAGAGGCTTTCCTTTATTTCTTTTGATATCATGAGAGAGCCATTAGAGTTTTATGTCTATCTGCTTATCATCAATCTATCTCATTACATGATCAGTGTCTTTTTTTCTCATTTCCCTTAATGATTGTATTTTTCACTCCTATTCTAATATGGAGTTCCTCATCACTTTTTTTTTCCTTCTTCCCTCCAATGGTATTTTATTTTTCCAAATACATGCAAAGATAGTTCTCAACATTCAACTTTGAAAAATCTAGTATTCCAAATTTTTCTCCCTCTCTCCCCTCATCTCCCCTAGATAGCAATCCAATCTAGGTTAAACATGTGCACTTCTTCTAAACATATTTTCATATTCATCATGCTGTATGAGAAAAATCAGATCAAAAGGGAAAAACATGAGAAAAAACAATAAAATAAACAACAGCAACAAAATGGTGAAAATACTCTAATTTGATCCACTTTCAGTCTTTACAATTCTCTCTCTGGATGCTGTTGACATTTTCCATCCCAAGTCTATTGGAATTGTCTTAAACAATCAAATTATTGAAAAGAGCCAGTTGATCATAACAGAATCTTGTTGTTACTATATACAATTTTCTCTTGGTTATGCTCACTTGACTCAGCATCAGTTCATGTAAGTCTTTTGAGGCTTTTCTCTAATCAATGCATTTTATTTTCTGTAGGGTTGTTAGTACAGCCTCACACTTATTTTCTAGCTCAGTTGTTACTCTGTGATAACTTTTGGAGATAGAATATTGGTATCAAAATGATGAGTTTTTTTATTTACATTAATTAAATTAGGTTTGTGGCTTACCAAGCCAAGTCAGACCACTTCTCTATGTTTAATTCTGAATTAATTCTGTATTATCTCTCTCAGATATACTGTTCAACAAATGAAATATATATTGCAATCTGGACAGTATACATTCTTCATCTATGTGACCTTTTTTGAGTGGGAGATCAATCTTAGCCCCTTTCTTCCAAGGGGTTTCAAAATGTTCCAGAGGTTGATGCAATTAGCACTGAGTAATCCCCATATAGTAGCTTCTGGAGGAATATCTTTTCAAAATAGACTTTTTACTGTATTGGTTCATCTCTGTGGTGAACACTCTGGTCAGAATACATCCTTTTGCATTATATATTTGATACTATTTATGCAAAGAGTTTTGTTTCTGTTCTTATATATTTCAAATAATCTTATATGATCAAGATGACTATGTGGAACCATATTAAAAAAGGGCTTTCAAAGTGGTTTTTATTCCAGTGAATCATAATTTTCTTTTCTTTTTTCAAAATCAACAAATAAGAACAAAATCCAATATTCTCTTAATTTTTTAGTTAATTGTGAAATGATAATAGTTGAATATTGCTTTCAAAAAAAACCTTCTTTTTCCTTAATAATAACCATATTGAGGATACCCTCATTACTATATAGATTATATGAAGATTTTGTATAAATTTGTGAGTAGGCATATAAAGCATGAGAATGAATACACAGTAATTTTGATTACATATATAGAATACTGATATAGAGGGCTTTAGGAAATCTGATGGAAAAGGGTATTAATGATTGGTGGAATCAGAAAAGGCTTCTTGGTGGAGAAACATTTAAATCGCATTTTAGAGGACATTTGTTCAATGGGTGGCAATATCAAGGAATCCTTGGATATGCCAGCAGGTCAGATGGCAGTGCTCAAGGTCCTACAAGAATAAAGTCTAGGAGTGCCTCCATTTTAACTAGATTTTTTGCAGTTGAATATTCCTAGCCTGGTAAACAACCACATAATTTTTTTTCTCTCCAGTAACCCAGGATAGAGTATGGGAATCTTTGCATTGAAAGTGAGTAGAAAAGAAGGAATAGGTTTTGATACTTTATGAATATTAGAAATATGAATATAAACTTTATTAAGTAAAAACAGAGGATCATTGAAGATTTTTGAATAGACAAATTACATGATTAATTTTGAGTTTAGTTTCTCTAAATCAATTATGACAGACTTGGCTCTTTTCAATAATATGGTGACTCATGGCAATTCCATTAGATTTGGAATGGAAAATACCATGTGCATCCAGAGACACAACTATGGAGACTTAATGTGAATCAAAGCAGAGTATTTTCATCCATTTGTTGTTGTTGTTTTTTGTTTGCTTGGTTTTTTTTTTCTTTCTCAGGTTTTAACCCTTTTGATCTGATTTTTCTTGTACAACATGATGAATATGAAAATATGTTTAGAAGAATTGCACATGTTTAACCTTTGAATTGCTTGTTGTCTAGGGAAGATGGTGGGAGAGGGAAAGGGAGAAAAATCTGGAACATAAGGTTTTACAAAGGTAGATGTTAAAAACTCTCTTTGCATGCATTTGGAAAAATAAAATACAAAGAAAAAAGAAATAAAGGAAAAATTACTCTAACAATGATATGAGAAATCAGAGAAAAATAAAAACATATAGATGGGGAAATACATTAAGGGGCTATTGCTCCTTTGTCCAAGCAGGTTTTTATAAGGCCCCTGATAGTGCCAATGGGAATAAAAAGAAGGGAGCAAGAGATGTTTTAATGGTTTAATAGACTATTAATTGGAGATTCATTTCCTATGAAAATATGGGAAAAAGAAGAACTGAGTACAACCCCAATCTTACAAATATAGGAGAAAAAGTAAATGATTCTCCTATTATAAACAAAGATGATAAAGTCATAAAAATAGGGGATAAAATGAAGTTTGTTGACCAGATTGGAAAGAACACCTTGGGATGTGTTAATAAGGAGAGCATAAAACTGGAAGGGACTTTAAAGGCAATCACGGACAACTGTTTCATGTAATAAATGAAATAATCCAGGGAGATTAAGTGACTTGCTCAAATTCATAGGCAGAGTTCTATGAACTACATTATTTCCTTAAGTGAAGCTTTCCTTAAGCAAAGCAAATTTAATTGGACCTCGGACAACAGATTTGATCAGAAATGAAGATTTTGAAGTAGTTTTATGTATGATGGGATTGGACCAGTCAATACAAAAAAAATTTTGGCTTTTTCTTCTCTTTATTTTCTCCCTGCCCTCCCCTGTTATTAGTCTTTTTTCTTCCTTCCTTTCTTTCTTTTTTCCTTTCTCCTTCCCTACCTTCCTTTGTCCCCTTTCCCTCTTTCTCCCCTCCCTTTTCACTCCATCCTTTTCTCCTTCTCTCCCTTTCCCTCTCTCCTTTTTTTCCTCTCTGTCTTCTTTCTTTCTTTTCTTCCTTCCTTCCTTCCTTCTTCCTTCCTTCCTTCCTTCCTTTTTTTCCTTCCTTCTTTTTCTCCTCTCCCTTGCACAACGACAAAAACAACATAGCCTGATTTTTAAGTTGTTTTAATTAAAGTCATAATAATTTTATTACTATATCAATAGTGTAATTACCATTTTGTCATATCAAGTTATGCTTTATTTTGTAATGTGGCACATATAGCATCATTCATTCTCAACATCATGCTCACTTTTAAACTATACACATCAAAATATGTATCAGTGTGACACATTACATATCCCAAACTCGTTACAGTTCTTATCAAAATAGTGGCGCTCAGAAGAATTTGCAGCTATTTGAACTGCACATAGGTTATATGGCACATTAATGTCCATCAAACATAACATATTTCAGCAAGCAATTATAAAAGGGCAAAGTATTCTAAGTGAATCTTAAATAGCTTCTTCCAATCATTAAGCACAGCTACCACATGCATATTTTTGCAAATGTAAAATACCAAGTCCTCACAAGTCCACTTTTCAGAGTAGTTTTATTGATGATTCATCTGAGCTTCATTTCCTAGCTGGAAAACCTTGTCGGTCAATTTATTCCAACATAACACTATTTGGTCGGGTAGTTATTAATCCTGTAATTGTTCATGGCATGCCAGGAATAATTCAGCTAATTATTACAATATGTCTTACTTTGCCATGCTTCTGTATGTCAAAATGTCCTTTGCATATATTGTGAAAACTCAGATGCTATTTAAACTTTAGACATAATAATTGATTACAAACTCATAAAAAATAGAAAATTACATGGGGTGGGAAGAGATTATCCTACACACAGTATCTCTTGACCTAAATAGTACTTGACAAATTATATCCTTCTAATTTTAATGAATATATGACTACTATTCTCTCAAAACAACCTGTTTAACTGGACATTATTTTCTTTTGCGAGTTCTAGGATAACAACAATATAGACTGTACCACAACCATAACGGAAAGAAAATGTGATTTAAAAATATAATCAACAGCTTGGAATCTCCTCTCCCTTTGTAGCTCAAATGAACTGCCTCTCCTTCAAGATGCTTTTCTTGGGTCATCTTGCTGTCCTCTCTCTAATAACTTTATATTTATTTGTATGCATTTCATATTTATTTTGAGACAGGTGGCACAGAAGATAGACCAATGTTTTAATTTTGTCTCAACTATTTAATAGTATTTTAATTTTAATAGGTATTGTATCATTGTTGGTTTTATTTTTCTGATGTGTGAAATGGAGTTAATAATAGACCTGTTGTATGAAACAGATTAGATAGTATGTATATATAATATTTTGCAAACCTTAAGGTGTTAGGGAAAATATTTTATTATTATAATTATTAGTTCTTTGTTATTAATTGTTATATAATTGTTCATGATATGCCAGAAATAATTCAGCTATTTATTATATGTCTTTGTCATGCTTCCATATGTTAAAACGTCCTTTGAATATATTGGGGAAAATATACTATTTAAATGTTAGAGATAATAATTGATTATAAATTGATAAAATAATAGAAGTTATATGAGGAAAGAAGTTATTCTGCACACCATATCTATTGGTCTTAAACACATCGAGAAATTATATCTCTCTGATTTTAAAGAATCTATAACCATAATTCTCTTTAAAGAATCTGTTTCTTTCCTATTGAATTATAATGTTAGGTCCTTAAAAGAGAGAACCATCTTGTTTTTAAATCTGTATTCTTGGCACTAATTCCTGTCACATAGCAAACACTTAATAAGTGCTTGTTGATTAATTGATTGTTAGAGGAACAAAATTGGTTTCTATAGAACTATTAACATTCAGCTGAAATTTGTAGCTGGATAAAAATATTATAATGATGTATATAATAACTACAGTGCCTATAATTAACATAGTTAAAGGTATTTAGGGTTCAACTATGATTAAATAAATTTGAGTACAAAATCCTTCCAAGTATAATGACACATGTAAAACTGATTTCTTTCTTAATTCACAATAAGCCGTTTTTGTTCTATATTTAAATGGAAGAAGAGATAATCATTTTACAATTCTATATCTGTTTTAGATCTTTTTTCAACATGTTCTCCACAAAAAAAGTGTTGTTGCTAGATCATTGCAAGATTCTTTAACTAGTATTTTTTTTTCTTTGAATGGTTACTTTTTATACATATCAAGGAAAAAAAGAGGGGTGACAATATGTGGCATCTGGAAAAGCTTCATGTAGGAAGCAGACCCAAACTATACCTTGAAGGAAGTTAAGGAATTTCTGAGGTAGAGGTGAGAAGAGAGTACATTCTATATAGGACAGCAATTTTTTTTCAAACACATGGAGGTGGAAGATGTAATAATGTATCAGAAAATGGATTTTTAAAAAAAATATAACTTAGTAAGTTTAACCTACTTTTTTTTAGTTCATAGCTTTTCTGTAAAATTTGAGAATTGGATTAAGATTTAAAGTTTTCACCTCTTTAAATTCATTTATCTGATATGTATAGTAGTCAGTCAACAAGCATTTATTAATTTTCTATTATTTATTTATGTTTCATTATGTGCTAAAAATTTTAAAGGAGATTTAACACATCTCTTCCTTTCAAAGCACTCCTCCAGATGTATTCAACAGTGAAAAGAAGAGTGGTTTTAGAGACAACGATTCTAGGCTCTAACCCTCATCTGTGTGACCTTGCACAATTCTATAATGTCTCTGGGCAAAAAATTAGTCAAAGGGAAAATTAGGGACTGGATTAGATGACCTCTAAGATCCCATCCATCCCTAAATCTTTGCTCTTGTGTTTCCATCCAGCCCCAGATTCGTTTGAATGATTTTGAAATGTTGCTACTTAGTACCTGGTGTCCAAAAGAAATCCATAGCTTTACATGGATGCTTGTGTTATATTTCAGGCTCTCTCTCCATTTATACACATCTTCTGAAGTCCTGAATCAATAAGTGATTCTCATGTACTTTTAAAGGCTTTTCTGATGCTACCTGCCAAGGCTAATTACCTTCAAATAATGCAGTTCTTAGAGGAAATTGCTTTGAGAGAGTAGACTATAGAGTTGCTCCAGGAAGCATGCTCCTATCACACTAGTGTAAACTATTTTATTTCCAGCCTTCATTTTATCAAGAAATAAAATGAGTCCACCAAAAATTCTATGTCTTCAGTCATCATTTATGTATACCTATGTAATTTTATTCCAGGGCATTATAGGAAAGGTTCAGGATTCTCTTATGTGACCAGTTAGGGATTCTAGAGGTCTTGGCTACTATTAGCTCTACTAGCTTTGCTTTAGGTATTTCTCAAAATGCACAACACAGATCTACAGCTGTAGTAAAAAACAACAAAACACCCCTCTCTCCCCCAAAGAAAACTATCTTACTTTGGTTTCTTTGAATATACCCCAGCAGATTTATATTTTATTTATTTATTTATATCTTGGCATCCTATACATGCCATTTTACATAAAAACAACAAATTCAGGGGCAGGAAAATTCGAGGAAGAATTACATTTGTAATTCTTCCAGGATTAAGAAATTACATGATAAATAAAGAGTAAGTGGTGGCAAATGAACAAAGTGGAATCTGAATATATGTCTAACTCTCCTGAAATATACTTTGAAAGCCCCATAATTTCTCTACAAAAATAGCTAATTCAAACTGTAGATTTTCCTCTAATTAAAAATAGAAACTGTATACACAGAAAAAGGTGTTTGAAATCATGTCATGAAGAGCATACCCATTTTCAAATTAGTGAAAAAAATAAAAAATTGCATGGTGAAAGGATATGAATTTTATCTAGAGGCTATGGAGTTTGAGGATTCTGGGAATTTCCCCCCTTTATTATTGAAATTTAGAACAAGGAATTCTTTTTCCTTTCCTTTCAAACCTGTTAAATAATACTTTTATAATACTGTTCCCTTTAACTATGTCTAGACTACTCTTATTCATCTATTCTCTCAAGACTTTGAAGAGTTATTTGTACATAAAATATGCATCTACAGATGTTTTAAATTCCCATCAAAGCATAGATGTCTGCTTCTTTAAAAAAAACAAACAAACAAAAACCAAAACTAAGATACTTTGAGCAATTATAAATGAAAGATTACAATGTTTTCTTAAACCTTTGGAAAGAGCAAGCTGTAGGTGTCTGTACAATAATTTGTCTTACAAAAACTGCACTTGTTCATGTAGTCTTGTCTCATAAACCTGTAGGCACCGACTGCATCTGTCACTAACTCCAACCCAATATTTGCTTTCAATCATTTCTAACCCGAGAGGCCTGGACAATACAAACCTAATTTGAAGGCTAACAAAATTGTTTTCTCCCCCCGTATTTCAACAAGTCATATATGTCTTATCGAGGTGAAGGTCTTTATTGTCTCTGCTATCTGGCAGCTGGTATTTTGTTTCAGCTTTTCAATAATAGTATAACAACTGTTGGACCTGAAGATACAACACATTTGTGCTGCTCAGTTTGTAAAGGCAGCATGTTCTTTACCCTTTGTCTGTCCTGTATTCTCCCTAAGATTTCCTTTGACACATGAAAAGAGAGAAAACACCAGTGATATACTATAAAGGGGAAAAAAAAAAGATAATAGGGCTAAGTTGCTAATTTAATCAGAACAGTGACCGCTTTTGTAGATGTTCTTTTGTTAATTGGATTAGTTTTCATTTGCAAAATGCAATGAGGAGCTTTTCACTGTCTTCTCCATGAATAGGATATAAAATTGGATATACTGGATTATAGCCTACCAGGTTTTTATGCTTGCCAAAATAAATTGTGGAAAGGCTAATGGCAGATAGAGATAGTTTGGTACTGTCTTGAAGATAGACTGCTAAGAAATTGGGTCCATCACTGTCATTTTTCTCAGAAATTCCTCTCATCTGTCACAACACAGTAGTTATGAAAAATGAAACCATAAATTCAATTTAGAGGGCAATTTGCAGCTAATCTTTGGAGTAATTCCAGTGTGAATAATGCAGCAATTTGGATGCATGGTCAGTCAATTCAGCCCCTGATTTATTAGGATTTAAGAAATTTTTCTTTCATTAAGGATAATTACCCAACAAGAGAAAATTATTCCTTCAAAATTATCTACCTGTGGCCTCAGATCTGAAGAAGTTTACAACTGTTGTTTAAACTTTTTTAATACACACACACACACACACACACACACACACACACACACACACACTTTAAAAGAGAGGGAAGGTCCTTACACTTTGAAATGTTTCTCTTTACACCAAATATGTGATCTGATCAGCCCAGGATTATGCCTGTTTTTCTATGACTCCCATTAGAGCTAACATTTTGAATATCTCAGCAGAAGGACACTGGAATTTGCTATTGATTTTTCACAGTTCTTACACCTTGAAGAATGCATTAAAATCTAGCTGAAGCAAGAGTGACATTTTTTTTGTTCCTGTCTACAAGTCAAATTTATTATCTGAGCCTTTTCTTGGTTATTAAAACCTTACTCTCTGATACAGCTAATGTTTTCTGAGTGGTACCTATATAGACATATATTTACATCCTGTGTTGTCCAGCATCACATAACTTATACATGAAGTATTGGAAATATTTACATGAAAGTTCGCTATATGGTTTTATAAAGCTACCCAGCTCTCTCATTAACATATGAAATATTTTATGAAATGAAAGTATTTCTCCTCCTTTCTTTGAATCCTTATTTTCCCATTTTTTCCTATTAGGAAAACAGTAAAATCAGTCCTTCAGATTTTGTGTGATTTCACTTAGCAGGGATAGTACATTAGATCTTAAGCATAAATAATGATGTTCATTACTAGCATTCATTAAGATGAATAAAATATATAAGAGGTGAGTGATGTAGTCAAAGTCACTCCCACTAGGGGTATTATTTATAATGTGAGAATGAGAAACCAACCAAGTTGAACTGATAAAGCCTGCCCATAATATTATAGTTTTGATGGCACTTCATTATTTACAATGTATGCTCAATTGCAAATAGATAAATATTACAAGTGGAATTTTCTCAGAGCATGTATGCTTCAGATTTTTTCCCTTGTAGACAGTTATATTTGGCAACTGGTAGGTGTGATCACTGAACCCAATTATGGGCCAAAAGGAAAGAAACAAATTAACATTATTTTCAGCTTTTTCCATCTAAGTGACAATGGCTGATGTTGTGAATAATGAGAGACTGGGAAGATTGTTGTGGATTTTTTTTTATTGCTGTGAAAATGGGCACTCTGGTTTTAGTGCACTTATGCCACCTTTTCAGGCTCATTAGCGGAAGATGGGTGTTCTTTGCTTCATGGAAATTTCATGCCCTTGAAAACAATATTCAAGTAATTCTTTGTGAACTCTGCATAATTTTTTTTTATGTAATCACTCTCTTTTCCCCTACCCCCCAAATTTGTGTCTGGCTATTGGCTCTTGACATGCAAAAATGTTTTCCAGTATTGAACTTCACACACACAGAATGAGGAGAGGGAAAGGAACAGAGGAGTATTTATTCATGAATGGCTTAGTCCCATCCACAATCATTTTTCACCTGTCATAAGAAAAAGGTCAACTATGTTATTAGTTGACATTGTGAAACTATTATAGTTCAAAACTCCCCCCCTCCAAATAATATGATTTTAACATTTCTCCCCAGTGCAAAGTTATTATTAAAAATGTTGCCTTTAAAATGTACTAATAACTTCAAATCACATCTCTAATTCTTCCCTAATCATTAAAAATCTGACTAAAGAACTGAAAACAAAGGAGGTGCCTGTCATTTGGGATAGGGCTAAACAGATTTTAGTATTTGAATTCAATGCTCTAAAGTTGTATTGTGCTCTAAAAATGGTAAATAAAAGCAATTCAGGGAAACATGAGAAAACTTGTATGAACTGACACAAAATAAAATAAGCAGAACCAGGAAAAATCCTCAGTGATGATAACAAAATTAAGCTTTCTTAATGCTTTATAATTATCACATACAATCATAGTCTAAGAAAAGAGATAGGAAAATTTTGCCTTTCTTCTTTCATTGGAGAGATAGATGATGAATATAGCTATAGGATGTAGTTGTGGAATGGTCTACACAGTTTCAGACTTGCTGATATGTTGTAGTATTTGGGTTTTTTTTCCTTTGTTAAAGAGGAAAGTTTACTTGGATTAGGTATAAAAGTTGTCAATCATCAGTTAATATTTATTAAGTATCAACTATATGCCAGAAACATGCTAAAAACTGGGAATACTAATACAAAAGCAAAACAAAACAAATTTTTCCTGCTCCCAAAAATTTTACAATCTAATATGAAATGACGACATACAAAAATGAGCTGAAAAGTATGTAGGGGTACTGGACAATTGTACATAGTGGAAAAGTAGTCAGAGAAATCCCCCAAAGTAGTGCAGCCAGGCTAGAAATGAAGAGAGGTTTCCTCTTTAAATGGAGTTCATGGCCATATTCTCTAATCAGAGGCAAAGGATAAATGATAAGGTGACTTACAAAGCAGATGCAAAATGTTGAGGTTCTCTCAATAATGAGCATGAGATACCATAGAAAGTTTAGTCAGAGAAATCAATTAAAGTAATGTAGACAGATTAAAAAAAGTTAATGTGTGTATGAGGGAGTGATAATATTCAGAAATGACTATGATATAAACAAAATTAGACGAACTTTAAAAGATTGCTATTATTGTTGTTTTTAATCACACTTTTGATTATATTGTTTCTATGCCCAAATTATACCTCTTATTTCATGCTGGAATTTTCATGATCACCTTCCTGGGACTTCCTAGTTTGGTTAACCATCATTCACCTGCTAAATGTTCAAACTTTTCCAGATTAGGTATTCTCATGTCTTCCTCCATTTTCCTTCATTTTTTAGCTCTTTTGTGTGTTGTATTTCCCTGTTAGAATGAAAGCTCCTTGACATCAAGGCCTTTCTTTCATTTTGTTTGTATTTATTTGCATTCCTAGTATTTTGCACTAGACAGTCACATAGCAAGTGCTTAATAAACTTTCCTTCTTTGTTTCCTCCAGAAAAATAACAGCATAAACAATAATATTTTCATTATAAGTTAAATTAGACAGCTCTTTGAGTCTCTAGAGATTATGTGATTTTTCCAACATCAAAAAGCCCATATGTGTAAAATTTGAGTTTTGAATTCAGGCCTTCTCTATTACAGTCCAGCTCCCTATCAATTATACCACTCTATTAAACCTGCACTTCATATCCTGTTTTTGTTACAATGTACACTTGCCAAAAAGATTATTTTCATGGAGAACCCATACATGGCAAGCATTTACAAAGTGGTCTGAAAAAGTGAAACAGAGACACTCTCAAGGATTCTCTTAAGAACTTTAGAACTGATTGTATGGCACAGACACTGGCACAGGACCACCCAGCATGGTATACCTTCCTCAGAGAAGGTTTTGTGCCCTATGTGCAAAGAAAAATTGAATGAGCTCAGAAGAAATGTGAACTGTGCAGTTAGAGAAGTGATCCCAAATGTTCATAGGGACTATTTGTGTCTGACCTGTCACAGAGCACGCCAAACTCATATTGGTCTGATCGGCCGTGGGTAGACTCACTGTAACTGGACTCTAACATAATGATATTATTTTTAGTCGTTTTAGAGAAAGAAGAGAAAGAAGAAACCAACTAACCAATACTTATTTTTATTTTACCAATATAACCTTAAGGTGGTCCCCATGGTTATTTCTAGCTTTAGCTTTTTTGATCATGTGTTAAAAAAAAAAAACAAAACATAGAATATATATATGCACACTCATTCAGACTGAAAATTTTTGATTCCTCAAGACTGAACTGGTTGAGAATTTAAAGAATCCAATTGTCTTGTGGTAATAAAAAGACTTTTTGGCCATAATTTCTTAGCCAAACCTATTAGATCACAGCATTTGTAGTCGTGATATGTGAGAAGTATAGTTTTAAATATGTCTTTGAAATGCTTGGACAGGGTTCCTTCTAGGGTCCAAAAAGTCTCTGTTTATTTTAGATACTGTAAAATTTGCATCAGCTAAAATAATAAGGGCTTATTTTATATGTATATTTATTAGTTATTTACTGAGCTCACCTTGTCTGTTTGTTTGGTTAGCTGGAACCAAGGCCAATTTAAGATAAAATGTCTATTTACTTTATCTAAGTACTTTTGAAAGTGTTTGCTTTATTTCGTCTCCCTTATTTGCATATAAGGAAGTTATTTTATGGCTTATTTTTGAAAGGCTTTATACATTTTTCCATCTCAAAAAAACAACAATTATTTTCCTCTTGTCTGTTGATAGAATCTTGTCTCAGCTTGATGAAAGTGATAGTAAATTATTGTTATAAGATGGCCTTTGTTTACTGTTACTAATGAGCTTCTGAATTTTAATGTTTCAACTTTTCTTAATCTGTTAAAAAATATCATTTCTGAAGTAGTAGAGTTGATAATTTTCCTAAAATATTTGAGGAAAGTTCTCCTCTGAATCATCAGTCATTAGTCATTTTGCAAGTGTTTAATATGTGTTAGGCATGGTATTAGATTCTGAAAATAGAAATAAAAAAATAAAACAGAACCTACCCTTAAAGAGCTAAAATTAATAATATCTGTGGAAATGGCATGCACATATTGAAATCTAATAATTACCAATGCTGGAACCAAGAATTTGAACTCAGTTCTGGAAAAACCTTATCACCTAAAAAAAGGTTTAGCCTCCTTTATTCAAATTCTTTATAGTATTGCATTATTCTTGCTTCAGGTTGGGAAGTCAAATTCAGGAGGTATGGGGGAGAATCTTAAAGCTTAGATTTTAGCTCAGGTTTAAGGTCTTCCCAAAGTGTGAAATAGAAAGGAACTCAATTTACAATATAAATCAGATATAGTTCAGCTATTTGACACAAGTGGCTCTCACAATTGTTCGTTAACAAGACATAAGAAATTGCTCATTTAGGTGATTCAAGGCAATTCCAATAGATTTGTGATGGAAAGAGCCATCTGCAGAGAGAAGTCTATGGAGACTGAATGTGTTCACAAAATAGTATTTCCACCTTTTTTTGCTGCTGTTGTTTGCTTTTTTTCCTTCTCATTTTTCCCCTTTTGATCTGATTTTTCTTGAGCAGCATGATAAATGTAGAAATATGTTTAGAAGAATTGCACATGGTTAACCTCCATTGGATTACTTGCTGTGTAGGGAGAAAGGGGGGGAGGAGGGATAAAAATTTGGAACACAAAGTTTTGCAAGGGTAAATGTTGAAAACTATCTTTGCATGAGTTTTGAAAAATAAATTTCTATTGTTTTTTTAATGCTCATTAAAATGTCCATTATACTTTACTGAGAAGTTAGGACTGAAACATAATAATAGGTGCTCTATTAAGTGTGGAAATCTGTCCAATAACCAAGATTTGAACACACCAAGAAAAATTAAACATCCATGTTGATATTCTCACTCAAAATGCAACCAAAGAAATAAGGAAGTTGTGGCTTAATAGAATAGCTCACAGATCCTTCTCAGAAAAGCAAATAAGAGAATTTGTGGAATTAGTGTTGTTGTGCTTCCAAAGACAATTAGAAACATTAAATGGAGCACTTAGTTAACTCCTATTGTATTGCACATGTTGAACAGATGCAAATACAATACCAAGAAGATTGTTAAAGCTCATGCACCAACATCTCTGATAATGCAGCCAAATTATATGAAGATCTTGACAAGACAATCTAAATTAAGTGTGTTTTCAACAGTCTAATAAACATGACCTCATATCTACCCTGTTACTCTCGTGTGAGCATCAGTCAGTCAACTGGCATTCATTAAGCATCTGCTATGTGCCAGGCTTTGTGCTAATTGCTGGGGGTAAAAAGGAAGGTAAAAAGTAGTCGCTCTCAGGGAGCTCACAGTCTACTGTGTGAGACAGTATGCAAACATTACTATATATAGAATAAATTGGAGTCAATCAAGTAAGGGGCTAGAATTAAGCTGGATCAGAAAAAAAGTTTCCTTCCTATAAAATGTGGAATTTTTATCTGGGACTTGAAGGAAGTTAGAAAATCTAAGAGGTTGAAATGAACAAAGACAGAGTTGCAGATATAGTTAATAAATGTGAAGAGAACAGGAAAAAAGAGCGTTGTCACCAGATCACAGAGTATATGGAAAGGAGGCTATCTAAAAAGGCTGGAAAGAGAGGTAAGGGTCAAGTGATATAGGACTCCAAAAGCAAATCAGAGCAGTGAATTTTTGTTTCTTGAGGGAATAGTGAGACTGGAGTTTATTAAGTGAGAGATGATCTAATCTGCATTTTAGGAAGAACATTGAACATTTGAGCAGAAGACGCATTGGAGGGGAGAGAAGTTTGATTTAGGGAGATCATTTTGTAAGCTATTATAAAAGTCAAGTCATGATATAATGAGTGTCTGTAGGGTAGTAACAATGTCAGAGGACAAAAAGAGACATATGTGAGAGATGTTGGGAAAGTATAAACAACAGGACTTGATCACTGATTGCATATGGGGAAGGAGGAAGAGAAATGAAGAATTAAACATGACACCTATATTGTGAGCCTAAGTGATTGGAAGCACAATGATACTCCCAACAGTAATGAAAAATTAGGAAGCAGAGATGGGGAAGGTTTGGCAGAAAATATAGTAAGTTCAGTTTTGGATATGAGGAATTTAAAATGTTTATGAGACATCTAGTTCAAGATGTTAAATAGGCAGTGAGAGGTGAGAACTAGAAATCATAATTCAGATTAACACTGAGCAAATATATCTAAGAATCGTCTTTCTAAGGTTCATAATTGAAGTCATGGGATCTGGTGAGATCACCAAGTAAAATATTATGTGTAGTCATTAAACTAATTTTAAAAATCCTTAATAATTTTGGAAGTGATAACTCACTAGATGAAATGAAATGGAAAAGACAGGGAATTAATCTGTCACACCTTGTAGGATTTAAATTTTTAAAAAAAGCCAATTTAGAGTTGAATTTCTTTGTATTCAACTCCAGTGGTTGAGACATTTCCAACTAAGTAGGCAATAAGTAGTATGATGAAGGGAAAAGGGGGAAAAGCTTCTTCCTGCCCATCTACCCCATTTTGGTTTCAGAACAATATTGCAAACTTCAAAAGGCAAAAAGACTTTTGTAAAAAAAAAAATAGTACAGGCATTCTGAAATGGTTGGCAATATTATCTGTATACTATAAAAAGAGAAGATGTCCTGGGGCAAGAGTTCTATGATTAGAGAAAGAAAAAGTTGTCAGACATGAAGGAGAAACAGGAGATAGAAATATCCTGAAAGTGTATAGATAAAAAATATTCCAGATAAGAAGATCATTGACACAAAGCAGAAAACCTGTTGTGGGACTCTATAAAACCTCAGTAGAAACCTTTACCCTATGTAAGGGAAATATCTTGATAACTCCATAAAAATAAAACAACATTTCCATCCAACCAGAAGCTGTGAATTACCCCTTTGTCATAATAGCTCTCCAAGCTTGATCCTACTTTCTCTAAGAATCCATAAATACTTGTAAGAAAGTAAGTCATCTATTTGTCAGAGATTTAAAAAAAACATTCTGGATTCCTACCTCAAAATAGAAAAATGATGAAAGACATTTTTGAACATGGCTCATGTTTTACATAAATATGCTAACAAGAGAGGGGTTGTTTATCACCACCACCACCACCACCACCACCATCATCATCATCATCATCATCATCATAGTTAGAGGAGGAGTTAAATAGCTGATTGAGTCTAAATTCCTGTTTATACTAAAATGAATTGTCAAAAGGTTAACTGACTTGCATGATAATATCAGAGATGAAATTTAAAATGATGTTCTTTGATGTCCAAATTCCATTCCTTTTCTATTATGGCATACTGCTACCTCCAATCTCTATTATTGCACTAATTCATCCTGGCCCCATTCCTCTGAAAAGAAATAAAGAAACAAGCAAAGGAAAGACGCAAGAAAAGAGGGAAGACTAAAAGGAGGAAGGGAGAACAAAAAAGAAACAGACAAAAAAGGAGAAAGAAAACAACAAAAAATAAAATAACATTCTTAGTATAACTGATAATTAATGAAGAAACCATATAAGTATGTGTGTAATATATGCACAGTTTTATAGTTCCTTTGGGTCTAGTTTCAAATTGTTTTCCAGAATGTCTTGGATTAGTTTACAATTCCACCAACAGTGCATTAGTGTCCCAGTTTTTCTGCACCCTCTCCAATTGCCCTTTTCCTTTTTTGTCAAATTAACCAATCTAATGGATGTGAGGTGGTATCTCAAAGTTGTTTCACTTTGTATTTCTCCAATAAATAATAATATAGAACATTTTTTCCATGTTACTGCAGATAGTTTTGAGTTGTCTAAAAATTGCCTGTTCATTTCCTTGGATCATTTATCAATTGAGGAATGACTTATATTCTTATAAATTTGACTGAGTTCTCTATCTAACTGAGAAATGAGGTCTTTATCAAATACTTGCTGACAAAAAATTCCCACTTTTCTGCTGAAATGGAACTTAAGGGAAACTATGACAGCATATTCCAAATAGGAGGAACCAACTGCAAAGGCACAGATTATATAGTGAAGATATTAACTTTGGAAAGCAGTTGATTATGTAATTTGATAGTAATGTAGTATATGTGAAGGGGGGATAACAGGACACTTTTGGAAAGGCATTTTGGAGCTAGATTTTTCTGGGATTTAAATTCTAGCATAGGATATTTGTATTTATCCCAGAAATAATAAGAAATAGCTGAGAATTTTTTGAGCAAGATATGGATACTTAATGGAGTTTCTGATATATAATGAGAGTTTAATAAATGTTTCTTGATTTACTGAATAAGATTATTAGTCTTATACTATTACAGTAGCAATTGTTTTTATGCTGGTTAGAAACTTTAAGAGTCTTTCCCTTCCAAACTGATACTTTTGTGATGACACAATAAGCTGTCTTTTGTCTCAATTCTTAGTCATTAAAATTGGCATTGCCTCAGACAAACTGAAAATTGGGAAAACCTAAACTTAGAAAGCCCCGGTCACCTACTGCATCATAGGCTGTTGCCAATCGTCTTGCCCCTTGATGCTGGATTTTGAGGACTCTGCAGGAATCAGGCTGACCATGTTGCACAGCCAAAGTTCACTTCAATCTAATTCAATATAAGTCAAGACCTCACCCTCATGATATCCTTGGTCATCTTTAAGACCTAAAGGTGAATAGAAATCACAGCCAAGGTTCTCTGCACAGAGAGAAACACTACCAGAGCAGGAGTTGTAAGTTTAACCTCTGTTACACATATTTCTGCTTACACATGTGCCTAACTACTATTGTGCTTTAAAGTTTGCAAAGTTATAATATTTCATTTGATACAATAACCCTCCTGGAGATGCTATAATTATTCTTATTTTCAGATGAGACTGATGCTGACACATAATAAATAACTTGCTCAGGATTACAAAGTTAGTAAATGCCTGAGGCAAGATTTGAACTCACATCATGTAGATTCCATGTCTAGTGCTCTATCCATTTCACTATTTGATAAAATCATGAAATTAAATAATAATTATATTAGTAGAGAAAGGGGAACAGATGAGAAAATATTTCTTATTTTTCAATATGTTGTTACATAATTACATAAAATATACCCGTAATCACATCTCCTTTTGAATTTGATAGTAGTGATAAGTCAGTAATGTTTAGTATTATTGCTGTTAGATTTTAAAGCAATATCTCCTGACAGTTACTTGTTTTTCAGGGAGGTGTATTAAAACAACAACCACTAGTTGTGAATTCATCTAATCATTTTAGAACAATTTGGAACGATGCTCAAAGGGCTATCAAACTGTGCATACCCTTTGATCCAGCTGTGTCTCTACCGAATCTGTATCCCAAAGAGATCATAAAAAAAAGGAAAGGGACCCACATGTGCAGGAATGTTTGTGGCAGCCCTTTTTGAAATGGCAAGGAACTAGAAACTGAGTGGATGTTCATCAATTAGAGAATGGCTGAATAAGTTATATGAATGGTATGGAATATTACTGTTCTGTAAGAAATGATCAGCAGGATGATTTCAGAGAAGCCTGGAGAGACTTACATGAACTGATGGTGAGTGAAGTGAGTAGAAACAGGAGAGCATTATACACAGGAACAAGACTATGTGATGATCAATTCTGTTGAATGTGGCTCTTCTCAATAATGTCAGGCCAGTCCTAATAACCCTGTGATGGAGAGAGCCATCTGCATCCAGAAAGAGGACTGAAGAGACTGAATGTGGATCTCAACATAGTATTTTCACCTTTTTTTGTTGTTGTTCACTTGCTTTCATTCTCATTTTTCCCCTTTTTGATTTTATTTTTCTTATGCAGCATAATTATAGAAATATATATAGAGAAGAACTGCACATGTTTAACATAGATTGGATTACTTGTTATCTAGGGGAATGGAAGGAAAAATTTGGAGCACAAGGTTTTGCAAGGGTGAATGTTGAAAATAATATTTGCATGTATTTTGAAATAGAAAGCTATTATTATAAAAATAAATAAAACCATCACCACACCAGTATCACAATAACAAGAGTTTTACTGAGTTTTAAATGATATGACTTTAAGGATTAATAATAATAACTTCAGTCTCTTAAAGGTATTGAGATGATTAATCACTTATTTCAAAGAGTGTTGCCCATGGAACCTGCATGCTCTAAGTGCTAAGAGTTATTAATGACACTAATTCTGACATTTCACCTTTTAGGAGAAGTGTTTAAAACAGAAGTGGGGTCCAGGGGTGGTAGCTGAGTAATGAAAATGGAATAAGATATTTCTGAAAGGAACCTATGAGATCACCATGGCATCTATTTGCAAAAATAAAATGAACATTTCTATAATGCTACTAATATGCAAGATACAATCTGCAGAATGTAAATGATCCATTCTCTGCTATTTAAGTGGTCAGATGAAGGTAGGGAAATTTCATCATAGTACACCTGATAGTTTTAATCTATTAAGCTTCTCAGCTTGATGAATTTATGAGAATAAAGAGGAAGCAATACTGTTTCATGTCATTATTTTTATTTCTGTCTGTTGGTTTTTCAGGGTGGATCCACTGCATGTGAACAAATGCTAGGCAGAGATGGAAATATCAAAGAAGGCACATAGAGAAAAACAGGAGGAAAAACCAATCTGCAAACCATAATGGTAGGGAGGGCAGAGAAAGGAAAATGAAAAGAATAAGGGTGGTTAGGGGGAGTAAACTACAATAAAATTAGAGATGTGGAGAGAATTGAAAAATATCCTTGAAAAAGAGAAGTATAGCTTGAATTGGATGCTCACAAAGACACACTCAAAGTAGAAGGTCAGGAATATGTTCTTAATACTTTTTCAATTGAAAGATTTTACAGGGAGAGAATGGGAGAACTTTTATCTTAAAAAATGATTTGAAAGCTTTTGGCAGGAGAATGAGACCTTTAGGTTATCCCTATACTGCTTACTTCTGGTTAGAGACTTACAAATCTTAAGAAATATTGTCAAATTGTCTTCAAGCAGCATCAACTATTCTTATGTATTTTCAGCTACTCTAATACTTTAAGAAAAGTAGCATATTAAGAAAACTCCATTGTTTCAACTAATGTTCTGTGTTACTAAATGTTAATGAAAGACAATTAAAATGAGGAAAGTTCATGTTGATATATTTGGGTTTACATTCAAATGGTGTTTTATATTTGTTTCTCCTGATTCTCTTGAAATATTAACTCTTCTTTTCTTTTCTTTTTTTTTTGAGTTAAAGAACCAGTTCCTTTGTAGCTCTATTGTTTTCTTTACTATAATGTTCTTAATAAGTTCAAATCTAACCTCTGTCATTTACTAATTGTGTGAGCCTGGACACAGCCTGTTTGCTTCAGTTGCTTCCCCAGTAAAATGAGCTGGGAAAGGAAATGGTAAACCACTCCAGAATCTTTGCCAAAACAAAACAAACAAACAAACAAACAAACAAAAAAAACAAATGGGGATCACAAAGAGTCAGAAATGACTAAAATCACTTAACAACACAATGCTTTACAAAATAAACAATAAGCTGATGAAAATCATTTATTTATTTTCCCCCAAATATTTATTTATCAAAATTAACCAAGTTCAATATTGAAATGCAGCATTCCACACACATAATTCCCCACTATTGCAAGGAATTTGCATTATAATGGAGGAAGATGAAAAATTAAAGGAGAAGTAGAAAGAAGAGGTCATTGTAATAAAGTCCAGGGAGGGAAAAACACAGTCTGAATGAAGCATGGATGACCTACCACTCTTTCTTTTGTGGAAGGATATTGCAGTATGAGAAGGCCCTACATGGTGAAAGAAGCTCTAGAGTGGGAGGATAGTAGAATCATGGTGGCCAGTTCTTTAGAATCAAAACCACAATTGGAAGTGAAATAATAGGAATCATGATTGTGGAAATAACTTAATTTGTATTAGCCATAATTATGGAATCAGTTTGCATAATCATCTCATACAATCCTAAAAGTGTTCTATTGAAGTATGTAGGTCAAATGTTATTATTCCTATTTTACCAGTGAAAAACCATATATAACAGAGGAAAAACTGTATCCCCACCTGTAAGGTTAAGAGGTCAGATTTCTATTTTCAAAAGACAATACTTACTCTTGTGAATTTGAAGGAAATATTGTCTTTCTACTTACTGGTATATTCCAATGAACAAATCCTTGAAACTAAAGCAGATTTTTGTTATGTTATTAAAAAAAACAAACAAAATACCAACAACCAAAAAAAAATTTACTTGTGGCATGTAATCTGTGAGAGAGAGGTTTGGAGAATGGGATAAAGAAGCTGCTCTTCTCACTAGTACAAGAGCAGGGTGGAGGATAAGAGGCAGTTTGAAGAAAAAAGTGGCAGTAAAAGTGAATGTTAATGTCACCATGAAGGCAAAGGCAAATATGGTAAAAGAGGCAATGTGTGAAGGAAGAGGTTCCCCTTAGTGAAAGCAATGATGACCAGAAAGCTAGTAGAAGAAGAAGAGATAATTTTATGGAATGAAATTTCTTACAATGACATGGATCATTGAAATATGATATCTTTTTTTTTTTTTTACTTCAAGGACCTGTAATTTCCTTGAAATGAGTTCTTATCTACACTGGTGCCCATTATATTTTGTCTATTCTGTATTTTATTGGTATTTGTTGATTATATATCACCTGTATTTCTCAATGCATTGTTTTTCTCCTTCCATAAAAGCCACCATTTATAATAAAGAATTAAAGCAATAGGGAAAAAAAGCAAATAGACAAAAACAGTTTAAGTAATACCTCCCAATACATCCAAAAATCTCACATGTGGAATGTTTATACATACATAAAAGGGAATGGGGAAGGGCTTTTTTATATCTCTTTTTAATGCCAATTAAGGCATTATACTTGCTAGCATTCAGTTTCAAATTTTTGTTGTTGTTCTTTCTAGTTACATTATTTTAGTCATTGACAACATCATTTTCCTATTTCTGCTTTATATAAATTGATGCTTCTCTATAATCATTACATTAAATAATTTTTGCCAACAGAAAAATATTCCATTATATATTTGTGTGATAATTTTAAATGTGATACTCAATCCATTGACATCCCTTTTGTTTCTACTTTAGGGCCTTTCTTTTCAACATTGATCTCCCTGGGGCATATACCTCAGAGTGAAATCTCTAAATTAAATACTATTGACTTCTCTTTTCATAATTCCAATCTGGTTTTCTGGAATGATTGGATAAACTTATTGTTTCATTAACAATAAATTAATGTGCTTTTCCTTACAAAATCTTCCTCCCTCACCCTCAGGATTGAATTTGCCTATTTGCTAGATATGAGATGAAACCTAATGTTGGGTTAGTTAAAAATTGCTTTATGCCATTAATTTTCCATAGATATGTTTTTTCCTAAAATTAGAAATAATAGGATTTGGAGTTTAAAGGAAGATTAGAATATCTAATCCAAACCACTAATTTTATAGCTTAGGAAACTGAGGTTTTAAAAGGTTAAATTGCTTTTTCCAAGATTATTTTCCTTTAACTCAGGTAGTATTCAGAGTAGGGTGAGAGATATAGAACTCAGCTGAAAAATACACTCAATTTATCTAATCAATTTTTATTTATTGTTCATTGAATACAGACTATTATGCTTTTGCTGACTCAAAGAGATAGTTTACATTAGTTATGATCCTTTGCTATCATGCATCCTACAGTCTAGTAGGATAAAATATTTATTTATTAAATGCAAACTAATGTCAATTAAAAAAAAAAACAATGTTTACCTAAATTGGTACACACATGTATAGAAAGATGGTAGTCATAGAGAAAAAGGCATTGCCAGAAGGAAGAAGTGAAAGAAAAACTTCATAAAGAACCTTACTCTCATCAGAATTTTCTCAAAGAGGAAATAACATAGACATTCATTTGGGGTATAAAAAAATCTTTCTTACCCTGCAGGAAAGTAGCTCGGGAAGGAGAAGTAAGAAGGCGGTGATAGAAGTAATGGCATATTGGGGGAAAGGATTGTCAGAAGCAAAACACTTTTGAGGAGGGACAGGGTGAAAGGAGAAAGAGAATGAATGGGATAATACAGTTAGCAATAGTAATAGTGAAAAGAATTTTGAAGCAAGTTTCTCTGATAAAGGCTTCATTTCTCAAACATATATGAAATTAAATCTATTTAAATTTTTAATTTAATTTTAATTTAAAAATGTATTTTAAAAAAGTAGAACCATTCCCCTATTTATAAATGATCAAAAGACATGAACAGCTTTCAGATGAAATAATCAATCTATTGATAGCTATATGAAAAAATACTCTCTTTATTGATTGGAGAGATACATATTTTTTAGATTGGCTAATGGGCCAGAAGGGGAAGATGACAAATGTTGGAGAGAATCTGGGAAAAATGAGACATTAATATACTGTTGTGGAATTGTGAATTGATTCAGCCATTCTCTAGTTTGGAACTATGCCCAAAGGGATATAAAATCATGCATGCCTTCTGATCTAACAATATGTGATTGTGATGGAACACTATTGTTCTATGGGAAAAGATGAGCAGGATGCTCTCAGAAAAACCTTGAAAATCCTCCATGAGCTCAAGTGAAGTGAAATGTATCATGTACAAAGTAATAGCAATGTTTATGGGATGATCATCTGTGAATGACTTTGCTATTCTTAGTAGTACGATCATCCATAACTACTCTGAAGGATTTCTGATCTTGTCCATAACCAGAGAAAGAAATGTTTGTGTTTGAATACAGATTGAAGCATACTTTTAAACTTTATTTTTCTTGAAGATTTTTTTGGGGGAATGAATGGGAGGAGATCTATGCTTTCTTTTTCAATATAACTTTTATGGAAACCTTTGGCATAATTTCACATGTGCCTTCTTAATAGGGGTGGAGTGGGGGCCATGGAAGGGAGAAAATCTGGAATTCAAAGTTTTAAAAACAAATGTTAAAAATTGTTTAACATATGACTGGGTAAAAAAATATTAAAAAAGAAAGTAAAAAAAAAAGATTTCACATAAGCACAATTTTAATATAAAATGTTATGTAAATTCCTCTGAGTTACTAAGCAAACAGCTAACCAAGGTCGAGGCAGATATAATTTAATCTTCCTCTTATCATTTTAGGCCATAAGAATAGAGATTGTTTCCTCTCTCTCTCTCTCTTTCTTTCTCTCTCTCTGTCTCTCTTCTTCCCCTTTATATTTAAGGTAATTTTAAGGAACTCCTTTCTTTTCTGCCTCTTTAGAGGAGATTGCACCTTCCACATAAGTTAAGGGAAAAAAAGTTCTTTTCTACTTCTGTTATTCTAATGGAGTTCAAGACCAAGACAGCTGATAGGTTTTCAATGCCTTGTAGATTTGGCCTTTTTTCGGAAAATAGGAATGCAATGGAGAAACTGATTGATGAGGGTCCAGGCTTTACAGAATGCAAAGATTTGTCCTGGTTAGTTATATAAAAATGTACAGTTATTTTCTTACTGCTACCAAGGTACCACATAGAATTTCTGGAGGCCAGTTTGGACTGTGATGCTTTAGTCATAGTCATAGTCACATGTGACTATGAAAAAAATCTTCTAATTAGTTTTAGATACAAAAAGACTATGACAAGTTGCTGAGCTAGAACTAAATGTTTGTTCAAAAGGTTCTGGTCAATGATCTCCTATTCTCTTCCTTAGCAGCTTTCAAGAATGGAGTATTGCTTTGAGCTATCTGGTTTGAGGGGGAAAAAATGGTCACTTTTTTTTCACCCTACTATCATATATCCATGAGCATATGGTGTCTTTTTCTTTTGTGTTTATTATTTCCTGATTTGAAGTCAATGTGTGCTTCATAGAAGTTTTTTGCAAGGAAAAAACAAGTTAACAGTTATTTTGAGGGCTCATACCAGTTCTTTGTGTAACTATTTTAGATGGAATGCTCTGCCTGTAATTTAAAGGAATATTTTTTAATATTTATGAACATATGGGTCTTATTATACTTTACAAAATTAATTGTATTACCGTAATTACAAAATTAATTGTAATACCATATTGTAAGAATCTAACCATACCATGCATTTTTCTTTTCATTTAAAGATATGATTTAATTCATATTAATAGTTTTAATCTACCTAAAAAAACACATACATGGTAATTTGTTCTTTCAGTTTCTTTTTTTGAATGTAAAAAGTGCTGAATGCTGTATTCAGAGCACTGAGATGCAAAAATTGGATGAAAAGTCATTTCTACTTTCACGAAGCTTATAGTTTCATTGGAGATGCAATATTCAATAACTTTGTTTTTCAACTAAGACTCTGATTTCATAGGTATGCTGAATCCAAAATGGAATAATTCTCTTCCGATGAAGATCAACTGCTCATGTGTAACACAGTCTTGGAATATCCTGGAGTATGAGAAATTAAGTGATTTACCCAAATGAATTGATTTTATGGGCATCATGTCATAAAAAATCATAAAACACATGTCTTCCTGACTTCAATGAAGATCTCTCTCCTCTATTCCATGATTTCATATATAAGTGCAATGAAATATAATATGTGAAGGAATTGGAGAGGTTTAAAAATATGCTTTGTCAGTTTTGTGGGGGAGATGTCATCACCAAATGGAGGAATAGGTTCATGAAAGGCTTCTTGGATAAGTGACATTTGAGCTAATAACTAAATATCTATTTAATAATATTTAATAAAGAGGTAAAAATTCAACAAGTGGTGAGAAATGATGACATTTTATTTGCAGAAAAGTATGAGCAAAAGTATGAAGAAAGGAAAATCCCAGACATATTTTAAAAGGAAAGTCTAGTCTTTTTAGCTGGAACATAAAATGCATGGGAAAGGAGGCTGAATAGATGGGTGAAAGCATTGAACACTAAGACTAAGCACAAAACTTTGATCTTTACCTGTTAAAGAAAGAAGAGGAAGTGGTGACATGACTAGGTCTACTCAAATAGATGGTTAAATTTACAACAGAATGAAAGATGAATTGGGAGGAAAAATAATGAAAGGAAGGTCTGGTAACTGGTTATTTCAATAGGACATGTAGGTAGCACCAGGGAGGTGCCAGTGGGAATGGCACTTTAATATCAGATATTAAAAGCTATTGCAGAAGTTGGATAGAGAGAACTTATAAAGTGATTGTATATGAGAGATGAGGACAAATGAAGAGTTAGGGCTATGCTTTTAAACAGTTTTAAACCTAAGTTTGAATGGATGGCAGTGCCATAGCTGGGGAAATAAATTGTTACAAAGAGGAAGATGTTTAGAGAAAAAGCAAAACAAAAAGCTTACTTTTGAATGTTTGCAGCTGATACCTATACAGAACAACTGGGGATGCAGGTACAGAGAGCAAGAGATGTTGATGATTCAGTGTGAAGCTTAGAATAAGAGTATGTAAACCTCCATGACACAAAAAGAAAATAATAAATTTCCTTTTTCTCCATTGAATTCTATATTATAAAAAGATCAGATACT
The DNA here is from genome assembly GCF_016432865.1 of Antechinus flavipes. Taxonomy (NCBI): domain Eukaryota; kingdom Metazoa; phylum Chordata; class Mammalia; order Dasyuromorphia; family Dasyuridae; genus Antechinus; species Antechinus flavipes. The sequence goes on from NC_067400.1 coordinate 91,705,903, forward strand.
TAGATGGGCAGAAAAATAATTTCCACTTATTTTGTCAAATTAAAATATATAAATGTATATGTATATATACAAATAAGTATAAACATATATAATATGTACATATATATGTATATATATATATAAATATAGAGAGAATGGGAAAGAAGGAGAGAGGGAAAAGGAGAGGAAAAAGGGGAGAGAGAGAGAGAGCGAGAGAGTCTTTAGGTGAAAATTCTAATGACCTTATTTAACGGCCTTATAATCTTTTTGCATTTGCAGAATAATTCTTCATTTCAGAAACTCAAGTAGATCCATTTGAGTAGCTCCCCAATCCTCCAGTCTGCTTACATTGTTCTTTGACATACATTTCTTCATTTCAGTGCTGAAGGAATACTTTATCACCAATCCATGTGGGTTATTAATAGGCTGCTGTGCTAACTTGGCATTTCATAAGTTTATTTTTATATGGAAGGGAATAACATTTTGTTGGCATGTAATTGCTGTGCTTAAAATAAGGATCCTTTGTTTACAGTTTTCAAATTCTGCGAGTTTATCCATTGAACGGATTTGGAACAGGTAATAGGTATTGAACTGTGATTTGTGTACCTTTCAAATGCTGTTGATTTTGAGATAAATCAAGACTTCATGTTTTTGTTTTATGACTAAGATAAAATTCTGATCAGCAAAAAATAATAATAATAAACAACTGCATAGGACAATTCCTCCTATTATAAGAATGTGCATGCTACATCTCAATCTCACAGTTTTTCCGGCATTTCTGTTTTCAGACAGCAGAATAACTGGTGTTCCAAAGGCTGCTGGGAACTGCAGATTGCCATGGGCTAAAGATTTTATAGTTTGAGAGATGAATAGATTTCAGCTAACTTTTTTTTTCCCTTTCGTCATAGCCTCAGCAATTTTATCTGTTAAACTGAATTCCACAGAAAGGCATTCTATTCCATTTCTTCTTGGTATGTTTTGCATAGATTTGGTCATTGTTCCTTTAATAACATATACAATAAAGACACAAATATATACACAAATCCTTGGTGAATCTTTAAACTCAATAGACTCAAACTAAATAAGAAGAATCTGTACAATTTGTTCCTTAGCTGTCTAAGTAGTTTTCATAAATGTGCCCAAAACAACTCAGAGTCTGAACCATTTTATTTATTTTCAAAATAATTCTTATAGTTAACAGGTTGGTTCTGCTGATTGCTAATAGGCTAGAAACTGGCATAGAAGATACAGCAAAGAAATAATATCTTAGTTCTCTTAATAAAAACTACAGAAGCCCAACATATAAGTTCCTACAGCAGATCCAACTTTTAAAGCAGAGATTGTGGAGACCAATGAAATCAGCCTAAATTCAAACTATATTTTGTCACAGAGGATCTAGAGTTACAAGGAACCATAGAAAATATTTATTGACTTGCCTGTTCTGTGTTAGACAGATTTACCATTGTAACTAAGCTCAGATTTGGGGTCATGTCCTCATAATTTAATTCTCATGATCTTTTAATTGTACTTTATTGAAGTATTCAATGTTTTCTACTTAGAAGATTCATTGAATACTACTTTGTGAATAAATAGATTTTCTAAATATGAAGCCCATGATCAGTCAATGGATTCTTGAAATTGGCCATTGCCCAAGCTGCACATGGATTGAGATAAAAAGACTAGCAGTGATCAGGGCATTTTCTGATGTCCTCTTTGTATGAATCTATTTTTTGTTGTTGTTTCAATTCTGTTTTGGGGTTTTCGTGACAGAGACTGAAACAGCTTGCCATTTTCTTCTTCAGTTCATTTTACAGATGGAGAAATTGGGTTAAGTGACTTATCCAGGATCACACACCTAGGAAGTATCCAAGGCCATGTTTGCACTTAGATCTTCTTTCCTCCAAGTCTGGTGATGTATCTATTGTGCCATTTAGCTGCTCCACAAATTCGCCTATTCAGGCTGAATGTTAGGAGTAGATAGAAGGATTCTTTTTTCACCTAGATCTGAGAGAATCAAGTCTAATATTATTTTAAGCTTCCTCCGAAAGAACATTTTTTTTTACTGGCACTAATATGTGTTTATAAATCTAGACACTTCACCGTATTCCATAAAGAGCTAAGATGCTATAATAGAGAATTCTTGAGATTATAAAAGAACCAATATGACCTGCTCAAGTTCATATAACTTGGCTTTTTAGTAGCCATCCCTCACTCTCACTACATGATTAGCCTGTTTTTTTTTTTTCTGATCATACATTTATGTTTTACATACATTATTTTATAGCACTTCCCCTGGGCAATTCTTCTTTGTTAATAAGCAATACACTACTTGTATCAATCATATTCCCAAGGTTACAGAATCAACAACAGAGCTTTGGTACCTTTCTATTGACCTGGAGCTTCCTCCAGCTGGTTTCCATTCTTCACCTCCACTCCCAGACTGACTTTGTGAGTAAATAAATCAGAGGATGTATTATATATTTTAGAGAAGTTAACTTCTGGAGTAGGGAATATTATCCTCTTTGTACTAATGGAAAGTATGCAGTATCTAATAGTATTCTCTCATAAAATGAACCTCACAATATAATAAGTATGATTTAAATAATAAAAATAACTAGTAATTAGTGATTATTATTTTTCCTTGTATTTCTTTAAATATACACACCTTTTCACCTTAAAAATAAAAGTTTTGTAAAATAATAAATTATTTTAAGTAGCTCCTTCTTTTAAGATATTAAAAATATTTCCCTCCCATCCTGCATGTTCCTTTTTGAAGATCAAAGAATGACTTCATATCACACTGCCTTTCTATCAGAAATAAATTTTTAAGTAACCAACTAAACTATATTACCCAAGCCTGAAGTATTTAATACAAACAAGTTTACTGATTCATTCATTCTTTGATTTAATGCTCAAACTGACAATAACATGGTGCTCGGAAGAGCACTGAGCTTCATTCTGGTCCTAGCTCTGAAAATGATTAGCTATGTGAATTTTAACCTGCATTTAAATATCTGTAAAAGGAATACTTTTCTAAGTGATCTCTAGGTTCCTTTTAGATTTGAGATTCTCTAATGCTATTAGTTATCATTAAAAGATATATTAGGCAGATAAATAATGTTGTGGATAGAATTCTGGGTCTGGAATCGAGAAAATGAGTTCAAATCCAGCTTCAGACTCTTACTAGCTATGTATTTCTGTTTGCACCAATTTTCTTATCTATAAAACAGAAAATAATGGAACCTACTTCCTGGGATTTTTGTGATAATAATTATAAAACATTTATTATATAAGTGCTATATAAAGGTCAACTATTCTTCTTATATACTATAAATTATATTCTATGAATATTTTATATACTATATATGTTTATATACTATAAACTATATTCTTATCTACTATACTTATATACTATAAACAAGGTAAATGCTTCTATATGCTCTACACATATGTGTGTGTATATGTATATGCAAATGTATGTATATATACATTTTTATGTGTGTATATATACATATGTGTATACATATTCACACATGTATACACATATATGTAAATTATATGAAGTTATCTTTTTCTGATATTGCTGCCTTTGGGATATGTTTTCAAGCTAGCAACAGAAATAAAAATACTCAGTAGAAATGACACACAGAAAGAAGAAATAGCATCATGTTATCTATTAATGTATTTGGGAGTACCTCACACCATGACATCTACTGTCTTCAATAGAGATATTATTATTTTATTTTGTTATTACAAATTCAGGTGCAAACATCAATAGTTTATAACATTTGATTAAAATAAAAATCATCTAAACCTTCAGAGGTTGTCACCCATCCCTTGTTTACAGATACATGAACCTTGAAAAATTCTCTGTGAATGTAAGAACACTGACCTTTATTAGAAATCTTATTACTGAGACATGAAGAGTTTCTGCAGAACTGTGGAGAAGCTAGCAGAAGAAATACCTGGCTTTTGTTACTGCTTTCTTCATATGTGGGAGGATGTGGGAACTTTTTCTCCTTTGTCATGGTAAAATCATCATTATTCTCTTAAATACCATGAAAATATTTTTCACTCTATCCATGAAGTACAGAGATAAGGATGAGGTGAGCTGTCAAAACTGATGAAATGTTATTGACAGTTCTTCTGATGAGAGAATAATTTTATATGAATGCCACAAAGCTGCTCCCCAGTTATACTCAAATCCCCCCACCTTAAAGAATATTGAACCTTACTTCTTCTCCAGGAGTTACTGGTTTCCTGCTGGAATGCCTTGGAGGTATTTCTACATAAGCAATTCCCACCATGATTTTGCTGCCATACATATTCCTCAGAAATTACATTTACCAGTTGGGCATGTAGTTTGGCAGTTGAATGAGAGGTAGCAATTTGGCAGCAATTTTTTTTTGAGAAAAAACTGCATGTTCAGGATATACTATATTTAGTAGTGATTTTGCAAATCCACAATATGCTTTTATAGAAACATCTGCATTTAAAGAAAGAAAGAAAAAAATAAACTTCCTCCCAACACACAGAAAATATAGGGTAGGACTGACTTCACAATTTTTCTTTCTGTATGATTCAATTTACTGCCACTTTCTTCTTCCTCTCTGCCTGCAAACATGTACTGATCTCTCATAACTTAAAAATAAAAATTCCTTCACTTGACCCAAATGCCTCTTTACCTACTTTCACTGAGAAGTACTCTACCTTTACTTCACAATGCACTCTGCTTTCCCTTGCAGCTTGGCTTATGCCCTCAACACTGCTCAAACTGCCAATTTTACTATCACCATCAGTCTTCTAAACAGCAAAGCAATTGACATTTTCTCAGTTATCATCATTCTTAACATTTCTGTTGATACTGACCATCCATCCCTCCATTTTGAAATTATTCCCCTCTTTGCCATTTATGAAGATGACATAGAATCCTGCTTCTATCACTCTGGCCACTTTCACTCTCTTTCCTTTTCCCCATCATATTTTAAATGTATAGATTCTCAAGGGTTCTGCTCTTGTTCTCTATCTTGTTCAGTACTCTTCTTCCCCTCTCTATTTAAGGTAATTTTAAGGAGGTTGTATCCACTTTCTTTGCTTACTTCTTTTATCTTTATGGAGCTACTCCCAAATCTTTATTTATAGCTCTGATCACCCTCCCAGTTCAAGTCCTACATTTCCAACCAATTTTCAAGGACTTGTTTGGATATCCTGTTGGCATTTCAAAATTAGGCTAGGTGGTACTTGAATGCAGTATTTCCTAACTCCAGGGATAGCTCTCAAGTTATAATGCCTCTGACTTAGAAAAAACATGTCAAAATTGTACAATCTGCATTCCCTTCTAAAACCAGCTCCTCCTCTTGATGTTTATATTTCTTACAATGGCAGTACTCATCTTCCAGTTTTCCAGGCTTAAAACTTCTCATTGTTTCTTTAATCGCTCTTTCTTTTGCTCTTCTATATCTATTACTTAGTACTCTTCAACCTTTCTTTTTGGATAACTCTTACAGCAATTTTTCCTTTACAATCAAAATGCCATTATAATAATTCAGGTGCTTGTGGTAACCTATTGAAATTAATTTTCTATTGGTTTCTTTCATCTAGCTGTTTACTTTCTACTTGCTCAATTCATATTACATGTAGCCTAAATTAAATTGTGCACTCATCAATAAAAATTAAATATCTTATCCAATTAATCATTCAGTAACCTCCACTGTATTACCACAACTTACCATATTATAGGCTCTTCTCATGCCCCTTATTTATAGAAAACTAGGTGGTCCAGGCAATTGATTACTTTACCAAAAGTGAAGAAGATTTGATTTCAAATCCTGGCTCAGAATATTTTTCAGTTACGTAGTCTTCAGCAAGTCATTTAATTTCCATTTTATCATCTAAAAAATTTGGATAATAAAATCTGCCTTTAAAGATTGATATGAGAAAAAAGAGTATATTTATAAAATCCTTTGCTAACTTAAAGAGTTACATAAATGGTAGCTATTAAATCTCACATGTACTCATTCTAGCCAAAATGATTCACTTACTCTCTTCTGAACAAGCTTTATGTTTTCCCACCAGAGAACTTTCTTTTCACATAGTTTTATCAATCTAAATGTATGCCTTTATTTCAACTATGCTTTTCTTAATGTGTTGAGCCTATAATACCTCAGTTCCAACTCCATTAATTCTTTTCTCCATTCTCACCTACAATCAAATTGGTACTATTAGAAAGGATAGATCAATTAATTTCCCTAGAACTCTACTCATTATCCCTGTGACTCATTAAACTAAAACTCCCATTCCTAGAGAACATTCTTTTATATGTTGTCTCCTCATTTTAATGTAAGCTCATTGAGGACAAGGACTCTCTCTCTTTTGAATGGGTATCTCTATTTTCTAGCATAGTGCTTGATTTATAGTAAGGACTTAATAACTATTTTTTCATTCAATCAATCCAGGACCACTGAGATGTTAAGGGACTTTTCCTTCCTCTGAACTTTTCTATCAACATCAGCTGTGTCTGTATATGGCTATTAAACTTAACAAGAGTCTTTTCTAGCTACTTCAGCAATCAATACACATCACTATGGCAGAATTGATCTTGGGGTTATCTAGATGTGTTATTAACACAGCTGAAATGACTGGATCAGTCACAGTCTGGTCATTTTGCCATTGGAGATCCTGTCTGAGTGGTAGACCCTGTTGTTTTGCATCAAGACATATTTTTAAACAGAAGACAAAAAGTCATTTTGCTTCTGTTCCTAAAATTTTATTTTATTTTCAAACTGTTTCTTCTATTACTGGCCAACATGATGCATAAATCAATGGCATTGGAATAAGTAGTTATCTTTGAGCTTTTGGGGTTTTTTGAAGAATTTATTTCTGGTTATGAAATAAATGTAGTTTAAAGATCCAGGAGGCTTACATTTCTGTAATAACAAATTGACAGCCCAAGTTTGTCTCTACCTTTTCCCCCCAAAGTTATAAAATCCCAGTTCTCTGCACCCCCTTCAATAGTAGAAACACATCATAGGATCATATATTTATTTGAGGGGTATTTTTAGATTATTACATCCCATTTTGTGTACCTGCATCATTATCTATCTCGCAAGATTTTTACATAAACATGAATCTTTGCATTCAAATATTTTTCTTACCAGACCTAATCTATTCTAGCTAATCTTTGTGCCATTAAATTTGACTTCTCAAATGCTTTAGATGAAATATGATTCTTGTCTGCATTACATTTCAATAAATTTGACATCTCTAAGTAAACTTTCCTTTGGTGATTGACATTCTGTAAACAGGATGTTGATTTATTATCAAACATTGAATTGAAGGCTATGAACAAAGACCCCCTTTTGATTTATCTATGTAGGATTGTCTGTGAAAATTCCACAAAAAAAAATTCTTTTCCTCATTCTTTGGTGCAGTTTGTCAAACTTGCCCCCTTACCTCTATCATGCTCTGCCTTGTCTTACATTAATTTTTGTGTTTCACGTGTAGTGTATGTGTATATCTGTTTGTATCTATATCTGTATTCATATGTCTATCAGAGGGTTTGTGTGTATGTGTGTTCATGTATCATCAATTCCTATAGCAGTATCTTGTACATATAAAGTCATCCTGAGAGGCAGTTTAGTCCTATAATGGAGAGAGCTTTGGACCTGCACTAAGGAATTTAAGCTATGTGACTCTAGGTGAGTCACGTAATCTTTATCTGTCTCTTAATTAATTTGATTTGAGAATTGAAAGCTAGAGAGACTTGTCTACTGTTATTTAGACTGTCAAAGGTAAACTTAAACCCACATTTTTCTGACTCAGATATTGGCTCTTTATTTCAAACTGCCTGTATACCTTACATATGGAGTGTTTGAAACTTAGTAAGTATTCATTAAATTTATTCGGATGTGATAGATATTTTTAATTTAGTAAAAATATTGTCCTGAATCCTTTTGCTTTTGGTCATTGACCCCCTAAATCTCATCAAATCATTGTCATCTGTTCCACAAGCTTAGAAGCAGAGCATTCATTTGGATGTCCCCTTGAGTTCAGCTTCAGAATTGGACTCTGCTAGTCTCATTCATTTGACTTCTAACTTTCAAAAACCAAAAGAAGGCTTTGAGTACTATATAGGTAATGCTGTTAACCTTATTATGATTTCCTTCCCCCCCAGTACTTTGCATTGATTTATGATGTCCCCCCACCACACTACCCTGCCGGTGCTGGAAGTAAGTTCTACTGACTATTTAACTCTCATTTGTGACCTCTGATGTTACTCTGAAAAACCAAAGTTTTTATGTTCCATTCAATTTGCACAAGTGTTGCTGACATTTTAAAGTGGATGAGTTAACACTGAAATTACATCAAATGATGGCAAATAGAAATAGTTCACATTTGGTCACCCCAAGCACTTGATGGCTCTTTCTGAACTATGGATGGTTAGGCAATAAAAGGAGCCAAATTAAGTAGTCCAAATAATGAAAGAAGCATTGAATAGTTATTTGAGCCGTCTAAGCTTTTCAGAAAGTCATGAGAGGGTGTCGCTAAAAGGTAAAACTATAGGAGGAAAAAAAAAATGGCTCTCTTTGAGTATTCTCAAATGGGATTTTGTCTTTTATGTCAAGTTCAAGTTCATGTACTGATAGACTACATAAAGAGGCTAGGATTTAACATTACTTTTAGTGACAATTATAGACTACCTATTATATATATATATATTCTAGGTGCTGAAGAAGAGTGAGTTTCTGCATATCAGAATATGATGATTACTCACAAGATGTTTGTGTTATATATTTCATATGTGCTACATGTATAACTCAATAAGAACTATAGACATGTATCTAAAAGGATATATTTGTATGTAAATAAATATCCCTGCAAAGGTGACATGCTCATCATTCTAATCATTGATTTTACATTGGTGTTTCCTATTCCTATGTCCTATGCATAATGTCCTCATAGGACTATTTTTGTCATTAACTAGATCCTGTTGCCATTCTTCTGGCCTATTTAATCCATTATTTCTTCTTATCTCCCCAATTATTTTTATCCCCATCTTCTTCCTGCTTCCCATGGCCTTTATATTTTGTTTCCTTTATATTTTCTTTTCTTTCTTTTCCCTCTGCTCAAGGAAAAAAGTAATGATTACCTCATGAAATTCTATCACTCTCTATTTCATTTTTATTTTCCAAAAAAATTTTAAAACCATGTTCCTTGTCTTTCCCTCCATGACTGTACATCCTTCTCCATGTTTTCTCACCCATCTCACCCAGTCTAGACTTCCTTAATCTTTTTACTCTTGTGAATAAGGGAAATAGGGAGCTCACAAGTTCGCCAGTGTGGTAATGAAAGTCACCACATCCTATGACCCCAAATAACAGAATGGAAGTCTAGTCATAATAGACAAACACCAGTGACTCTAAACATCCCTGTGGGGGGGAATGGAGAGTCAAAAACAGAGATGTATTGCACATAAAATAAAATAAAACTTCCTCAAGTTTCTCATGCATCATCTTTGGGGAAAAATTTAGTGTTCAAAAACTTCTATCTGTCACTGAAGCCAAGGCAAATGTCCAAAAATGTTTCATAATTAAGGTTCTGTATTTTTGCTGAATTCCACTGATAAATTACTTGATTATTTTATTGAAGCTATTTAATTTTTACTGGCATATACCCATTTTTCAACTCACTTCATACTATTTTATGGTACTTATTTTTATGAAAAGCCATTTCAGCAAATTATGTTGTCTTAGTACTAAGACAGAAGGGATTCTTAAAATACAAAACTTACTCCAAACCCACGATGGAGCCATTCAGATTAAACTATGTTGCTATCATACTATGATTGGTTAACATAAATAAGCATTTAGTGCTTTGGTTTAATGTGGAGTTGAATAAAACATGCAGCAGAAAAAAAAGTGAAATGTGTGTAGAAATCATAAAGCTTTATGAGACTATATCCATGAAAATCAGGGTTGAGAAATTACACAAAAAAAGGAAACGAAAAAATTATGAGGATGTATTATTGTTCATTGGATACTGAAGTTATGCAAAAGACCAAAAAACTACAATTTCTAGAACTCAAAGGACTATAAGAAGGCATCTAGTCTAACTCTCTTATTTTATATATAGGAAAAATGAGGGCCAGTGAAGTTAAGGGAGTGACAAAGTAAGGGAGTGACAAGTTAATATATTACCTTGTCAGGTAGTAAGTATCAGAAAGGGCATTCAAACCCAGGTACTCTTCAAAACCAGAGTTCTTTCTATCATGTCACAATCCCTCCCTTAATTTTTTCATGATAACAAGCTTAAAATGAAAATGTAGAAATAAGGAATAAAGTGAAAATAAAATAAATGTTTAAAACATTATCTCTTCAGGGAATTATTAAACAGAACTCCAAATAGTTGTGTAAATTAATCTTTTTTCTAATGGATGACAACTGCTTTTAAAGCAGAATACTTAGTAAATATTTTTACCCAAAGTAAGTTCAACATGACTGAATGTTAGGGTTGTAGATTAGAAATAGAGGAGATCCTTCCAACTCTTGTTGAGTTGTTTTTCAATCCATTCTAGACCAACCCCATTATTTACAGATGATAGAATTAAAGTGATAAGAGAAAGAAAAAAAAATCAGAATAATAAAATTTCAGAAATGGAACTAACTTCAGTGACTTTGACATATTTCAATGGATAATGTTCTAGGCTTGCAGTCAGAGAAATCTGAGTTACTTAGATATTTATTACTTGTATGACCTTGTGTAAGTCACTTATCTCTGTTTAACTTGATTCACTGAACAAAGAAATGTCAGACCACTCCAGTATCTCTGTCAGGAAAATTCCATTCACACAATGTTCCATGGAGTCCTGTAGAGTCATACATGGCTCAATGACTGAACAACAACAAAATCCAACTTGTGTGTGTGTGTGTGTGTGTGTGTGTGTGTGTGTGTATATATGTATACACATTTGCATGGATATGTATGCCCATATTTGTGTGCACAATTTTCTATAATGTAGTTACTAAATGATATATAGTCATAGCATAGTAACTGTTCAAGGAAATTCTCACATGTGAACACTGATAAAATCAGTTTATTCAGGTATATTTCAGTATTTATTATTACATATTTAAAATTATATTAAAACAAATCAAATGCATTATTGTGATGATATAAACATTTATGACTACCCATTAATGAGAAGTTGTATTTACATAGTACTTTAGCATATGTAATGCATGTTACATACATTTTCTCATTTAAAACTAAAACAAACCCATGAAATAAGTATAGTTGGGCAATTTCTTAACCTTTGTTTCTGTAGAGTCCCAAGAGAAGATCAGTTAATAGCTGGAAGTTTTGACTGATGATCAAAGAATTTGAGTAGCCTATGTAAAAAGAAAAAAAAAAAAGTGTGTGTGTGTGTGTGTGTGTGTGTGTGTGTGTACACATACATATATATATATATGTATATATCCATTCACAAATGCATATAAATACATACTTTCATATATATATGTATACACATACATATATATATATATATATATATATACACATACTAAGGAAGATTTCTCATTGAGTAGTTTCAACCTCAATTTTGATTTTTAGAATTTTTTCAGACCCATTTAGAAGACACAGTCAATCAGCAGCATTCTTGAAAGTTTCAGATAGCTTTGTAACACCTATCCCAATAGAAAAAGGGATAAAGAGAGGAAATTTTCCTGAGGAAAGGGGGAATTTCTGAGAGAATATTTGCTATGTGGTTGGTAGAATTTGTTACTAGAATGGGAAAACATTTTCTGTTCAATGGCAAAAAGAAGAGGTGACCAAATATTTTTATAATTCAAAAAAAAATCATTTCATCTGACAGAAAAGTTGAGTTAAAGCTGCATACATCTTTACTTATTCAAAGATATACAACAATATATGCATCTCTACAAAATTTGTTATTTTTTTGGTTACTTCTTCAGTTTTATAGGCATTCTCCATATTTTGCAGATAAGGAAACTTGTGGTTCATAGAGTTTAATTGACATATCCATGCTCTTACGGTTAGTGAAAATCAAACAGGTTTGACCCAAGTCTTCATGAATCAAAATTCACTTTATTATCAATTGCTATAGTATAGATGTTTAAATACAACAATTCTGGTACTTTCCACTATTTAGGTTAATTGACAACAATAATAACTCAAATTTATATAGTGTTTTTCATTTTACAAAGTATTTTGTTCTTCACAGTTATATAGGATGATGATGTTGTTGATCATGGTGATGATGATAATGCTCTTTTAGAGAAGGTATAATTAAGTTTCCAAGAACTTAAGTGACTTGCTGGAAGTTGTAGAGCTAGAACTTAATTCTATATTTTCACTTACCTTTAATTTAAATTTATTATTTCTTTCAATTTTTTAAAATATTATTTTGATAAACTTCACAATATTACCAAAGACATCTATAATATAATAAAGATTTATAACTTTTAGTCTAGGTAATTGCCTAAGTTCCCAGGTAGGGTAACTGACTTGATCACCATCATACAAAACAAGTATTTTTCAGAGACAGAAGTTCAGAATCAGAAACATGTTCACACCGCCTCAGCAAAACTGTTATCATTGAATATTTTTATGATGAGATTATCTGTTAAAACAGGATGTTTACTTGTTTACTTAATATATAGATACTGTTATTTTTATGAATCAGCAAATATCAATGGAAACTAGACAAAATTTTATTTCCTCAAACCACTGTTGTAACACACTTGCTACAGCTCATGGAGAATGGCTCAAAATTAAATGTTCAACACGCAACTGTCTTTCAAGGATACATTGATTTTGAATTACATAAAAATATTTGGAGATATAAATCTTTTCTCTCTACTGAGGATATGTGTATGTTCTTTTACATATGTAGAAATGTCTATGAAGTGATTTTTGGACCTTGGCCTTAGTAGTTAGAAACTAAACTCTTAGAATACATAGGTCAAAACTTTTAACAACAACACATGGTAATTCAGTAATCTATTTAATATTATTGTCTGATTCACTAAATAATTATATCTCATATGTCTATAGAATTTTTGAAGTGGAAAAATAATTGATTTTGAACTTCAGGAAATCTAAGTTGATTCAAGATGCATTTTCTCAAGAGTGAATTTTGGAGAAAGTTTTGGAAATATACTATATAAATACATTAGAGGTGCTATGAATTTTGGAAGGCAAGAACCTGAGAATAAGTTATGATAAGGCACAGAGGAATGAGAATAGAAGTATTAGAATGTGTGTTTTTGTGCATATACGTATGTGTGTGTGTGGTTTAGGGAGCAAAACCTAAACTAGTTTAATAGGTAACAATGAAAAATTATCCTCATGGAAACCAAAAAGTTGTGATGTTTCTGTGAAGTATATTAGGGAATAGCTAGAGGGAAAATCATTTATTTTATACTGCATTGATTTTAGGACCATCTAAGGTGAACTTGAAAAAAAAATTAGATATATATAAAGAGTAAGCTGCACAAAATACCCCATTACCTGATGGAGGATTATAGAAGGATAACCACCCCACAGTACAGAACATCATGGTTTTGCTTGATTGCTAAAAATACCATAATTTAGCCATATCAGTGATTTCAAAAAGTCAAACTCTTAATAAAGTTCAGAAAGTTTTCTATTCTTCCTCTCATCTCTCCACCATTTGAGCCTAGTTCTTTTATTACTTTTTTTTTTTCCTGGTGAGACAATTGGGATTAAATGACTTGCCTAGGGTCATAGAGCAAGGAAGTGGATTTGAATTCAGATCCTCCTAATTTCAAGGCTGGTGCTCTATCCACTGCACCATCTATTTACTCTTTTTATTAATTTTGTGATGGACTACTATACTATTCAAAACTCAGGACCTCACTTTATTCACATCAATATTTGAGACATTATTCAGCAAAAGGTGCAATTGTTTTCATTGCTTTAAAGCAATAATAATGGAATTATTTTCTATCTTCTTGTTTTTTTCTTGCTGAAAATCTTTGTCAAACAAACAAGTTGTTAATTTACTTTACAACTATAACATTTATTTTTGTGTGTGTCAACAAGGCAGAGCTGCATTACACATTCTAGTTGTGATATAAAGAGCTCTTAAATCTATCTTTATGCACCATCATAGATTATGTTTTTCTCCACTTTTAACTGAAGATTCACTTTTTCCCCCTTCTTAGAACAAAGGAGAAATATGCATTATGGAAGAATTCCATATACTTGGCTTAAGTGGTATTTCAGGAAATGTATCTGTAATGCAAGAAGTGGTGAATATTGGTTTTTAAGAGGAACTGAAGATGAGGACCAAAATTCTAGTGGATTTGGCTCAACCTTTTCATGGAATTATAGAATTTCAGAATTTTAAAAGGTTTTAGAAAACAATTAGTGTAAGTTATATCTAGACAGGATTCTTCTGTATAATATTCCTACAGAGTGGTCATTCTTCCTCCATTTGCAGAGTTCCAATGATTAAAAATATACCAAGTCTCAAAGCAGCCCATTCGTCTTTTGTGTACCAATAATATGTTAATTAACAAATAAATGTGATTGTAATAAATAAATGTGATTGAAAGGGGAGCGTCAGTGATTGTAATGATAACAATATTAGCTCTAAGAGTTAGCATTTATATAGTGTTTTAAAGTTTGTAAAGCATTGGAAACAGGCTGTCCATTTGAGACACAGATAAAGCAAAAAGTGATTTTCTTAAGGTCTCACATTTAATATCTGAAGCTAGATTTGAACTTATCTTTTTCACTTCAAGTCCCTTACTTTTACACTTTGTGGTACCAAACTGCCCAGTATGTGTGTGCTAAATACAGAGGAGAAGGGTAGCTAGCAGCAGCTCAGGATGTCACAATATATTTCCAGTATACTAGCCCTTTCAATAGATAGGGTTTTAGCTGAGTCTTAAAGTTGAGTTAGCACTCTGAGACAGCTAGATGGCACAGTGAATAGAGGACCACTCCTGAAATCGGGACCTGAGACACATAAACACTTAATATTTCCTAGCTGTGTGATCCTAGGCAAGTCATTTAACCCCTATTTCCTTGGAGGACGGGAAAAAGGTAGTCAGGATTCCAAAAGGCAGATATAGACAGATGGATTTATAAATGGATGGATGGATGGATAGATAGAAGGATAGATAGATAAATGTATGGGTAAAGAAATAAATGTATAGATAGATGGATGGATAGGTAGATAAGTGTGTAGCTAGATAAATGGATGGATAGATACTTGGATAGATAGGCAGATGGATGAACAGATAGATGAATAGATAAATGGTTAGATGATAGATAGGTATATAGATAGATAGACATAGACAGCTAGATAGTATGGTGGATAAATAGCTGTCCCTGGAGTGAGAAATATCTGAGTTCAACCCTGGCTTTAGTTGCTCATTAACCATATGATGTTGGTCAGATTCTAACTTAACATCTAGCTTTCTCAGTTTCTTCATCTGTGAAATATAATAGCTAATAACACCTTTCTCATAAGGTTCTTTTGAGGATACAATGAGATAACATTCATAAAGCTTTTTGGAAACCAGCAATACTACATGAAAGCTATTATTATTGTTGCTGTTATTGTTATTTTATTATAAATAAATAATAGAGAATAGAATAATAGAGATATATGTTGATAAAACATTAATTGTGTATTATGTATACAAAAAAAACTAAGTTAAGTTTTGGAGATATAAATATAAGCAATTAAGACAGTTGCCACTAACATATTTTAATTGAATACCACAGATAGATGGGATCTAGAAACCTAAGTTGGGGGAGAAGGCTAGGCAAAGTTAGCCATCCAGTCATTCTGAAGCAATGTCTTTGGAGAACTTCTCCTGAAAAGGTGATATAAAAGAAGTCATCAATCAGGCGAATAGAATCTTGGGGTGGAGATTCTCCAGAATAGAAAGTCAATAAAGAAAAGGGAGTGCATTCCTGACTTGGGAAGGAGTCAGTAAAAAAGTAAAGATACTATCATGCAGAGATGCAGTGCCATGTGTAAGGATAGCAAGTAGGGTAGTATTACTGTATTATGAATTTTGATTTTCTTTGTACTAAACTATGTTGTATCTCTTTTGAATTTCAAGTCAAATCAAGTCAATTGACATCAATTAACTCACTACCAAGTTTCAGGGATTGTGCTAAGCACTGGTAATACAAAGAAAGGTAAAAACAGTCCTGACTCTTAAAACAGTCCCAGTTAAATAGGAAGATGACATTCAAACAACCATGTACAAATGAGGTATATACAGGACAAATTGGAGATAGCCAAGAGATGAATAGAACCCCCATTAAAGGGAAACATGAAAGATTTCTAACAGAAGGAAGGATTTTAATGAAGATTTGAAGGAAGCCACAAAAGTCAATAAGCATAAATGAGAAAGAAGAAAATTCCATGTATTATAAGAATTATTTAATTTTTTCTGAGAGGAGAATGGTTCTCCTTCTTAGGGGAAAACTAGTCTGTGCTTTGAACACTGATAAAACATTAATCACAGTTTATGGCACATGATACTCAATAAATTCTAGTTAACTTTATTTGGCTTGAAATTTGAAAATTGATATCTCCCAATTTGATATAAAGAAAATTAAAATCTATGATAAAATCACTGGATTGCAATAGAAATATGAATACAGCTTGCTTACTTGGTGTTACTATAGATTTCTCCCTGGGTGAGGAAAAAGAACATTCTAAGTAAAGGGGTAAGTTGGAAAAACTCAGAGTTGAATGATTAAATGTCTCACGTGAAAAACAAGAGGGCACTGAGATTTGTTTAGAGGACATATGGGAGAGAATAAGATGTAAGAATACTGGAAGGATTGGAAGAGTCCAAATTATAAAGGACTTTAAAACCATGTGGAGAGTTTTACATTTTCTGGGAGGTGATGGGGAGTCATTGGAGCTCACATATTTGGTAGATGAAATGTCAGATATGCACTTTAGAAAGATCCATTTGATTATGGGAAACTTAAGGCAGAGAGGTTAACCAGAATATTATTGCAACAATCCAGGAATGAGGTGATGAAGACTTGTGAAAAGACAGGAGGAAGTATATACGGTAGAAGTTACAAAGTGGAATCAACAAGACTTGGCAATGGATTAGATGTGAGAAAAAAGGGTGAGAAAGAGTGAGGAGTTAAGGATGATATCTGGTTTGTGAGTCTGACTGACTGGGATAATAAAGGTGTCTTCAGCAGTAACATGGAAACTATAAAGAGAGAAGAGTCTAGGAAGAAAAACTATGAATTCCATTTTGGACAAGTAGAATTTAAGATGTATAAAGACTATTGAGTATAAAATAAAATGTATGAAATGAGTAGGCAATTAAAGATATTAGACTAAAGATCAGGAGGGAGGTTGGGTAAGTAGATTTAAATAAAAGACTGAAAAAATTTAGGAGGAGAAAAGAAAAAGAACTTAGAACAGAATCTTGTGGGATTACCATTGTCCTAGGAGCAGCTAGGTGGTACATGGATAGAGCTCCAGAAAGAATTGAGTTCAAATCTGGTCTCAGATACTTATTAGCTACTATAACTTGTGAAAATTGCTTACCCCTGTTGCCTCAATTTCCTCATCTGTAAAATGAGTTTGAGAAAGAGATGGCAAATCATTCCAGTATCTTTATCCCAAATGGGTACTACTGAAACAACTGAACAACATCAATAATACTATGTATCAGGTGCTGTGATAATGCTGTGATACAATGACCCTGGAAGATTAAGTGCTCTTATAATTCAGCATCATTATATTACATTATATATCTATATTACATTATTTATGTATTTTTGTACCATTTACAGATGAGAAAACTAAGACAAAGGGTTTAAGTGATTTGTTCAGGGTCACACAAATATCTAAGGTCAACTATAAATTCAGTTCTATTTCACTACAGGCCCAGCACTTTGTCCACTCCACTACCTAGCTGCTCACAGGACATGACTAATTGACTGGCACTGATGGGCTGACTCTTACTACTTTTTGCCTCAATACCTCAGGAATACACTCTACGCTATGATACTTCAGTCCTGAGAAGAGTAGGCTCAAACATAGCTTAATTCCTACATATCTTCTACCAAATTTAAGTCCAAAAGTACCCTAGCTTCTGGATTAATCCTACTCAGCTACTTCAGAACTAGAGTCATCCCTGAGGTAATTTTTTTGCTGTTCAAGACATTAATACTGAACTTGTTATGCAACTTTGCTTGGATTCAGACTCCTAGAATCCTAGAGGATTACTCTCGTGACCTTTCACAACTTTTAAGGTTGAAACCTCCAGAATAATCTTCCTCAATCTGTGTGGAAAAGAACAAATGATGAAATTATGTGAGTGTCTTGATAGAAATTACATGTCATCTTTCTAACATTTATTCAGTAACAGGTATTGTGCTAAGTGCTTTACAAGGACTATCTCATTTGATTCTCATAACAACCCTGGGAGGTAGGTGCTGTTATTATTCCCATTTTACAAATGAGAAAACTGAGACAAAAAAAGAATTTGCTCATGGTCACAGAGTTGGTAAATGTCTGAGTCCAGATTTAAATTCAGGTCTTCTTGACTCTAGCCTGGTCTCCATCTACTCTGTCACATAACTGTTCTTAGGGGAAAATGGACTTTATATTTTTGTCTTCCTATAAACATCATCAGCATGAAATCAAACCACCACATTAGAGAAGTCAAAGAAAAGTTGCAGGTGCTCAGGTATAACAGTACATTAAAAAGGTACTTATACATACTCTGAATCATTTATTCATCACCTATCTATGAAGAGGTAGGTAGCATGCTTCTTCATGAGTCTAATGTCATTACATTGAACAGAATTCCTAAGTCTTTCAAATTTGTTTGTTCCTTTTTCATGAATTTTATTATAAAAAACCTGCCACTGTGCATCACTTCATTCACTTTGTCCCTGATTCCTCTGAAATTCTCCTTTCATCATTTCTTACAGCGTAATAGTATTCTATAACATTCATGTGGATTATAACTTGTTCAGCTGTTCACTAATGTTAGGGCATTTATTCAATTCTAATTTGTAACCACTACAAAAAGAACTGCTGGAAATATTTTTATCATTGATTTCATTTGTGCTTTCTATAGTCAAAAAGTTAGAATTTTATCCAGGAAAGGATAGCATACTTTTTGATCAATCTTATACTTTTTAACTGCAGGTCAGTAATCTCTTTGAAATCTAATCTCTTAATATCTAGATTTTGTAACAAAAAGCCTAGCTTTTTTACTCTGTACATGAAATCTATGGTTTTTGTACATCATCTCTCATAAGATTCCATAGATAATTCTTACTAATCCAGTTCAATTAGAATTTTATTAAAGATCAAGCTCATTTCTTTAGGAATGTTTCAGGGGCTCTGTGAAAATGATGTTTAATAATAATAGCAGTGGTGATAATGAAGACATTATATATAGAATCTATGAACAATCTTTGATATAAGCCACCTGCTAAGATAATTAAGACTATATTCTTATGTGGTCCAGGGATCACAAAGTTTAAAAACATGTAGGTTATACCCCATCCACTGATTTCAATTCAGAGTGAAAGTGCTTTGCCTAAGCAAATAAATAGTCCTTTACTGTATTAATACATTTAAGAAATTTTAGCTATTTTATCTTGATCTGATGTATTAAACTGCTTTTTTGTAATAATGAAAGATTGCCATGGACCTATAAGATAATATTCATTTAATGTCATTGTTGTTTCCTTGCTAATTTGATTCTGAAATTTCTTCACTTAACTCTGCTTTACTCATCCCAAACTCATATATTTATCAAGAATTAGGGTGGTGTCCTTCTGTAATTGCAAGGTTATTATTATCCACTTATTCTGTTTTCACAGCAAATTGAACCTAAGGATTATTATGCAAAATGTCCAAAATAAGAGGATTCAATGGTTTGTCCTGAGATTGCAGTTTTTAGCCAAATAGTTATGGTAGGATTGTAATGTAAAGGATAGATTGCAATAGCTTTTAAAAATGTAACAAAACCATTCCTCCATATTATTCCAAAATTCCTTGAACTTTCTGGTTCTGGTTAGGAATTAGGAATTTAGCAACAATTTTCAGACCTCAGATTCTATTAACACTATAAAAAGGAATCATGCAAAAATGTTGGAGACAAAAAGAAGAATAGTAGTGTTGGTTGGTGACTATAGATGTAAGTCTAGTGAGAGGCAGTTATTTGTTCACTTTATATCTGCAGTAAGAAAAGTCTGCTGATTTCATCTTTGGCAGGACAGATTTATACAAGACATAAAAGAGAACACTCCAAGCCTTGAAAAAACCCAGATAAATAGTATTCATTTATGATGATTCTTCTAGACACAAGTGCTACTTCCAGAAAACTTTGTCGAAAATTAAAACATCTTTAATAAGAAACTGAAGACCATAAGAACAAAATGATATCTTCATCATTGCTACCTATAAAAAGCAATGGATGCAAAAGGGGGGGAATGGCTTGATAAAATACCAGCCGAGTTAAAAGATGGTGTCCAAGAATGGGATTTGGATTTTGACTTAAAATAAAGAAATGAACTCCTGTACATTGTAAAAATTGAACCTAATGAGGAATAGTGGGAATGTATTTCTCTCAATTCCTTGCAAATAGTTAGTTAAAGGAGTTTTAAACTGAAAAGAACTGATGAGAGAGAAAACTAGTTTCCAGAAGAAAAGAAAGAATGGCCTCATTGTGCTCTAGGCAACCATCCTCTGGAGTATAGTGTTCAGTTCCAAATACCATGATTTAGAAAAGATGTTGAAAAGAAGGAAAGTGAGAAGAGTAAAATGAAGATAAAAGACTTTGAGTTCATGCCACATGAGAGAAAAGTTCAGGAATTCTATGTGTCTACCTTAGTAAAGAATTATGAGGGATTTGATTTCTCTACAATCATTTGAAAAACTGCTAGGAGAAAGATATGTTATATTTATTTTATTTAATCTCAAAGAAGAGAATCAGATTTAATGAGTGGGATTTGCAGTGGTCAATTTATGTTTAAGTTCAGAATAACGTCCTAACAATTAAAAGTATCCCAGAGTTGAATAGGATGGGAAATTTTTCAAGGGTTCCAGGCTGATGAGTTATTGCATCTAGAGTTACTGTGTTGTAGAAGACGTTGTTTTGGTGTCATTGATTTAATTTTTTTTTTTTGTCCACTGAAAGTCTTTTCAATTCTATAATTATGGCAATTAAAAAAAGAATAGTTACATAAGACAGAAACTGAATATTTGAATCATGCCTCTCTTCCTGGCTTTTCCACCAATTCTGTGTAAGTTTAAGTTAGTTGTTTCATTTCTCTTTGTTCATCCATGAAAGGAGATTATAGCAATAGTACTTGCCTCATAAAGTTATATTATTAAATAAGATGGTATATGCAAATCACTTTTTAAACCATAAAGTGCTACAGAAATGTTAGCTAATATTTTATTTATTATTATGATGATCAAATAAAATAGTGTGTGCAAAGCCCTTCATAAGCTTTAAAATGCTATATGAATGTCAGGCACCATTATTAAGATAGATTTTTATTATTGCCAGATAAAGTCCCTCAATATTAAATCCTTGACCTTAGTCTAAAAAGGAAACTCCTGTATCATGTCCCACACTGTATAGTTTTATTTAAATATACATATATATGCCTATGTGTGAATATATACTCACATACATATGAAAACATTTAAATGCATACAAATAAGTAAATACACATACATACATGTACACACAATATATTTATTGTTTACATATGCAATTTTCCAAGAGTACAGATGGAATCTTACATGCATTGTCTATATTATATACATATTTTTTTCTACATATATACATATATATGTGTGTGTGTATGTGTGTGTCTGTTTACATATGTATCTCATATGTCTAAAGAGAAAAATCTAAATCTCATTTCCATATGAATCTGACAGTATCTAGAGATGTGGGGTAGAGAGATGAAAGATATATCTATGCATATATATATATATATATATACACATGTATGTACAAATATACACTCATTTATTTTCATATTAATATAGGATGTATTTAACCTATATCATTGTACATGTGTGCTCACTCACAAACATATACTCTTATGTCAATACATCCATGAAGGCATATATTTATTTCCCATCCCTACATTATGTAACATCCCTTCTATGCCATAGATGAAAATATTGTAAAATCTTTTCACTTCATTCTCCTTTGCAAACCACTCCCAAAGCAACGTTTTTCTTAGACATCAGTTTAAATGCATATGGAAATGAGTCGGCCATTAAGTCCCTACAATGTTCCAAGTACTGGGGGTAAAAATAAACAGACAAAAGACAATCCTTGCTCTTGAAAAATTCAGAATCTAATGGGGATACAACAAATATAAATATATGCAAACAAATAGAAAATAATTAAGAAAGGGAGGAGATAAAATTAAGAGGGAATAGAAAAGCTTCCCATAGAAGATGACATTTTTGTTGAAACTTTAAAGAATCCCGAAAAGCCAAAAGATAGAAAAGGGAGAGAATTCTAGACAAGAGGGATAGCCAGAGGAAATGCCTAGGTTTTAAAGATGAAATCTCTTGTTCATAAAACAGCAAAGAAGTAGGTGTCATTGGATTGAAGAATATGTAGTAATGGTAAACTGTAAGAAGTCTGAAAAGGTAGGAGAGGGCTAGATTATGAAAGACTTTGAATGCTAAACAAAGGATTTTACATTTGTTCTTGGAAGTGACAGGGAACTGTTGGATTTCATTGAGTAACATGATCAGACTTGTGCTTTAGGAAAACTACTTTGATGTATTGAGATCTGAATAGACATGACACAGATCCATGAGCAGGCCACTGCAATAACCTAGGTGTGGTGATGAGAGCCTGTACCTGCTTGTTGGCAGTGTCCAAGGAGAGAAAAGGGCATATTTGAGAGGTGAAATTGCAAGATAAATTGACAAGCATTGTCAATGGATTGGAAATGGGAGCAATACAAGGAAGGCATCTAGGTTGCAATCCTGAAGGACCAGGAAGAGGATGTTGACTTGATAATGTTGTTTTTGCTTCAAGAGGACCAATGGGTGAGGTATTTGACCTAGACATAAATTGGATTTAAATGAGGCAGTTACACAAAGTCATCAACTTCACCCTCACTTCCAAAGTCATAGAAGTTAAATGGCAAAACAGAAGTCAAGACTTGCCAGTAATAGGGAAGGTAAGAAGTGGGAAAGCTTTAGAGGAAAATATAATAAGTTTAGTTTAGGACAAACTGACTTAAAAATACCTGCTGGTCATCCATTTTGAGATATCTGAAAAGTATTTGGAAATGTGAGATTGCAATGCAGCTGAGAAGATGGGGAAGGATAAATTTTAAAATCATTAGCACAGAGATGATAAAATCCATGGGAACTGATAAGATTATTGAGCTAAATAGTATAGAGCAAAAAGAGAAGATGAATCAGGACAGAACCTGATGAGACACTCAGAGTTCAAAATCGTGATTTTGATGACACAGAAAAGGAGATTGTGAAGGAATAACCAAATAGGTAAGAGCCAGGAAAAAGTAGTTAACTGAATAACTAGAGAAAAGAGAATATCAGGATAGTGATCAACAGTGTCAAAGGCTCCAGAGAGAGGTCAAGGAAAGTGAGGATTAAGGAAAAAAATGAAATTACCAATTAAGAAATCACTGGTAACTTTGGAGAGAACAATTTTGGTGGAATGATTACATTGAAGGCTGAATTGGAAGGAGTTAAAGAGAAAATGAGTAGGAAGAAATTATAGTCATATCTTGTAGATACTCTTTCAAAGAGTTTAGCCACAGAGAGCAGAAGAGATGAAATGATGGTGGGAACAAGTGAGGGTATATAAAGGATGAAGAGAATGTAGGTATGTTCACAGGCAATATGGAAGGACCCAGTAGATAGGGAGATTGAAAATGTATGATTGGAGTATGGATGAAAGACAAGGCAATCTTTTGGAGGAGATAGGATGGAATGCAATTGCTTAAGCAGATAGAGGATACAAAGTCCATCTTATCGTGTGAGACAGGGATGAAGGAGGAGATAGCAGCTGAAGGCACAGGAATGATATGAGATGAGGAAGAATCAAGAAAAAGGAGCTAATGATGAATGGCCTCAACTTTTTCTGCAAAATATTAAAGAGCCATGAAAGATTTGTAGAAGATTAAAAGTTTGGAATAGCTGATATGGAGAATGTTAAAGTGAGTTAATGAGAGCAGTACAGTAGTATTGAGTAGTGATGGAGATGGTCCAATAAATATTGTATAATAAATTTGTAGTTGACTCTGAATGGGTTGTGTGTGTGTGTGCAGTTTTTTTTTTTAATTATTATTTTCTACATTCATTCAGCACTATGGGTATAGGAGCAAAAATTGAAGATGGTGGGAATAATCCAAAACTAAAACAGGGCACAATCAGGGAAATAATAAGGGGGCAAGCAACTTTAGAGAAGATGGCAGTATGAGGGTGAAGTGGTTCTACAAGGAGAGATGAACTGAGAGAGATTTGAGAGGTCAGGGATTTAGAAGTAAAGATGAGATAGAGTTTATAGTAAGGCAGGAGAGTCTCTCAGATAAGATGACTTCAGAATTCTTCAATATGGAGATTGTGCATTTGTGGGTGATGGTAAGATCAAATGTATGACTATCTATGTGTGGCTAAAGTGGGGTGGAGGAATAGGTTATGGGAAGTGATTTGGCTAAGGTAGAGTCAGTATGTATGTTGAAAATCCAATATAAGAACAAGAATTGAGGAAGAGAGAAACATTATGATCCATTTACTGACCTCATTGAGTAAGGAAGGAGAGTTATCTGGGATCTGTGGATAATATCTTCTTCCTGTTTAGCACTACTTCAGACTATGCACTCATTGAATTAAAGAGAAATGGAGGTTTCTCAATCATTTTTTTTTGCCAAGTGTCACTATTGCTGCTCTAGTTTCTTGCCCCTGGCTTAATGTCTGTCTGTTTTTCTACAGATGCAATTGACTAAAAGAGGTCCAGTGAATAGAAATGGTCTAATAAGACTGGAAAATGAGTATTGGACCTAAAATGAGGAATTGTGCTCATATACTTCAAGGGCAAACATATTGTCAACACTCTAGCTGATGTTTCTTCTTTTTCCATTGGTTTTTGACTGGATCTTATCATTTGTGAATTTCTGAATTAGTGCTTGGAAATTTGGAACAGAATTATTTAGGTTCTAAATGTCAAGGGCCTACTATTGAAATCATGCAGTCACTTCACCCTGACAATATGCCTTTGTTATTTCAAAATTTAGCATTAACCAAATGAAAATTAATGGGACAGAAAAAATAAATTTACAGTGATCTCAGTATGGAGCAATACAGTTATGTGAAAAAGACAATCATTTCATAAGAAAATGATTATTAAAATTAATTTGATGCCAATAACAATAATTCTAATATGATATGGGTCATAGGGATAAGTGACAGAGAATGCCTTTTCCTTATGAGTAAAAAATGAAATAGCCTGCACTCAGCTCAGGGAGACAGAGGGATAATTCAAATTTAACTTTGCTTGTGGGTGTTTTATGTAGAGTTGAGAGCTTGGGTTATTACTCATTAAATATTTTAGCTTTCCTTTTTATGCAGACACTTTGACATTTGGCATGCTTTTGATTAATAATGAATGTATAAAATGCTTAGCCTGGCATTGAATGCCATCCATAATGTGGTCCCCATTTTTGAAATCTAACCTATTCATTCGTTACACATATTTATTAAGTGTCCATTATGTGCAATGTACTATGCTAGCCTGTGAGGCAGATATAGATATAAGTATTATATGGCTCTTAATCTCAAGGAGCTTATACTAACATGGTTTATTATTCCCATTTTTATACTTTTGACCATGTCAAGCCAACCTTACCTAGAAGAGAATACCTATTCTATTTTATTTAAATTTTAAATCTTCCATTTAAGGTCAAATGAAGGTCTGCTTCTTCTTTAAGGACTTTACTTAAGTCCTACTCCCCAGTGATTCTCCTTCATTTTCTAAATTTTTGTATCATTTATTCTCTATAGCATCAAACCAAAATAAAGGGGACTATCAAGGAATGGATAACAAGAGTTATAGGAACTGCATTTTGGGACACCACAAAGCACCAAAGCACCAGGAGAAGCAAAGAGAGAAAGATTTAAATACCCTTTCATAGGGAGAGGGTCTCCTGGAAGGCAGAGCCTTCTGAATCTATTACATAAGTTGTTTTGTCTGAAAACCAAAAGTCCATAGAGAAGATTGAGGAGGCTAGAAGAGTGATTACATCTGATCAGAATAGAGAGGCTCCATGTACAACAATGGGGAGTTTCCAGAGATATCGCAGGGCCAGCTGCAACTGCTTTAAAACTGCTTAAATCATGGGGTAAGATGGATCAGGGTCAGATGGCCCCTTCTGCTAACTGCATTTGACAACTACTTACTTAGAATTTACTACTTTTTATTGTTT
The DNA here is from genome assembly GCF_016432865.1 of Antechinus flavipes. NCBI lineage: Eukaryota > Metazoa > Chordata > Mammalia > Dasyuromorphia > Dasyuridae > Antechinus > Antechinus flavipes. The sequence goes on from NC_067400.1 coordinate 91,732,387, forward strand.
GTTTATTAAATTCTGGGTTTATGTGAACTAGATAGTAATTCCCTTAAAGACAGAGAGTAATTGTACTGTAACAGTAATAGTGCTGTGCATTCATATAGATCTATATAACTATAGATAGATAGATAGATAAGTAGATAGATCTATAACACTTGATAGTAACTATCTCCTGTGTAGTAAGCAGTAGTCATAAAAAATGCAGAAATGGTCCTTATTCTCAAGGCACTTACAATGTTAAAGGTGGTACAACATGTAAATAAATAACCAAAATATTTAAGTATAAACCCAAGATAAGCTCAGAAGAAATGCATTAGCATAAAGGTGGAACTAAGAAGACTACTTTGAGAAAGTAGAATTTTTAGATGATACTTAAAGGAAGCCAGGAAAGCTAGAAGATAGAAGCAGACAGGGATAATTCCAGGCATGAGAGACAGCCAGTGACAATGGTTGGAATTGGAAGATGGAACTTCTTGGTGAAGAACAAGAAGGAGACCAGTGTAATTGAGAATCATGGACTAGTAAGAGAACTCAGTGGCCAGTTAGGTTCAATACATTGCAGAAAAAGGAATATCCACTATATCAGAAGTCTTAAATGCACAGCTCATGATAGTCTCATGTTTTGCCTGAATCAGATTAAAATATCATTGGAAAATATTTAACAAAATAAACAAATATATAACAAAGCATAGGTAATATTACATTTTAAAACTAAATCAATATATGGCTCACAAGGATACCTATGTATGATTGATGACCCCTATTTCTATTTTAATTTGATACCATTGTATCAATTGTATTGTAGGAATATAGGTAATACAGGTAATTGTATTACCTGACAAATGATCATCAAGGTTGCTAATCCTTATTGAGAAGAAACCAAGCATTCCCCAAAGCAGCCATTCCACCTGAAAATAGTTCTAATTGATAGTATATTTTTATATCAATCCCTATATCTGTTCTATTTTTCATATCTTATATTATTTCTCATTTTGTCTTTTGGGTCCATGTAAAACAAGTCTATTCCCAAGTCCTTCCCGGAAACTCTTAAAATATTCAAAACCAGTTTTCTTTTTCCCTAAAGACTTCTTTCTTCTACAAGTTAAAAATACTTAGTTCTTTCAAATAAATTTCATATGGCATGATCCTTAAAGCCTTCACCATACCAGCTGCCTTTTCTTTTTTCTTTCTTTCTTTCTTGTTATTTTCCTGGAGAATCTCCAGCATATTTATTTTATTCTTAAAATGTAATGCTGGGTACTAAACACAGTACTCAATAGGAGGTCTGACCAATTTAGAATAAAATAAAACTCTTATTTCTTCATAGTAGACAGTAGGCCTTTCTTCACTAATCATAGATTTAGTGCTGGAAGCCACATCAAAGTTCATCTAGTCCTACCTCCTCACTTCATATGTGAGGAAGCTAAGTGATTTGTCATCTAATAATAAGTGACATAACAAAGATACTATAAACCCAACACTCTTCTGACTGTATTATCATACATCTTTATATCACTTCAGTTTTCCCCCCTATGGTGAAAGGACTGTTGCTTGTATTTAAATTACACTTCACTAAAATTCTGTCTTACAAGAACTGCTATCCATTTCTCCCTCTTCTACCTTGTACTGATGAGACCGATCTTTTAAAAGCAATACACAAGTTTACATGTACCCTTATTTAATTTGATTCCAGGACAAACTGGGTTTTTTTTTTTTTTAGGGAAGAGATTGTCTCATTTTTGTCTGTTTATCCCTAGCATCTAGCACAGTCCACGACATATTTTGTTTTTGTTGTTTAATCATTTTCAGTCATATCTGGCTCTTTGTGACCCCTTTTGGGATTTTCTTGGCAAAGTTACTGGAGTAGTTTGCCCTTTTTTTTTCTCAAGCTCATTTTACAGATGAGAAAACTTGAGGTAAACAGGTTTAAATGACTTGCCCAGGTTCACACAGGTAGTTAGCATCTGAAGTGATATTTTACCTCAGGTCTTCCTAACTCCCACTTCAGCACTTTATCCACTGAAGCACCTAGCCATCCTTTTTGGCATATAATAGAAACTTAATGAATGAACTGAATTGAATCATATTACATTGAATCTAATGTGCATTCTATTATTTGCTTGTTTCCATCTTCTGTTTATTATCATTCTAACATCTAAATGGGTTAATGAACCTATGTGTACCCCCATGTTAGTCTCTTTCTATGATTTCACATTTCTTCCTCATTAAATTTGTTTGTCTTTGTTGTCATAATTCCATTCTCAAGAGTTTGTTATTCTTCCTTCTGACTTCCTTCAAGTAGTCTAAGTCATATAATTTTTTTTCTTTTTCTTTTGAACACTAAGATGTTATCAACTATTTATTCATATGATTCTCGGTGCATGATCTTTCATCTGAAGATATCTGTTGTTCCTCATCATTATTAATTAGAGGGAAAAGTAACTGGTTCTTCTTCAGAGAGTTCATTCACTCTTCTTCAAGAATATAGCCTCATATGCCTGAATACTTAGACTAAAGTGTTCAATGAGCTTCCTTCCTTTTTAGTTTATGCTGCATATTTGTTGTTTAATAGTATCTTGAAACAAGTCAGGACTAACTATTGATTAACTTTTTTCTTTCCTTCCCAATCCCAAGTCTATGCTTGCTTTGTTCTGAGCATTGTGATAAGGGTTAGACATATAAAGAATGGTAAAAGTAATTCCTACATGTATGAAATTCATTGTCTAATGAGGAAGACAACAAGAAAATAATTATCTACAAATAAGATATATTCAGGATAAACTGTAGATAACCTCAAAAGGATGTCATTAGCATAAGCATTAGTAAAGGCTTTTTGAAAAAAATAGGATTTTTTTCTGAGACTTGAAAGAATACAGGAAAAGGAAATGGAAAGTAAGAATTCCACGTATAATAAGAAATATTTCATTCTTTCTCATAAACTGAGAATATTAAGACTTCTTAGGGGAACGTGATCCATGTTTTGAGCATAGTTTAAAAAATCATTTGATTATGATAGAAATCTAAAACTATCTTTTAAAAAATCCTATTACTTTAATTTATTTGTTTTAATACACAATGCTTTATGAATCATGTTGGGAGAGAAAAATCAGAGCAAAAAGGAAAAGCCATGGCAGGAAAAAAAAAAAAAAACAGGAAAAAAGTGAATATAGCATGTGTTGATTTACATACAATCTCCATAGTTCTTTTTCTGGATTGCAGATGGCATTTTCTATCTAAAGTCTATTGGGATTGCATTGGATCACTGAATCATTGAGAAGAACCAACTCTTTCATAGGATGGCAAGCCCCAATTCAAAATACTCAGAGATATCTCAAAGTGAAGAACAGAAGTTTTATTAGGATTTTGTGAGAAATGGACAGTCCTCTCACTGGAGTCGCAGAGGGAGGAGGATATGTTTCACAAAGGCTGAGAGATAATTTAATGGTCAGAAAAAATTTACAGAGACTATTTCCCTACCCATCTCCTGATAATCCTCTTAAAATCATTGGCAAAATCGACCTTTATTTCTTTATTTGTCTTTGGAATATAAGTGGGCTTTTTGTAGTGCTAGGGTCTTGGTTATACAAGACTAATTCCAAAAGAAAGAAAGAGTTTATTCTGCTTCTAAGGTTAAATAATTAATTAAAATAGTTTAAGGTGGCTTGGTTTTACCTCAGGTTTTTTTCAATCAACAAATAGAGATTAACCAGTTTGTAGATTTCTCAAATATTTGCAGGCCATTAAATAGTTACTGAGATTCTTCTCTAAGCAGTTATTTCTTAAATGTTTTCTCTTAGAACATCTTTGTTCTTTTTCCCCAGAGCTTAATGATTAACAGATCCTTAGTACTAAATCTTTAATTATCAAGTGATTATTCTGAAAAGTCCTCAGTTTCCTCTTTGGCTCAGGTGAACATCGCACATTCTTGCTGTTATTGTGTACAATGTATTCCTAGGTCTGCTTCTTTAGCTCAGCATCAGTTCCTGTTTGTTTATCATTTTTATAGAATAATAATATTCCATTTTCTTCATATACCACAACTTATTCAACTTATTCAGCCATTCCCCAATTGATGGGCATCTACTCATTTTTCAGTTCTTTGGTACCACAAAAAGAGTCGCTACAAACACTTTTGCACATTGGGTTCTTTTTCTTTCTTTATGATTTCTTTGGGATATAGAACTAGTAGCTAATTAGAAACTAGTAGAGTTGCACCTGGAAAATGGAGGGAGCTGAAAATCTAAATCCTATGCTCTGAGGGAGTTGGAAAAATGCTAAGTATCTAAGTATGGTAGTAAGATCAGAAGGTAACAGTTTATCCTAGGAGGAGAAAATTCCTTGAAACACCTCAAATTCTTTTCTTTTCTTACATATTTTCTTCGTGCTATTGATTCTCATCCTCAAATTCTTTCTACCTTTTTTTTATCCTTCTCTTTTTACTACTTCAAACTGAGATATTTTCTTTTTCTTTGTAGGAATGTCCTCCTACTCATACATTTCTGTCTTATTGAATCTTCATCTTCTTAAGCTTGAATCCTTTTCTATCATCTCTCCTCTCTCAACTTCCCCTCAAATTGCACCCCTACCACAATGTAATTTGATTTCCTGCCTTCTTCACAATTCAAAACATTCCTAAGTATTCTTCATAGAATCTTCTCAAAATAAAGCTAAAATTCTGGGTGATGAGGAATATGAATAATGTATAATAGAAAACAACTAATATGGCAGATAGATATGTATTAAAATGGTAACTGGATAAAGCAAAAAGCACACTTCCCTTGTAATGATTGTAGATATGAATAAATAGCTGGTGGGATATGAGCCATACAACGACTATTATGAAGGTAATTGACTTATAAAATTATCTATTCTTTGTTGTTAATGCAAATGTATAAAAGTATTTATTAACTACCAAAAAGTTCTTGCCTGACTTAATAAATGAAATCTAGGAATACAAATTGAAGAAGTTTATAAGATTCATAGGCATTTTATTTTATTTTTGTAAAAAATATTGAACCTTTCATGAATTTGTGAATCATACTTGCTCAGGGGGCATGGTAATCTTTGTATCATTATAATTTTAAAATATATGCTATTGAAATGAACATTCTGAAACATTTTAGTTAAATTCTTCTCTGGTCAGGATGAACTGTTCTTATTCTCAAAAAGCTAATATAGATATTAGTCAGTTGGTTTTTAAAAGATATTTCAAATAAGTTCAAATTATTTAAAAGTCAAACTCCATTTCCATGTTAGGGAACTCAAAACTTTAAGGAACTTTTCAAATTGAATCTTGAAATTTAAGATTGTCCCAAGAGCCATCAATTTTTCTTTATATTAGGATAGAAACATAACTATCATTTACACTATTTCATGTCACTTGTCCAGGTACTGTCCAGGATGATATTAACATCCTAATATTTAATACTTGAGTTTTTTAGAGATAACAACATACACTCAGTCAATGAAATGTCAACAAGAGAGCACTGAACAAATGGCTGAGTCAAAACAAATTGGTTTTATTTATTTATTTATATTATTATTATTATAGCTTTTATTTACAAAACATATACATAGGTAATTTTTCAACATCGTTACAAAACCTTCTGTTCCAACTTTCCCCCTTTCCTTTCCCCCACCCCCTTCCCTAGATGGCAGTAGTCCAATACATGTAAAATATGTTTAAGTATATGTTAAATACAATATGTGTATACATATTTATTCAGTTATCTTGCGGCACAAGAAAAATCTGAATTAGAAAGAAGGTAAAAATAACCTGAGAAGAAAAAGAAAAATGTAAGCAGACAGTAACAGAAGGAGTGGAAATGTTATGTTGTGGTCCACACTCATTTCCCATAGTTCTTTTGCCGGGTATAGCTGGTTCTCTTCATCAATGAACAATTGGAGATGATTTGGTTCATCCCATTGTTGAAGATGGCCACATCCATCAGAATTAATCATTATATAGTATTGTTGTTGAAGTATATAATGATCTCCTGGTCCTGCTCATTTCACTCAGCATCAGTTCATGTAAGTCTCTCCAGGCCTTTCTGAAATCATCCTGTTGGTCTTTTCTTACCGAACAATAATATTCCATAACATTCACATACCACAATTTATTCAGCCATTCTTCAATTGCTGGGCATCTACTCAGTTTCCAATTTCTGGCCACTACAAAAAGGGTTGTTACAAACATTTTTGCACATATGAGTCCCTTTGACATCTTTAAAATCTCTTTGGAATATAAGCCTAGTAGTGACACTGCTGGATCAAAGGCTATGCACAGTTTGATAACTTTGTGAGCATAGTTTCAAATTGTTCTCCAGAATGGTTGGATTCATTTGCAATTTCACTAACAATGTAGCAGTATTCCAGTTTTCTCACATCCCCTCCAACATACTTTTCCTGTCAGCCAATCTGAGAGATGTGTAGTGGTATTGTCTTAATTTGCATTTCTCTGATCAATAATGATTTGAAGCATCTTATCATGTGACTAGAAATAGTTTCAATTTCTTTATCTGAAAATTGTCTGTTCATATCAATTGCCCATTTATCAATTGGAGAATGGCTTGATTTCTTCTAAATTAGAGTCAATTCTTTCTATATTTTGGAAATGAGGCCTTTATCAGAACATTTGACTGTAAAAATGTTTTCCCAATTTATTGCTTCCCTTCTAATCTTGTCTGCATTAGTTTTGTTTGTACAGAAACTTTTTAACTTGATATAATCAAAATTTTCTATTTTGTGATCAATAATTAACTCTAGTTCTTCTTTAGTCACAAATTCCTTTCTTCTCCACAGTTCTGAGAGGTAAACTATCCTCTGTTCTTCTAACTTATTTATAATTTCATTCTTTATGTCTAGGTCATGAACCTATTTTGACCTTATCTTGGTGTACGATGTTAAGTGTTGGTCAATGCCTTGTTTCTGCCATATTAATTTCCAATTTTCCCAGCAGTTTTTGTCAAACAGTGAATTCTTATCCCAGAAATTGGGGTCTTTGGGTTTGTCAAACACTAGATTAGTGTAGTTATTGACTATTTTGTTCTGTGAACCTAACCTATTCCACTGATCAACTAGTCTGTTATCCAATACCAAATAGTTTTGGTGACTACTATTTTATAATATAGTTTTAGATCTGGTACAGCTAGGCCACCTTCATTTGATTTTTTTTCATTAGTTCCCTTGAAATTCTTGACCTTTTGTTTTTTCATATGACCTTTCTTGTTATTTTTTTAACTCATTAAAATAGTTTCTTGGGAGTCTGACTGGCATAGCACTAAATAAATAGATTAATTTAGATAGTATTGTCATTTTTATTATATTCCCTCGACCTATCTAAGAGCACTTAATATTTTCCCAATTGTTTAGATCTGACTTTATTTGTGTGAAAACAAATTGGTTTTAGAAAAGGATGCATTTGGAATACTTATTCAGTGTGAGATCGTTGTCTCTAAACATGTCAGCAAGGATCTGGAATCCTGAATTAGACAGCAATAGAGAATATACTAGAAAAAGGTAGAAAATGTGAAATACATTATGGCTAGTTGCAAAAATATATCAAATAATTAAGAAGACATGACAATATCAAAAGCTCACTCTCTGCTATGAACTGACAAGTGTAGACTCCAGAATAATCTTTATAATTTAATTATTAAACTGACTGGCAAATCTGGAAATTGCAAACCATACTTTTGTCCATGATTATCAAGCTATAACATCGATTTTTACAAACTTATGAACATTTTTATTGTTTATCAGTAGATTTCACTATACTGAATAATTTTAAATTCCAACTTCTTAAAATAGAGTAGAAGAAATCAAAATCATGTGGAAACAGATTGCAGTACATATTAACCTGATAATTTTCACTTAGAAACCACTTTAATACTTGTTAACTTGACTTATCCTAAGGATGCTTTTAATGAAATGATTTTACTGAAGAATTTACAATCTAATACAAAGATCAGGACAGAGAATAACAATGGAAAGTTTCAAAGTGGTAAATTTCTGTCTGATGTAAAGATATACTAGAAATTGAAAAATGGGATAGGAAATCTCAAAAAAATAACAAGTTTCCCCATATTTGAACAAAGTCTGAATAGTGATTTGTTAGGCAGTACCAGTTAGACTAGATGATCTCTGAACTTTTGAAATTCAATGAATATGTATATATTTTCCACTTGTACTACCACTTGTAATAAAAAGTCCATATTTTTATCAGTCATTATGTAAAATAATATATCCTTATTTTTATCCTAGAACTAAAACTCCTCAAAGATCAACTAATGTTCAATAGTAACAATATTATCAGATTTAGTGAACAAGTCTGTGTTTACTCTAGCCATAGCCTTCATGATTTTATGTACTTTGATCATAGCTCTTTCAAGCTTCATCTTTCCAAACTGAAGAGTCCTTTTAATCAATGTAAGCTACTCCATCCCTTTGATCATTTCAAGTTGCTCTTCTCTGAACCTTTTCCAGTTTTTTGTCTCCTGAGAGGCAATGACCAGGAGTATGTGCATTACTCCAGATCCCCATATATTATGCTTTTGTACAAGGTAGTGATTATTTTTTGTATTTTATTTCTGATGTTATTCCTATATGCAATCATCAGCCTATGGTATTCCTGTAGGGTACTTCTGAATAGTACTTTCACTTCTCAGCTTGCTTCAATCAACTTGGTTTAACTAGAAATTTAGCATTTATGATTTGACTCACCTAGAGAAGACAGAGATAGATTACTTAGATAAATTGTCTTTGATTAGGAAAAGCATATAGCCAAACTCACAACAAAACATAATTCAAATAGTTTGCCTTAATCAAGACTTTAGCTTTTTTTTTAATTAAAAAAATACAAACATATGCTGCTGTGTGTTAAGGGAAAAGTTCTCTGATGTGGTAGCTGAGGAAACCTTAAAATTAAGAAAATCGAGGGTTGCCTTTGAAATATATAGACTATCTGACCATGAACATAGTCACTTAAACTCTCAATACTTACAGACAATAAGTTTTAATGTGACTTTATGGCACTGGACATGGCATTAGGAAAATCTGAGTTAAAATCAGGTCTCAGATATCTAACTGACCCCACCTAAGTCACTTAGCCTCTATTTCAGTTCCTTTATACATAAAATCAGTTAGAAACAAGAACAACTATATGTCTCTATCTAATATGTTTATACAAGTAAAATCAACCTAAGCAACATCAGAGGAAACTTTTAAAGAATTTGCCATTCTAGGGTTTTTTTTTTTTTTTAGTACAGCAAACGTATGGCTTAAAGATGATAAAAAAGCCAGACACTTGGATCACAAGGAATTTATTATCTTATTGAGGCAATTAGTCATAGCTATGTTGAGTTTAAGGAAGATAACCTTGAAGTTGGATAATATTCTCAGCGAGAAAGAGGAAAAATAGTTTAGGAAAAACTGAAAGCCAAGATAAGTGATGAGACAAAGTAATAAGAAATCACCAACCTGCTCATAGTGAAGTCATCACCAAATCCAAACTCTAGGAGAGCAAGTAATTGGAGAAAGAGGGAGAGATAATAGGAATAGAAGCAGACGAAAAAAACGAGGAAAATAAATCTAATGTTTCTTTCTTCCTTATTTCCTTTCTTCCCTCTTTCCCCCCTTCTTCTTCTCTTTTTCTTTTCTTCCTTCCTTCTTATTTTCCTTTCTGCTTTTCTTGTTTCCTTCTTTTCTTTATTTCTTCCTTGCTTCTTGTCTTAGTTCATATCATTTGGATAAGAGTTCATTGTTGACTGCTCCAATTATTAAATGCCTCTCCTGTTATATCACATCTATTTATTTTGTATAAAGTTATATTTTCTGCCTTAATCCTTTGTGTACATATTGTTACAATATAAACTCCTTTAGGTTCAGAAAGTTTTTTTTATTTTTTGTCTTTGTACCCCTCACCCCTTCCCTCCATATACATATCTAGTGCGATGCCTAATGCACACTTAATAAAATGATTATTCATTTGAAGAGAAATTAGATACTATTTTTGTTGGCAAGCTAGAGAGGTGTAGATTGGATAATATTATTTTTAGGTGGACTAAAAAATGATTGAATATTCAGTACAAAAATGTGATCATCAATGCTTCCATGTCAATTTGGGAGGAAGTCTCCAGTCTAATTGCTGAAGAATCTAGGCTTAACACTGCGCTATTCAATTGTGTTATAAATGTTTTGGATAAAGACATCATTGACATGACTATTAAATCTTGGAATGGGATAAAGCTAAGAATAATAGTTAATATATAAGATTGGTTATATGGTCTATGCTTCAATGTAAGAGTTAGAATTCAAAAAATAATCTTCAGAAGTTAGAATATGAGATCAAATAATCAAAATGTATATTAATAAAAAAGTATTAAGATGATTTTGAGTTACAATACAGAGAGATAATAGTCATGTTGTTATTGTCATTGGTTCAGACTATACTCGGTGTGTAAGTATATTAAGTTTTACATATGGCATTTGAGGAAGGGCATTGAAAACTGAACTGTGTCCAGAGGCAGACATCTAGGCTGGTGAAATTCCCTAAGGTACTACTATCTGAAGACTGGTTAACTAAAATAAAGATGTTAACCCAAGGAAGAGATGACTTTTGTACATGATATCTGTCTTCAATGTTTGAAGGTCTGTCACACAGAAGGGAATTTAGATTTGTTCTATCTCTCTCTAGAGAACAGAACTAGTAACAATGAATAAAAGTTGCAAAGAGACAGGTTTAGACTTGATATAAGAAAAACTTCCCAACAACTAGAGCTATCCACAGACATAATAGGATATTCAAGATCTAATGGGCTGCCTTCACTAGATATTTTCAAGTCCAGATATATACCTGTCAGGTATAGAGGAGAGAGGATCCTTGTTCAAGAAGGAGTTCTACTGAAAATCCATTTCACCTGTGAAATTCTATAGTCCTGATTCTAAGAATGGCACTTTGAATACTTGTATAAGGTTGATTCCATTGAGGAGAAAAAGAGAACAGTTTAAAGAAACATATAGTTACGTGGATATATACAGAGAATATACTTATCAGCTCTGATTATTTGGGTACATGTACATGCAGGTACACATATATGTGCAAATAACATATATATGTAAAAAATCTGAGTTGGTCAGTGAACACATGTAGTGAATATGTGATATACACATAATTTATGCATAGGTATGTGCACATGTATACACACACATATCTTATTTATGCATATATTGTTATATCCATTTATATACATGTGTGCATACATGCACATGTATGTGCGCTCATACACATCAGATTATTTCAATACCTTCAAATGTAGTTAATCTGAATTTCATTCATGAAAGTAAGATGAAATCCTACCATCTCTTCAGTCATCTTGAGCTTCCATTGCTGGTAAATAAGAAAATAAAATTAAAAGTTGAACAATCATCTCATCATTTGTCTTCATTTTTCTAGTCACCTTTAGAAATAGTCCTTTGTCTTTTTTTGTATACTCCTTTTATTCCAAAGATAGCTCATTGAAAATCACCAAAACTTAAAAAAAATTATTGTCCTTATTCATTACTAGCATTATTCAAGTTTTGGATTATGAGTTTTTGTTTTTTGAAGGACTATGATATTCTTTTATATTTATTCTCAGATCATTGACATTTCTCCTCTTCCCTCTCCTCTTTTTTTCTGTTTCCACCCCCCCGCCTCTCTCTCTCCATATTTATATAGTTATAGATATAGAGAGATACAGATAGATATATAGATATAAACACATGTATACATACATATATACCACACACACACACACACACACATATATATGAAATTTATGTGTATGGGTGAATATACATTCATATATATATGTGTATATAAATATATTTTATATGTAAGAAGAGAGGCAGAGAGAAAGGGAGAAACAGAGACAGAGCTGCAGAAAGAGGAAAAAAATGAAAGAAATATTAATTATCTGAAGATAAATGCAAAACAATTTTATCACAAAGGAAAAAAAAGTTAGGGTCTTAATCTTTTGAATAAGCATAGTGATGAATGATAAGGAAAAGAAAAACAAATTTTGGAATGCATGTGCATATATTTGTGTATATATGTATATATTTTAATTGACGTTTTTATCATAGTCCTGCAAAAAACAAAAAGTCATGATCCAAAATTGTTGAATAATTCTAGTAACTTTAACAGTTGCTATTCCTGCTCAAGGACTGAAAAAACCATCTCCAATTCTTTTTATTTTAATTGAATATTTTTGGAACAAGAGGAGTGTCTAAAGAGACATATTACTATATGACTAGGAAGATTATGACAAATGATGATGAAGAGAAAGCTGATTATTAAACTATTAATGTATTTGTTTTCTCTTCCTAACCAGCAGGCAGAATAACTCAGGTTTAATGAAAAGATGGCAAGACTTCATGTCATTTCCCTAAATGACAAACTATATTGGAGGGTACTGAAATCAACTGGTACATATGACTGCTGAACAAGTGATCTTCTAAAGAACTTGAAAGATTGGAGATGTGCTTTGAAACTAATGAAAGGCAAATATTGTTCTTATTTTCAAAAAACAAAAAGAGGGCATTGGTGATTACCAAAGCATTATTCAAAATTTCACATGCTATCTTTGAGGACATGATAGACAAAAGCGTGCTAAGTAATAGTATCATCAGGGGCATTTATATCTGCTTGAATATCTGGACCTGTCTGACATTAATGGGCCAAAAGAGATTTTTGGAGGTGTACTTCTAGATAAAAACTAGTGAGTTTTATCAGCAAATGTATTTGAAACTATTGAAAACATGCACGTCAAATTTGTGGATGATGTGGATCTAAAAAAGTAATTAGTACATTGGAGGCAGCTAAGTAGTTCAGTGGATAGAGTTCTGGTTCTGGAATTAATAAGACCTCAGTTCAAAAACAGCCTTGAACTCTCAACTTGTAAATCTGGAAAAATTTTGGAAAAATATTTGAACAGAAAATAACATTCTCAAAATTTTCATATCGATAATTATAATGAATCAACCAAGACAAAGATGAATTAAGAATAATCATGTAGTACAAATAATGTGTACAATTTTCCTAGCATTCAAAACAAAAACTGGATAAAACATTCTTACCATCTCTGAGCTTATTTTTTCTCTGAGTCATCTAGCTAAGAAATCACAGTAAAAGTTCCAGCTCAGGCAAGATAGGAACCTTTTACATTAATCATGGTATGCACAGTGTAACCAGTGAATATGTGTACTCTGCACTAAATGTCATATTTTTAGAAATGTTATTTGGCATTGCAAATGGCCAGGAGGTATTACAGAACTGATCTTCAAATGTACCCTTTGTTCTTTGGAGACATCATTTTAGAGTATGAGTAGCATTTACAATGATGATTACCAAGTCTTAAGGATAAGCTTGTGAAAAGGTAGAACTTTATTTGCTCAGCCTGAATTCACACATAGACAGCTGTTTTATGTTTTCCAGAGTCACACCAATGGAAAGCTGAAAAGTCATTCTTAGAGTAAAAAAAAAGGAAAAAAAAATCTTCTAAAGGAGAAAAATTTTCTTTAAAATAATATGGATTTAAATCTATTAAAGACTAAGTATTTAGGAGAGTCTACATTACATCTGCTAACTCAAGGAAGAAAAAAAAAATATGAATATGTACCAAAATAGTGGGAAAGTAGAAACCAGAAATAAATTAAAATAATTTCTTCTATTCATTGTATTTTTTAGAGACATAATTTTTAGAGTCTTCATGACATTTTAAATTAAAGAAAAATATTAAAATATACTAAACATTTAGCTCATTCTCCTTTAGCAACACTGTCAGGATAATTACTGACCATAAATAGAGTCCAGGAATTCTGGTATGATATGTATGTATAGGGTATGAATTTATAATATATCTCTCTATAAAAACATATAAACACACACACACATATATATACACACATGTATTCTATATAGCACCAAGGAAGTGCCCTGTATTGTTATATATAAGTAGTATATAATTCAATAAATCTTAATTAAATGATGAAGTCATAACTAGTAATTTTGGTGCTTGGGCAAGTTGGAAAAAAAACTTATCTGTAACTCATGATGCAAAAATAATACAAAAAGTAATGAGTATAATTTTGGTTGAGCAAAACAGAATTAAATGATATAACATTGCTAAATCAATTCATGCAATAATAGTTACTATCCCCTAAATTTTGGTGTCCTTAGGCAAAGCTTTGCTTACCCTAGCTTAGTTACAGCTCTATTAAATGAATAAAGTGTAGTAGGTCTGGTGTTTGTTATTACTGAGGACACATATACACACAGAAAAAAAATGAAATGTAAACTTTGCCTTCAGAGAGCCCAAAATTCTGATAGAATTGGGTGTAATTGGGTATTTATATGGACATATGCTGTATGTTGATTTGAGAAAAAAAGTGATAAGTATATTATGGAAGCAAGAAACTAAAAATAGCTTATATTTTAGATTGCTTATATAGTTAGACTGGCCTTCCTCATAGTTATCTATCATTTCAAATTAATTGAATCCTAGACTTTGTGACAAATTGAACTTTGGTGTAATACATGATTTCTGCTATTGTGAGAGTTTCCTGATTTCAGAGTAAGAAGCAAGGCAGGAAGACTAACACAAACAACCTCAAGAGAACAACAAAATGCAGTACACAATAAAGTGCTATATGTAGTAAAAATCATATATTTCTAAATCTACTGAAAACTAAAGACTTAGGGAAATCTACATTACAGATGCATTTCTTATAAGTAAGTCAAATTTATGACATAATTGTTTCTGCCAATGTTGTTCTCAGGGGAAAAAAAAGATTGCCAGAACACTTAAGTTAATAAAGAAAGATTTTCATATATAGAACAATCTCTTCTATAAAAAAGGAACATTATATTATGGTCAGACAAGTGAATGCAATTTTTAATGGTGACTTAATTTGTTCTATTGTCAAATTCATTATTTTATTGGTAGTGCCAGTAGAACAACTATTTAACTCTATTTATACAATAAGGTTTCTAAGAATGAAGAATAGTAGATATGTCATTTTGTAAATTTGATCCATGAGTGTAGGCAATCTGAATCATCCTCATTTCCTTCAGTTGCTCTACTGATTCTTCAGAGGTTTTGCTTACTTTATTTATGTGAACTAAGGTCTTCATGTTGTGTTTCTTTATGCATATGCCTTAATGACCTGAGTTCTGTTAGAATTTTTGGACCCACACTCATTTTTAAAAACATTTTTCTTACCATCTGTCAAAAGCACAAAAAGCTTATGAAATTGTGAAAAATCTGCAGTTACATACAGACTATGTTATGTCATGGAATCAATACATGAAATCAGATTTAATGACTGAAAGACCTGTGTTCTTTTAAGGTTAATTGAATTCATCAAGTATGAGTGAAAAAATCCATTTAAGTAAAATGATTTTCCTCTAGAATTTCTAGAATATCAGTTTGTCCATGGCAATATACCAAAATTTTGTTCTCATTTATTAAATCATACTTTTAGTAATACAAATATTAAAAACTAAAAGTAAAATTATTGCAAAAAAGAATTCAAACCCCTCTTTTAAAAATAACATTTATTAATATTTTATTTTTTCTAATTGTACATCAAATAATTTTAATAATCAATTTTAATGAAAACTTTATTTTCAAAGCATATAAATGGATAATCTTCAACATTCACCCTTACAAAATCTTGTGTTCTAATTTTTCTCTTTCTTTTCCCCCTACCCTCTCCTCTAGACTGAAAGTAATCCAATATATGTTAAACAAGTGCAATTATTTGATATATACATATACATATATGTGTGTGTGTGTATGTGTGTAATTATCATGCTGCCACAAGAAAAACCAAATCAAAAAGGAAAAAAAAATGGTAAAGAAAAGAAAATGCAAGCCAAAAAATGCAAAAAGAGTGAAAATACTATGTTGTGATCCACACTCAGTTCCCACAGTGCTCTGTATGGGTGTAGATGGTTCTCTTCATCACAAGATCATTGGAAGTGACTTGAATCATCTCATTGTTCAAAAGACCAATTCATCAGGATTGATCACTGTATAATATTGCTGTTGACATGTGCAATGATCTGCTGGTTCTATTTACTTCATTTAACATCAGTTCATATTAGACTCTCCAGAGCTTTCTGAAATCACTCTGCTGGTCATTTCTTACAGAGTAATAATATTCCATAATATTCATATACCATAATTTATTCAGCCATTCTCCAATTGATGGACATCCACTCACTTTCCAATTTTTTACCCTTACAAAAATGGCTGCTACAAACATTTTGGCACATGTGGCATGTCTTTACTTTCTTTAACATCCCTTTGGGATACAGACTCAGTAGAGACACTGCTGGATCAAAGGGTATGAACAATTTGATAGTCCGTTGGGCATAGTTCCAAATTTCTCTCCAGAATGGTTGGATCACTTCACAATTCCACCAACAATGTATCAGTGTCCCAGTTTTCCCACATCCTCTCCAACATTCATCATTTTCTTTTCCTGTCATCTTAACCAATCTGAAAAATATGTAGTGATACCTGAGAATTTTCTTAATTTTCATTTTTCTGATCAATAGTGATTTAGAGCAGGAGGCAAATAATTTTATATAAATTATATATGTGTAATCATGTGAAAGAAAATACATACAAAAAAGATACCAAAAAAATAAGGGTTTTTAAAAAGCATATTTTGATCAGAATTCAGATATTTTAGTTCTTTCTCTGGAAATGGATAGCATTTTTCATCAAAGTCCTTAAGAATTGTCTAAGATTATTGTATTGTTGAGGATAGTGAAGTCATTCACAGTTGTTCAATGTACAACATTGCTGTTATTATGTAAAATGTTCCTTTGGTACTGTGCCTTTCACTTTGTATCAGTTCATGTGAGTTTTTCCAGGCTCTTCTGAAGGCACCCAGTTTTTCGTTTCCTATAGTATAATAGTACTATATCATATGCTACAACTTATTCAGCTATTCTTCAACTTATAGCATTTCCTTAATACATTATATTTTGGACATAGTTTCAAATTCCTCTTCAGAATGGCTCAATCAGTTCATATACCTCCTCCAATAGTGGATTAATACCTCAATTTTTCCTCTCCTTCAATATTTGTTATTTTCCATTTCTCTCATATTAGCCAATTTGATAGTTGTGAAGTGGTACATAAGAATTGTCTTAGAGCATTTTTTCATATGCCTATAAATAGCTTTGATTATTCTATCTGAAAACTGCCTATTTGATAATATCCTTTGAACATTTATCAATTGGGAAATGGCTTCTATTTTATAAATTTTATTCAGTTTTCTATATATTTGAGAAATTAGGTTTTTATCCAATAAAATTGCTATAAATTTTTTCACAATTATGGTTATTTCATTATTTATTTTCCCCTCTATCTTATTTTCCACATTTATTCACCTTGTCCATGCTCAAAAGCATTTTTCTTTTGACTACTACTCCCCAATCCTTTATCCCCTTTTCTTTTATTCCCTTCCCCCCCACATTCCTATAGCATAAGACAAATTTTATACACAACTGAGTGTATATGTTTTCCTTCTTTGAATGAATTCTGATGAGAGTAAAGTTCATTTGCTTCTCACCATCTCCCTCCTTCATTGTAAAAGCGCTTTCCTACCCCTTTCATGTGAAAAAAAAAATTATCCCTTTCTACTTCTCTCTTTCCCATTCTCTCAGTGCATTCTCCTTTCTCACCCCTTAATTCTATATTTTTAGATATCATCCTTTCATATTCGACTCATACCATGCCCTTTATGTATGTATATTCCCTCCAATTGCATTAAAAATAAGAAAATTCTTAGGAATAACTGTCATATTCCCATGCAGAAATGTAAACATTTTAACTTTATTGAATCCATTATGATTTTTCTTTTAGGTTTACCTTTTAATGCATCTCTTGAGTTTGCTATTTTTTAAGTCAAATTTTCTATTCATCTCTAGTCTTTTCATCTGGAATATTTGAAATGCCTCTATCTCATTGAATATCTATTTTTACCTGAAAGTTTATATTCAGTTTTCTCTGCTTAGGTAAATTTTGGTTGTAATCTTAATTCTTTTGCCATCAAAAATATCATATTCTAAATCCTTAGTTCCTTTACTATGGAAGGCACTAAAATCTTATGTTATCCAATTGTGGCTCCATGATATTTGAATTGTTTCTTTCTGGCTATTTACAATACTTTCTCCTTCACTTAAAATCTCCGGAATTGGCTATAATATCCTAAAGAGTTTTTGTTTTGTTATTTCTTTCATGAGGTTACTCTAGAGTCTTTCACTCCTTACTTTACTTTATGGTTCTAGAATATCAGACAGTTTTCCTTTATCATTTCTTGAAATATAATGCCTAGGCTCTGTTTTTAAATTGTGGCTCTCAAGTGGTCCAGTAATTTTTAAATTGTCTCTTCATCTAAAGTATCATTTTCCATGCTATTGTTTTCCAATGTGATATTTCACATTTTCTTGTATTTCTTTTATTATCTTGATTTTGTTTTGTTTTCCTGATGCAATATAAAGGCATTTATATATTTAATACATATTAAACATATGTAAATATTAATATAAAGGCATTTATGTAATATAAAGTTATTAAGTTTCACTTGTCCAATTCTAATTTTTAAGGAATTATTTCTTCTGTTAGATTTTGTACTTCCTTTTAAAGGAACTCTTCTCTTCAGTAACTCTTTGTGCCTCTTTTACCATATGGCCTATTCTATTTTTTAAATTATTATTTTCTTCAGCATTTTTTTGTTTGATCTTTACCAAGCTGTTGACTCTTTTTCCCATTATCTTCTTGCATCACTTGCTTCTTTTCTTATTTTTTCTCTACTTCTCTTATTTGATTTTAAAATACTTTTTGAACTCTTCCAAGAATCCCTTTTGTCTCTAGGAAAAATTGATATTTTTTTTTCCTTTGAAGGTTTAGATGTAACAGTTATAATTTTGTTGTATTCTTCTGTATTTGTATTTTGATTTTCCCTGTTACCATGGTAATTTTCTATTATGTTCTTTTTTTGTTCTTTGCTCATTTTTCAGTCTATTTTTTAACTTTCAAGTTGATGTTGGGCTCTGCACCCAAAGTGGAAGAGCCATTGTCCCAAACTTTAGGTTTTCATGTAGTTCTTTTTAGAGATTGTTCTGTGTGTTGGTGAGTTTTCATTTCTTCCTAAGTGATATGATCTAAGGAGAGGTATATTTACTACTATCTTAATCTGTGCAATGGTCTGTGAGTGACCATAAGTAATCTTTTTCACCTTGGAACTGTGAACAGTGTCCCTGCTTCCTACAACTGCAAGCTCAGATATGCTAATGCTCCTTCTTTCCCTAGAACACTAACATAGAAATGCGACACGGATCCATGCATGAATGGAGCAACAGAATAGTTTATCCACTGACAGCAAAGAAACTCCTACAATCTTCTTCTGACCAGCTCTTTGACTGTGTTCTGAGAGCTTCAGAGGTTGCTCTTCTCAGCTGTTTCAGTTTTCCTTCAAGACCTGATGCTGGTTTGCTGGGATAAACTTTACACCAGACCAAGTTCTGCTATAATATGCTCTACTTTCAGCCCAGTGCAACAGACATTTCTTTTTTAACTTGTTTTCATTGTTGTCTTTTTATTAATTTATTTATTATACACATTGGTTTATTTAATCATGTTGGAAGAGATAAATCTGAACAAAAGGGAGGGAAAATAAAAACAGAAAAAAAAAAGAGGTGAACATGTTGATTTACATTCAGTCTCCATAGTTCTTTGCAGATGGCATTTTCTATTCAAAATCTATTGGGACTTCCTTGGATCACTGAGTCACTGAGAAAAAGCAAGTCTTTCATAATTGATCAATGTATATTTTTGCTGTTATTACAAGGTATTCATGGTTCTTCTTGTTTAACTCAGCATCAGTTCATGTACATCTTTCCAGGCCTTTCTAATATTAGCTTTTTCATCAATTTTTATAGAACAATAATATTCCATTACCTTCACATACCATGACTCATTTAGCCATTCCCAAATTGATGGGCACCTACCCTCTGAATATAGTTCCAAATTGCTCTCCAGAATGGTTGGATCAATTCGCAACTGCACCAACAATGCATTAGTTTCCCATAAAGGAAAATGAGCAGTAAAAAAGATGGAATAGAGAGTTAGGCATATAGAATCACAAATATATGGCATATTGATGTTTTGGAAGTATGTCAGTTTTGATAATATGAAGGCTCACCCTTAGAGCAATGGACCCCAGAAATAAAAACCCTCAGTATCAGTGGGTAGTGGAGATGACCACAGTGTAGATGTTGTGGTTTAAGATAGCCAAAAAGTTCATAGTGAGCTAGAGATGGTGGAGAAATCACAACTTCTCTAATGATTATAGATTCCTCATTTATAAAAATAAGATTGATAATATTTCTACTACTCATTTCACAAGGCTACTGTTAAAAAACCTTTTCTAAATTGTAAATTTAAATGGAAATCATCATTATCCTCAGTTTAGAAAATCTATTACAATAAAAGGGTCAGGGAAAATAACAAAATGTCCCTGAGGTTTCTAAGGGAGGAAGTATATTTGTATTAGAAGTGATAAGCATAATGGCAATGGTAGGGAGAGAAATACATGCTTCACCTAAGCATGAACTCAGACAGCAAAAGGGAACTTTAATGATGTGTGGAAAGAGTGATAAGGGTCAAGATTGGTCAATGCCTTCCCTCTGTTGATTATCATCAATTTATCCTGTATTTAACTTGTGTGTACATAATTGTTTACATGTTTTCTCCCTCATTAGACTGTGAGCTCTTCAGTGGAGTGATTATCTCTTGCCTTTCTTCCCATCCTGAGAGCTTAGTATAATACCTGACACATACTAAATACTTTATAAACGTTTATTAACTGATTTAGTTTATTGTGACACCTTACTGACACTTTATTTTTAAAGCTAGTTATTTTTCTTAATGATATTTCATCAAGTATGTTGAATATTTTGATAAATATTCAAAGAAATTATTGAATATTTACTCCATTTTATGTTACAAGGTTGGAATAAAGGAATGAGATTGGATACATACACATATGTAGCATGCATTTTTGGAAATTATTTTATCATTTGGGGACATTGATTATAACTTGGGACTTGTATTATTACTTATCTTCCTTTGTATAGATGAAGAAACGGAGACTCAGAAAGACAGATTTATTCATAATTAATTGTTGGAGTTGGGACTCAAGGGAGATCTTCTCCTGTAGCTTTTCTTCTGTGACATATCTAGTATCACTTTTCTTCCCTATACTTTAATACTTTAGAAGGAAAAGTCCAGAGTCTTTTGATTACAAAGTACTGGTACTAGCCTAGTAACATTACTAGAAAATAAGGTTCTTTTCAAACAAGGAATCTAAGAATCAATAATAACTCAAAGGTTACTTTAAGTTTCTGACAGTTTCCTAACAGCGTGATAACAATACTTTCACTATGTATGTATCTCTCAGTATTGTGAAGAAGCCCTTTGTTTCAAACTTATATATACCCACATTCCACTACCAACAGTCCCATATTAGTATGTTTTTAAATATGTATAAAGAACTCAGTAGAGGTCTAGACAGTAAATTCAGTGTTTGAATATTTCCAGCTCATTGTAGAAAAACAAAGTAAAATACAAAAGTTAGGCACAAAAAAAACTGTTACTGGAAACTGTAGGTTATATTTCACAGGTCAAATTGCTGTGCTCCCTTTCCTTTGTCAAGGTAGCTTTGGAATATAATGTCTAGGATAACCAATAACCTCATTAATCCTTGACACCCATTGGCTCCAAGTGAGAGGGTTAGAACCAAAGTACTTCAATTAAACCATACTCAGAAAATCAATTTCATTACAGTTAAAATGATTTATATTTGTTTTAAATGATAGAGTAAAAGACAGAGAAAATTAATACAGTAGTGAATATAGCACCATTGTCTTTCAGAAATCATGAAGTCTGAGAAAATTTCAGTAATTAAGCCCTCTATTTGAAGAACAATCCCACTGACCGTCTCTCACTATTACATGAATTAACAATACTCCATCACAAAATAAAAGAACAAATATTAAAAGAAAATATCTATAAACTTTCATAAGATAACTAAGACTAATAGGCAGCTAGGTGGCTCTATAAATAGAGTGCTATGGAGTCAGCAAGTCCTAAATTCAAATCCAGACTCAGATAATTACTAGCTATGTGATTCTGGGCAAATCACTTTGACCTTGTTTGCCTTAATCCCCTACTGAAAGAAATAGCAAACCACTCAAATAACTTTGACAAGAAAACCCTATGGACAATATTGGCCTGCCCATGGAGTTTATGAAGAATCAGAGTGAGAGTTGGATCCAAATAAGTGACTGAACAATAAATTATAGAGTACAGATTTGATTCCATACTTTGACAGAACTATAGTGTTAATAAAGATGACACAGTATATGTGATATGTTTATATGTGCATATATATACTATTGATATTGATAACATACATGATATAATGTTTAAACTCTTATCCCCTAATTAATTCAGATTGTTTCATAATATTCAGATTTATTGAACAAGGAAAGATAAAACATCATTACAAAAATAATTATTGAACAAATTAAAAAATAACTTGAAGAACAAAAACAAGATATGGGTAGGAATGGGTTGGGGGCATGGAACATATTATTAGTCAGCATTAGGTGAGGTGTTTTGAGGTATTGGAAAAGATCATCTCATAAGGTTCACCATTTGACCTTGAGAATTAAAAGTAAGAGAAAAAATAAAAGGTAAAACTAGTCTTTAAAGCATGTTAAAGGAAAAAATAATCTGTGTTTGATTGTGTGATTGATCTCTCAGTTTGTCTTCACAGCCCCATTGTGATGGCTAGAACAATTTTGTCTTTATTTTAGTTTTGCCCCACCTGATTCAATAAAACTTTAAAAATAAGGAAAGAAATAAAACTCCTCTAAACTCTCTTACAAGTATAGTCATACTTTCAAATGAGTAATAGTTGATCAGAAGTTGAAGTAAAGGTAGTGCTGGTAGCAGGAGGACCTCTGAGCCACTTCTATTTTAAATCTGCCATATCTTATGCAAATTAATAGAAAATTAATAAAGAATCTTCTTCCTATTATAAAAAAAATTAGCACATAAAGGATATTTTCCAAAAATATTCACTTGTTTGATATAACCAACAAAAGAAATGCATACTAAAGAGACATTGTGATATTGTCATTTATAAGGCTATAAAAACAGACATACAACAAATAAAATTCTACATTCAAAACTGTTTTAGCTCAAAAGGAACTTATTATTATTATTATATTTTAGCATTGTAACATGTTTCCTTGAACCAAAATAGTAAGTTATTTGTTGGGCATGCATAATGTGTTGAATGTACTATAAAGGTATCATATCACTTCATGAACAATTAAGTCAGACACTTGAATTTCTACATTGTATTTGTAGTACCTAACAAAGTGTAAAAGTACTTAATAAGTCTGTGTTGAATTAAACTCAATGAAAATGGTCAGCATTATTCTTTTTCCTTCCTGGATTAATTTTAATTTAGCAAGTATTTAATAAGTATCTATGTTATAACAGTATTAGTGCCACAGAGACAAAAATGAAACATGACCTGATTTCAATAGAGTTAGATTATTTTGAGGAAAACAACATAATAAATGATAAGATTAGTTAGAATCTACACAAAGTGATTGGGAGGACACTAGTGGTAAGAGAAAGAAGGATCATGATAAGCTTCTTGTAAAATGTACCATTTGAACTGAACTTTGGATGAAGAGGGAGTTCATCTTAAACACAAGGAACATTCTTCACAAACCTCTGAAACCTAGAGATAAAATATCTTATAAAAGGAAGTGATTTGGCATTGATGAGATAACTAAGAGAGAAAATGAGAAAAATGAAAAGGATTCAGATCAGAGTTATAGAATAAACACACATGCACATACAT
Organism: Antechinus flavipes; assembly: GCF_016432865.1. NCBI lineage: Eukaryota > Metazoa > Chordata > Mammalia > Dasyuromorphia > Dasyuridae > Antechinus > Antechinus flavipes. Next base: position 91,756,384 of record NC_067400.1, read on the forward strand.
GTACTTATATGACATGAATGGTGCTCCTCTAAAGGAGGAATAAGAAGAAAACCAGGAAAGAAGAAAGGTTGCTTCAGAAGATAAATAATGAGAGAAAATCTTTGTTGGTCTCTAATGGGAATGGTATAGAGGAAATATAAGCAATATATATATATATACCAAAAACCACAACTCAAATCAAAACACAAAACCAACCAAACAAACAAACAAAAAGTGTTTAAGAAAGTGGTCATTAAAATAAGTTCTTGTTATATAGTAGGATCCATGAATTTCCACAGGATTCTGATCGGTGGTCCTTTGTATGAATAGATCTGACTTATGTCCCACATATCCATGAGAATATATTAATGATGACCTTGTTGTCATATGGGGGAGAAAAAAAATATTGACTTCATCAGTGTTTAAGGCATTGTCAACTAAGTAGCTGAAACTTTTTGAAGGAACTAGTTATAGGATCTAGAAATAGAGAAAACACAAATGATACCAATAAGTCAGGTTAAGTGGGGGAATTATGGAGTAAAAGAATACAGTGAGTTAAGATCCAAAAATCCAGAGAATAAAAGAACATATTTGCCATTTTATTTGGCCATTATCCTTACTTCTTTTGTGTGGGTGAACACACAGCTGTATGCACTGCTACTAATTTTAATGTTGAAAAAATATTTTGTAAATGAAAAGAATTTTTTTTGTTCTTTAACCATATATCTTTTTAGATGCATACATAGCATAAATTAATGGTGAGGAATGAGATAAACACTGAAACCAATAATTTTCTCTTTGCCATGTAAGTTAAATTCAATTTAGCACTACTATTTACAAGGTATTCTGTTTAGAACAGTGGTTAAAAAAATGAAAAATGGCACAGACCCCTGCCTTCAAGAACCTTATAATCTACGAGAAATTTACAGTTAACTTTTTTTCTTTCTACAAAATGTAGGACCATAGAAGAGGCACTTTAAGGTATTTTTGCAAGACTCCAAATGACACTCTCAGATATGTTTTCCCCTGTTAGGAGGATACCACAGTTTAAATCATATTTCTATAGAATATGGTTGCAGTTAAAGAGATATGCTAAAAAGTTTTAGAAATTTTCCCATTTAATAAAAGTCAGGCACCACATTCAGGAAATAAAGGGTAAACTTTCAAACTTAAAACATATTCTAGCTTTGAAACTGTAAGTGAGAATGTAATGATTATTTTTTTGGCAAGACAAAAAGTGTTGGCAAAGGAAAAAAACTGGTACTTCTCTGAAGGACTCCTGAAGTTTCAGAGGTGTGTACTTGAGGATGCTTTGCATAAAATAGTTTTAATTTCTATCAATGCATATTGGATGCTGTGTTTTATTTCTGATTTTCCTAGCAATTCTATTTTATGTATTGCCCTGTATAAGGATTATTCAAAATAGATGAAGTACTTTCTTTTTCTGAACCTCCATACTACTTTGTCTTCTTTGTCAGTTTTATTTCATTTTCATAGTGTTTTTCATTCTCTAGCCATTTGTATACATTTCAGTTCTCTCCTACTATACCATAGCAATAATAACAATTGCTCACCATTACTCTATGCAGAGATTGAGTTACAGTGAACAGAGTGGTAAAAATTCTGGACTTGGAGTCAAGAGATTTGTGTTTCAGCTCCACCTAAGACATTTAATTAATTATACATTGAGATAAATCACACAATTTTGTAAAATGCTGTTTTTCTAGTGGGTTCTAGGTTCTTGAAATTAATTACACATGAACTATGTATTATTTTGATAATAGTGTTGAGGAATGAGGATGCTCTAACAACAATGGGGGTCCCCAAACCAGTGTCACAGGTTTTGTGAAAGAATTCAGTTCCAATCTCCAAGGAGAAGTCTTTGGCAGAAATAGGTTTATTATGACTGAGAAGTCTCTCAGTGGGCTAGTTCCTGATTAAGAATTAGCAAAGGCTGGGATACAGAACCTTGATTTTTATTTAGCCTTCTATGGCCCAAATCTAGGGAGTGATCTCCAGATGAATTGAGGGACTAATTTCTAGGTCAATAATGGGTAGTAATTATGCCCCAGGCCAAGATCTCCAAATCAATTGTAAGTGAGGATTATATGGGAGTTTCCCCTGGGAATCAAATAAGAGGGTAGGGATGCTTCCAAAGAAAGGGAGGGGTTGAGATTCGGGGTTTTTCCAACCTAGGTCTACCCCCACCAAAGATCAAGGGTACACAGTTCTATTACATTAATATCTTATAGTATTATTGTAAGGAAAGAGCTTTAAAAAACTTAAGATGTTATAAAAGTGTCAGTCATTATCGTTATTGTAATGTAGAAAGAACCTTGATCTGGAAATGAGGGAATTTGGTTTTAATGTTGATTCAGCAACCTTATATGACCTAAGAAGTAACTTAAACTCATGAAAAGTAGACATTTATCCCAACTCATAACCTGATATAATCTCCCTAATAAGTAGACATCTAATTTTGAAGACCACCAAAAAAAGAGGAAGCTATCACCTCTTGAGATAGCCCATTTCACTTTTGGAAAATTCTCCTTGTAAGAGAGATCTACTTTACATCACTTCTAAATTCCCCACTTTGAAACCGCTAACATTGCTCTTCATTCTGGCATTTGGGGAAAACTGAACAAATTGAAGCCTTCTTGAATGAAATAACTCTTCAAATATTTGAACATGACTATCATATGCTTTCTGAATCTTCTTTTCTGCAAGTTAACTACTCCCAGTTCCTTCAATCAGCTCTCATGTGACTTGGAATGAAGGCCATTTGCTATGAGAGTTGACTTTCTTTGGATACTATACAGTTTATCAACATCCTCAAGGGATCAAAAGCATCCAAATCAACTGACTTTCTTTTACACTATGCTGTGTCTTCATCTGTAAAATGAGTTGGTTGGACAAAATGATTAATAAGCTCTCTCATTTGGTTAAGAATGCTGTCATTCTAAATCAGTTTCCATTAGGCTTTTCTTAAGAGCTAGATGAAAGTTTTTGAAATAAGGAAAATATCACTGTATTGCTTAAAGATTCTCAGGCAACATTAAAGTTAAATTATTATTGTTATTCTTATTCTTTTCTCGTTCCTTTTTATATAATCTCCCTTTGAACTAGATCACCTGGAGCAGAGACAATACACAATCTCTGGAAAGGTTAAGGTCATCTGAAATCTTTGTGGGACTTTAAAAGAAGAGATTTTTTCTTTTCTTTTTTGGAGGACTCTGTAAAATAGTCTTTTCCAGGCCTTTTCAGTGTTTATCAAATTTGCTAATGGTCTACTAGTTACTCTCTCTCAATATATGCATGCATCATTTAGCATTCATTTGTGATAGTAGTCTTTCTAAATCTATTACATTTAAGTGCTTCACTTTTTGGTGGCATTCAGGAAAAGGTGGGATAATAAAAAGAAAAACAAAACACAACAAAATTATTTTTTTAGGGTCTAGATCCCAAGAAGAGAATGAAAAAAAAAAAAAAAAGAAGATGCAAAGTGAAACAGATCATGAATACACAAATGTTAAAGCTGTTAAATTACTACCTTTAAGTAGAAGTACACATAGGAGATGCGGTTAATTTAACAGTAAAATGGCTAAGGATGACTGAGGTAATGAAGTTTATTGAGAGTACTTTTAATTCTCATTATGCTCTCCTGAGAAGACTTCTGAGCAAAGAGGACTACTCAGTTTATAAAAGAAACATTTGTTTAGCAAATGTCTGTGTGTCCTTGTTCACTAATAGATTTTCTTTTAAAAGTTTGACAATGTCTGGGGTTGGGGTTGGGTGGGGAATGTCTGAATGCTTCTCTGATTTGGTTTGACTGTGAAAGGAAGTCAGGAGGGATTGATCAGTGTCAAGAAATAACTAAGGAATTATTTAAGCAACTTTTCATGGATGTGTGGGTTGCATAATTTAAGACTGTCCTGGGGCATCTATAAATTATGCATAGGTTTTGTTTTCTTATTTTACATTTTTAGAGGAGAGAAAGACACTTGATTCTGCAAATTCTATAATTCTGGCACATAAGCATTACTGAAGTATCTACTACAGGCTGAGAATCATTTCTATTAGTGCTTTCAGAGTAGCCCAATCTCAACTCAATCAGCACAAGGTAAATGAGAATTTCAACCAGGGTCTTCAGTTTTCTTGGCATTTGAACATTCAATTGTGAATTGGAAATAATTTAAGTATTTCACTGTGGGTTTTTTGGTTTGTTTCATCTACTTCTGCATCTCCCCCCTAATAGTTTGAAACCATAAGAGATTTTAGTAGAAATAAAGCAATTGATAATGCACACTTTTTGAATTATCTATAGCCACAAGAAAAGAAAACGTATACACATTTAAATGACACTGAAACTTTATCTCAAGTCTTCAAATTGGTAAAGACACAAAAATCCACAGAAGTATGATTAAGAGAAGGAGCACCTTTGTTGTAGATATAATTAAGTGGTATAAAACCATTGTGTTGTGCCCCAGTTCCCTTTTATTGCCCTGCCTCGGTTTCCTAAATCCACCTAGTTGCAACCCCTCCCCCTCCTGACCATTAGGACTGATATACTTTAGGGCTAGCTATTTTAAATTATAAACTGTAAATGTGTAATCTCAAGATAAGGGGGAGTTCAGACATTCTGGCTCCTAAGTCCTCCTAAGTTATCAAGAATTTATGGTCCTCACTCCCCACCCTGTCAGAACCAGATTGATAGTATATCCTTGGAACTTCCTGCCATTTACCAGTGTTTGGACTCCACCTCTTTCTCCCTGATCTATAGAAACATATATAATTCATTGGAACCTCACTTCGATGCTGACTGCCTTGAGACATCAGCCCTGGGACCAAAATGGATCCTTTGGTCCCAGAAAAATCTCTCCCTCTCAGAAATCCAAATAAAATATTAAAAAACTCTCTAATCTCTATCTTTTCTCAGTTTCTCTGGCATTACAGTATAAAGCAATTTTAAATTATGTGAATGAGCTACTAAACTGCTTCTAATCTTTAATCCAGGTCTTTACTATTAAGCATATATCCCAAAGGGGTAAATACAAATTAGGGAAAAGGTCCTATATATACCAAAATTTTTATAGTAGCACTTTTTGTTGTTACAAAAACTTAGAAACAAAATGAATACTGGTTGATTGAAGAATAGCTAAACAAATTGTGACTTATGTGGTTTATGATGTAATTGAATACTATAGTATTGTAAGAAATGAAAAAAATCAGACAGCTATAGTAAGACCAAGATACATGGATAGAGAGCAAAAAAGTCAGAATTAGCAAAACAAAATAAAAGATGACTACAGTAATAAAAATGGGAGTAAAGTATTTATAAAATTGATAAATTTAGAACTAATCTAATGACCAATATTCATCCTGTAGAAGAGATAATGGAATATACTTCCAATTTCTTGTGGTGGTTGTTGTTTTTACTTTTTTTTTAAGGTTAGAAACAATAGCTGTAATAGTTCTTGTGTCTTGTGAGTAGAGAAGAGACATAGGGACAATTACCACCTATTTTATCTTGACTAAGTCAATTTCCTCTCCTTTGGTTTCAGTGTCCTCAACTATAAAATGAGCTAGTTGACATGGAAGCCCTCTAAGATACTGTTTTTGCTCTGAATCAATAATTCTATAGGGTTTTTTTTTTTTGACTATGATGTTAAAAAAATAAAAATTTTCAAAAGTGAATATGAGCATGTATACTTACAAAATACATATCCATCATTTAAAATACTGAGTTCATTAATTTGAAACTTCCCCTAGCAATGTGGATCACAATACAGCTCTATTTATCAATTTTATGATGCAGCCAGGTGGTACAACAAATGGAGTAAGGGAGACCTAAGCTCAAATCCAGCCTCAAACACCAGTTGGGTAAATCATTCAACCTTTGTTTGTCATTGTTTTCTCAAATGTAAAAAGTTGATTATAATAGCACCTCCTTCACAGGGTTATGAGGATTAAATGAGATAACATTTAACAATACCAGTGTCTGGTTGGCTGTAGGTAGTTTGTGAATGTTTATTCTTTTCTTCATTCACTCATTTCTCTCTCTCTGGATCTGTCTCTTTCTTTCTGTCTGTCTGTCTCTTTCTCTTTCTGTGTCTCTATCTCTTTCTGTCTCTCTCTGTTTCTATATCTGTCACTCGATCTCTATCTTTTCCCTGTCTGCCTCTGCCCCTGTCTCCCTGTGTGTCTTTCTTTGTCTTCATATATTTGTCTATCATTTATCTATCTATCTATCTATCTATCTATCTATCTATCTATCTATCATCTCTCTCTCTTTCTCTCTCTCATCTATTTCCTTCTATAAATTAACCAATATGAACAGAGTCTGTTTGGTTGAGGAATAAACTAATTTATCATCTGCATGTTGGTCACATGGTAATGAATTGAAGGATAGGAGGGGCAAATCTATATGTAGCACAAAGAAAAACACATTTATGTGTGTGTATACACACATATACATAAACACAGATATTTTAAAAATTTCTATAATTTTTATCCCAATATGGGACTTGCATATTATATAAACCTCAGCACCCATTTTCCTGAGTGTTTTAAAATGAAATAAAAGAGTTGTCTGTGAATATATATTCTGCCATGACATGAGATATGTGTTTTTCAAGGACTAAGAATCTTCCTTCTCAGTAAACTCACCCTCAACCCTTTACCCAGTAAGAATATATGGCTAAACAACAGATGGTATGAGACTGAGAATCTGGAGGAGAAATTCAATGTAATGATTTTATTTGCTTGGGTCACTTAGCTTTATAAATCAGCACATCGGAGCCCATAATTAGTTAGCAACATAGGGCACTCTGTTTAGCCAGTTACCATTTAAAGGACTGGCATCATGAAAACATTACTTTTAGGTTACTTTTAATTACAACATTTTGGGACATGGATACATGTTTTAATTGTCTCATTTTAAATTGAAGCCAAAGTTTAACAAGTTGATATTTATAAGGGATGGGATTTCAGATCCTATAGACAGCTAATACTTTTTTTTTTTTTTTTTTTTGGAGGGTGGGGGGGATTGGTTATAGTTTTTGTGTCACTAGGTGGCAGCACGGCCCCATAATTTTAAACTATGTTTTGGGAAGCTTAAGCATTGCTTGGATGCTGCTACAGCTGCAGCTGATATAAATGTATAAACAAGCATAAAGAAGCTATAAGTGACATACACCATTATTATTAAGGCATTAAACAGAAAGGAAGCCTGAGCCCAGTTCCTGGCATTGTCTGTTTTGTTGGAGTCAGCGTTCTGCTGGACCAGCCAAGGAAGTAGCCTGAACTAAAACAAAAAACAAAAAACAAAACAAAAAACCCTGTCTCCTGAGCAAAGATAGGTATGGGGATCTCGTACCATTGTCCAGGCACATTCATCATTTTGCAAGATGGGTATTGCAGAACTCAATTATGCTTGGTACACCTGCAAGACATTTCTGTCGTCGATAGGTTGTTTGGGTGCTATTTGCCCAGAAATCTACATTCAAAGGAGCAATAGGACAAAGTAAGTCAGAGTATCTAAAATCTAGAATATTTAGGTATGAAAAAATGTTATTGGGTGGGAAAAAAAGAATGTATACATATATATAGCCATGTACAATTATATATGCTAACATATATGTAAAGTGTGTGCATACATAGATATAGGCTAGAAATTATGGAAATGGGTGAGAAAAAATGAATTTTAGGCACCTTCTTTTTTTGCTTGTTTTTGCTTTTTATTAAACATACTAAGTTCATACTTTCTCTGAACAAGTCACAGTTTAAACTTTCCTCACAGATAAAGTCTTAACAGTGAAATTGAGAGACAGATACTTGAAAAGGGGGAATAGACTGTTCTTTGTGTTTGGGGGAATGAATGCTTCTTGTCTTAGTTTTAAATAAATAAGCTCTCTTCTTTAATGGCAGTATTGGGGTGAGAAGAGGAGATATATGGGGTGGAGAAAAGGAACACAAATGCCAGTAGGTAGGGGAAGCAACAACAGCTGTAGTGTTCTTAGAAGGCAATAAGCCGTAGGTAGTATTCTAAGTTGATCCTGTTACATCTGCCATGGCAGCCGACACCTGTGTAGGGTGAATGGCATGCAATATTCCCCAAATGTCACTGTCCAACAGTGTCCACCAATTAAAACTAATAAACATTCCTTCCCACCCAGAAGGAGCACAGCCCACACAGCAAGCAGCAGCACAGACAATGACAGCATAATAAAGCATTAGTCAGAGCACTGGGCAGCAGGTGCACGGGGCTGTGTGGACGAGGGAGGGCACAGTGTGGCACTGGCATTGGGAGTGCCCCCCCACATACAGACACTTTGCGGGCAGAGCCAACTTATTTGCAAGTTTATAGCATTGAGGATTTGGCTGGGGTGAGAGCAGAGTGCATTGCACTTAACCTAGAGGGAGCAGACTGATCCCCTCAATAGACCTTAGCAATGAGCCCTTTCCTCCTGGCTGCCTCACCAAGTAGCCGAAGGGGCCAGCAAGACACTAGCAGAAAGGATGCTGGTAAGAAGCGTCCCAAAGTAATCCAGGCTGGGGGGCAGAAAAAGCATCCAAGGGGCCGTTTCTCAACTTGCTTTTGTTTCCCTGTTCCTGTAGCTATGCCTGTAGGCACTGGCAGTATCCTGGAAAGACCCAGCCTGTCACAGCTTGTGAGCTGAGCTAAAGGGAAGTTACAGAATAAAAGGGACAATAAAAGACATGAAACTGACAGGAGGTGGGAAAAACAACACCCCTAGAAGGACATGACCCTTAAGAAATGTTTAGCTGTTGAATAAGTAACTGGGTCTAGGCTGCAGTCAGAGATACTAATTAACCCTCAGCTTGCTGCACCTGCTTGCTTTGGGGCAGCTTGGGAGGAAGAAGCTGTAGGAGAATTATTTGCCGCTGATGGGGCTGAATCAGGAGGGAGAGCCCTCAACTTTATGGAACAGGGGAGCCCATGGATGAAGTTGTTTTTGTTGAGCTAATCATGTTGTGGGGAGCTCTGCTCCTCAAAGAGGCACTACAGGTCGGTTTTCCTCCTTTTAAATTGTTTTTCTACTAAATGCAGGATGGATGTGTTCTTTTTTCTGTCTTGTCACCGTGTAGTAACCTCTGCCAGTGTCAGCTTTCACCTCGGCTGGTTTCTACCAGGCTGCGATGTTGATGTCAAGGTTGTCAATTTCAAGGCATCCTTCTCTCCCTGACTCCAGCAGTGGAGCCTGTCACCTGAAGTTGTCATTTTTCCTGCTGTTAATTAACCTTGGAGCCAAAGTCATACAACTGGGGCCCCTTGATTGCATGTGTAAATGATCCCGGCAATCCAGGATCATGATGGTTCCCCAATAGTTGCAACTTGCTTTTCACATGACAACTGCCTGCCCTTGCATCTGTGTGGACATTTAGTGCCAATTCCATCTTGGACATGGATCATTTGGCAGTCAGGGTTCATATGTCACGACTCTGAGTGTCTGAGAGTGACCTTTTGGCCGATGCACACGTATATTTGTTGTGGCAAATTTTTTTCAATAAAAAAAAATCAAAACAAACCATCACCTTTTCTGGCTCTGTCACAGTTGCTCAGTCTAAAACTTGAAACACTGACCATAATTGCCACTTCAGTGAGGAGAGGAGAGGCATGATAGCAGGGACTATTTGGGGATTGTTTTCTCTACATTTCTCATAAGAAATTTATATTGATTAGATTAAGGTTGCTGCCTCAGCTTCCCTCATTTTCAGATTAGACATAATCATTTATCAATTCCCCTTCCTATTTCCATCTACCGCTGAAGAGAAAAATCTCCTTGCAAGGTCATTCAGGTGTAGGATAGAATGTCAGATAAGAAATGTAGGAGTTAAGGGTGAGGAAAAGCAGAGGAATATACATACATACAGACATACATAAATGTAGGTAAGCATCCAATTTGGATAAATATAAAAAGATGTGGAGCTGGTGATATATATATATATATATATATATATATATATATATATATATATATATATATATATATATATATTCGTGTGCGTGTGTATATGTATGAAATGTAAGAGTCAAGGGTGAGGAAAAGGCAGAGGAATATACATACATACATATTTAAACACATGCACATATCTAAATAGATATAAAAAGATGTGGAGCTAGTGATGTACATATATTATATAAGGTAGGGCAGTATCATTAGCTAAGGAGTTCAGAAGAGATATTGGGGAAAGAGCACATGTTTGGAACTTTAAAGCATCTTAGACATTCTAAGAGGTAAAGGTAAGGAGACAATTCATTTTCATAAAGAGGATAACCTGTACAAAGGAATAGAGATAGAACAGGGGATGTTGTTATGTAAGGAACAGTAAATCAACTAGTTGGATTAGAGTTTAAAGTGTATGGATGGAAATAATGAGAATAAACCTAAAAGAGTAGAGTAGAAGCAGTTAGGTGGAGCAGTGGCTCTTTCTGGCCTGGAGGCAAGAAGAGCTGAGTTTAAATATGGCCTAAGACACTAACCACATGAACCTGGACATATTTCCCAGAATTATTGTGAGATAAAATGAGTGCTTTACAAAGTCTAAGTTTATTATTATTATTAATTGCTATTTTATTGTGAAGAACTTTAATACCAAACAGTATAGTTTTTATGTTATCCTAGAGGCAATCTGAACTACTTATTGAAGAGGGGGGGATGCCATGGTTAGATATCACTTTAAGAATACCGTTTTGGAAGCAATGTGAGGGAGGGATAATAGAGAAAAAGACTAGAAGCAGGAGACATATTGATAGTAATAGTCCATAGTAGAGGTGGTAAGGACTTGAATGAGAGCTAGAGTATTATGAGTGGGGGCGAGGGGGAGGAGCATATACAAGTCATGTTGTGGAGAGATAATGTTTGGTACCTGGTTACAGATGGGAGGTAAAAAAGAATTAGAGATTACTGTGAAGATATAAACCTAGGTGGCAGAAAGGTGGTGATGCCCTTGACAGGAATTGGGAAGTTGGGAAAAAGTGATTTTGTCAGAAAGAAGGAGTGAGTTCTGTTTTGGACATATATGTTGAGTTAAGGTTAATTACAGCTTGTTAATTGAAAATGTCTAATGGAAAGTTGGTGATAGGGTCTTGAAGGTTAGAATAGGGACTAGAATTGGACAAATAGATCTGGAATCATTTGAATGGATATGAAAGTTGACCCTACAAGAGATGATGAAATGACCAAGAGAAGGTACAGAAAGATTAATAATCTCAGAATAGAGCTTTAGGGTTCATTCCCATTTAAAGCGATAGGAGTAAATGATAATTCAGCAAGGGAAGGGCTGGGCAGGTAAGAGAAAAATTCTGTGAGAAAAGTGTAAGGAAAACCAACATGAAAGAACTTCCAAGAAGAACATAAATATTTGTTCAGTTCTTACATCACACATTTGTTATGAGGAAATGTGTTTGTAAAATATTGTTCAATATAGAAATTAGATGAAAAAATATGATGTCCAGTGACTATTCCCATAAAACTTAAAAAAGAAGAGAAAGTAGGTGATACAAGGACAGTCAGGAAGAAAGACAGGTTCTTAGAGTTAGCTAAGGGAAATATTTGGAATCATATGGAACAGAGGTAAAAGAAATGAATTTGAAATTAAGGGATTTGGGTTTGAATTGCAGCTCTAACTTTTGTGACTTATATTGTGTTTGATTGCTGCCTACAAGGAATTTATGAGTAGGTGCCTGAACTCAGTTTTATAATCAAATGATTGGAAAGGGGGAAATTAAGACCTTCACTTTGATGTATTTTCACTAGAGTACAATCTATGGAGCATGAATATAACTCAGTTCCCTTGGTCACTTAAAAGGGATCCCTGTGAACAAAGTCGATGATGTTTGGGATGATATAACTAGGATGTGATGCAGAGGAAAGGTTTGTTACCAAGCCAGGAAGGGCAAAACTTTGAAGACTTGAACAGAATGAATTCTGTCTCTAGTAATCTCTATTTTCCTGTATGTAAGGATTCTGGAAGTCTCTGAATTTTCTTTAAGAAATTTTCAATCCAATAGCAATGGTAGCTGCTTGCACATGGCAGTAAACACTCCTGTATACGCAATCTTGAGTCTGGACCTCAGACTCCAGGCTGCCTCTTTTGCATTGTGTTTCTCTGCACAGATGACTAAAAAGTAGTCGTTAGATGGATTTCTAGCCTTGGCACCTGATTCCTGTATTTGAAAGGTTGGAAACTCCTAGATTGCTCTGTGAGCACTGGCTGCCATATGGAAGATAAGCTCTGCAGCCATTACAATGCCATTTCTGAGTAGAGAACAACCAATTTGAGGATGAATCTAACCCATATTTTGAGTGAGTTGATCAGATAGTGTTGAGCCAAGGTGGAGGTGAAATAATAGTCCCATACAATGTTTCATGTTTTAATATTTTAAATATCTATTTCTTAGGCGAGTATAATATGAGTTATGGGTTACAATTTTATTTTCCAAGTCTTTGTCAATGCATACTTATAAGTCTGTTGTATTGAAATGTTTTTTATCTTGAGATTATCTAGCTCTAAATGATATACCTTGTACATTCAGTATCTTTCTTGAAGGAATTCTGTTTCCCTCCCCTCTTTTTTTTCCTCTCCTCCCCTCCTTTCCTTTCCTCTCCCTTCTGTCCTTCTCTCCTCTCATTCCCATTCCACTGTTCCCTCTCCTGTGTCCTCCTTCTAAATGACATGATTTTAAAATTATTATTATGCTCTATTCTCTATCTTCCTTCCAGAGAAATCCTGAGAGGGTATATTTTGTAGGACAAGGGGACCAAGACATACAGGGGAGGGAGAGAAAGACTTTTTCAATAAGGAAAATACATTCACTCTTGAAATCTGACAGATCTGGTTTTCTTTGCCTTTCTTTTCTCCTTTTCTGAGCACAGATCAGAAATCAGAGACCAACAAATGAATCTTGCCAGCTCAAGAGAAAGCATAAGCTGAGGCACCAGTGGAACAGTGATAATTCCTACTGAAGTATATTTCTCCCTTTAGCCACAGTGGTAATATTTATAGCTAATAGGAGCTTTGTAAATCATGTAGTTCAACTTCCTGATTTTATGATAAGAAAACTGAAGTTCAAAGGGTGAAGAAATTTTCCCAAGATCAAGGAGGTATTTAGTCACAGAAAAGAATTTGAACACAGGTCCTGACTTCAGATTCAGCATTCTTTCTACTATGCCATGATCAGTCAAACATGTGTTGCATATGCATCCTGAAATATGTGTCTAGAGTCCTGTGGGAAACCCACTAGGGAAGGAAAAGGGAAAAAAAATATTTTGAGTCTCTTAATATGTTTCCTTCATTTATGCCCTTTATATATTTACATTTCATGTAGGATAAAATATAAGTTATATTTTACCTCATAATTTTATCATTAGTTTGGGTGCTTGCAAGGAAGATGGAAGCTCAAAGTACCCAAATCTAAAAATCCTAGATAGAAATTATCTTAGGATTTCCCAGAGCAAACTGTGAGTGGACACATAACAAAGCAAAGAGCGTAATCCACCTCACTATTGGACCCAGTCAGTTTAAGTTCAGAATATTGAGTTCCAAGCCACTGGTAATATTTTTATATAATGCATGTCTTACACAAAGCCATTATTATTTGACTTGAAAATCGACTACTTCTCTGTATCACAAATGGATCATGTACAAATACCCAAGTTAGTTAATTTCAAGAGCATTGGATTTTAAACAGTACATGGTTTATCCCAAGCATATTCAGAAAAAGTCATAAATCACTATGGTGACGGACTATATTGTGGTCCTCAGGGAAAAACGGAAAACCTTTGCTAATGATTTACAAATCTCCCAAATGAATTGGCATATTGACACAACTTGGTCCACAGCAGGGAATAATTGTGGTTCAACATTTATGAGTCCTAGAACAGAGGGAAAATCTAACACTGAAATCATGCCTGAAAGCAAAAAGCCATACTTACTGTCTATTCTACTATTAGTTTGTTTAATAGTTCTAAAAGAGAAATACCATCAGCATCCCCAGGGATCTTGCTAAACAAGCTTTCTTTTTATAATGAGGCTATACCAGTTAGTAACATTTAAAATAATCATGATAATTTGCACTTTCATAACACTTTTAATCTGATAATCTTCAGGCTTTTACAATCATTGAAAATATCATTAATTAAAAAAAAAACCACAAGCAGACAAAATCAATAGCTCCACATTACAGGTGGGCAAAGCAAGGCATAGAAAAATTACTGCTAACAAATACAGAATCAAAATCCAGAAAAAAAAATTGATAAGCTTTCCCCTACCATCTAGTATCACTGTTCTCTCCAGTGACTAAAATGTGGGTAATCATTATAATATCCATTAATTGGAACTCCGGGTACATAAAAAAGTATTAAATTATCATTTTAAAGATGGAAGATCCAGCTACAAAATCAAATTCTGTGTGTCAAGAGTTCCTGAAAGAGTTGAACATTCACTGTGTGCAGTCTTTTATAAGGGAAAGTAGCAAAATCTTCTGCTATGGAAAAGATTACAATCAAGTGGGTAGCATAGTCTTGATGGCATATATATGTATACATAAACATATATATTGTGAATGTACATATGTGTATGTGTGTGATGTGTATGATCCAAATCAGTGGTGTCTAACTCAAATATAAATTAAGGCTACTAAACTATACATAAAGATCGCTGAAAGCCATATATTGATTTACACTGTACCATATGTTTATATATTTCATTTTTATTCAGACATTAAGACATTCAAATCAGCTGGGAACTACATTTTGTTGTTGTAGTTGTTATATTGGATTTCACTCAGGAGTCTTGCGTCAAATGCTTGACATCTATGGACTATATGAAGGTAGGTTTAGAGAAGAAAGTAGACATGAGAAGTATCAGTTACTATATTATCTTCTTCAAACATTGCTTTTGTAATGCATTGAGATGCATGGATTTAGAATTGGATGGTACAGTAGAGATAAATGAGCCCAACCTCCTGATTTTACAAAGAGAGAAATAGATGTAAAAAAGTTTAATTGACTTGCCCCAAATCACATGGATGGCAAGCAACAGAATTAATATTTGAAACTAATTCATCTAATTCCAAATCTAGTATCTTTTCATTATATTCTGCATTTATTAAATGCCCACTGTGTACAAGTTAGTGTGGTTTATGTAAGCAATTTCAATTTTAGTTGATAAATTGCTATTTTGGCACACTCCCTTAGAGTTATACTCTTTATTTAATAATACAATGTACTCTAGGGACCTGATTTCCCTCTCAAATTATTCATAATCCATGCTTCGTATTAAATAAACAATGTTAATGAGAAAACCACATCTAGTTAGCTGGGGAATAGCTATTGATTCAATTTACATGCTATTTTGAATGAAACAGCATTGCATTAACAAGGTTATAAGATATTGTGTTGCCATTAATATCCTAACCTTAATTTTAGGAAAAATGATTATTCAACTTACATTGTAATATGTAAGGGAAGTAATGAGAAACCAAGATAATGGCATTCAATAAGGATAAGTGAAAGGTATTACATGTGGGGTGGAAGAGCAAACCAATCAAATACAAACTCATAAATTTACTTCCTATGAAAGTAAATTACTATGTTGAAAAGCAGCTGAGAAAAAATTTAAAAAATCATTAGGTACCATAATCTGAATATAACAGAATAAACTGCTGTGGGGGATAAAAAAGCAAACTATCCTACAATACATATATAGAAGTGTAAAATAATTTTTAACAAAGGTCAAATCATCATCCTATTGCTTGTGAATCAAAAAAGATTAGTGTGATATATATATATATATAGAAACAAGGTGTATAATATATTGTGTGGCATTAAAGCAACATGAATTTAATCATCTTCTTGCCATCCATCCTATATCTGGAACCTCTTGATCACCAAAACTCAGAAAAAACATGTCATAGGAATTAATTTCACCCTTTTTTGAAACTCCTACTTTGAGGTACATGTTGTTCTATTGGTAAGTTTGCAAATATAAAGTAAAATGTAATACTATATCTAGATTGTGCCAGCCATGCTGGGCATTTAGTCTGTCTTCTCATTTGTCTTGCCACTATTCATTTCTGCTTATCCCAACCTCATCTCTCTCAAGTCCATGCATATTCTGAGAACCATAATCAGAACAATAGTGCCACTGCAATTAAAGAAAAAGTGTTTTTCAATCAATTGCACTATGGTATAGATGAGAGTAGTTTTTGAGAGTTTTTAGAGGAAAACAGATGAAAAATATTTGTTGTCATGTTACCTTCTGCAAATATTGCTTTTGTAACTAATCAAAGTCTTTCATAGAATAAAGAGTTTAGAACTAAAAGAAAACTTAGACTATTGAGTCCAATATCTTCACTTTACAGAAGGAAAAAAAAATTAAGGCAAAAAGGCTAATTGGCTTATTCAAATAAATATCCTACTGGCCATCCCTCTTATTTACCATTTAAAAAAAAAACTGTCCCTTTCTACCTACTGCAACCCTCTATATATAGTCCCCCCACCTTTTAGGTTATAATGAAGGGCAGCTACATAGCACAGTGGGTATGGTGCTGGCCCTGAAGTTTAACCACCAGTATTTACTAGTTATTTGATCCTGGGCAAGTAACTTAACCCTCTTTGCCTCAGTTTCCTCATCAGTTAAAAGTATCTTTGCCAAGAAAAACCCAAATGGGATCAAGAAGTATCAGATATGACTGAAAATAAATGAACATTAAATTATGTTTCTTGAGGGAAGAAATTGTTTTGCTTTCATATGTGTAAACCCACTGCTTTTTCATAGTTTGGTACATAACAAGCTCTAAATATATTATTCATTCAATTCGTATATATATATATATATATATATATAGTATTTTAGATACACACACACACACACACACACACACACACACACACACACACACACACATATATATATAATGTATAACATTAGGTATATATGTATTCACAATATATATGCCACAATAGCAAGCATCCTAATTAAAAGAATGTCCTCCATTATCATAGATCTGAATCTATCTGTAAATATCTGTAAGATACTGAATAAATCTGAAGCATTTTTCTCTGAGAAGTAATTGCCCATAGTGATAGTAAGTATAAGAGAAGATATTTTAATCCAGTTTTTCCTAAATCCAAGGCTTAGCCTACATGCAATAGGTCATTTATACTCTCTTACTTTTTTGCAACATAAGTAAGCAATATTAAGTGGGCAAAACTTTAATGTTTCAATAAAACTCCTGGTTTTTGCTTTATTTTTAGAGTTTTCATATGAAAAAAATTAATAAAATTACTTCTTGATTTTTACCATGAAATGATTTTATTACAAATTAATAGGTAAGACTGTCTGTAAATAAGTATTAGAAAGATCATAGGGGAAAATGTCCTTCCAACTTCAGTTTTCAAAAGATAGAAGGAAATTAAACCACTCTAGAATATTTCTGACAGTAAATGTCTCAGAATTCAGAAACAGTTCTTTTGTCTGTAATATGTTGTTGGAGACACAAAGGGACATTTATGATTGATGATTATCTACATTCACATGAAATATAATTCCCAAACTCACAACTTTAGAGTAAAATGCACTTTCAATGACACATTTCCTTATCTACAATGTAGTCTTACTTAAAAATGTGTGTGTGTGCATGGAGAGTCATGTAAAATCAAAATATACGATATTGCTAAATTGAAATAAAGCTAAATTGTGATTTTAGGATCTTTCACAAACATATTTTTAATTGGGAGAAGTTTTAAAAATGCTTTCTTGGTTCTTGGACTAAGTTAGTAAGTAGACCTAAAGATAGATGAAGATTAGGAAAGAAAATATATTTGCTCCTGAATTTTAAAGAAATTTCTAGATGATGATAGAAGTATCTATTTCACAAGTTACCCCTTTTTAAAAATAGAGAGTGACTCATAGTAGAATCAAACATGTTTTATTAATGATTTTATATTTAGTGAATTTTGAGAAATTGTGCAGTGTTTTCAATTATCTTAAATGGATTGTCATTGTAAAAAACCTGTCTCTTTAAGACCAATTTCCTTCTGGAGGTTTTCTGTTGCTTTTTGAATGCCGTAATAAAATGATTTGGGGGATAATTCAAATTATCAAGTACCTAAAGGGCTAGATAAAGATGCATGTTGGGTTTTTGCAGTTTGTAGCCTATTGCCAAGGCCACTTACTTATCAGAAGAAATGTAAAACATATTTTGAAGGATATTTATGACCAGAAAAGGAGAAGGCTCATTCATATAGCAAGGATGAAGGACCAAAGATTGATAGCATTGAGTGACACATTTTAAGCCCTCAGATATTAAAAGAAGGGGAGGCCTTCAGCACAAAGATATGCTATAGAGACTTTATGATGAAAAAAATAATATAAGATGAAGATGTGGTAGGATTGTTATTTGCAGTGGTTGAGAGAAGAGGCAAAACTAATAAAATGGGCAATTTCTAGATAATACTAGAAATATTTGATTTCATAAATTACCATTTTAAAATAGAGGTTGATTCATGGTAAAATAAAAATGTTTTGATAAACATTTTTCATGATATTGAACCAAAACATACAATACCCTCAAATTAGGTTCCCTGTAAGGATTTAACATAATCACCACACACTCCAAATCTTCATACAATTGAGATGAATGATAGACCTTCTTTGAGCTCAAACTGTCCAAGAATACTATGTTAACACAAAACTCAGTGGCTTCTCTCAAAGGTCAAATTTAACTTAGGTAGAGTCATAATGTAGTGGAGGAAGTATACATAAAAAAAGAAAAATAAAATCAAAAGGCAAAGAAATAATAAAATAAATAAATAAAATTAGAAAAGCTATTTGGATGTTTTAGTGTGTTCCAGAATTGGGCTTTTTATTTGCATATGTATACTCAAAATTACCTGGTTAATATAATCTGTCTTTTGAGGGATATACTTATAGATCTATATACACACATATACATATGCATATACATACATATATGTGCACAATACTCTATATAGTATTAGTATAAAATAGCACTATATTATAGTATATACACATGTATATTTTCACTTATTCAAAATTTGTTTACTTTCAAGCATGAATTTACAACTAATAAAATCCTAATGATTTAGAAACTGTTGTTGATATTACAATTTTGAAAGAACACTTTAAAAGAAATCAAAGTTTCATTACATAAGAAGGATTAAATCATTAATGACCACTGATAATAGATACTGTTTTTGAATTTTTGAAATGTTTGTATTTTATAAATCATGGGCCATGAACTCAAATATCAGGTCACTTTATTTTTCTTCCACAAACAGATTCTTTCCATTATAACTTACTATCTAAATGATCATTTAAAAAGATCTTTGCTTAAGACAACAAACAATTAACTGCATCAAATAGAATTAGCCACTGAAGAACGATTCAGAGATTTTTTTTTTTTTGGTCATTCTTTCTTTTGTGAATCTTAACTTTTGTCAAAAAATTGCAGCATTGATATTAAAGTATCAAGTCATATTAGAAATTGCTTTACCTCTGGATAGAGTTTGCTTAAGAACTTTGTATCAAATATATTTCAATTTTAAATCATTTGTCTATATTGAATACATTACCTGTGACTCTAACACACACACACACACACACACACACACTCATACACACACACACACACACACACACACACACACACAGAATGTTGCACAAATCAATGCAATTTTAAATTATAAAAGCTTACATTTTTTGTTGTTCAGTCATTTTTCAGTTTTATCCAACTTTTTATGAGCACATTTAGAATTTTCTTGGCAATCATACTAGAGTGGTTTGTCATTTCTTTCTCTAGTTCATTTTACAGATAAGGGAACTGAGACAAACAGGATTAAATGACTTGCCCAGTAAATAACTGAGGTTACTGACTTGAACCCAAGTATTCCTGATTTCAGGCTCAGTGTTCTATCCACTGGGGCATTAAATATACACCTCTACAGAATTCATTCTAATATATAGTCACTAATTTTAATCCTGTTGTCTCTACAATGACTTCCCTTTCCCTTCACTTCAAGGAACCAATATTATTTGACAAATAC
This sequence comes from Antechinus flavipes, assembly GCF_016432865.1. Lineage (NCBI taxonomy): Eukaryota > Metazoa > Chordata > Mammalia > Dasyuromorphia > Dasyuridae > Antechinus > Antechinus flavipes. The sequence goes on from NC_067400.1 coordinate 91,776,456, forward strand.
CCTTTGCCTTTCAATATCTGACATCCAAGATCTCTTCCAACTGAAAAAAAAAATTCTATGTCTGGAAACTCTTTCCTATTGTTTCTTTACAATTACAATGTCAATCTTACATTTTTATTTTCTTATTGTTCTTCACTCACTTGAAACTTTTGTCCTCATAAGGAAAATTATAGTTTTACATTTTGATAATTCACATTTGACATAAGAATTCTCTGGTTGAGTATTCTTTCCAGTACTCCACATCATAACCTATTCTCATTGAGACAACTCTTATTCATGTCCTCCCATCAAAAGTATCTATTCAGGGTGTACATAAATTTGAATAGAGAATGGGGGAAAAAAAAACATTTCACTAATCTCTATCTGGGTTTACATTGTCAATTATGAATTTAGGCAACTAATTGCACTAATTAGGCTTTATAAGCCTGCCAAAGGAGTTCTTGATACACAAAAGGGTTAAGAACTTCTGCTCTAGATTACTTTATAGTGTGTTAATGATATAAAACATATAGGCTGTCTATTGGTTTCTGGTCCTATTATATTTTAATGATAGTAATGTCTGGAAGCCTAATTATTTCTCATATTAGAATATTTTCCCACCGATTGGTCATCTCTTCTTGGAAATTTCATTTTAAGGAAAGTTCCCAAGTACCACGTTTGCTTCTCTATTCTTTGGCACTCCTTTTTGGGCTTTTTTCACCACTCTGCCAACCTACCCCACACCCTGCTTTTCAGCTTCCTTTTTTTGTGCTGTCTTTGCCAGTTTGAATGTAAGCTGCTTAACGAGCTTAAGGACCATGTTTTTACATTATTTTGTATCCTCAGTACTTAGCACAGGGTCTAGTACATAGCAAGCAGTTTAAAATGCTTGAAGACATGACTTTACATTCATCATGTAATGATGAATATAAATTTGCCATCTCCTTTGAACCTATGATGATTTCTCTCTGTTGAAGTATTTATCTTTTGTTCATATTTGCTTTACTGATTAGTCATTATTGTGTTCTGTGTTTTTTTAAAGGATATATTTAATGTCTGCCTTTCTACAATAGTTTATGATTTATTTATATCATAATAAATGACAAATTTTTGTGTATGTACTCTGTGATGTTGAGATAACTTTATTGTATATATATTTATACACACATGTGAATGTTATGTGTATATATGTGTATTTCATATAAATGTATGTTTGCATGTATATACATTGCTTTAATTCAAAATGAAATTGTTTCATTGTCTATATGGAGAATTTAAGTATAATATTGTTCCCTTATTCATGATATACATTTTGACTGTGGGATCTCCTAAAAGTATGATTGAAAAATCTGCTTTTTTAAAAAATATTTGAAACACACTAAATTTATATCCTCAGTTTTGCCCAGTGTTGGGAATTTACATCTCAAATATGAAACATATGCAGTGAATTGTTGGGCTTTTTTCTTCTTATATATTCTGTCATTTTGTTTTATTTTGTCAGTTTAATCCTTTGACGTTATAGGCAAACATGATAAATTTTCTGTTCTCTTATGTTAATTTGTGTTGTTTTGTCTAACTTCGGTCAGTTACATATCACAGAATTTTTCTTTTCCTCACAATGTTTTCTACAAAGGTCTCACTTTTCTACCCAATTACCCTGTCTAAATTTCTAGAATATTCTTTTATGTGGATATAAAGAATCTCTATCTTCATCATCCCCTCTTTTTCTATGAAAAAATATTCCTTTATGACATTTTAAAAATGTATTAATTTAGTTTATCCACTTCTCCAACTAAAGTATAAAAAGAATTAATTCTTCATTTATTAGTTTTTTTATTGTTTTGTCTTCCTTATGAACCTTCTGCAACATGGATGTATTACAATTTCATTGTCTTACTCTCTTTTCCTTCTTGTTCAGTACAGTATGTGACTATCAATCATCAATACAATGGACAATGACAATACAAACTAGTTCTCTAGTAAATTTATTTATTTTTAATTCAAGTTGCTTTATGAATCACTTTGAAACAGAAAAATCAGGGCAAAAGGGAAAACCAGGGGAGAGATGAAAAAAAAAAAAAACACAGAAAAAAGAAGGGAACATAGCATGTGTTAATTTATATTCAATCTTTTAAAAAAAAATTTTGTAATTATTTGTAATATTTAACTTCTTCAGAGATTTGTCCATAAATGTCCTTCTTTATCTCTCAAAAGCCCAGAAACAACTTAAAAGTTTCAAACATTCTACTATTCTTTAGAAAAATATAAGCCATTGTGCTGTGTAGTGGAGCACCTTTCATACCTTCTTAAGTCATTTTGAACATCATGAGTATTACTTAGATCTAGTTTCTCTGTAATGAAGGAAATAAATTGCCCTGTTTGTTTGATTTGGAAATCCATCTTTTATCATTCATGATTCAATTCAAATATGGAGCTATATAGTTTTCAGGTGAAAACTGATCTCCTTTTATTTTTGAGTTAACATATTTCTGTTTCCTGGAAACTGATCTCCTTTTATTTTTGGGTTAACATATTCCTGTTTGTGCTTTTATTTTTCATGAAAAAGAATAATCTGGGACAATACAAACTATTTTCCCTTGGTATGTAAAAGGCTTCCTACTTATTCCTGTAATATTTTTATATGATATTGAAATTCTAAACCTTGGTTATAAAATTGTTGGTAAATTAAATTTGGATTTTTTTTTCTTCTTGTTTTCTATAGTTTCTATCTTGTATTGCTAATAGTTTATTTTCTTGTATGATTTTCTCATTTGAAAGGCTTTTTATTTAAAGTGAATTTTGCTACAACTTGTAACTTCAAATTCTAACATCAACGTTGTTTTAATTAGTAGAATGTTATATATTCTTCCAAACTGCTTGTCTTTTGCTTTTATTTCATCAACTTTTCTTTTAACTCAGCACTTTTGAATTTCAAAAGTGCTGATACCCTCTATGGAGAATTGATATATGTTGAGATTTTTTACCCTATATATGCCACTTTTGTTGAAATCCCTACTTTCTTTGCTTGCCAATTTCTATCATTATTTCTTATTTTAAATATTTTTGCTTGCTTCTAAAACATATTGAAAATTCTTGAAGTTGTTCTATACTCATATCAAAGGATCTTTCTTGTGACTCTTTTGTGAAATTTCCATTTTCATTAAGTATTTTGAGTCAATTTATCAAACTTTGTAGCATTCACTATATTTGAATATTTTATTTTTATACCTCATAACTTTGGAAGTGAGAAGTAATTAAGGTTAAGTAACCTACCCAAAATCATATGGTTAGGAAGAGCTAAGTGTCTGAGGCAGATTTTAACTCAGGTCCTCCTGTCTCCAAGGCTGATATTCTAGCCACTGTACCATTTACCTGCCCCAGTGTCATACTTTTAAAAAAAATCAATTTTTCTTCTTGTGTTTCAGTGATGAATTTTCTGTGATACCTAATTTTTTCTCTTATCTTAGCCATTTATTATTCTTTTCTTTATTCTGTTTTATATATTTCCTGCTACTAAAGGATATTGGAGAGGTTCTGGGCTTAGACACATTTCATTTAGTCAATCTTCACTCACTCCTTTCTTGTCATTTGTAGGAAGGGTAGAAGCAAGCCCAGACTGACTGCTCCCTTTTCTCCTTCCATGATCATAAGCAGACTACTGGACCCCAGTGAATTAATTGTCCTTCACTTGAGGGGTTGGGTCAATCAATCTGATTGAATCTACCAAAGTAAAACTTTCTAAGACGAGAAGAGACCATGCTGCAGGTATGAAATATTGAGGCATATCAATGTATCAGGGGGCAAGTCATTGTTTTTTATATTATACACACATGCACTGACATGCATGTGTACATATATATATATACATACACACATACACACACATACACACATATACTTATTCAAATATACAAATATATACATATCATGCATGTACATACACACATACATATGTGGTGTTTAGGGGAACTGGTAAGAGGCAAACATTCACGTGTATATGCACATACATGTATGTGGTGTGTGCATGTGTGCACATATCCATACATGCACATATAAATAAGCATCACAGATATGGGATGCATATATGCATGCAACATATACATGCATGCACACATATACACCAACTACACATACATGCACATACATACCACACCTGTATACATATATCATAATATACACATATACAGCATACATACATACATATGTTTTAGGATACCTGGGAAGGAGCAGACCAGCATATATGGATAGAAGTGTGTATATATGGGTACACATATACATCTACATATAAACATCATGTGTATGTATGTGTGTATGTATACACAGGGTTTATGTATGTATACATAAGGGTTTTAAGGTTCGCTTTCACCGTTAGATGAGGAAAACTGAATCCTAAAAAAAAAAAAGTGACTTGCCCAAAAATCCAATAAATAGAAGTGGAATTCAAACTCAATCCCTGTGACTTCAGGGGGACTATATCCACTATTCTGGACTGTTTCTCATCCCTTCTCTTTCTAGTTTCATCCATATGGAGAAAGGAACCGAACTATGCACTCTTATAAGACTTAGAAATGATCTCTTAAAAGAGAGACGGGGTGGGGGGGAGGAGAGAGAGAGAGAGAGAGAGAGAGAGAGAGAGAGAGAGAGAATGTGTGTGTGTGTTTGTGTTTAGGGGGTGTGGATAATAGGTATGACATTATGATCCTTTCTACCCCCTTCATTCTGGATTTCTGAGATTTTCTGGTACAATATAGACCCTAATGAAATACCTCCCCAATCAAAGCAGATCATCAACTGTTCTATAAAACTTCGAGTTAAAAAAAAAAAATTCCAGCACACAAAAAATGTAAGTATCTTGCCCATTCAGAGAGAACAGAAGAGAGATTTGAACCCCCTGACTCATAAACTGACTCTCCTATCTCCATAACTGTCCCCTCTCTACCTCCCATCCCCCACCCCAACCCCCTACTCTTTGTGAGGTAATGATACTCACAACCTTCCACCAGCCGGTCAGTAAGATTTTCTAAAAGGGGTAGGAGGAGGTCGCAGGAGGAGTGCTCAAGTTGGCAGCAGTTGTGTGAGGATTCCTATGATTTACTGCTTCCAGATTAGATTGGATAGGTCACTGGAAGGTGGTCTCCATATCCCTGTGTAGGTGCTGTCCACAAGCCAGCGGGTCCTGATTCTCTTTCTGGTCAGAGACCTGGAAAGTTTCGCGGGTTGTTGCTTGGCTTAATTGCCAAGATCCTGGCAGGGCATGAATTTATCCTTTTTGGAGGGGTTGGGCTCAGTGGACCCCCAGCTGCAGCATTTCATCGAAGCGGAAACTCAGAGGCAGCGCTTCCAGCAACTAGTCCACCAGATGACTGAGATGTGTTGGGAAAAGTGTATGGACAAGCCGGGACCAAAGTTGGATAGCAGGACTGAATCCTGTTTCGTCAACTGTGTTGAGCGCTTCCTTGACACTAGTCAGTTTATTTTGAACCGACTAGAGCATCAGCAGAAATCCAAGCCAGGCTTTTCAGAGAACTTGCCTGACTGATCAGTTTCCCTCATCTCTACTGTCACTGAACTTTTGGTAAAGAAAACTCTAATTCAAAAAAACTGTGGATGGAATTTAACGATAACAATATTAATAATAATAACCCTATGCGAAAGTTGGCTAACATGTTTAGTCATAACATATCACATTGGATTGTCCTGTCATTTGAATGAGTCAAGATCAATTTTGTGCTTTTGGGGTTTCTGTGTGTGGCTATGTATGTTGTTTTTAGTGTCAAACTTGTGAACACTATGGGCAGATGAATGAAAACCAAGACATTAATAGTGTCTTGTAACAATCACTGCTCAAGGGACTGTCTTTTTAAAAGCACACTAGTTATCTCTGTATCTTCACAATGCGATCATATAGATTGACTTTTCTCTGCACATGTTTATTTAAAGCTTGTTTGAGGGTGGGCTTTAGGGAGGTAGGGTTACAATTCTATATCTAGGAATAGAAAAGAAATCAACTTAGTACTTTGATTTATGATCTCTTTATCCACTATGATTATTGGAGCTGGACAGATACTATATCATGTTTAGTTTACACACCTGTTTTGACCAAAATTCATCTCAAGCCCCTTTACTGTTATTTATTTTGCATAATTATAAACAATGGCCCACTGTAGATAATGTTGAGATCCTAGATGTCTTTGGATAACGAGACATCAAACTTTACTTATTTCCTCCTTCCTCTTGGCAATCTCTGAAAGAAAATCACTTGCTTTGGATATCATTGTACGAGGTAACTGAATATTGTGTCTAAATTAATTTCAAAGCTCCATTCCCAGATAATATAAAACTCATTTTAGTTGAAGGCATATATTGGTGTATTGACTGAGGCATTGTAGTATAGTGATATACTAAATTTCAAGTCAAAGTATAGGATTCAAAACCTTTCTCAGCTATTTCCCCCAGTATGACCTTTAGCAAACAACTTAACCTTTGTGAGACATAGTTTTCTCAATTATAAAATAGACTTGAACCAGAAAATTTAGAAAATTTCTTACAGTTCTAATTCTATGTCCCTATGATTCATTGTCCCATTACTATATTTTTGGAGAATTCAAATCAAAACCTTTTCCTCTGATAGGGATAAAATCCAGTTTCATGTACAACCATCTTTTTTAATTGTACTATATTATGAAAATGTTTCTTTTATCCTACAAACTAAAAAATAAAGGTTTTTAAAAAAATTCTTTTAAATTCTAAGCAGGTGCTTAAGTTCTTTTGACTTTAGTGTTATGATGGCTGATTTTGATTTATTGAACTTCTTTAAGAATTGCTAATGTTCTTTCATTCTTCCTTTTACAGAGCCCAAAGTTTGTTTGAGTAGATCAGGTTGGAATTGCTTCTCAATGACCTAAATCTATATCTTTGACAGTAGATTTGGGGTAGACTACTACAATTTTTGCAATATCCTTCTAATAGGTCTCCCTGCCTCTAGTTTCTGCTGTCTTCCAATATATTCTCCATATACTTGTCAAAATGATACTCCTATAGCAAAAGTCTGATCATGTCACTCCCTTGATCAAGAAGTTCTAATGATTTCCATTTGTTTACTGCATAAAAAAGAAGCTTTTTAAAAAATTCCTTCAATAATATGGTTTCATTTTACTTTCTCATGCTTATGCCAGGTTTTTCTCCTTCAGGCACTCTATATTCCAGTCAAAATGACCTGCTTGCTATTATTCAATTAAGGTATTCCAATTCTTGTTTCCTTAACTTTTCATAGGCCATTTCCTGTGACTGGTATGTACTTCCAGTCTTACTATTCCCCAGTTTCCTATGAAGCTCAGTACGTGTTACCTATCTTGGGCTCTTTCATCCCTAGTGTCCTATCTCTGAAAAATAATTTTGCATGTATTTTGCATTTTCTTTTATATAATACATTTTCAGCCATAGAATCTAAGTTGTTTCTTTCTTTTTTCTTTTTCTTTTCTTTTCTTTTCTTATTTATTTATTTATTTATTTTTTTGGTGGACAGAATTGTTTCTATATCTCCAGTTTGTAATTCCCCAGTGGCTAATGTAGCCTGAGTATTGTGGAAAATTAATAAAGACTTGTTGAAAAAATGAACATATTTTTTCTGTTCTCCTCCAAGAAGATCTTTATAGTGGAGTTATTATATATTCAAGTACATGTTTAATCAGAAAAATATTATGAAGCTCTTCATGGGATTTTTTTTCTAGTTATCATTCCTGTAGCATATATTGCTAGATCTACTGAAATTATCTCTTCAGTGATCTTTTTTTTTTTTTTGCTTATAACAAGTATTGCAAAATAAGATGATGATATGTCATTAAACCATAGTAAAATGATATGACATAGAGGTGGCCCATTGGCTTGGACTCAGGAAGACATGAGTTCAAATATAGTTCTAAGAGACTTGTTTTCTCTTTAATCTCGGGAAGTTAACCTTTGTCTGTCTCAGTTTCTCCATCTGTAACACAGAGATAATAAAAGCATCTACCTGTCATGGTTGTTGTGAGCATAATATAAAATATAATTGGGAAGCTCTTTGCACCTCTTAAAGTATTGAATGTAAATAATAATCATTTCTGCTTTGACCAGAAACCATGAGGGTCTTCCCCTCCCAGATTCATTTATTTAGATTTTTTTTGGATTAGGTGGAAGAAGAAATTATTTGCCACAATTGCTACCTTGTCTTAATCACTGAATTAATGAAGCCTCAGTACTGACACTTGTTGAAGACCTTAGCTTAAAAAGGCTAAGGTCTCTCACTGTAGCCAGGGCTATTTCCAATCATCTTGATCTATATCTAGCCACAGGACCCAGATGGCTCTGGTAGGGAAACTGAGACAGTTGAACTTGCGGCCTCCCTCACTTAAATTCAATTCACTTGCATGTCATGTCATACCTCCCCGATGTCATGGTCCTTTTCAAAACGAAGGGCAAACAATAACAAATACCTACTGTTGTTGTGTCATTGCTGTGGTTGTCTTTGGACACTGAAAAAAAACAAAAAACAAATACACAAAGTCTTTTATTTGCCTCTAGAAGTAAAACCTCTGCATTATACTTCTATTACGATTTAACTACTTTTTTTGTCTTCTGGTTTCATTTATAGTGAACATTTCTAGAATGATATGATTCAGTCCCTCTGGTAGGCTGTCTACTTATTGAACATTGAAAAAATCAGTTAAAATACTAACAGTGGAGTTAATATTTGTCTCCTTTCTGATATCCTACTAGCTGTGGGTTTTAAGGCAAATCACTTAACTTCTCAGTGCTTCCAGTATAAATTTCTGAGCTGGTGGTAATTTGTTTTGTTGAGGGGATCTCTTTCCAGCAGGGACATCACAAATGAAATAAGCAAAAAAGTTAATTTTTGTAAGACCTCTCTAAAAATAATCAGTGCTTCTTAGATCCTTATGTCCCTTCCTACATTTTTACTGTGCTGTCATCACAATAATACAAGTATGTAGCTGTTGAGAATTATACTTATCATTTCAATTCAGCTTGATTTTGAATTTTATTTACCTTATTTGCAAAATGAAGGATTGGGCTTCATAGAGTATAAAATCACTTCCAACTCAAAACCCATGACACATTGCTTGCAAAAGTTAAAGGAGGATCTCAAGGTACCAGTGACCATTTTGTATTTTTCTCTGTTGTGTTTTCCTATTAAAACAAGCTGCTTCTAGACTTGAAACTAATATTTAACTCACTTGAAATTGAAAAGCTTGCCTAGTCTCTTTACCTTAGTGTATATAAGACTATTCAGCTTTATAAAAAAACACTCAAGCTCATATTATAATGACAAAACCTGGAGATTTATTCCATAGCACAATAAGGACCAAGAATAGAACGGTATGGAAGATGACCTTTCTGGAGGCTATAAAACTAGGAATTTATGGAGTGGAGAATCTAAGAATAGTCTTTTGGGATTGACAATGATGCCAGTAGATCCATAACAGAAGACACTTCTGATACCTCCAAATTTTCTTACTATAGTTCTAAAGATTAGTAGACTGCACAATTAAAACAGAAAAAATATCAGAGATATGAGGGAGAAAATGAATCATTTTTTATTCAGATAATTACTGCTTATCCATAAGTGATACTTGGTGTTATTCTTAGAATATGAATTTTATATGGTCTTTTTATTAAGGTCATTGTCTAGTCTTTAGACTTTGGAAAATTATGTCAAAGAAATTAGAATATGAGTTTGCTATTCTGAAAGAACATCACTTATTTTTGTAGGGAAGAAAACCACTTTGAGGAAAAACCCTCTGTTGTTTTGGGGCACTACTACTTGTCAGCAATACTTAAAGATTAACAGGCTGTCAATGACATTATTACACAAGTGTAACCAAAAAAATCTTCAAGACCACTTGATTGTACCACTTACTAGCTTCCCAGTGCCCTTGCTACTTGACTACACTACTTAAAATGTTCCCAAGGACTCTTGACTTTTCTATTTTTAAGACCTCGTTACAGACTATGGGTCACTTTTCAGAGCAAGTCCAGCATTTCAATTTAAATCATCACCCTGAAGTAGACAGAGTTCATCCTATCAGCCTTCACCAGGTATATGCTTAACTAAACTAGACTAAAAGATCTGTAAGATAGGACCCCTACTACCTTTATTATACACTTTCACATTATGGTCTAAGACAAAGGGCACTACAATTTTACAAAGTTAGTACGCAGGTGACTGGGCTGTAATAACTTCATGAATTGTAGTCATAAATCTCAGTGATGTAAGATACCAGCTGATTAAACAAATCTTTTGAATAACTGGCATCTTCAATCCTTAAGACTTAAAGTTGCAATCAACCTTAAAGTTGGTACCATTCGATCATCTGAGCAAGTGGAAGATCTGATATGCTATAGAGATTACATGGAACATTTAATCAAATTTTAGAAGAAACACTTGGGTGGGTAGTCTTAACATCATGTGATGAGACCAAGTTATCTGTAATGACATAGGAAAACCCAACCAATTCGACAGAATCAATGGGAAATTACAGCCTATCTCTGAGGAGCTGATTGTGAGGGAGAAATTGGTAAGTGCAGAGTTCCATGAAAACTGCTGTATTCATCAAAGTGGAACATTCAACTCAGGAAGGCAAAAGAAATGATGTGGGGTCATGCTGAAACCCTGCTAGAAGAAACAAAATGCCATCTCCACCAAGTAGTTTCTGACCGACTGCCCTCTGGGTGCAGGCTCCAGTGTTAGGTTAGAACTACAAAAGAAAGAAAGGATCAGAGGTTTACTTAGATCAGAAACATTTTTCATTCCATGAATTAAAGGGGCAGAGCCAGGAATAAATATATGTTCTTCACAGAGGATGAATAGTTATCATTAGAAACATTTTTAGGATGAAGATATTAAATTTCCACTTGTATAGTACTTAATTTGAGCACTGCAGATCTGTTTTTTGACTTTTTTAAGCTGAGGAATTCTAATGACCCCATTTCTTTTTTTAATTAAAGCTTTTTATTTTCAAAATATATATATGGATAATTTTCAACATTCACCCTTACAAAATCTTACACTCTAATTTTCCCTCCTATCTCCCATCCCCTTTCCTCAACAGCAAGTGATCCAATATATGTTACACATATGCAATTCTTCTATACACATTTCCACAAATATCTTTCTACACAAGAAAAATCAGATCAAAAAAGGGAAAATGTAGTATTCTGGTTGGTTTTCTGGAGGTCTCTGGACCAGCCTTCGTTTCATCAGAGTAATCATCAGAGAATAGCCAGGTGTTAAAGTCCAAATTCTTTATTATCTCCTTCACAGTCTAGTTTCCTTGCCTGGGGCCTGGACCAACTTTCTTGAGGTCCTTCAGTATGTGTCTTGATTTCTGTGGGGGAAGCAGGAGGACCACAAGACATTCGCTATCTTGAAGTCTGTCTCAGTCCTAGAGCCTGTACTCCAGCTTCTAGCCACTGTCTTCCCTCAGTCTGTTCCAGTCCCTTTCTAGTCTCCTCTGAGCCCTTCCAAGTCTGAAACAGTCTCGCAGGAGAGCTACCAGGAGCCTGACCAAAGGTGGAATGTCTCCCTCTCTGTCCTTGTTGGCTTCTTATATATTCTGTTATAATTATATCATTATAGGTGTGAATCTTGTAGAGTAGGTGTTAATCTTATGAAAACTATATTAAGTATTAAGTTCAGAGAACTATCAAGCACCATGCTAAACTAGATAACAATGGTTATTTGTTTCAAATACAGAGTTCTGGTCCATTATAAAAAAAAAAAGAGAAAACAAAATACAAGCAAACAACAACAAAAGAGTGAAAATACTGTGCTGTGGTCCACATTCAGTTCCCACTGTCCTCTCTCTGGGTACAGACCCTATTACTTACTGCTCATTTTCAGCTTTTAATTAATATGCCAATGACTATTCATTAAGCATCCATAGGGTTCCTGCTACCTAATATCTTGTATTAGTGGAATTATTTAGCAGGAAAATAGAAGAATGTGTTAGTATGAGATTCAGCTAATAACACTTAGTATCTGTTATTTTCAGCCATTTATTTACCTTAATGAGTGTGTTTTGGCTGTTAATATTTTTATTTTCATAGAATTCATATCAAGTGACCATGAAGGGGCGTGGTTTCCATATAAATCTTGGAGAAAATTGGCTAATGTTTAATAGATTTTTGTGAATAATTCAGAAAAAGGACAAAGCACATGCAAATAATAAGAGATACATGTCTTAAAAGAGTATAACTAGGGATTTATTATGAAAATAATCAGGGATAAGGCTTAATAAAATTCTCAGCTGTCAAGTGAGAAAACAATATGCATGTTTGTGTGTGTATAGCAGAGGCAATGTGGAATAGTGGATATGGTATTGAATTTAGAGTCAGGCACACTAGGATTCAAGTCAGACTTCTGACATTTATTAGCTATGTGCTAATGGCAAGACAGAACCTCGGGCAACACTAATACTTATCTGCTAAATTATAAGTGGCTTGCTATCTACTTTCATGGAAGGGATACACACTGCAAGGAAATAACAAATTCTAGTTGTATTGTTCTAGCTAACAAAGTCTGACAAATGTTGAATTGTCCTGTCCATCAAATTGCAACATATAATAATGATATCAAGGTATCATCTTGCATCAGTCAGCATTCTGCTAGTAATTTGTAACACTAATGATTATAATAATTAGCATTTACATACATCTTTAATAAGTTTATAGTTTATAAAGCATTTATAGGTGTTATTTTCACAAAAACTCTACGATAGGTGCCATTATTATGCCCGTTTTTTTTTCAACAAATAAGACAACTGAGGCAGATAGATGTGACTTTCCCAAGATCACATAGCTAGACAGTGACTGAAAGAATTTGAATTCAGGGCTTGCTGTCTTTAGGGCCAGTGCTCCACAGTGACACTTAGGTAGCCTAATGTAGCCCTCAGCATGTAGGGTACCTGAGAATAGCAACAAATGTGTGTTGTTTTTCTTTGTAGGGATTAGTCCTCCATTCTGCTATCATATTCACCAAAGATCTCTAAGTATAGTAGAACTTTTTTATAGGGGGGCCAAATATTTTCATGAATAATGAGGAAACATTTAAAAATAACTTGATATGACCAAGACTACAGTAATCCTCCTAAGGCATGAGCTACAAGGTAATACCATATTTCTCTGCAACATTCAGTGCTGTTAATTATCCTTTGTTCAAACTTTCACCACTCGGCTTTTCAAATATTTCTAATTTCTTCTCTTTTTTTTAAATCTTCCTACATAATATTATGTTCTGCAGGACATTTTATTCATTAAAATATTTCATACAAATGACTGAGAATACTGGATTTGGATTTATAAAGACATAAGTTCATGATCCAACCATTTTGGAGACCAATATGGAATTGTACCCAAAGAGCTATAAAAGTGCATACTCTTTGATCTGGCAGTATCACTACTGAGTATGTACCCCATGGAGATCATATAGGATGGGGAAAGATTCACATGTGCAAAAATATGTGTAAGAGCCATAAGTAACTGGAAATTGAATGGATGTCTACTATTTGGGGAATAACTGAATAAGTTATGGTATATGAATGTAGGAATGAATATTTTATAAGAAATGATGAACAGGCTGATTTCAGAAAAGTCTAGAAAGACTTATATGAACTGATCAGAACTAGAATGTTGTACACAGTAACAAAAATACATAATATTCAACTATGATGGGCTTGCTCTTTTCAACAATGCAGTGATTCAAGGTGATTCCAATAGACTTTTGATGGAAATTGCCACACAAAACCAGAGAAAGAGAACTATGTAGACTGAATATTTTCACCTTTTTGCTATTGTTGTTTGTTTCCTTTTTTCTTTCTTGTGTTTTTCCCTTTTGATTTCATCTTTAGCATAATGAATAAATATGTTTAGAAGAATTACAGCTGTTTAACCTATATTGGATTGTTTGCTACCTAGAGAAGGGAACAGAAGGAGAAAAATTTGGAACATGAATGTTTTATTTCCTTGGCCATGACAACCTGTGAATGAAAGGAAATTAAATAAAATTTTTCCTTGGGCTTGCATGGTTTCATTCTTCATTTACAGTGACTGTAATGTCATCTTGGAAAGCAGGAGTGAAAAACAATAATTAGGTGACTTTTCTCATTAGAGTAGAAAACCAAAGTTTGGTGAACTTCATTTTATTCTATACCTAAACAAGAAACTTCAAAGGATTAAACCAATGTTCAGCTCTTCGTGTAGTTTTTTATAAGTTTAAATAAAAAAGATGCCAATGAAAACAATGTTATTTCACTAACATCTGCAGAGGATGAAGAGGTATAGAAGTAATATAAAGGAACTGACAATATCCAAAATGAAATGATTAAAAGTTGGAAATTTCTTTAGATATAGAATATGGAAATGGTCAAAATCTTGTAGGTTATTCAGAGATCTCAGACCTACATACCAAGAATAATTGCTTCTATAAAAGAATTGGGAAGTGCTGGATATATCGTCATCTATACTCACAGATAAATTTGATATCTTAATAGATAAGAATTTGAAGGACATATTGGAATTAGCTGTAGGAATGAAATCTGGTTATCAAATATTTAAAACAAAGGTCCAAATCAACATTGAATTAAAAGCAAGAATAAAGATGGATGTCATGTATTGCAAATAATTACAATAGTTTCAACACATGACCTATTTAAATGAGTTGTCAATGCCCCCCAAATTAGAAATCCAAAAAGGAAAAGATTTTGCCCTTTATTATCACTGTTTTCTATAAAATGTTAACCACTGGAAAGATGTCACTATGATGAACAGTTCAAAAGCTCTTAGGAAATTACCTCAAGCCAGCAAACATTTGATCTGATTATGAAACTGAGAAACATAGAAGTCAAAGACAACATAAACTTAGAAATCAGTCTAATTAAAAAAACACTACAGAGGATGTTTGGACAAAGAATATAAAAAGTATAATCTCATAAAACATGTAAAAATGTAATAGAAGCAAAAAAAAAAGTCTAGAAAATGGTTGGTATGAAACAGAACTGAGTTTTATCATCATTCCAAGAACATTCATTGATGAAAGTAGCAAGAGGATAAATAAAATAGAAAATGGAAGAAATTTTCCTGCATTACTGTAGCAATTTGTTTTAATCATTATTGTAGTAACTACAGATTTATATTATAACACTTCAAGTCCTAATGTGCTACATGAGAAATCTGAAATAATCACTTAAAGAAAGGCTGGACAAGACCATGCGCCCAGTGAAAGTTTGTGTGTGTGTGTGTGTGCATTAAGAGGATTCTTTCAAGAATTGACATTAGAAAGTATGTTTCTGACAACAAATTATATTTTCTTTTCCAAGTCCCACCTAGTTAAATACAGGAAGGTATATTACTAGGAAGTTGACCATGTGTACTGTTCTTAGATCAATGGTGGTATAAGAATGGAAAAGGGTATAATATTTAAACCTCTATAAACATTAGCCTAACTGTTGAGGCTCTAAATGTGAGAACCTTCTACAGGGCTTAACAATTTGTTAAGTTACTGTTGGAAATAAATCAAAATAATATTGCCCTTCTTACTATAAAAAAGAAAATTGCATCTAAATAGAAGGATGATGAAAGATTATTCTAGGATAGTAAAATATAAAAGGTAGATTTGGTTTTATCCTGTGTAGAAAAGTAGTAAGAAATATCATTTCTTAGAATACCTTTATCATTTTGCAGTTCAATGCTCCTGAAAAAGAAAATTTACAAAAAGATTGCTGTGAAGAAAATTCTAGTTTATGCAGAAAATTTTGTAGAGGATAGGTAGGTAATGAAATTAAATTAATGAAAAAGACTATATAAATTGAAGCAACATGTATTTAACACATAATTATTAGTGTAAAGTTGGGCATTGGGAAGCATGATAATATATGTATTAGAAAATATGTTTTAGGACTTGCAAATGATTAGCCAATAAAAATTTCTCACATATATATAATGAATATTGTCTTCAGGAAAAAGGCCCGTAAAATTTAAGACATGGCAAGCACTGAATTGCATATGGGGAAAAAGAAATTGATTATATCTTGATGGACATGTTACTAGTATGGAGGTTATGTCCCTCCATATCAGATGCCTATGTACATCCTGACCTATTTATTTTTTTGCCACAGTGATCCAAATCAATATCAGATTTAAATTAAGAGGATATTGTATATGAATGAAGCAATTCCAACATGACCTAGTTAATATTTAAAGAAGCTGTTTAATGTTAAATAAGCATAAAAAGTTTATGAATTTACCATTTATCTTGCCTGTTTTTATTAGCATGTTCCTTGTTGAAGAATAGGGGGTAAGGATTTGAGGAGTATGCATTGCATGCCAAGTCCCTACTTTCATGAATTTTTAGTTTTTAAGAGAATGGATATATTCAAATGTGGTAAATGTTTCAGAGCAACATACCCAGTTGAATTCTCCAGTTGTAAGAAAAACATCCTCCATTAAAAACCCTATTTGGGTACCTCATCTTCACCTGAAATAGGTGACCATGGTTTACAATGGACATAGCTACAATAGGTGGGCCTAAAGGGAAAAAGCTCTAAATTATAGCCTGATATATATATATATATATATATATATATATATATATATATAATATATATATATATATATATATATATATATATATATCACTGGGACAAGTCACCATTACCAGAACACTGGTTACCAGGTCAAGTTTTAAGACCCTAGTATATCATAAAATATTGTGTCCTAAAGTAGATTGTACTAAACCATCTACTTTCATGGAGGGAAAAAACCACACAGAGGAACTCACAAAGGTCTTAAAAATGTTCTTTAGCTATTTTCAATTATGTATTATTTTTCAGACATTTGGGATTTTCTTAGCAAAGAAACTAGAGTGGTTTTCCATTTCCTTCTCCAGGTGAGGAAACTGAGACAAACAAGTTTAAATGACTTGCCAAAGGTCACACAACTATTAAGTGTCCAAGGTCAGATTTAAATTTATTTCTTCCTCCCTCCATTACCACCTAGCTGCCCTAGCTACTTCATTAAAAAGATAGTAATAATAATATCATTTACATTTACAATGCACTTTAGAAATATCTCATTTGAATCTCACAACCATAATAACTTTGGGAGGTAGATGCTATTATTGTCTACATTTTATAGATGAGAGAACTAATACTGGAAGAGGATAATTGGCTTCCTCAACATCACATACTAAATACCTGAAGCTACATTTAAATTTGGGTCTTCTTGACTCCAAGTGGATTATTCCACAGTAAACCATCTAGCTTTCTCCAGTTTAAAGCATTATGCCATGCCCAAAGGATTCAAAACCAAAAGTTTGGGCAGTTATTTTTTCCTTTGAGGAGCTAACATTCTAAAAGAGAGAGAGAGAGAGAGAGAGAGAGAGAGAGAGAGAGAGAGAGAGAGAGAGAATCAGAGACACAGAGACACAGAGAGACACAGAGACACACACACACAAAGAGAGGGAAAGAGAGAGACAGAGAGAGATAAAGACAGGGAGACAGAGACAAGAGAAAGAAGGAGAGAAGGAGAGTGAGAATGAGGGAGGAGAAGGAAAGAAGGGAGAGAAGGAAGGGGATATGGAGAGAGAGAAGAGAGACAGAAAAAGAGAGACAGAGAAAGATTCATTATATATAAGCTGATAGTTAGATACTTTCACTCAGCTACAAACTCACCAATCATGGTAGCTTAGCTGTAGGGTGCATTCAAGTGAATATTTGTGTGAAAGAATATCATACTAAATGAAAAGATGGAAAAGGGAGAAAGTTTATTCTCAGACTCAGAGACAAAGGTGACTGCTGCTAGGCAGTGAAAGGATGAAAAAAATCTGTCTATACAGAGACAGATAGAGAGAAAGAGAGAAGGGAGAGAGAGGGAGAAAAGGAGGGAGGTGAAGGAAAGAAGGAAAGAGGGAAGAAAATGTTAAGTGAGAGAGAAAGAGAAACAAAGAGAGAGAGAGAGAGAAAGAGAGAGTTTGGGGGTGGGGGGGGATAATAGGGATGAAGATCATGATCCTTTCCATATCTTAGATGTGTCCTTGGGAAAAAGAGATGAAGAATAAAGTAGCTATCTCGTGGCAAGGCAGATAGGGTAGTATCTGAGAGATGCATGAACTGGGTGAAAAGTGTCATCTAAGATTCATTATATATAAGCTGATAGTTAGATACTTTCACTCAGCTACAAACTCACCAATCATGGTAGCTTAGCTGTAGGGTGCATTCAAGTGAATATTTGTGTGAAAGAATATCACACTAAATGAAAAGATGGAAAAGGGGGAAAGTTTATTCTCAGACTCAGAGACAAAGGTGACTGCTGCTAGGCAGTGAAAGGATGAAAAAAATAAACTATACAAACTAATCCAGAAAAGGCATTAAGAATAGAGATTTTCTGTGGTAAAGAAGGAAAAGGTATATCAGAGTCACTCCATGATAGACTCTTTGGGAGCTTCTTAGGTGGAGCTATGAAGCAGGTGAAATAGACCCTGAAAGCTGAGGAATTTTCCTCCATGATTTGAAAAAATTCATGATAAAAAGAACCTTTTCCATAGTTCCAAAGCATAGAGCCTGGGAAGTCTGGTATAAAAAGAACAGAGACAAAAGCAACATAAGGAGTAAAGGAAACAGCTTCATAGACACTTGGGAATACTCTTGGTAGTGTTTTAGTGACTGAAAACTGAATTTTTGAACGGAGCTTTGAGGACAGCCCATAGAGGTAGAGCTAGGCAAGGGAAAACTAGGAGGTGGAATTAGCTGTGATTGACCAGAAACATCCCTGGTGACAGTTGAAATAATCTAGCACTTCCTGAGGAAGAATCCCAGCTGCAACAATTCAAGGCAAACATGCTTTCAGTATTATCAATGTAATTCCCTCTCTCTTTGCTCCTTAAGCTATGTTATACACTGCAGACAATGTTGGACACAGACTCAGGAATTTAGAGAGGTCACTCATCCTCAGTTTTCTAAAGTATTAAAAGGAGATAATAATATCACCTAAAATGCTTAGCATAGTACGTTTATCAATATTGATTTCTATCTGAAAATAATGTGATTAAACTGTCTATAACCCCTAGAATCCACTTAATTTAAGTAGGAAGCCATCAAATGATCAGCTTTGGTAGGGAGAAAAGAGGAATCTGGAAGCTCATACAGCAACAATCTCATATTTTCCCAAGATCCCCATCTTCTCCTAAAGTCCAATGTCCATTCCCCCTTACCCCTTTCCATGTGCCTTTTCCCAGGTATAATTTATGCTGTCTTCCCCAAATACAATCATTTGTTTATGATTCTCATCCCCTTTATAAAGTGACAATGTTGTTTTTTTTGATTCCCTGGTATGGAAAAATAGTTATTTTTAAAAAATGAATAAAAAAGTATTTATTACCATGTTTCAAGTACTGCGCTAACCTAAGCAGGGGTACCACCTAAAAAAGAAAGTAATTCTTACCATCAAGGAGCTTATATTCTTTTTGTTTTTTTGTTTGTTTGTAGTCTTATTTAATATTTTCCCCCATTTTATGTAAAAATAATTTTAACATTCTTTTTCTCTCTCCAAATTTTGAATTCCAAATTCTCTTTGTTCTTCTCCTCTCCTCAATAAGAAGGCAGGCAATGTGACATAAGTTATATATGCAAAACACATTTCCATGTAAGTCATTCTGTAAAAGAAACACACAAAAAAGCAAAAAAAAAAAAAAAAGAATAAAGAAAGTAAAGAAAACATATCTTTGATCTACATTCAGGCTCTATCAATTCTTTCTGAGTGTGTTTTAATCTTCCTTGTCACCATAGTTACTTTATGATTAGAATTTTTCCTGTTCTTTGCTTACTTTCTAACCTATTTCTTGACTTTTAACTCTATGTTACAGTGGGCTTTTGCTTCCCAAGTGGAAGAGGCATTGTTCCAAACTTCATGCTATCTGTATAACGGCTTTCAGAGGTAGTTTTAGGGACCTGTAAGTTTTGGGCTCTTCTAAAATGGTATAATCTACAGAGAGGTGTGTCCATTTCTCTCCTGTCCTGTGGATTATTTTGTGAATGAATACAAATGCTCTTTTTCATTCTGGAACTGTGATCAGAATCCATCCTCTCCTGGGGCTGATTGCAAGCTCCCCTATGCTACTGCTTCTCCTTGAACTGGAACTGAAGGTCCAGTTCAAGGTCTGTGACCCAGATCCAAATATAAGCAATGCAATAGAGTCCTGCCCCTGGAGCCAGCAAAGGGATCCCTATAAATTTCCTTGTGATCTGATGTCTTTACCATCTGTGGGCTGATAGATCTGCAAACTGCCATAGAGTTATACTGATTCAATTCCCCCGTACCTGCTGCTGATTTTCTGGGGCTCAGTCTCTCCCCCTGGTGCAACAGACATTTCCTGCTGACCTTCTAAGTTGTCTTGGGCTGGAAAATTGTTTCACTCTGTATGATCACTTTTGTGGGTTCTGCTGCTCTAGAATTCATGTAGATCATTATTTAAAGGTATTCGGAGAGGTTTGGGAGAGGGCTCTGGCAAATCCCTGCCTTTACTCTGCCATCTTGGTTCCACCCCCCTAGGCAGATGGTTTTAAAATGAGGGAACAATGAAATTGGCAGCAACAATAACATAAATAGTACTGTTTTCAGACCCATTTAAGTGAACCTGAAAAATTGAGAAGGTATAGATTTAAAGTCCGTATTGTAACTAAATTTGCAATGAAAAGAATCCCTATTCATTACATGATCTGTGATTTGTTTTTGTATTTTCAGAAATGACAAAGCCCAAACTCACTAAAAATAGATAGTTACAATTAAAATGCCTGTGAGATGTCAAACTATTGGCACTTATTTTTTATAACTTTTGTACCCTTTCTGTCTAGCTACAGTATTACAAAGCCATGTGGACATTTTAGAACATTGAACTTAAACACAGAAAAGAATAAAGGAATCAGATAATTGAGTTAAATAAAGAGACTTTAAAGCATCAAAAGCTTCTCTCATAGATGAATCACTGTTGTCCAAGCCTTAATATTCCTTTGAAATGTCATTTTTTCTTTATACACACACACACACACACACACACACACACACACACACACACACATCCACTCAACAAAAACAGGGAAATACAGAAAGACAGAAACAAAGATAGAAAGGATGAAAGATAATCTGAAAGGGAAAGACATTGACAGCTGGGGAACCAGGAAAGTTTCAATTAAAATTGGAGGATGTTAGGGGGAAGAAGCTGTCATATGGTCATTTAGTTCCTAATCGGCTGAACCTGGCCCATATACTTGGTTGGGTGCTTCCATATGCTATCAATGAAGTGGAAGCATAGAGGTTACTTATCACTGACGCTTCAAAGCTTTATTCACATGATCTGGTCTCAAACTATAGAGATGCATCTTGCTTATTTTCACTAATAGATACTTCCCTCAGTATCATGAAATACTGAAGACTCTGGAAAATAACACCTGTTCACTGAGTGTCTAAATGGATGCAGAATACTGAAGTGAGAATTATTATGAGAGCAAGGAAAGCAGAAAATATTTTACTGTTAAAAACTTGCTTTGCCAAAGAATTATACATCTTGACTAACCCAAAGTATGTGTGCATGGAGTGATTTATAGATAATTGATTGCAAAATGAGAAAACTAATCATAATAAATACTGAAGTCCTAAGTAGCACAAGTTAAAATGAGTGATTAGAGCATAAAAGTATAATCTAGGAACATTTTTCGAAAAAAAGATGATGACTAAATATGGTCCTGGGAAATGAAAGTCTTAAATTAGCAGACAGGGTAGAAATAAGTATTCTGTTCTATGGAAGGACACAATACTGAATTCATAGACTCCCAAGTTTTTTGACTAAATGCCCCAAATTTGTCCTAACTCACCAAAAATGGGAAAATACAGGAGACAACCCGATTTCATGGTTCCAAAACTGGCAGGATATTGTATCCATTGAAGAAGATGGAGAGAGTGAAGATGAGGTAAACACAATAAGGGATAGACTGAATTAATATTCAGAAAGCATATTCATGTCTTTGCTTCCTATTAGGAAAGTTTGATATTTGTGGATGGGGGGATTTGTTTTATTTTTCAGTTTTAGGTTGTTTTTTTATTATCCTCACTTTGCATTATTATTTCTCAAAGACATTTGCCACCAGGATAGTGAAGGCTGGACCAGAAAACACTAAATCATTATCACTCTTTTTGATGAAGTAGTTTCAGACCAGTGAAAATGAATAGTTGTCAAAAGCTTTACTTCCCAGGAAGACTGTGATAATCGAGACACTTTTATAAGACTTTTAATAAGCTAAATTCTCCAAAGCTCAGTTCTGAATATTGGGCCTTTCCCCTGTAGGTTTCAAGTACTTTAAAATTTTTTGTTGTTGATATTAATAAGGTTAATCTACTATAAACTTCTGTGTCTGCCACCTTGATCTCTAATCATGCTGGTAAATCCAGGCAACCATGATTTAATAATGCTGGCTTATGGGCTTAAGAGCTTGCTTTTTGGGGGGGTTGATGATGATTCATAAAGCAAAATCTGGTATTATTATATTTTATATCATGCACTTTGACATGATCAAAGGGCTTTCCAATCTGGTTTGCTCTTAACTCATTCTAAGTAAGAGAAATCAATTATTTTGTCTCATTTTGTAAATTATTAGGGAACATAGAGAAACTCAAGGAATCTGCTATACAAACCATCTGATTTTCATTTTTAAAAATTCAAAGTTTATGAATGTATAAAGTTGCAGGACAATATCTTTTTATTTTTGCTTAAGGTTCTTAAGCTTTTGTAAAATTTATTGTTCCATATCCAACATATAAAGGACTGCTTGCCATCTATGGGAGAGGGGGGAGGGAGGGAGGGGGAAAAAAATCGGAAAAGAAACGAGTGCAAGGAATAATGTTGTCAATATAAAGTAATCATTAAATAAAAAATAAAAATTAAAAAAAATTATTGTTCCTTTCAGAATGGAAGGCATTAAAGAATTTTCAAATTAGAGTTGTCATAGATCTATCTTCCAGTTTATTGAGGATTAACTGTTTTGAGATATGTTTTCTTTTCCATATGAAGGAAATCAGAGTCAGGGAATATATAAGTATTTATTTAATGCTTAATACATGCCATTTTAATCTTCATTAAAATAAATCATTTTAAGCACCATTTTAAGTTCATAGCCAAATAGAAAACAACTTCTCCCTTTGAGGAACTTTCATTGTAATGGAAAAACATGTAAATAGGTAATAAAATATGTGGTACATGACACACACACACACATATATATATATATATGCATATGTACACACACATACATACACACACACACACACACACACACACACAAAAGCAGAGACAGAGGGAGACAGAGAGAGAGAGAGAGAGAAAGAGAGAGAGAGAGAGAGAGAGGGAGAGAGAGAGAGAGACAATAACACAGACATAGACAAAGACAGAGATGGAGATAGAAACAAGAACACAGAGAGAAAAACAAAGAGACATAAACAGAGACAGAGAATGAAATGTAATCTGAAAGAGAAAAATAATAATAGCTGGGGATTCAGGAAAGTCCCCCAGAAGAAAATTGGACTTGATCTGAGTATTGAAAAAAGTCAGAAAAAAACTAGGTAATGTAGTTAAGGGCATAAGTCATAGGCTGAAATTTAGTTTTTTTCCTTGACTTCGAATTCTGGGAAAATTCTAAAACATTACATTAAAAAGATAGATAGTGAATATCTAGAAAAAGAAGTCTATGACTATGGATGAAAGCATAATATTTTCACAATTTGTTTTCTTATGTTTTTTCCCTTTTGTTCTCATTTTTCTTGAACAAAATGACATATACGGAAATATGCTTAAAAGGATTGCAAATATTTAACCTGTATCAATTTGCTTGCTATCTTGGAGAAGGGGAGATTTAAGAGAGGAAGGGAAAATTTTTAGAACACAAAATTTTACAAAAATGTATGTTGAAAACTATTTTATGTGTATTTGGAAAAATAGAATACTGTTGTAAAAATTTACTTCTTTGTGATTTTTACTGATCTTGTTATTTACATTCACTGAAGTTCTTGGCAACATTACCATATTCATTTTTCTATTTAAACTAGTATTAGAAGCCCAGCAAAAATGGAAAGGAACACATGAAATTAAGAAATTTCACTCTTTCTTTCTTTCCAGAAATGATGTGATTAAAACAAACAAACAAAAAGTTAGAAGCAGAACCTGGAGAGATTCAGAGAGGAGATTCACTTTAGATTGGTGCTTTGGTTTAGTATGATATTATATTTACCTCGAGGAATAGAGAGTAGGAAAATTGAAATTGCTAATATGGTGAGGAAGGCAGAACAATATTTAATACATCTGAATATAAATCTTTATGTTCTCTCTCTATCTCTCTGTGTTTTTCTCTGTTTCCCTGTCTTTTTCTGTCTGTCTCCATCTCTGGCTCTGTGTCTTTTTCTGTCTGTCTGTATCAATGTCTCTGTCTTTCTGTCTCTCTTTCTGTTCGCCTCTTTTCCCCTTTTCTCTTTCTGCCCGTTGTTTTTATAAATATAACTTTTAAATTGGGAATGCTGCTAAAAGACCAAATAAGACGATAAAACCCACTAGTTGAGCAGGATATTATTGTTCAAAACATTGGTTTCCTCACCTCAAAGTCTGATGTTTCTTGGCAGAATACCTTGGGTAATAGGTCATGGTGTGTGTATATGTGTTTGTGTGTGTGTGTTTGTGTATGTATGTGTATGTAAGTAAACAGAGTCTACATGAAATGGTCTAAATAATATTCATAAACAACTCTGGTCTTTGTAAAGAGATATCCACTAAGGAAGAAATAAGGTGAATAGAATGAGCATTTGAATAATTTATAGAGGGATACTGCCACCGAAGTTTTGTATTATTATAGATAAAAGACTATTCTTATCATTAGGATGATTATTAACCTGATAGAAGAAGTCAGATCCTTTTTCTGCCAATTGTGCTTGAGAGGCAAAAATTCTCTTAAGTCTCAGATTTCCTATCCTTTTCTTATGCAAAGAATCCGTGTTTAATTTTTATACAAAATATAATGTAGTTTCAGACCTAGGGGAAAGTATGTGTATATATATGTATGTATGCATATATATATAATTTAAGATTCTACCCCTTTATTAATGACTTACCAAAAATCTAATATTTTTGATGTTATCAAGTCACATAATGATAGTAATGTTTTAATTACGACATACAATGAGACATTTAATTTAAATTCAAGGGTGTATTGTGGCTTTTATCTTTGTATCAAATTAAAGCAATATTTCATAATGAATGACAAAGAACTTATCCAAAACTAATGCCACCTAAAATATTTTGTTTAATATCCATTATGCATAAAACTTAGCATCATATAATCTAGAATTTTATCGCTGGACGGGATTTTGATGGTCACATAGTTCATACTCTTTATTTTAAAAATAAATAAATTGAAGCCGAAAGAGGTTATATAACCTTTCTGACATAAATCACACAATTAGTTGGTGACAAAGTTAGACTAGACTCAAGCCCCCTGACTCTCATTTTGGTGTGTTTTCTACTATGGCCTACTAATCTAATTTGCAGATAAGAGTAGATAATCTTCCCAAGCTAATTAGGACTTGGAATGAGCAAATTTTCAGAACAAGTGAGGATGAAAAAATGTCAATTTTTCTCCTGTATGCAAATCCATTAGACTTCAATTTAGCTTACCACTTTTATCCAGACTTCATCCACTTAATGAGTCTCTCCCTAGTTTTCCCCCACATCTTCCTTTTCTGCAGTTATTTTTTAGTAAAACAGCAAAACTTAACCTATTTGTAAGAAATTGAGGTGGGGTAAGTTAGCATCTGTAGTGTTTGTAATAATAGCAACAATTTTGCATAGTCATAAGATGGAAATGAAAGGTCCCTCTATGTTTTTTAGGAACACTGGAGAAGGTAGAGAACATGAACAAGAGTTGTTCAGTGAACAGCACAAGCTATAAGAGAATAAAAATGGACAATGATCTGTACTGATGGAGTTATCTCCTGGAGACCACAAAGAAAAAGTAGTGTCTAAGAGGTTAAAGAAAGCCTAATTAATTATAGCTAATTATAGACTATATGTATAAGGACCAGACAGATTTTGATGAAAACAAAATGGTATTAAGGATTTGGCTTTCTGGCCTTGCAAATATTTTTTATATGAGAATCAAGTGAGATGGAAAGCTCTTTATAAATCTTTTACTTATTGGTTGGTTTATATTTTAATATGTATTTATTTAAAACTAAATAAAAATAAGAAAAAATGAAATAGAAAAAGAAAGGTAGACATGGAAAACAAAAACAAAATAAAACAAAATGCTGTCAAGTGCACAGCAGAACATCAGAGAGGATTCAAAATCTGTAACAATAAATTTCCATTTCAAAAAAGCATATATAATAAAAAAAGAAATTATATACATGACTGACTTTGCTTCCTTGTAGGTTATTCTTTTGTTCTCTGCTGTGCTCTTTTTATTTTATTCTTTTTCCCCCCTTTAATCCTCTCTACCTCCTCCACGCAGTCTACAGTTAAGAAAGGTTATAGTTATACAAACACACACACACACCCTTACATGCACATAGGCGCACATACACATACACATATATACATATTTATACATATGTAGACATGCATTTAAAACAATATTAGTATGTCTAACAAAAATGTAGGTTTCTATTTTTATTGATTCTTTAAGTTTAAGCTCCTTTAAAATTTGAAAGCATTATATATACATTATCATCATCATTCTTACTGTTATTATTATTATTATTATTTCTGCTTATGTTCTCTATATGTACTTCTGGTATCTCCTACCAGGATTGTGGAGTAGAGAGAAAATGTCTGGGCCCAACTTACAGGCTCACTTCTGGTAAGAATAACTGTGGGGGTCAAATAATCATATTCTTCAAACAAAGGAATTCTGTCCTGTTTCAACTACTAAACACTATTTCCTTGCTAAGATAAGAGAGCATACACATGGCTTTAGTAAAGCTATCAGGCAGGGTTCTGACATGTTCCCAAAATTGATATAATGCATTATTAAGATTATGCATCAGGGACTAAATAATTAAAGTGTTTTGTGACATAAACTTTAAATGTGGAAAATGTTCAATTCTCTGAACTGTGATTTTTATTTGTATTGCTTTGAAAAGGGTGCACAAGGTTTGCGCAAAAGCTGAAAGAGCTCATCTTAATTCTTGAGCATGGTCTGTCTTCCTGTCAGAAAGGTTCCAAGATGCAGGACAGTTTCAGTATGCTGAATGTGAGCTCACTTTTCTGAGCAAGAAAGCATTAGAACTGAGAAATTATCAATGCAGTCAGCTTATCAGTGAAAATAGAGACCACAAAGAGATGAGAAGCAAAACAAAAGAATCTCAAACAAAATTTAATCAAATAAATTCAGCTTGCATTTATGAATCTGTATGCATATCCATATTGCTCCCCTATCCCCATCTAACTATTTTCAAGGAAACTATTAAAATGAAATATATAGTAACTTTATAAGAGGCCATTACAGCTAGATCCTGCTATTTTTTTAAGCCAGGATTTTCAATGTTCAATTTCAATTGGTCTTCTGAGGGTCATTATTAAGTGAAGTGTAAATTTTGAATTGTAGGGATTTTTAAAAATTAAATTCCTCAATTGAATGGAGTGCATATGTATTCAACAACCATATTATCTCCACTAACTGTAACCTATATTTATTGTATGCCAGCCATGAACAATTTCTTTTCATCTTCACAGCAAGGAACTGCTTTTTTAAAGTGTATTATAAATGCCTATATATGATTATACCATTGAATCACTCCTTTTCAAAGTCCTTTATAGTATGCAAATTAACTTGGGATGTAATCTATTCAAATATGATGAAAATACCTTTTCTATTTATTTTATTCCATTGCTCTGAAAACATGTCATCACTGAACTGCACAGCCACATTCATCGACAATTACTCAAACACTTGGCCCAATTCTTCTCCTCTGAAGGGTTATAGGACAATAATTACTGCTAAATGACAAGGCAAAGATTTAGGAAGCATGAGCTTATGAAGATGAACCATGCTCCCACTCACAAGTTGCTCTGAAATCTTTATTGATATCATGAATGTCTAATTATATTGCTGCATAGAAATGGAGATCATTTTGTCTCAGAAGCCATCACTCTTTTACCTCAGCTTAATGTCATTACTCAGTAGTCTAATTTGTCCTTTTGTCATTATTCACCTAGACCCTCCCATGAAGAAACAGTCATAACCCTAGAATCCTGAGGCAAGGAATGGAGGTAGCCATTCACTTCTTCATGAGCACAAAGACTGTCACTTTCTATTTTATTATTTTAGTTTCACTGAAAAGTCTCTTTCTTGTGTTAGAAACATATTATTCCTTGTAAAGAATATAGTCACAATAAACTTCTTTTGCCAAGAGAATCATCATTTGGATGTTTAATCACCCGAAAAAGCCATTTACAATTCTGTATACACCTTGACTCTGAGAATAATCCTTTAATTATTAATTGGCTTCATAATTCTGGACTTGAATGCAGCTTTATGAAGTTTTGCTCAGCATGTTATGGCATATCTATGTTTTCAATCTCAAACTAAAGCACCTGAACTTTTTGATGTTTTTGTGTGGTTTTGTTTGCCCAAAGAACACTTATATTCTGTTCAAGTTTTGCTTCCTTAACAGGCCACTTTTATATTTGAGTAAGAAATTCATTCTTGTGGATGGCCAAGACTTTCTTTTATATGATTTTATTTACCATTTCATTTTTTAAATTCACATATTTCTGTGGGGTTGATATAGACCCTTGCATTTATGTATGTTCAAGTTTTAGAATATTTAAAAATGGTAAACCAATAGTAGAATGTTCAGATGAAATAGAATGGAAAGTCAAGACTAGGGGCAGAGGCAAGATGGCAGAGAGGACACACGCTTCTATCTGATCTTCTCCCTGGACCCTCAACTAATTACCAAATCCAGCCTCCTAATTAGTTCTAGACTGGCAGAATTCATTAATATTGGGAGTGCAGCAAATTACCAGCAGAAGATAATTTTGAAGATCACCAGAAAAGGTCTGTTTTGGTTGAGCACTGAGGGAGACCAGGTGCAGGACACAGGGCACACTGTGCAGATCCAGGGTGGGATGCAGTCTCCTCAGGGCAGTGCAGACTCCCTGCTGTGAAGAATGTACAGGGATGACTCTACCACAATGTTAGCCACTTTGCCCCTGGTGGCAAGCCAGTAGATCAGCACAGAAAAGGTAAAGAGTGAACCCCAAAGTGCCAGAGTCTCACAGGACCTGGCCATGCCCATCCAGCACCAGGAGTGACTCAGCACAATCCCAGAAAAGTTTCTGCCCCTTCCTGATGTGTGTAGGGGAAATTTGGAAAACTTACCTTGCCCTAAAATCAGATCCCAACTTTCTTAAAAAAAAAAAAAAAAAAAAAGTAAAAAGGCAAAGAGAACTCTAAATATAAATAGTTTCTATGGTGAAAGAGAAGAACAGATTTCAAATCATGAGGGGGCTAAAAGCAGATTGTCTCCAGATGAAGTCTCAAAAGGGGATATAACCTGTTCCCCATCACACAAACCTCTGCTAGAAGAAATCAAAAGGGATCTTAAAAGAGAATTAGAAGAAGAATGCAAGAGAGTTTAGAAAAGGCATATAATTCATTAAAAGATAGATTTGATAAAGTAAAAAAAAAGAAGCTCCCTGAAAAACAGAATGTGTAAAATTGAAAAGGAAAATAACTTCTTAAAAAACAGAATTTGTGCAATGGAAACAAAAAATTCCACAGAACAAAACAACTCATTTAAAAACTCAATTGGACAAATACAAAAAGAAATTAAAAAGTAAATGAAAAAAATAATTCACTAAAAAATCAGAATTAAATGGAAATGAATGACTTAATGAGACATCAAGAATCAGTCAAATAAAACCCCAAAAATGAAAAAAATAGAAAAAATGTAAAATACCTAATTGGGAAAACAACAGATCTGGAAAATAGATCTAAGAGAGACAATCAAAAGATTATTGGACTCCATGAAAATCATTATGAAAAAAAGAGCCTAGACACTATTTTTCAGGAAATCATCAAAGAGAACTGCCCTGTTGTCATAGAATTAAAAGATAAAATAGCCATTGAAAGAATTCACCGAACAGCTCCTGAAAGAGACCCCAAAATTAAAACCCCAAGGAATATTGTGGCTAAATTTCAGAACTATCACACCAAGGAAAAAAATATTACAAGCAGACAGAAAAAACTATTCAAATATTGAGGAGTCACAATAAGAATCACCCAGGATCTAGCAGTTTCCACATTAAAGGATCAAAGGGCTTGGAATCTGATATTCCAAAAGGCAAAAGAACTTGTCATGCTGCCAAACCATAAATATATAAACATATCATTTTTTTTCCCCAGGGAAGAAGATGGGCATTGAATGAAACAGGTGAATTCAATGTATTTCTGATAAAAAGACCAGAGCGAAACAAAAAATTTGACCTCTAAATATAGGACTCAAGATAAGTATAAAAAGGTAAAAATAACTCTTGAGAACTGTATTTCTGTTATGGATATACATAGAGAATGCGTGTATAATTGAATTTTATTGTCATAATATAAAAAAGGAACTAGAGGTAGAAAGAGGATTATACCAGAAAAAGGGAAAAGTGGATGTAAAATGGGGGGATTACACCTCACGAAAAGGCAAAGGAAACCTATTACAGTTGAGGAAAAGAAGGGAGGAAAAGAGAAAAGTGTAATCTGGGAATAATAACATAGCAGTAAATTCAGAATTATTAATTTTAACCATAAATGTGAATGGGGTGAAATCTCCTTAAAGAGAAAACAGGTTGCAGATTGGATTAAAAGCCAGAATTCTACAATATGGTGTTTACAAGAAACATATTTAAAGCACAGTGATATACACAGAGTAAAGGGAAAAGACTGGAGCAGAATCTATTATTCTTCAGGTGAAGTAAAAAAAGAAGGAGTAGCTATCCTGATCTCAGAACAAGCAAAAGCAAAAATTGATCTAATTAAAAATGATAAGGAAACTATATCTTACTAATGGGTACCATAGATAATGAAACAATATCAATCCTGAATATATGCACTAAGTGGTATAGCATGGTAATTCTTAAGGGAGAAGTTAAGAGAACTTCAAGAAGAAATAGACAGCAAAACTATAATAGCAGGAGATCTCAACCTTGCTCTCTCAGAACTAGACAAATGAAATCACAAAATAAGTAAGAAAGAAGTTAAAGAGGTAAATAGAATACTAGAAAAATTAGATATGCTAGATCTTTGGGGAAAATTGAATAGAGATAGAAAGGAGTACACATTCTTCTTGGCAGTTCATGGAACCTATACAAAAATTGACCATATATTAAGACATAAAGACCCCAAAATCAAATGCAGAAAGGTAGATAAAGTGAATGCTTTTTTTTTTTTTTCAGATCACAATGCAATAAAAATTACATTCAATAAAAAGCCAGGGGGGAAAGACCAAAAAGTAATTGGAAACTAAACAATCTCATCCTAAAGAATGAATGGGTGAAACAGCAAATCATAGACACAATTAATAATTTCATCCATGAGAATGACAATAATGAGACAACATACCAAAATTTGTGGGATGCAGCCAAAGCGGTACTTAGGGAGAATCTTAATTTTTTTATTTTATTGTTTTAATTTTTTAAATTTTATTTTTTATTATTGCTTTTTATTAGATTAAGAAAGCATATGAATGGGTAATTTTTCAACACTGACCTTTTCAAAAAACTTCTGTTCCAACTTTTCCCCTCCTTCCCTCCACCACCTCCCCTACATGGCAGGTAGTCCCATACATGTTAAGTATATTAAAATGTATGTTAAATACAATATATGTATACATATTTAGACAGTTATCTTTCTGCACAAGAAAAATCAGATTTAGAAAGAAGGTAGAAATAACCTGAGAAGGAAAACAAAAATGCAAGCAAACAATAACAAAGAGAAGAAATGCTATGTTGTAGTCCACACTCATTTCCCAGTGTTCTTTTGCTAGGTGTAGCTGGTTCTGTTAATTACTGATCAATTTGAACTGATTTGGATCCTCTCATTGTTGAAGATAGCCACTTCCATCAGTATTGATCCTTATATAGTATTATTGTTGAAGTGTATAATGATCTCCTGATTCTGCTCATTTCACTTAGTATCAGTTCATATAAGTCCCTCCAAACTTCTATGTATTCATGCTGCTGGTCATTCCTTACAAAACAATAATATTTCATAATAATCATATACCACAATTTACTTAGACATTCTCCAATTGATGGGCATCCATTCAATTTCCAGTTTTTAGCCACTACGAAAAAGGCTGCCACAAACAATTTTGCACTACAGGTCCCTTTTCCTTCTTTAATATCTCTTTAGGGTATACCCAGTAATAACACTACTGAATCAAAGGATATGCACAGTTAGATAACTTTTTGAGCATAATTCCAAATTGCTTTCCAGAATGATTGGATCCATATACAACTCCACCAACAATGCATCAGTGTCCCAGTTTTCCCACGTCCCCTCCAACATCTGTTGTTATCTTTTCCTATCATCTTAGCCCATCTGAGAGGAGTGTAGTGGTATCTCAGAGTTGTCTTAATTTGCATTTCTCTGATCAATAATGATTTGGAACACTTTTTCATATGAGTAGAAATAGTTTCAATTTCTTCATCCAAAAATTATCTGTTCATATCCTTTGACCATTTGACAGTTGGAGAATGGCTTAATTTCTTAGGGGAAATTTTATATCTCTAGATGCTTACTTGCATAAAATAGAGAAAGAGAAGATCAATGAATTGGGCTTGCAACAGAAAAAGCTAGAAAAAGAGCAAATTAAAAACCCCCAATCAAATATTAAACTTGAAATTTTAAAATTAAAAGGAGAGATTAATAAAATTGAAACAAAAAACCTATCAAATTAACATATAAAACTATGAGTTGGTTTTATGAAAAACAATAAAAAAGACAAACGTTTATTTAATTTGATTAGAAAAAGGAAAGAGGAAAATCAAATTGTTAGTCTTAAAAATGAAAAGGGAGAACTTTCCACCACTGAAGTGGAAATTAGAACAGTAATTAAGTGTTATTTTGCCCAATTTTTATGCCAATAAATTTGATAACCTAAGAGAAATGGAAGATTACCTACAAAAATATAAATTGCCCAGATTAACAGAGGAAATAAATTGCTTAAATAGTCCTATTTCAGAAAAAGAAATAGAACAAGTTATTAATCAACTACCTAAGAAAAAATCCCCAGGACCAGATGGATTTACATGTGAATTCTACCAAACAGTTAAAGAACAATTAACTCTAATACTATATAAATTATTTGAACAAATAGGGTATGAAGGACTCCTACCAAATTCTTGTATGACACAGACATGGTACAGATACCTAAACCAGATATGATGAAAACAGAGAAAGAAAGTTATAGAACAATCTCCCTAATGAATATTGATGCAAAAATCTATAAAAATATATTAACAAAAAGATTACAGAAAATCATCCCCAGATAATACACCATTGCCAATTAGGATTTATACCAGGAATGCAGGGCTGGTTCAATAGTAAGAAAACTATTAGCATAATTGACTATATCAATTCCAAAATTAACAAAAAATAAATATGATTATCTCAATAGAAGCAGAAAAAGCTTTTGATAAAATCCAACACCCATTCCTATTAAAAACAATAGATAGTATAGGAATAAATGGACTTTTCCTCAAAATAGTCAGTAGCATCTATTTAAAACCATCAATGACATCATATGTAATGGGTATAAGCTGGAACCATCCCCAGTAAGATGGGGAGTGAAACAAGTTTGTCCACTATCATCATATGTATTCAATATTTTATTAGAAATGCTAACTTTGGCAATAAGAGAAGGAAAAGATATCAAAGGAATTAGAGTAGGTAATGAGAAAACCAAATTATCACTCTTTGCAGACGATATGATGATATACTTAGAGACATCCCAGACAATCAACTAAAACTCTATTAGAAATAATCCACAACTTTAGCAAAGTTGCAGGATACAGAATAAATCCACATAAATCATCAGCATTTTTATACATCACTAACAAAATCCAACAGCAAGAGATACAAAGAGAAATTCCATTTAAAATAACCATTGATAGTATAAAATATTTGGGAATCTATCTGCCAAGGGAAAGTCAGGAACTATGTGAGCAAAACTAAAAAACACTTTCCACACAAATAAAGTCAGATCTAAACAATTGGAAAGATATCAAATGCTCTTGGATAGGGCAAGTGAATATAATAAAGATGACAATACTACCTAAACTAATCTATTTATTTAGTGCTATACCAATCACACTCCCAAGAAACTATTTTACTGATCTAGAAAAAATAATAAAAAAATTCATCTGGAAGAACAAAAGGTCAAGAATTTCAAAGGAACCAATGAAAAAAATCAAATGAAGGTGGCCTAGCTGTACCAGATATAAAACTATACTATAAAGCAGCAGTCATCAAAACCATTTGGTACGGGCTAAGAAATAGACTAGTTTATCAGCAGAATAGATTAGGTTCACAGAACAAAATAGTCAATAACTATAGCAATCTAGTGTTTGACAAATCCAAAAACTCTAGCTTTTGTGATAAAAATTCACTATTTGACAAAAACTGCTGGGAAAATTGGAAACTAATATGGCAGAAACTAAGTATTGACCCATACTTAATGCTGTACACCAAGATAAGATTAAAATGGGTTCATGCTATAGGCTTAAAGAATGATATTATAAATAAATTTGAAGAATATAGGATAGTTTATCTCTAAGACCTGTGAAGGAGGAAGGAATTTGTGAGCAAAGAAGAACTAGAGATCATTATTGGGCTAGAATAGATAATTTTGATTATATTAAGTTAAAAAATTGTATAGACAAAACTGATGCAGACAAGATTCGAAGGAAAGCAATAAACTGGGGAAACATTTTTACATTCAAAGGTTCTGATAAAGACCTCATTTCCAAAATATATATAGAGAATAACTCAAATTTATAAGAAATCAAGTCATTCTCCAATTAATAAATGGTCAAAGGATATGGACAATTTTCAGACAAAGAAATTGAAACTATTTCTAGTCATATGAAAAGGTATTCCAAATAACTATTGATCATAGAAATGCAAATTAAGACAACTCTGAGATACCACTACATACCTCTCAGATTGGCTAAGATGACAGGAAAAAATAATGACAAATATTGGAGGGGGTGTGGGAAAACTGGGACATTGATGCATTGTTGGTGGAGTTGTGAATGAATCCAACCATTCTGTAGAGCAATCTGGAATTATGCCCAAAAAGTTATCAAACTTGTGAATATCCTTTGATCCAGCAGTGCTACTACTGGGCTTTTATATCCCAAAGTGATCTTAAAGGAAGGAAAGGTACCCACATATGCAAAAGTGTTTGTGGCAGCCCTTTTTGTAGTGGCAAGAAACTGGAAACTAAATGGATGCCCATCAATTGGAGAATGGCTGAATAAATTATAGTATATGAATGTTATGGTATACTATTGTTCTATAAGAAACGACCAACAGGATGGTTTCAGAGAGGCCTGGAGAGACTTACATGAACTGATAATAAGTGCAATGATCATTATACACAGCAACAACAATACTATATGAAGATCAATTCTGATGGAAGTGACTCTCTCATTTAAAATGTGAAAAAACTGAAGTTCAGTAAGGGTTGAATTATTTGCCTATGGTCATTTAGATATTAAACAACAGACCAAGATTCACAAAAAAATCTCCTGTCTCCAGAGTTAATGTTCTTTTCATCATAACACTCTGTTTTCCACATATAAATTGATTATAAAATAATACAAACATTTATTGCAAATCTGTTATACATTGCCTTGTGTTCTGTACTAATTCTGCTTTTAATAAATAGGTCTAAACCTATCTAACTTATATGCTCACTAGATTTGTTTATAAGGAACTATTTGCAGTTCTTATAAGAAAAGCTTCTCGCAGTTGATATATTAAATAAGGTAAAAGATCTTTTAGGTTTTAAAGTCTACAAAGTGATTACCACATAATATTGCCTTTGATTCTTACAACAGCCCTGTGAAATAGATCTCTTATAATTCCTCTTTTACAAAAGAGAAAACTAAATCCAAGAGTTTGAGTGTCTTTACCAAGATCAAGCAGAATATGCTTCTGAATTCAAATCCAGATATAGATAAGAATAAATGAGATCAGTAAGGGTCGCAAGAATCATTTGCTGACTTTGATTCTTTCACTATTAAGAAAAGCAAATATTTTTCAAGTATTATATGTGATATGCTTTTCATCGCACTTTCACAGGAATTTATCTTATACTCTTGTACTACTGTTTACAGCACTTTATATTTTTAAGAGTGTTTTCCTTCAAACTATTTCATTGTATCCTCTCATAAAGTCTTCTAGTCATCAATGTTCACAACTTGATAATGATTCCTTTTGTGGGAGGAAAAAAAAGCATCAATGAAATTCTACCTCCTTTTACATTTCCTTAGGCTTTTGGTGCACTAAATGCCATAATGGGGAGAATAACTTCTCAGTATTAGTGCCTGGAAAATGTTCTTACTATTTTCTTTCTTATTAGTAGTCTTAAATGGACATCTTCATTAATCTTATATAGATTAACTCAAAGGAAAAAATCAAATTATGATTGTCCCCAATTTTTCCCTTCACTACCACTTTACTCTGTCTCTTGTCTCTCATTCTCTGTGCATATATATGTATGTATAGGTTTTTAAGTATATCTGTATATATAAAACATAAGGAATACAAATGTGTATTTATGTATGCATACATATTTGTGTTATATATGTACACACAATTATACATAAATCTAGATAGTGAAGATTAGTAGATTAAAAAGGCAATTATAATACACACATTTCATATATGTTATATATACACATGTGTGAACATAAGCATATGTAGAAATATGTATGAATTATATTCAATTTAATAGTTTCTATTCCATATAAAAGTTCCATATAAAGAAAGATAACATAATAGCTAATTCAAGGCTTACATCTATTAAAAACCTATTAGAGTTATTCGTTTCTTATCCATGCATGGGCGCACAGTAACAGTCATCAGAGAATAAGTGTCTTGGCCCACAAATCTCCTACATTTTTTCCCTAAAGCCCATAAAGTGCTTTTGATTTTAAAAATGATTTTAACTTTTTTTTTATTGCAATTCATAAATGTGGCCTTTGGGCCTACTGTTTATGGCAGTTGGAATAGCTCTGTTTGGACCGGCCAGCAAAGGCATAGTCTTTCTGTAGGTATTGCCACAGCAGCCATAAGCGTCCATCTGGATATTATGCTTGTTTCCACATTCTCCTACAGCAGTGGGCTTTGAGATTGATATCTAAAAATGTACATTTTAGTGTAGTGGTACCACAGAAATAAATACTAATTTATTCATTAGCACTTCCAGCTACAACACATTTTAAAGCCACATTTTACGTTTATGGTTTTAAGACTTTCCATAAATTCTTTAATGCCTATCTCATATACATTTGAAGCAATTTGTTTTATGTCTTCTGCTTTAGAGACTACCTTATGGTGATTGTGACATTCAACATTAATTTAAATACACTTTTATTTAAAATAAATTATGGATAAAACACATCAAATATCAATCTTTTTAATAGTTATCTTGTTTATGTTTCTATCCTAAATCTAAGAATATATTTACACACGCAAAATAAAATATACAACTAAAGTAATTATGAAGATAGTATCAAAAAGCATATCAAACAAAGTTGTTATTTTGCTTTCATTAGATGCACTTAAAGAATAGTAGTTCTATGACCAAGGTAAGACTGTGACTAGTGAAAGGCCATGTCAGGAAGTTAGCCAGAAATTATCATTCCAGGAGGCAGAATGTTAGGGAATAGCCAATTACAATTCCCTTTTAAAAATCAGTGGAGCTGGGTACAAGAGGGTATACAGATTTCAGTCTGAACCTTAATATTCAAAATATGGGTGAAGAGAAATAATGACGGCAAACTAATTAGGGAATAAAGATCAATGGATGGGTTAGGAATATCTGAAATATTTTATAAGATTGCTGTGAGGATCAAATAATATAATGTATTGTGCTTTTCCAAACATAATGCACCATGTAAATACATTTTGTAAGCTGACTTGAGAACTATCCAGGCAGGCTGAAAATCAGTTTGGCTGCCTTTAAGTACTCCCAAATAATCATTCACCAAAATTACCACAACCTAGAATGAGGAAGAAAGAGGGGTGATAGAGTTATGATAGTATGTGGCATCTATAGTTAAGAAAAAATGCCTTTTTGGAGAATGGAATGTGATGGCAGAACTATGTTGCGAAGGTCCAGAATGAAGCAAACATTTTTCATCCTTCTTTCTCACTTATTTCATAGTCATATTAAATTAGTTTCCAACTCTCATGAATTCTTTCTCCATAAATCTCCTTATACCCTTCCCTTCTCTTTATTCTCTTAGTTATGACCCAAGCCAGTTCATCAATTCTCAGTGAAACTGATACAATATGTTCCCAGTTGGTTTTCCAGTTTCTAGTTTTTTTTCCTAATCCATTATTTGCTCAACCACCAGAATACTTTTCCTAAATCAAAAATCTAACTATATCTCTGCTCTGGTCCCTAGTCTCAGTGATAATTTTCTGCCAGTAGTAGAAAAAAAAAAGTGTGGCATTGAAGGACTGTAACCAACTGCTTCTTCCTACCTAAAATTCAAATTTTATTTTATATGACTCCCTTTCTCATATCTTTGTTCCAGTTGACCTAAATTGCTATACTACAGAGTAAATGCTATATACAGGTTAAACATGTACACATTAAATACATTTACATATTAGTCATTCTGTAAAAGAAGAATCAGAACAAAAAGGGAAAACCACAAGAAAGAAAGTAAAAAAAAAAAAAAAAGTGAAAATAGTATGCTTCAATTTGCATTTAGATGCCACAATCTAGTCTAGGATATAGTCATCAGTTTTCATCATGAGTCCCTTGGAACTGTCTTGTTACATTGCATTGCTGAGAAGATCTAAGTGTATCATAGTTGATCAATATATAATGTTCCTGTTCCTATGTACTATGAACTGACTCTGCTCACTTCATTCAGCATCAATGAATATAAGTTCAGGTTTTTCTGAATTCTACCTGCTCCTCATTTCTTATAGAATAATAGTATTTCATTACAATTACCTACCACAGCTTGTTCAGTCATTCCCTAATCGATGGGCATCCAAATATTTCCAGTTTTTTGCCACCACAAAAAGATCTGCTAAAATTATTTTGTACATATGTGTTCTTTTTCTTATTTGATGATCTCTTTGGGATATTGACTTAATAGTGATATTGCTGGATCAAAGAGTATGCAAATTTTATAGCTCTTTGGGTATAGTTCTATATTTATGTCATAAAAGAAATTTGGTAGTATTCCAATTTTTCTAAGTAGTTTATATAGTATTTGAATTGATTGTTCTTTAATTGTTTGGGAGAATTCATTTGTAAATCCATCTGATCCTCGATATTTTTTTTAAGTTGGTTCATTGATTGCTTCTTCATTTTCTTTCCTAAAACAGAGTTATTTAAGTATTTTATGACTTCTTGTGTTAGTCCCTGGATGTTTTATATTTTTTTTAATAAAAAATTCACTTGGATTGTCAGATTTATTGGCAAACATTTGAGCAAAAATAGCTTCAAATTATGGTTTAATTTCCTTTTCATTATTGGTGAGTTCACCTTTTTCAGTTTTGATACTGGGAATTTGGCATTCTTTTTAAAAATCAAATTAACCAAAGGTTTATCTATTTTGTTTTTTATAAAAACCAACTTTTAGTTTTATTAGTTAAATAATTTTCTTACTTTTGAGTTTATTAATCTGTTGACTTTCAGAATTTATTACTTGGTATTTAATTGAAGATTTTCAATTTATTCCTTTGCTAGCTTTTTCAGTTGCATGAACAATTTTTTCATATCATTTATTTCACTCATATAAACGTATAGAGTTGGAAAAATTTCTCTAATAACTGCTTCAACTTCACCCCATAAGTTTTGGTATGTTGTCTCATTATTATAGTTCTCTTTGATAAAAGAGTAAGGTTCAATCAGTGCTCACCCCCTCTCTTGCCCTCTAATATAATAGGTCTTTTGTCCCTCTTGTGTTATAATTTATCTTATTCTGTCTTCCCTATTCTTCTTTTTCTAATGCAATTCTTTTTCTCAATCTTTACCTTTTTATATTATTACATGAAATTCAATATAGACAGTTACCAAACGTTATAAATATCTTAAACTGTTGCTGAGCAAAACAAGCAGAAGAAGGAATACATTGTACA
Organism: Antechinus flavipes; assembly: GCF_016432865.1. Lineage (NCBI taxonomy): Eukaryota > Metazoa > Chordata > Mammalia > Dasyuromorphia > Dasyuridae > Antechinus > Antechinus flavipes. The sequence continues at coordinate 91,816,904 of NC_067400.1, forward strand.
CAATAACAGCAAGAATATGTGATGATCAATTTTGAAAAACAAGTTCTTTCTTTTTCTAATTTTTTCTCAATGATTAAGTGATCCAAAGCAATCCCAATAGACTATAAATAGAAAATTCCATCTGTATCCAGAAAAAGAGACTGAAAGTAAATGAACATATGCTACATTCACTTCTTTTTCTGTTTTTTTTTCTCCTTTGTTTTTTCCCTTTTGCTCTGATTTTTCTCTCCCAACATGATTCATAAAGCAATGTGTTTTTTAAAATAAATTAATTTATTAAAAGGGGGAAAAGTCATAAGTATCATTTTCTGGTATAGGGATATAAAATTTACTTTTATTGAATAATATTTTTTTCTTTCCTGTTTACCTTTTTATCCTCTTGAACCATATTTGAAGATGAAATTTTCTGTTCAGTTCTGTACAAATTATTTTTATTCACAATTTTCCACTCAAATTAATCTACTTGATATTCCCTGCATTCCTTCTTTCACCTTTGTACCTTTGCATAGTAGACACTCTACATCTGGCTTCCTAATCACAAATGTAAATTCCTGAACAAATGTGCCTTTTATATTTACCTATCTGTATTCATGTTTTTGTTCCCTGAAATATCCTTAAATCTCCTTAAGAGTTTCATTTTTTGCTTTTGTATAATTTACAGTACATTGTATAAGCTACAAAGGGAAAGGTATAGGGAAGCTAGATTTTGAGGGGCTTTTAATAACAAATATGTTTGTATTTGATTCTAGAAGTGATAGTCACTGGAGTGGGTATGTGTGAGACATGGTCACATTTATATTTTAGGAAAATCACTTTGGTGGCTTAATGGAAAATGCAGTAGAACAGGGAGAGACTTGTGGTAGCTATTGTATAATAATAATACCAAATAATAACTTATTGTAATACTCCAAGCCTGGAGAGATGCGGTCTTGTGTCAGGGTGATAGTCATGTCAGCAGAAAGAAAAAGGTACAGTTGAGAGATATTGCAAAAATGAAAATGACAGGCTTTGGCATCAGGTTGAATTTGGAGGTTAGAGAGAAACAAGTTGGGTATGACCTCTTTATGTTTGAGGCAAATGTCAGTTTACTGAAAACATTGTGTAAGAAAACAACAGATTATATTAAAGAATTGGTGCACAGATGGGCTCCTTAAAGAAATGATGGAGAAAACAGCAGACTTTTATTATATACTTTACCCAGTCTAGATCTCCTACTCTGAGATATTTATAGAACTACTGAACTTTCCTAACATTCTTCCCTACAGACTCCCCCTCTCCCAGAACCCCCAGTAGCTTTTTCCCCCCTTGTAGGCATGCTAGAAAGCTATGCATTCCAATTTCTGAAATAGCTCTCCTTTTTCAACTTGCTTAATAATTTATCAGTGATACCAGGAGGTGTGATCAAATTTTTCCAGCTATTGGAAAAAGTTTATTATTTGGAATCATTTCAATTTATATAATGGCCCCTATTTATTCTAAGTTTTTATATTTATTAACTTAATAAAAACCTATTTTGAATCAATCAAGGTGTCAGAACTAAAACAGGGGTGGAGGTAGTTTCAACCATACTCATAAATAGGTAAGTTCCCATCAACCACAGTGATTTGGAGAGAGTTTCACTTCTCCTGCATCATTTGAAAGCAAGATACTTTCAAACAACAACACACCCCCTTCCCCAGACTTTTATGGAAAGATGTTTTTGGAAACAAACCAGATGAAAGAATATCTGCCAAATATATGGTGGGTGGAGCATTTAAGCCTGTTCTAAACTACCTTTCCTTTATATGTATAGTTTCTTTGAGAGAGCAGAATATTTAAGAATTAGGCAACTCTATACCAGGGATGGAATAAGTAAGGTCCAAAGAGGATCAAACTGAACTATGTCCAAATGCAGCTTTTTTAGGTCAGTTTTCCAAATGACTGGATCCCAGAAACAGGTGGAACAGAGAGTATTTCCCTTCCACTATTGACTTTAATTAATCCCAAGCATTATTTCTGGAACATCTCACAACCAATCCCATTAGTCAAGGGCATGATATTGAAGCTGATAGCAGGGGTAAATATCTTGCCTTGAGATAAAAGAAAAGGACAGTTTGCTAGCACCAAGGGTGTTACAGCCCTTGTATACTTGGCTTGCATGATGGATAAGGTTCTGGACTTAGAATCAGGAAGACCTGAGTTTTATTCAAAAACTGTGATCCTGTACAATTTAGCTTATTTAAACCTGTCATCTCTCTGCAGAGCTGGTGTAAGAATCAAATGAAAAAATAAATGTAAAGCGCTTCCCAAACTTTAAAATTCTACCGAAATAATGGGTATTTTTTCATTATTATTTGTAGTAATAGTGATAGAAGGAAGAAAAAAGAGTAGTAGCAGCAATAGCTGCAGCAGTAGCAGTAGCACTCCAATGTTTATAAAATGTCCCTCAAACAACTATGTATTGTGATTCATTGATTCCCTCATTGATCTTAACTCCAGAGGCTACAGACTTAAATTGTTTAGGACTATTGTCTCCATACTTCTAATGATTCAGTCAGTCTTATGACCATAAAGAAGCAATGTTGAAGATCATATGCTACTGGTCCTTCAAGGTTTTCTTAAGCACCAATCATATCAGTTAAAGCTGAAATCACTGAGAGCACATTCTTCAGGCTTTTACAGGGTTGATGGCAAAGTCCAATTCTGCATACCTCTTTTGTAAAGAAGAGTTTTATCAATGAATTATAGGGGTGGCCCATAGCTGAAATCTGTTGCTTCATCTAAAAAGTAAGAACTAGTGCCCATAGGTTGTGGCAGACCTTGGGAGTCTTGTCATAAATCTAGCATCCCAAACACATGTATTCTAGTAATTTTATCCCCTCCTAACTGCAATAGGCACTCATCTTTCTGAAACCAAGGATGATTATTATCCCCATTTTAGGTATCCATACTAAAGAAACAAGTCTCTTCAAAATATTTAATTAATTCATAGATAGTCTATTTTTTTTAGTCCATTTTAATTCATGAAAATTTATTTGGTCTAAAATTAGTTTCAAATATCCCTACTTATTCTATGGTTTCTTTTAATTATATTTCTGACTCCTAGATATTTTTGAGCATGCTAACTTTCATGTCATTCATCTATTATTAAAACACAAATGGATGAGATGTAATCATGAAGGATGAAACTTTGAACACAGCTAATTCTTTTATATCTGAGCTCTTCCTTTATTGGTCCTATGTATCTACTCTTTACTCATATCAACTCTCAAGGAAGATCAAAACATATCAGCATTTGAAGGAAAAGGAAAGTATAACAGAAATCCAAACCCTCAATTTATTGCCTCAGTTTCCTTATGTGGGGAAAAAACTAGACAATCTAGCTAATGGAATACTAGATACTACAAAACTAAAAGATTCAGAATATTCACAAAAGGATAGAAATATTCACCATATTCACAAAATTATAGAAATAATTCACTCATTCTCATCCTGCTTTTTGATAAACAGGGCCACAGGCTATTTTAGATAATTATTCTTCTATCAGCTGGACTCTATATTTTCCTTATTCTCTTCTCAGCCCGTCATGTTGAAACACATTGTAGTTCACACTATGGTCACACACCTTCATCTGCAGCCAAATAAACCTTCCCACGCTGTAAGAGGATCTTGAGAGGGACTTCTCTAATTCATACCTTTCATTTCTACCACTGCCACCCTATCAATAGGAAAGTGACTGCTTTCCTTACTAATCTTACCCTGCTGCTAACACACAGGAGAGGGACTGGAGTTAATTTGCTTTTTTTCACTTCCCAACACTTCATAGCAACTGACTTAAAACAAAGATTTTCTTTTTTTCTTCTTTTCTTTCCCTCCCAGAGTGTAAAAAAGAAATTGTATTTGTGAAAATAAAACACAAGAGGTTATAAGCATTTCCTCCATTCCAAACATTTTCTAAGATTGAAATTTTATAGCTAAGATCTGCCTCACTGATCTGGTACATTAGAGAACCCCCAGAAATGCAGTATCGTAAAGGCATTAATAAATTCCATGTAGACCAAAAACTACCCTAATTATGTAGAAAATGGTATCATATGTTTGATCTACAAGTAAACAACTTCTATCTGAAAAGACTGGGACTTAACCTTGGCAGATAATGGCTTCCTTAAGATTCAACTTTATTTCCGATGTAATTTCCCCCTATATACACTTCTTTCACTATTATCTCTTGAATCAAAAAGTTCCCTTTGAAAGTAATTGGGAGTTTGGTATATGATTTTACCTTCTGAAGTTGATTTGTGATAATTAATATAATCATTTTAGAATGTTTTGTTTTATTTTTATTTTCTTTTAAAAAACATGAATTAAATGGGGCGGGGTGAGGGGAGACTGAAAGGCAATTTAGAGCTCGGTAAAGGGGGAGTGGTAACAAGAAAGGTTAAAAATTTCTCAAACAAAATTTGATTTCAGGTCATTTGTCAGCTCCTGGGCTTCATGGTAATTTGTTCATCCTCCTTTCATTAAATTGCAATTACTTCTGCTATCTCTGGCTTCATCCCTTTGGCTGGATCCAGTATTAATTAGGCCTTAGGATCATTGTAGAAATGAAGAATTCTCTACTGGACAATGTTCTGCCAGAGTCAAAAGGTAAGAAAAAGGATGTTAATGGTAAAGTTAAGAAATATCATTTAATTTTGTTTTAATGTTGGAATTATAGAAGTCATCACCTTCTGTTTTTATTATTTTAATCTCTTACATACAAATACACACATTTTTTCTGTTCAAATTTGGACACAAAAAGTGATAATATGCAACTTCTGCCAAAGCATTTTTAAATTAAAGCTTTTTATTTTTTTAAAGATATGCATGGATAATCTTCAACATTCACCCTTAAAAGACCTGTGTTCCAAATATTTCCCTTCCTTCCTCCCACTCCTCCCCTAAACAGCAAGTAATCCCTTATATTACACATGTGCAATTCTATACATGTTTCTACAAATATCATGATGCACAAGAAAAATTAGATCAAAAGAAAAAAATGAGAGAAAAAAGCAACCAAACAACAAAAAGAGTGAAAATACTATATGTTATGATCCACACTCAGTTTTCCCATCCTCTCTCTGGGTGTAGATGTCTCTCTCTCCATCACAAGACTATTGGTACTGGATTGAATCATCTCATTGTTGAAGACACCCATGTCCATCAGAATTGATCAGCACATAATCTTGATGTTGCAGTGTATAATGATCTCTGGGTTCTGCTCATTTCACTTAGCATGTAAGTGCTCATGTAAGTCTCTCCAGTCTTTTCTGAAATTATCCTTCTGGTCGTTTCTTATAGAACAATAATATTCCATAACATTAATATACCACAACTTATTCACCCATTCTCCAACTGATGGGCATCCACTCAGTTTCCAGTTTCTAGATACTACAAAAAGGGCTGACACAAACATTTTTGCACATGTGGGTCCCTTTCCCTCCTTTAAGATCTCTTCGGGATATAAATCCAGTAGAAACACTGCTGCATCAAATGTTATGCAGAGTTTGATATCCCTTTAGGGATAGTCCCAGTTTGCTCTCCAGAATGGTTGAATCACTTTACAACTCCACTAACAATGTATTAGTGTCCCAGTTTTCCCACATCCCCTCCAACATTTATTATTATCCTTTTCTGTCATCTTAGCCAATCTGAGAGATATATAGTGGCATCTCTAAATTATACTTTTCTCTTTCCTTTTCTCTTTTTCCCTCCTTCCCAGTATTTTACTTATGAGCACTACTTGCCTCAAGAAGTCCTCCCCCTTTAGAGACACTCTCCCTTTCTTATACCTCCCCCTCCTAGTATTTCTGTTTTCCTTTCTGTTGGCCTATCTCTTCCCTTTTCTTTTTCCCCTCCCACTTTTCAATAAGGTGAGAGAAGTTTCTCTGTGGAACCAAATATGTTTAATATTCTTTCTTTGAGCCAAATCTGTTAAGAGTAAGATTCACCCTCTCCTTTCCTTCCCTCAATTATAATAGGTTTTCTTTGCCTCTTTATGAGATGTAATTTCCCTCATTTTACCTCCACTTTCCCCTTTTTCCAGTCAGTACAATACCCTTTCCATCTCATTTCATTTTTTTGTATTATAAACAGTAAAATCAAATGATACATACACTCTCAATATGTACTCAAAACAGAGATGCAGTTTTCAAGAGTTCTTTTTACTTTTTTATGCTTCTCTTGAGTTCTATATTTGTAGATCATTTTTTTTGTTTATCTCTGATCTTTTCATCAGAAATAAATGAAATTTACCTATTTTGTTGAATGTCCATCTTCTTCCTTGAAAGGAAATGTTCAGTTTATTGTGATAGTTTATTCTTGACTGTATTCCAAGTTTCTTTGCTTTTTGAAATATCAGATTCTAGGCCTTTCAGTCCTTTAAGGTGCTGCTGCTAGGTCCAGAGTAATCCTTATTATGCCTTCTCATTATTTGAATTGTTTTTTTCTGGCTGCTTGCCATATTTTTTCTTAGTTCTGAAATTTAGCCACAATATTCCTTGGAGTTTTAATTTCGGGGTCTCTTTCAGGAGATGTTTGTGAATTCTTTCCATCATTATCTAACCTTCTGATTCTAGCACATCAGGGCCATTCTCTTTGATCATTTCCTGATAAATAATGAGTGTCTAAGCTCTTTTTTTCATTGTGGTTTTCAGGAAATTCAATAATCCTTAGATTGTTCCCCCTAAATCTATTATCCAGGTCTGTTTTCCTGAGTAGGTATTTTACAGTTTTTCTATTTTTTTTTTCATTTTTGGGTTTTGCTTGACTTATTCTTGATGTCTCATTGAGTTATTCATTTTCATTTGTTCAGTTCTGATTTTTAATGAATTATTTTCTTTATTTACTTTTTAAGTTTTTTTTTTTTTTTAATTTGTCCAATTGAATTTTTCAGTGAGTTGTTTTGTTCTATGGATTTTTTTTTCCATTTCACAAATTCTGTTTTTCAGGGATTTGTTTTCTTTTTCCATTTTGTCAAATCTATTTTAAGGAGTTATACACTTTTTTTCCATTTCACTAAATCTATTGTGTAGTGAATTTTCTTCAGATAAATTTTTTGTTTAATTTTCCAAAACCTCTTGCAAAATTTTCCTTTCCTTTCCCCATTTTTCTTCTATCTCTCTTTTAAAATTCTTTTTAGGTTCTTCTAAGAGAGCCTTATGTGATAGGGACCAGGTCATATCGTCTTTTGGGACTTCATCTAGAGACAATCTGCCTTTAGTCTCCTCAGGATTTGAAATCTGTTCTTCTCTTTTACCATAAAAGCTGTCTATGGTCAGAGTTCTCTTTACTTTTTACTCATTTTTTAAAAATGTTAAGGTCTGCTTTTAGGGAAGGGGAGGTTTTTCAAGCATCTGCAGCTTCGCTGAGTCAGTGCTGATTCACTCCTGTTGCTGGATGGGCGAGGTCCCATGAAATTCTGGCATTTCAGGATTCACTAGTTATCTTTTGTGTTTTTGTTGGATGTTTTATAACTTCTCTGCTGATCTACTGGCTCACAACCAGTGCAGAGTGGCTAACACTGCTGTAGATTCCTCCCGGTAGATTGCTTCATGGAGCTCTAACTGCCTCAGGTCTGTGCTGCCTGATCTGGTGTCTGTGCTTGGCCTGCCTACACTTGGCTTGCCTTCTTCCATGCCCGATTAAAACAGACCTTTTCTTACCAGAGAAATTATCTAAATTATTTTCTGCTGGTAATTTTTACACTCCCAATATTGGTGGGTTCAGCCAGTCCAGAGCTAATTCAGAGACTGGTTTTGTTAATTAGTGTGAGGGTTGTGGGAAGAGGTTAGAAAGAGATGTGTGTCCTCTCTGCCATCTTGGCTCCTTTCCCACCTCTACTATTATCTCATGTAGTACTTTGTTCTGATCAAACCAGAGCTAAAAACATCAGTATCAACAAAGAAGAGAGATTTAGAAACAACTTTATCTAGAAGTTAAAAGAGAAGAATCTTCTATTTACCAAGAGTAATCCATATATTATATATATTGCTAGAGAAGCAACAGTCTAATAATTAATAAATGTTGTAATGTCTGTGATAAATGTAATAAAGGTACAGAGTAGGGATATATACCAATAGGCTTCCTTCCCTTTCAATCCCAGTTTTTTTTTTTTTTTTTAATTTTTAGGACATAGAGCTGCAACATCAAGATATTCAGATTTGTAAGAAACAAATATCACTCTCATTTAGGTCTCCTCTCAAATTAATTTTTAAGCTATCTCAGGAATAAAATGTAGGGGTTATAAAATCCCTAGGGAGTGGAGAGCAAAAAATAACCATGTTCTGCTACTCAAAATTTTCAAGGCTATGTCAACCCTTTTGCTTCTTCAACCAATAATAGTTTTAATTAATAATGTTTTCTTCTCTAAATTTCAATGGTAATGAAATTCACGTATGAGAAAATAAGGAGAATGAGTTAACAAAGTCTTAAGTTTTATCAAGTTTGCCTTTACTCTTGACTATGTATTCTTTTACAATTCCCATTTTTTTATATTGCTTATGAGTGTACCTACATCTAACATTTATCTATGGAATTTCTCCACATAGAATTATTTCCTCACTCAATTATTTCTTCTTCCCTGGACTCTCAATCGTTGTTCTGATTTATTCTTCCTGCTTTCAACACTACAGCAGTAGCAGCAATTGCATCCAATCTGTATAACTCTAAATCGCTTATTATTTCTATATAAATTTATCTTCACAACATCTGGTATAGTGTTATAATTTCCAATTGGGAGATTGTTATTTTGTGAAAGCCAAGCAAGAATTTTCTATCAAAGCTAAAAAGAAATTATTTCCAATTATTCTGCTTGAGTAGACTTCTTTGAGAGATAGCAATAAGAGATCTCTTCTTCCTGACAATAACCAATAGGTAAAGATCTTGGATATTAGGGAGCTATCATTAATGAATATTATAACCCAGATAGTATTAAATGTGCAACTATTCTTCATGCTTCTTTTCTGGTTTTCTCCTATTATGACTGATACTAAAACTATTTCTGGGAGCTTCCCAAAAAAGAATTACCATTTTTTCTCAACACTAATCACAAGTAAAGCACAATGAAAAGAAGGTTGAATTTGGCACTGGAAAAAATATATTCTAATTCTGTCTATGCAATTGTCAACCAGACCAGGACCAGCCTTTAATCTGTGGGTAGATGGAGCCAAACAAAAGAGCTTAGAGACAGAAGAATGAGGAATCAAACAGAAGTTTAATTTCAGAGTAAGGAAAAGGCTTGCAAGTAAAGTTCTTCTTCTGAGGAGGATTTATATTATGGATCAGAGTTTTTAAGCACAAAAAGTACAAAAGGCAGGATCCATTACACCTTCATTCTTAGGTCTTAAGTAAATAATTCCCATGGTAAACCTATACATGCAGGGATTTTTGAGACAATACAAATATTCTTGGATCTTGGGAGAATAGTTTCCAAGTTACTAGAATTGTTGAGCCTTGTGATTGTTCAGTAGGATACAGAACCAGAATTATTGTGGCCGGTATAAAAAGCAGCACCTGGTTCAGTTTATTTAGTGGTTACAAGCATAAGAATTATTCAGAATGTCAAAAGTTGTGACTATTCTCTTTCTGCTGCAGTTATGTTGGCTGCAATGATATATAATGCATATGTGTACCATATACATGTTCAATAATAATTTATGAAGCGCCTACTGTCTATGTACTAGGCATTATGAGCTAAATACAAACCCATTAATACCTCATACTTTTTAGGTGATATACTTAATGAAATGCTGGATCTCTGTTACTTTTTTTTTCTCCCCTAAAGGGGACACAGGGATCTCTGATGATGATGATATTAATTGCTATAGCTGGTACAAAGTTTTAAGGTTTGCAAAATGCTTTATAAGTATTATCTTATTTTATCTTTATAGTATTCTTAGAATGTAAGTCTTAATGTCATCCTCATTTTAAAGATAATTTGTCCAGGCACACACAACTAATAAATATCTGAGCCTGGATTTGAATATAGATCTTCCTGACTCTAGATTCAGCACTCCATCAGCTGAAGATGTCATCCACAAACTTCATGCTCCATTGACTTCTGTTAACCCAGGGTCTTTTTTCATATTCCTTGTTGTGGGGAGCTCTTCTGAGGAGGCTTTGAGTCCCCTTGACCCATTGCCTCACAGATTAATTATTTAACTTTCTTTTTAAATTTCAGACTATAAACAGCTATACTCAATCAGCTTTCTAGAATAGCCTTTGCTTTAGATTTGATTTTCAAAATTAAGCTTCTCTTTAATGCTAAATTTTGATTCAATTTAAACACTGAGCTATGATTGGGAAATTGTTTTTAATTCTTGGCATAATGCTTATTTTAAATCCATATGTGTCACAGATATAACTTGAAGTCAGGTCCTCCTAATAACAAAGCTAGTCTTCTGTCTAATACCTAAGGCTGCTGCAAATCGGAACTAAAAAGCAAGAAAAAGATCACCTACCACCTCTAACAATTTATCAATCTAACTCTGAATTCTTAAATAGACTAGTGGAAGAAGAAGTAAGGAGTTTTTACAAATGATCTTTCAAGCATTGCCCTCCATAGTCTTTAATAAATTTTCTTACCAGTGCTTAGGTCTCTGCAAATCAATATGAGAGTTCCACTTAAAACTATGAAGGGAAGTTTATAAAGTTGTGGTCAAATCAACTGGGAAGTGAAACTAGAAAGCAATTGGGTAGAATGTCAATTTGCCTGAAATCCTTCCATTAATAACAATTCACCTTTGTCTTACTTTATTCAGCAACGAAGATATCTTAGTATATCACCCTTCACTAAGATAGTAGTGGGAAAGTACAGAGTACATTTGAAAGTCCTATAGTACCTTTGCTATAAGAAAAATTACATTGAAAAGATCATTTACTTTCTTAAAAATCAATAGAGAAGAAGTCTACAAAGGCCTCCAAGATAGTTGGTTTTATCTTGTTTTTAAAAGCTTGTTAATGATATTAGCTCCCCAGAAGGAAATTCAACAGAACATTATTTTCATTACTACCACTAATAATACTGCTATCAAAATTATTTTCTATTAGGCTGAGATCCATACAAGTAATGGCTGCCCTTATAATCTTGCATGAAAGTAGTAATAATCTATTCCAATATCATTTTTCTACATTTAGAATATGAGAATTTGGAAGTTTATTTAAGTTGCTTCATTACCCTGACTATTTCAAACAGTTGCTATTAACTATCCTAATCATTTCTTTATACTATGGTTGAAAGAAAAGAGCTATAATTCTTTTCTCAATTATTAATCAATTTCAGTATTCACTTACTAATAGGGAGTGCTTAATAAACTACTGTTCCTCTCTCATTGACATTTTCCCCTTTCAAAGAGTTGATGGATGAATGAGAATCAAGTGACAGACCACTGATGAGCAAAGAACTTCTAATCATGTCATTTTAAAATGAGGGTAATTTATGCAATAGGATAATAATTTCTTTATAGTTGGGCACATTCTGAACAATGATTAGAGGATATGATTCCAGGAATTTAAAAAAAATCCTTAAAATGAGAAAGCAAACTTATTAGAAAAATTATTCATGTTACATCCTTTGCCTCTATGTCTGATCATAAGGATAATGAGACTTTCATTTTGGTAACACAAAGGCTTGGTATGTTATCTGGGCTAGGATTTTTGATATCAGGTTCAGTAAAAACTGAATTGTCAGACAATGGATTAACTGTAGTTTAGGTTTTAAAGACTTAGAATAGATAAGAGGTTAAAGTCACTTTACTCACTTTCTCACATCGTTTGTTCAATGTGTCTCAGAATTTCAGTTAGAAAGTACATTTGAAATTATCTTGGCTAAATTTGTATTTGATAAACAAGGAAGCTGGATCCCAGAAAGATTTAGAGATGGGATTAGAACTCAAATCTCTTGGATTCCAAAGCAATGTTTTTTCCATCATCCTCTTTAATGTTGTTTGCACTTCACATAAAATTATTATAACAAAACATGGATAAATCAGAATACTGGCACCTTCAATTATCCAAGATAATGTCAAATCTACCTGGTCTCACCAGGAAATGAGTCAGTCAATCACTCAATAAAAATTTATTAAACTCTTATTATATACCAGACACTAGGCTAAGTGCTGGAACTACAAAGAAAGGCAAAAATTAGTGCCTGCCCCCAAGGAGATCATAATTTATTCAGTTACTGTTGGGAGCAAGCTTGCTCTGGCCACTATTGGGCCCCACCCAAGTTTGTTGCAAATAGTTGTGATGCCCCAGGTGAGGAAGAACTCCACTATGGATTCATTCAAGGTACATCTTAAACTGGTTAACATTTTCAGTCTGAAGAGGAAATAATTTTTCAAATCAGATCTGAATGTAAATAAAGGTTCAAACAAAGATAAGGTACAAGCTCAATAAAGGCCTTTCTTTTGTGGGATGTTAAAATACATAATGCCTTTATCTTTGGGTGAATATTTAAGTACCCAGAATGCAAAGGATTTGGGATTTCTCTGCTGGTAGGTGAAGGAACACCCCTTACCAGTACATACCAGGAGCTCTTTTGTAATATTAAGAAAGTTGCCTTAGGTATTGAGACATTAAATGACTTGTCTAAGTTCACACAATCAGTATGTGTCAGAGACAGGGCTTGAAGGCAGAATTATCCATCACAGCTCTCCATCCACAACCACTAAAATGTGACACATTGAAACCAAAAAACAAAGCAGAACACAGAATCCCTGTCCTATCAAACTATGGCTTTATACCTGATTTCCCCAATAAACTAACAACACAAGAAAAGACTTACTTGTCATATATCACACTTCTTTGCCCACATATGAAAATATGTTTCATAATTTTAATTCCACAATTGTGCTTTAATACCCTGCTTTGTTTTGTCTGGCAGCTAAGGGGAAGGAACTTCCAGTTTCTGGTGCAGCAGACAGTCTGTGAACCTTGGAAGGTAAAGGAATTACCCCAGCCCATGCCTTCCAACAATGCTGCTATCCAATGTCCTGAATTTGTTTTTTTTAATTAGAATTTTAGGAGGCACGCCATCCCATGCCCTGCCAGCCTGGTTCCATCAGGCTGGTCCATATTGATTTATTTGGATGCATCAGTTCCTTGCTTTTCTGTCAGTTAACTAGACTGTCACCTGCTTTGATTCCTCATTACCTCTATTGTGAATTCTATGAACATATATCATCAAGCAGCTAGCACGCCCAGGATTTGAGACTGACAAAAACAGGATCAATGTCTCAGGGGCACAACCCAGAATTTCAATAATACAATTAAATTCCTGGAGTCCTGGATACATCCAGATTGTCGATCCAGCATTTTCCCCACGTTCATCGAAGGAAGCAGCCCCCACCCAGAACCTGTGTGCACTGTTCCTGTCAGCGAGTAATGAAGGAAAAAGACTCGATAGAGAACCTGAGGGAGAGATAATCAAATGTTGAACCTGCTGAGCCTGTTAGATGAAACTGTTAACAAGAGTTGCTCAAATCACTGGGGGAATGCTGGGCAGGGAGGAAGATTGGGGTTCAGAACTGAAACGTGTAAGCAGGGTTAGGCTGGCTGAGGAGGGCTCATTCCTTGTTGCTAGATCGAGGTAGGCAGCCTTCAGAAGGATTTGGAGGGTCCCTAAGGAGTTGCTTGGACACATTTCCTCACTTGAATCAGCAAAGTCTAAAGCTTCAGAGGGAGAGGGAGGACCAAGGAAAAAGGCTCTGGATTTGGAATGTTTGTCTAAATCGACACTGAAAAACATGCTAAAATAACAAAACTAAGCACACAGTGTAAGGGTACACTTATGTGTGTGCATACACAAGAGGTAGGAAAGTAGAGAGTTTTTTCCAGGATGTAAATCTCAGGATTATCTTAAGAGCACAAGACATTCAATTTGTGCAATTCTAACTAGAATAACAAGAACATTCTCATCCTACATGTCATTGCCTATCTCGGGAAAGTCTGACTGTTTTTATTCCCATAGATTTTCTTCCCTGGAAGCTTCAACTCTCCCTTCCTCTGACCTTGGTGAAGGATATCAATGAATACAGGCAATTTCAAATAGGAGGAAACTTAGCCTCTGGGGAAGATAAGATATTTCCAGTGCTTTGAGAGCACTCGATTTCACTTCTATAGGTTAACCCCAAATCCATTGCATAATGATTACCCCTGACTATTTTACACTATGGTGCTGTGAAGAAGACCTTTGGTTATAAACTCTGAATTTATAACTCATGACCTATGAAAATTGCTGTACCCAAATAGAGAGTCATGATGGATTCTAATACCTATTGCAGAAGGGAATTCAGTTTTATTTATATTAAAATATACTTCTATTTGTAGAGCCAGAGTTAAAGTTCTGGTCCTTGTTTGCTCACCTGAAGAGAATGTCAAGCATTTTAGGGTGAGGATTAGTTGCATTTGTCTCTGCATCCCCAGAATTTAGGAGGTTCTTGACACACAATAGATATTTAATAAAGTTTATTTAATTAAATGAATCTGAAGAATAGGAAGAGGAGAAGTAGATTGGTAAGGTCTCTTTTAGCTCTAAAAACTAGATATTAAGATCCTTTGTTAAATATGGTATACTTTATGGGAACATACTTTGAATTCCTATAGTACCTATGAAGAAAAAAAAATGCTCAAATATAAAAACAAAACAAAATAATCTTTTAGTCATAAAGGCCCAGGAAAGAAAACAAAACCAAAACAAACAAACAAACAAACAAATCATTTAATCAGTTCCTCTCCCTTCCTCTTTAGTCCAGTTCTCCTATCTCCCTCTCCCCAATTTCTCCTTCTCCCTTTCTTGCCTTTTTCAAATACTCTGATTGATTCTGATAAATCAAGCTTCATTGTTATGTCTGACTTTGTACACCATTTTATTTATTTTTGGTGATTTTACTGATGCTCTTATTCTTTTTGTAGTGTTATTATTGCTACCCTTCTTCATGCCCCAGTTCTCCCATCCAAAAAAGAAAATAAATAATTAAAAGCCATTATTTATAACAGATAAGTTGTTGAATCATTTCAGCCTCTTCATGACCCCATGTTGAGGTTTTCTTGGCTATGATATCAAAGTAGCTTGCCATTTCCTTCTCCAGCTCATTTTACAGTTGAAGCAAACAGGGTTAAATAACTTGTCTGATATCACACACCTTGTAAGTATCTATGACCAAATTTAAATTCATAAAGATGCATCTTCTACTTCTAAGCCCAATATTTTATCCACTGAGCCATCTAGTGACCAACAAAGAAGTATATTAACAGAAAAGAAATTGATAAACTGACTCTGCTTGAAAATATATTTACATCACTTTCTGTACCATTAGTCTATCACCCTCTGTAAAGAAATGTGAAACATGGTTCAGCTTCAGTCATTTGCATTGATAAGTGATTATTGCATTGATCATAGATTTTAAGATTTTCAGTTGATTTATCTTTACAGTATTGTAATCATATGCATTGTTTTACTGGCTATACTAAACTGATACTGCAGTGGCTTATACAAATCTTCCTGGGTTTCTCTGCATTTTTTAAAAAATATCAATTGTTGAAGTTAAATAAGTGGCATAGAATTCTGGGCCCGAAGTCAAGGAGATTCATCTTTGTGAATTCAAGTCTGGTTTGGGCCACTTACTGACTACGTGATCAGTCACATAGGGGCAAATCACTCACCTTTTTTACCTTAGTTTCCTCATATGTAAAATGAGCAGAAAAAGGAAATGCAAATCACTGCAGTGTCTTTGCCAAGATAACTCTAAAACTCAAAAAATCAGATATAACTGAAGTCACTGAACAATAAAAATTAAATTATGTTCCATGATATTCATAAATTTTAATCTGATGGCTTTAACCAATACAAAAGAATCCCAGCAAGCACAGAATATATATCATTTATCTGCCTTTGTCCTTTATTTTTAGGAGTGAGAAGGGGAGGAATGGAGATAAAGACGCAAGGAATTACTTTGAATATGTCTTAGGTTTTTTTTAAGGTAAACTCAGTCTGAGGAAATACCCTAACAGACCTTGGAAAGGGCTTCAATTACTAGGCTTGAAGGCCCCAAGACAATACAATCTGTGGGCTTGAGAGTTTACCACATTTATTTTCAAAGTGCAGTTCTTAATGGAAGTAAATTCATAACTGTCTGTCCTTGTTGAATGACCACAATTGTCTGTCTTTCTGATTTCTTAGGAGTGAGAGATGCCTCATGGTAAGTGGTCACCTTCTCTAGAATCATCACCAAAAACATCAGAAGCAAAGAATCCAATTTGCACTGTCCTGTTTCCTCTTCAACGAGATCCCTGCTCTAATCCTACACAGTTATGATAATTATTCTGTGCTGTGTTCAACTCAAGCCACTCTTCTGATAGTTTATGTTCAACATTAGAATGAAATGAGACACTTGTAAATTATTCAACAATTAAAAGAAGATTTTTTTAGCCTTTAACCACAATATGAATTAAAAATAACTTAAGCTGATTCAACTGAAAGAAACACCTTTGTCAAATAAAAATCACCCCAAATACAAACTAGCTCGCCAAACATTCTAGTGTAGTTCTCTGTGATCGTTTTTTAATCAGGTGTTCAGTAAATGATGTCAACAACCTAAGACTTTGGTCTTATTCAAATAAATCTTGGACATGCTTGGATTTAAGCATTTTGTGGAAAAACTAGATTAACTTGTATGAGATTAGGGTTTAGGATATTGCTCCCACCAGAATATACTATAATTTCTTTTGTTACTCCTCAATGGGCACCCCATATATTTCCAGTTATCTGCTATAACAAAAAATGCTGCTATAAATATTTTGTATATATTGCTTTGTTCTTTTGCTTTTGGTGCTATAAGCCTTATTAGAAGTGCTATTACTGAATCAATGCATGATTTAGGGAATTGGGGATATTGTTCTATATTGCTTTCCAGAATACTTGGTGCAATTATAGTTCTACCAAAAATAAATCAGTGTACCTGTCCTCCCATAGACCCTCCAATAATTGTCATTTCCCTTTTTCATCTTTGCCAATCTGAATTTGTGTGAGGGGGAGCCTCAGAATTTTTTCAAACTCTGTTGTTTGTCTTCCATTCCTAAAGGGGAGCAATGACTTTAGGAGATGATGTCTTGACTTGTAAGGGAATTTGATTTAAACGAGGCAGAGCTGGATAAAGTCATCAGTCTCACTCTCCTCCTGTTATCAGAGCCCAGTGACAAGATGACTAGAGATGACAGGATACAATGGGAGACCCAAACCACTTTAAGCTAAGGTCTTTCCCACATCTCAGTTATTTTTTTATTTTATTTTTGAGGTAACATCCATTCAGTGATTAAAGGCTAGGTAAGGATTGATACTTAAAATGACTTAGTTTGCTTTTCCTAAAGAATAACTTGGGAAGGAGAAGAGCCTTAGAGTTTCTGACCAGAACAGAAAACAATTGCTATTTGTACTTACTCTGACCCATCAAAGCCCAAACAATGAGCTAGTGAAGCTTGGACTGGGACCTATTATTGGTCAATCAGTGAAAGCCAGAATGATTTGGATTTTGGTGGTTATTGCCCTTCACTTTTGCAGAGGACCAAAATGACATTACTATGTTAGAGTCAATTCACAGTGTGTCCAACAACTGCAGCTTATCAGGCCAATATGGAATATTCTGCCACAGGTTGGGCACAAATAGAATATATGAACATTTGGAGTTTAAAGACATAATCAAATCCATTTAACTTACATAGGGCTTTTTCAAAGCCTGTTTTTAGGTCTCTATTTTAAGAAATCTTAAATGGATCTACATGAAATAAAAGTTAATAATCCCTGCATTTTGAAAAATATGATGTTATTAATCAATAAGGAAGAGAAAAGTCATAGTCCCTAAATCCCAAGATATCTTGTGAAATATAAATGATCAGACCTCATATTCCTTTGGACACAGCACTCATGCGTAAGTTTATGATTCCCTGTATGGAAAGAGGAATAGAAAAAGGAGGTAGAAAAGGAGAAGGAGGAGAAATAGCAGTATGGTCCAATTCAAACTAGAGGACAACTTCTACTATCCATAAATTATTGTTCATACTTTATTCTCAAAGAAGATCAAGGACATAGGAGTGAATTGAATTTAAGTGTGACAGAGATATGCAGTCATCAGCCTTACTTTCTCTCTTTCCCAGTCATTAGATAACTTAGTTCTGTTCCTTTTCAGTTTTCTCCAATTTATCTTGAGTTTTTTTTCACATATTTGCTGATATTTATGTGGGATAACTTGGCTTCTTTACAAATTTCATAGTACTTTCATATTTGGTAGTCCCTACTTTTTCTTAGTTGTATTCCCCTATTTTATTCTTCCTCAAGAGCTTTAATTTCATTTTTAAAACTCTATTTTAATTTTATCCTTCTACTTGTTGACTCATTGTAAGCAAGACATACTTTTTTCTGAGTCTAATTTTATCCATTTACTTTTTGAGTCATTGTAATTAAGACATTCTTTTTCTGAATCTTTACTTGGGCTTAATTGCAAAGTAATTTTCTTTTTTGGTTTAACTTGTGGGTTTATTTTAATCTGTAGTATTTGTTACATATTTTTTAAGCATTTCCCTGCTAATTTTTATTTCCATTTTCAATTCCTGTACTGGAGCTTTGTACCAAGATCAGGCTCTACTTGAACTCTTAGTTTATTTAAGGAAGCCTTGTATGCTTTTGTCCATTTTGTGCTATGGATTCTGATGCTCTGATAATCCAAATTTTAGATTAAATAAGTGGAACCACAATTCACTGAATCCTGTCACAAGCTCTGGAATCTGTTTCATCTTCTGTTGTTTCTATTGTCCTTATGGGGGAAGTGGCTTAGACCCATGAGTCTCCTTTTTTTTTCCCCCCCCAGTTGGAAACTGGATCTATTTGCTTCAAATACTCAGATGGACCCCAATTGGATATTGAAAATTAAACAGGTTATAAATGTGTTAGAGACAATAGTCACTTAGAGACCACTCTGGTGCAAAGCCTTCTAACCTTAACAATCACCCACAGAAAACAGACCTTATTTAGAAGTACCCGGCTCTGTCTCTTTGCACAATGACCAGAAAGGGAGTTGCTCTGCACCCTTCTGGGACTGCTCTGCTCTTGGTATTCAGAACAAATCTAAGTTTTTAGCCTCCATCTTGTTGTGTCTTGAATTATATAAAAGGGATCAGAGATTTCCCTTCAGTTTCCTAAATTTGTACTTCAGCTGGAGCCCCTTAAAGGTTTTTCTGGGGTATTTTTCAGGGGAACTTGAATTAGCTAGGATATTATTTTTGAATCTTGAAACAGAAGTTTTGGCAAATATTTATTATGCACCTACTATGAGCAGGACATTATACTAGGTAGTGGGAAAAAGGAAAAAAAATAAAACTAGTCATTCCCTTGAATTATATTCTGTCACTATTCACCTAATCTCTCAGTCTCAGTATTAGAGTTGGCAGAATAATTCAGGGCCTTAATATGGCCTTGAAGACCAATTACTGCAGACACATGTTAGCTATGGAAGTCTAGGCAAATCAGTTAATTTTTATATTTCTCAATAACCTCACCAGTAAAATAAGGGCATTGGAGCTAAAGCTCTTTAAGGTCCCTTCCAAGAGAAAATCATTTATCCCCATTACTCTTTCTTCTTCCTCTATACTTCCCATATCTTGCCCATTCAGGTCTGTAATATCTCTAACATCTGCCCCCTCCTCCCTATATCCATTGTTACCATTCAGATTAGAGCCTTTATCACCATCTGCCTGAATAACTGGAATAGCTACCTAAGAGTTGTTCCATATTCACTCTCAACTCTGTCTACATCATTCTTAGCCCTACTGTTAAGCCTATGGTCCTCATATTTGGATTTAATCAGGTTGTTCTTCTGCCTATAAAATCTTTAGTAATTTCCTTTTCCTAGAAAGTATAATTTCAAATTCTTTTGTCTATAATTCAGTGTAATCTCATACTATTCCTTGCTATTTAAGGGAAGGGGAAAGGAGATATTCATATATATGTAGCACCTACTCTATTCTTGGAACAGCACTAAATAGTTTAAAATATTATCAGGCACTATAACTATCCTCATTTTTCAGGTGAGGAAGTTGAGGCAAACAGTTTGTTAGTTGTTTGGGACCACAAAGTCAGTGTCTAAGGTGAAGTTAAATTCAGAATTTCCTGATTCTAGGACCAACATTCTATATAGTTTAGCTAAACAGAAATGTTCAGTTTCAAACACTACATAATTTCTCATCTCTATGCTTTTATTCAAACTGTTCCCTATGCCCAGAATGCTATTTCTGTCCTCGATGACTGATGAAAACCTATGTACTTTAGATATATAGCATAATTCAAATGCTACTTCCCTCAGCAAGCATCCCACCTTCTTATTGATTTATGGATATTTACCACTCCTTTGAATTTCATATTCACATCAATGTACCTATACAACTATCTTTTATTAATTGCAGTTATTTTCTAATTCAATTATAAATTCCACAACATCGGGATTAAATTCATTTAAATGTTCCATCTCCTCTAGTGTCTAGGATAGGGTTCTGCTCGTCAAAGATGACCAAGATCAGCTTCTATTTAATTTTTTCTTTGTGTTTCCAGCCCCTAGTTGTGTCTTGTATACTAAGCATCTAAATTATTTTAGGTATTGAATTAAATTCATTCATTCCCTATACTTCACACATCAGGATGCAATATCTTTTTGATTTTCATAGCTTCCAATACTCAGGCTCTCTCTGCTCCCTGCTAGCCCTCATCAATTGGTACTAAAACAGAAAATATATTTATTTGCTCTCTAAATTATGGCCTAGTTTTTCTTTTCTTTTCTTTCCTTGATTATTCTAGTCACTCAATTTGGCTCTGGTGAATATAAGTTCATTGCTCTGAAATCCTCAGCTCTGTGTCTTGTTACTGTTGAGTAACTGAAGCTCAGCTGAATATTGGCTAACCTTACTGAAACTATAATCAGGCAAGCAGGACAGTGGAATTGAAGCATTATAAAATCTGACTTTTATTCTGTGCCTTCTCATTCTCATTTCTAAAGTCACAAAGTTTCAAATAATTAGGATAAATGGCTTTTCTTTCTCTCAACTTATCCAAAGAAAAGTTTCTTTTTGACATTATACTCTTTTCTCTATCTACTCAAAAATATTTTCTGTTTATTATTTTATTCAATCATGATTTTTCAGGGACTAGATTTTTTACTAAGTTATCTGAATTAGGTAGATAGTTTGCTAATTGGAAAATGTTAATTCTTTTGACCTAGTTGAGTAACATTGAGGATACTGAAAAAAAGTCACTGAGACTTTCCTTCCATTCTCCTCTGTTATACTTACTATTATTTTATGAATGCACATATATACCATACCTGTGTATGCCATACATATGTATATAATGTATATATACACACATATATATATATTCACACACATATATATACATACTACTTAAATGAATGTATATGTTAGCATATTACATACATAATATATTATGAATTATATATAAAATGCTATATTAGCATATATAGTACATTTAAAGTGCTCTGTCATGCTATATTCATTTCTCTATGATGCCTTTCTCCTGTTCACACTTTCTTGTAAACAAGGAAAAATCTTTATGAATACAAGGGGGTCTTCATAAAGACCCCTATCTGATTCTACCTCAATAGTCACTACTTCTTTATGGAAAGTAGCAAAGTACATTTCATTTCAATTATCCCGGATTGAGTTTTTTATTTGTTTATTTATTATATTGATTAAAATGTTATCTTTAATGGTATTATTTATATTGTTTTAGTCACTAAATAAATTTTTCTCTTGGTTCTATTTCCTAAAATTTATATTACATTGTAGAAATCTTGTCATATGTCTATGTATTTTGTACTTTCTTATTTCACAATAATATTCTATTATAATTAATATAATATATTTTTTCACTCATTCCTAAACTTTGCTTCTTGTTTTTCTATGATTTATTTGTTTGTTTGTTACTACAAAGAGAGCTGCTCTGAATAGTTTGTTATATGTTGACCTTTTCTTTATGTCATTGACCTCTTTGAGATATATACTCAGAAATGGGAGCACAGACTAATGGGTTTGAACATTTTAGTTTTATTTGTTTGTTTTGGTATAGTTTCTATTTTCTTGAACAGCTAAACTGCTTCACTATTCTTTATTATATTCAATATATTATATTAGTATTACATACATCATTCTAAGAACCATATAAAAATAATGTAGAATAAGCATTGAAGAGCAATTATTAATTATGAATTAATATGGGCACCTTTATTTAATGGTCCAACTTTTGATTTGGCTATTATATAAACTAAAATGACCATTTGTAATCAGGATATGGTTTAGTTGTTAAGGGAAATATAGTTCACTGATAACTCTTTAAACTCTTTCTAGGTCATTATGGGCTCTCTCACAAGATTTAGGACATAATATTGTTTACTCATTTCAGTCATGTCCAACTCTTCATGACTCCATTTGAGGTTTTTTTGGCAAAGATACTGGAGGAGTTTGCCATTTGCTCCCCTAGCTTATTTTACAGATGAGAAAACTGATGTAAAGAGGATTAAGTGATTTAGTGTCTGAAGCCTGAGTTAACTTCAGGAAGAAGAATATACCTGATTCCAGACCTAGTGCTCTCTCTGCTATATCACATAACCTGCTCATTAAGACCTAATATGTAATATTACTTTATAGTAGTGACTATTTCAGAGAATTATAGAAGAATAATTAAGAAAAACACCTTTGTCTGACACTGTATGGAGAGAAGTAATATGATTCAGCAAACATAGTGTTGAACTTATAAAAATGGGACCCAAGTTAGAATCTGGAATTTTTTTTTCTACTAAAGTAGCCTTGGTATCCACTTACATGGTTTGGGTCTCATTGCCATCATCTGTAAAACGAAGAGGGAGATGACTTCAGAGGACTTATCTAGCTTTATATATAAAAAAAGATTATAGATAACTTATCCTTATCTTTTTTCATTTAAACTATTTGAACTATAAACAAGCTGAGTATTATTTTAATTTATCATGTAAGTAACTGTTAAATATATAGTATCCTACATAATAAACAAATACTGTTACTACCCCAAGGAAATTTTTTTAATGTAGAAGTAAAATAGTTTAAAAGTATTTTTCAGAAAACTATATGTTTTATAATTAAGCATACATTTATTTATTTGGAAAGCATTACTCAAAGAAATTGTATCAGCAAACTTGCTCTGACTTACTAAGGAACTATATTGTAGGATTATTACATGATCTCTTTTTTTTTAATCATAGAAGAACAATTTACTTTTTAATACCCATGCTCTATAACTGCTTATCATATCAAGACAAATTACATTGTGTATATTCAGAGTCTGTACTGCTGCTGTCAGTAGTGAAATCTAAAGTCATCCAATTAATATATGGTGTTCGGAGAAAATAGCTCATTTTTAAAGCAAGGTCTAAGGCAAAGGAAAGGACAGTCTTTTATTAACTTTCTCCCTTGTCTTAAGACATATTTATTGCATTCTCCTCAAACAAAAATAATAGAGGTTCAATAAGGTCATGTGCATGCACACACGCGCATACACACATATACCCCCACACATATATTCCAAACAGGGAAAAAAAATTTCACAATAGCTATGAATGTAAATATGCCTGTCATTTGATGGAAAACTCTGTAGTTTCCTGCATAGTTGGAAAATGGTTCACAAAATTTAAGGACTTCTCCAAAAACAAACAAAAAAAATAAACCTAACTCATTTCTTAAAATTAACACATAGAAAAGGATTTGATGTATCAATATTGTTCATAGAATTATCTATTTATCTACACACACAGAATCTGGTTCATTTAGCAATCTTTAACATATTTATTTGCTTATATTACATGTATACACATACATGTTCATATGTGTGTATATATATATGATGCTCACACATACATATATAATATATTCCATAAACATATGCTTAGTCAATCTCTTTATTAGTTTTCTTAGTTATAACATAGAAGATATATATATATATATATATATTTATACACACACATACATATGCATCTATATGTACTATTTTTTCTTCTTGTATCTCACAGAGAGAATTCAACTGATAATTGTCCTAAAATCCACATTAGGAAAATCTAACAAATTTTTGAATTTTACTTGTTTACCTTTATTTTTTTCAACTAAGTTTTCCATTTAGTTCAGGAGTACAAACTTGTTTGTAGGCATATTTTTCATAAAAGGAAGCCCCTAGTTTTTTACGAATTTCTTAAATCTTTAATTTCTGGTCATGATAAAATGTATTCATGTGGTCACTAAACTTTTATGTTAAGAGCTGATCTTAATTAAACAAACTAATACTTATTATTAGGAACAAATCTTGTATAAAAATTCATCATTAACAAATTTGCTAATATTTCTCATATTGACTCTACCTAATATTTTATGTTAAATGTTAATATGGTAACCACTAATCTTACGACAATGGAATCGTCTTGGTTGGGTCTTTCATGAAAATAGATTAAAATTGTAAGGAAATAGTTTTAAAACATTTCATAACCTATAAAATCTATAAAGATTATTGAGGATCTCTCAATGAATTTCAGTCAATAAGAGTATTATGTATGTATATGCTTAATCATATGTATACAAAGATTTTGTGTGTGTTTAGCACTTTAGAAATTAAAACATGTTAATACTATGATGAAAGAGCATCTAGGTGACACGGAAGGTAAAATGTCTGGGCCTAAGTTCAAATCTTATCTTAGGCATTTGGTAGTGGTATGATCTTATACAAGTCCCTTAACTCTGTCCCAGTTTCTACATCTATAAAATGAGCTAGAGAAAGAAATGTCAAACTACTCCAATATCTTTGCCAAAACAAAACAAAGCAAAACAAATGGGGTCAGCAAAGATGGTGGAATAGGTAAAAAAACTGTAAACTCTCCAGAATTCTCCCACAAAACAAAATTGCACCTTAGGATAAACATAGAGTGATGGAAAAAAACAAATAACACTTGAGGCAGAACAAGGGTCTTCCTGGGACAATTCCAGCATGCCTCTTGTAATTTAATATCAGATCAATATTGTGAGTGTTCATTTAAAAGTAAACCATCTTTAAACTATTAAAATTTTATGAGATTAAAAACTGATGCTATATATATTAATTTGGATAAATACATACAATGCTTTTTTGAGTAAGGATAATATGACATCAATATGCTTAAATAAGTGTGATTCATTTATTTTTGGATCTCTAAGTTTCAATAAAGATAAGAAGCTTTTCTATGGTAGTTTTAAATATCTTTGTGCTCACTTATAGTTTAAATGATTTGCTCAATGGCACAGAACTAGAACATGTAAAAGATAGAGCTTGAACTTAGGTCCTCTATCTCTATCCACTATGCCAAAGGAATTCTCTAAAATTATGAATTATAATATTTGAAGAAAAAAGGAAAGTCAACCTTAAACAAACTAAATAAGGCGTTTTCACATGTAATTTCTCTATATTTTTTTGATTTTTTTATTTATCTAATTTATTGCTTCAGGTCTCTGTTACAGACCCTATTTTATTTTAAAGGAGATTTGAAATTCTTGAAGGATATGCCATTGGAGTATAAGCTATTTTAGCTTTTATCGAGTTGAATAGGGTTTAATCATGGCCTGGTGATAGACGATCTCTTGTCTGGAGACAAGTGCAGATATATAGAGTTTTATCTCCAGAATTTTGGACTAG
This sequence comes from Antechinus flavipes, assembly GCF_016432865.1. Classification (NCBI taxonomy): domain Eukaryota; kingdom Metazoa; phylum Chordata; class Mammalia; order Dasyuromorphia; family Dasyuridae; genus Antechinus; species Antechinus flavipes. The sequence continues at coordinate 91,842,663 of NC_067400.1, forward strand.
AGATAAATTAATAAGAAAAGTGGAGGAATTATGGAAGGAACAATCATACCACTGAAATCATGCATCTTTTAAAATAAAACCACAAGGTAAGTTAAGCATTTCTTCAAGTGTGGTGAATTGAACAATAAACTTGATATGAAGAAAAAAAAAACTCACCCTTAAAATACATCTCTATCTCTTGTTAATTGCATAAATCTTGGGCAACTTTTTTAACCTTTCTAAACCAGTTTCCCCATTCATAAAATGTGGATAATACTGTAATGACTACTACACTAAGTTGAAGTAAAACAATTTATATAGTTTATTACTCTGAGAGTATTTTTTAAATATTGTGATAAAATTCTGTTTTTCCTTAATAGCATTTTACTTTTCCAAATGCATATAAATATAGTTTTCAACATTCATTTTTGTAAAATTTTGTGTTCCAATTTTTTCTCCCTCCTTCCTTACCTCTCTTCTCCTTCAGAGAGCAAGAAAGCTGATATAAGTAATACATGTATAATCCTTTTTTAAAATATTTCCATATTTGTCATGTTGTGCCAAAAAAATCAAATCAAAAGGGGAAATGCACGAAAAAGAAAAAAACAAAAAAAGGGAAAATAGTGTACATTTATTTACATTCAGTCTCCACAGTTCTATCTCTGGATGCAGATGGCATTTTTCATCTCAAATCTATTGGAATGGTCTTGGATCACTTTAATGTTTAGAAAAGCTAAGTCTAGAGTAGCTGATCATCACATAAATCTTGCTATTACTATGTTCTGTTTCTGCTCACTTCACTCAGCATCAGTTCTTGTTAAGTCCTTCCAGGCTTTTCTGAAATCAGCATATTCATCATTTATTAGAGAGCAAAAATATTGCATTACATTCACACACCATAACTTATTCAGCCACTCCTGTATCATTGGACATTCATTCAGTCTCCAATTCCTTGTTACCACAAAAAGAGCAGCTACCAACATTTTTATACAGATGGGTCCTTTTCCCTGTTTTATGGTCTCTTTGGGACAAAGATCCAGTAGTAGCACTGTTGGATCAAAGAGTTTGCAGAGTTTTATACCTCTCTGTGTGTATCCCAGGAGATGTTATTTTTTTCCTCCCTCAGGTTCACTTCATATCGACTGAAGAATTTATAAAGAGACAAGTCCAGTTTTTTCATAACCAAAAAGCACTAAGATCTGAGAAGGCAGGTCTCTAAAATTCCTTAAGAGTAGCAGGAATCCTAACTCTGCCTCTTATCAGCAGCTGGCTATTCTCAATTCTCAGCTAGCCCCTTCTATGCAAGAGCTGACAGATTTATTATTCTATAACTCAGTTTGTAACTTACATTAACTATACTCAATGGCAGTTCTTTCTAACTTCCCCTAACATCTACCTGCCATTTTTGCTGTTTAGCATCTTTGTGGTCTTTTGCTTTCTTCCTTCCCACTACCCTCCCACTTTAGACTGTTGACTTCTTTTTATTAAAATCACCCAAAAGAGTGAGTTGCCAATATAGAGAGCAGTTAGAGTGCACATGTAGAAAGCAAAGTAGATATATAATGTATATATAATAAATCTGCACATACATTGAAATAATCTTTGTTAACATAAACACTACTAAGTTACTTTACATCACACAAAGTCCTGTTTATCTCAATCTGGGAAATGGCTTGAGAAATTTTTATTTCAATTTGAGGACTATGATTCTCTTGGGCAGTTTTAATTCATTCACTACAGGGAGAAATTGTATGAACCCACAATACCCTTTTGGGCACAGTTCCAAATTGCTCTCCATACACAACTCCACCAACAATGCATTAATGTCCCAGTTTTCCCGTATCTCCACCAATATTTTCGTTTTCTGTCAGAAATCTGAGAACTGTGAAATGGTTCTTCAGAATTGATTTAATTTGCATTTCTCTAATCAATACTGACTTAGAACATTTTTTCCATGTCGCTATAGAGGGCTTTAATTTCTTCATCTGAAAAATTTCCTATCATTTGACTATTTTTTAATTGGGGAATGAGTTATATTTTTATAAATTTGATTCAGCCCACTATATATTTTAGAAAGGAGTCCTTTATCAGAAGCACTGGCTATAAAAATAATTTCCCAGCTTTCTGTTTCCATTTTAATCTTAGCTGCAACGGTTTTGTTTGAACAAAACATTTTTAATTTAATGTAATCAAAATTATCCATTTTGCATCAATGAAATCATTCTACCCTAGTGCCTTATTAAAATAGTTTATCTATGTCATATATTCTAGGAAACACTAGGCTCTGGAGTGACTATCATCAGCAACAATAAAAGATGCCAGATCCTGGTGTGTCATGTATTGACAATCTAAATTGTGCCCAAAAAAGTATATCTAGTAAAATTAAGTGCAATATTGAACAAAAAAATAGATATTCAATGACATCACAGAGTTTCACTATTTTGTTTTGAACAAACCTGAGTTCAATATAAAATTTAACTTATAAAAGCCAACATCAGACTAATTACAAGGAACTCAATGAAGACAAACTACTTATGTTTTTTATGTGGAAATATAAGTCATATGCCTAAAATTGGGTAGTCCAAAAGAAAGATTGGGGCAGAACTGAATATGATATGACTCCAAAATGAAAAATTGTCAAGGGAAAAGTAAACATAGTAATTAAGCTATATGAATGAGATACAGAGAAAGAACCAACAAAAAGGCATGGGGGGGAGGATGATTCAGAGAGTTGTGAAAACCTATTCAGATAAAGAATGGGTTAAATAGGGAACAATACATATATATATCATGAAAAATATTGCACCCTCCAAAATCTATAAAAAGATAAGAGGGGAATGTAATATAAAAGAATATAGATTTATGACAATGGGACAAATTGTTTAAATTAATAGGAAAGTGATAAAGAGGGAGGAAAAGAGTAGCATAAATAAAGTGGAGTATAGAAAGGTGTTTAGATTAAAGGGATTGGGGTAATGTGTGTAAATTAATGGGAATGGGATAAAGAGGGAGGCCAAAAGTGATGAGAGAAGATAAGGGTAGGAACCATTGGTGAGACTAGGTTAAGTAATAGCAAAACAAGTTAAGAAGTAGAATTAAAGTCGAAGAATTAGCAGGGTTAGGAAATAAAATACAGACACAAACACAATAATAAGGACCAGGAGTAGCATTTATTAGAAAAAATAGGACTAGTAATCTTTGATCTCAAAGTTAAATATTCAATCAAGAAAGAAATCTATATTGTGTCAGCTATATTAATAGTATTTTAGATGTGTTTATATAGGTGTAAATGCATATGTGTTTGTGTGTGTACAATGCATAAGCTCACACAAATATACCCATGCTTAATGTAGCCTACTTGGGGGAAGTAGAAGGGATTGAAGGGGAAAAAAGAATAAAATTTTAAAAAATGTAAAACAGAGAACAAAGGAATAAACTACAAGAAAACAAAGAAAAAAGGATAGTTATGAATATAAGCTTTCTTGATATGGAAATTTGTTGTTATATATTTGAATCCTCCCTGATGTTCTGTTGGGCACATGACAATTTTTTTCCTTACTTTCTTCTTCAATTTTTTTTTCTTATTTTGAATTCAAGTATTAAATAAGTAAAACTTTTTAAAAGGAAGTTAAATCTCAGGGACCCCTAAAGTTTTTCCAACCACAATTCCAGCATGCCTCTTGTAATTTAATATCAGATCAATATTGTGAGTGTTCATTTAAAAGTAAACCATCTTTAAACTATTAAAATTTTATGAGATTAAAAACTGATGCTATATATATTAATTTGGATAAATACATACAATGCTTTTTTGAGTAAGGATAATATGACATCAATATGCTTAAATAAGTGTGATTCATTTATTTTTGGATCTCTGAGTTTCAATAAAGATAAGAAGCTTTTCTATGGTAGTTTTAAATATCTTTGTGCTCACTTATAGTTTAAATGATTTGCTCAATGGCACAGAACTAGAACATGTAAAAGATAGAGCTTGAACTTAGGTCCTCTATCTCTATCCACTATGCCAAAGGAATTCTCTAAAATTATGAATTATAATATTTGAAGAAAAAAGGAAAGTCAACCTTAAACAAACTAAATAAGGCGTTTTCACATGTAATTTCTCTATATTTTTTTGATTTTTTTATTTATCTAATTTATTGCTTCAGGTCTCTGTTACAGACCCTATTTTATTTTAAAGGAGATTTGAAATTCTTGAAGGATATGCCATTGGAGTATAAGCTATTTTAGCTTTTATCGAGTTGAATAGGGTTTAATCATGGCCTGGTGATAGACGATCTCTTGTCTGGAGACAAGTGCAGATATATAGAGTTTTATCTCCAGAATTTTGGACTAGAGATAAATTAATAAGAAAAGTGGAGGAATTATGGAAGGAACAATCATACCACTGAAATCATGCATCTTTTAAAATAAAACCACAAGGTAAGTTAAGCATTTCTTCAAGTGTGGTGAATTGAACAATAAACTTGATATGAAGAAAAAAAAACTCACCCTTAAAATACATCTCTATCTCTTGTTAATTGCATAAATCTTGGGCAACTTTTTTAACCTTTCTAAACCAGTTTCCCCATTCATAAAATGTGGATAATACTGTAATGACTACTACACTAAGTTGAAGTAAAACAATTTATATAGTTTATTACTCTGAGAGTATTTTTTAAATATTGTGATAAAATTCTGTTTTTCCTTAATAGCATTTTACTTTTCCAAATGCATATAAATATAGTTTTCAACATTCATTTTTGTAAAATTTTGTGTTCCAATTTTTTCTCCCTCCTTCCTTACCTCTCTTCTCCTTCAGAGAGCAAGAAAGCTGATATAAGTAATACATGTATAATCCTTTTTTAAAATATTTCCATATTTGTCATGTTGTGCCAAAAAAATCAAATCAAAAGGGGAAATGCACGAAAAAGAAAAAAACAAAAAAAGGGAAAATAGTGTACATTTATTTACATTCAGTCTCCACAGTTCTATCTCTGGATGCAGATGGCATTTTTCATCTCAAATCTATTGGAATGGTCTTGGATCACTTTAATGTTTAGAAAAGCTAAGTCTAGAGTAGCTGATCATCACATAAATCTTGCTATTACTATGTTCTGTTTCTGCTCACTTCACTCAGCATCAGTTCTTGTTAAGTCCTTCCAGGCTTTTCTGAAATCAGCATATTCATCATTTATTAGAGAGCAAAAATATTGCATTACATTCACACACCATAACTTATTCAGCCACTCCTGTATCATTGGACATTCATTCAGTCTCCAATTCCTTGTTACCACAAAAAGAGCAGCTACCAACATTTTTATACAGATGGGTCCTTTTCCCTGTTTTATGGTCTCTTTGGGACAAAGATCCAGTAGTAGCACTGTTGGATCAAAGAGTTTGCAGAGTTTTATACCTCTCTGTGTGTATCCCAGGAGATGTTATTTTTTTCCTCCCTCAGGTTCACTTCATATCGACTGAAGAATTTATAAAGAGACAAGTCCAGTTTTTTCATAACCAAAAAGCACTAAGATCTGAGAAGGCAGGTCTCTAAAATTCCTTAAGAGTAGCAGGAATCCTAACTCTGCCTCTTATCAGCAGCTGGCTATTCTCAATTCTCAGCTAGCCCCTTCTATGCAAGAGCTGACAGATTTATTATTCTATAACTCAGTTTGTAACTTACATTAACTATACTCAATGGCAGTTCTTTCTAACTTCCCCTAACATCTACCTGCCATTTTTGCTGTTTAGCATCTTTGTGGTCTTTTGCTTTCTTCCTTCCCACTACCCTCCCACTTTAGACTGTTGACTTCTTTTTATTAAAATCACCCAAAAGAGTGAGTTGCCAATATAGAGAGCAGTTAGAGTGCACATGTAGTAAGCAAAGTAGATATATAATGTATATATAATAAATCTGCACATACATTGAAATAATCTTTGTTAACATAAACACTACTAAGTTACTTTACATCACACAAAGTCCTGTTTATCTCAATCTGGGAAATGGCTTGAGAAATTTTTATTTCAATTTGAGGACTATGATTCTCTTGGGCAGTTTTAATTCATTCACTACAGGGAGAAATTGTATGAACCCACAATACCCTTTTGGGCACAGTTCCAAATTGCTCTCCATACACAACTCCACCAACAATGCATTAATGTCCCAGTTTTCCCATATCTCCACCAATATTTTCGTTTTCTGTCAGAAATCTGAGAACTGTGAAATGGTTCTTCAGAATTGATTTAATTTGCATTTCTCTAATCAATACTGACTTAGAACATTTTTTCCATGTCGCTATAGAGGGCTTTAATTTCTTCATCTGAAAAATTTTCCTATCATTTGACTATTTTTTAATTGGGGAATGAGTTATATTTTTATAAATTTGATTCAGCCCACTATATATTTTAGAAAGGAGTCCTTTATCAGAAGCACTGGCTATAAAAATAATTTCCCAGCTTTCTGTTTCCATTTTAATCTTAGCTGCAACGGTTTTGTTTGAACAAAACATTTTTAATTTAATGTAATCAAAATTATCCATTTTGCATCAATGAAATCATTCTACCCTAGTGCCTTATTAAAATAGTTTATCTATGTCATATATTCTAGGAAACACTAGGCTCTGGAGTGACTATCTTCAGGAAAAGCAAAAATGCTTTGAATTATTTTACACTCTGATAACCTGAAAGTTGGTGACAAACTCAAGGAAATACAAGAAGTATAATATTAAAACACCAGAATAACCTTAGTATTAATTTACAATATGTTTCTTGGATCCAGTGTCTATAAATAAATTATTCTTATGTGTGTTTTTTTTAACCTTCATGGTGGTTCTATTTAAGCACTCTAACCAACTTTCCTTATTGTTTCATTTTGCTTTTTGTTATATCATTCTTCATAATTTATATTCAAGGAGAAATTCTTAGATTCCTACTGGTAGAGTTTCAAAGGCTTTGTTTTGGGGAACTCAGCTTGTCTTTAATATTTGGTTTATAGACGTGAGGCTTATTCCCAGTCTGGTTTTACTTCATGTATACTTGTCACAAAAACATGTAAATCGCATTTGAAAGGTTTTTAATATTTACAGCTTTTAGTTTTAACAAACACATAAAAAACAGAATATACACGTCCCTTTCAGGACCCATATATGCCAAGTTTATCTTCTGTATACTAAGAACAGTGCTTGGAATAAGACTTATTAGCTACTAAGATATTTTGTCTGTGGGTGCTTTGCTATTTTTATAGAATATACTTTCCTTTATTGCTTATATTGTTGACTCTTATATATTCCTTTGAATCTTCAATTTTCCATTCAGTTATTTTTATTATCAATATTAATATTTTAATTCTTCTTCATTCTTTCTACAAATAATTGCTGTTAGGATCATAGGTCTGGAAAGTAGGTTGGCAAGACATCTGGTTCATTCTTCTGCCTCTGGGAATGAGGTCTGCTTTTTTAAATATTTCAGAAAAATGAAACTACTTTTAAATTAGCATTTAGCTAAGTGCAGATAGAGAAATTGTCTTATTTTAAAAATAACAATTTATTTTTGTTGATGGTAGGATGGCAATGCCCAATGATTGATATATTAAAAAGGACAAATAACTAAAGGTCTTAATAATGGCTAGGTAAATGAGTGTGTGCAGATAAAATAAAAGAACTTTAGAAAGTTTGAACTGCTATTGCTGCTTTTTCAACACAGAACAAATTAATGGAGAACACTAGTATATGTGGAGGTTAAAAATGAGAATAATTTCCAATTATGGAATAATTTCCAATTACAAACAGAGATGGGATTATTAATGGTGCTCTTTTAAGTGATTTTTATCAATAGACAAATAATAAACAGGAAACCTTCTTCCCTAGTTACTTTAAGAGTATAATTACATTTTTAAATGTAATGATTTTTCATTTTTCATTACAGAGGTCAACTGACTGTCTCTAGTACTAACAGATTGTAGGTATTAATACGATTTGCTTATTTCATCATAAGGATCACCCAATTAAGTATCAAAAATTAATCCTGTGAATCAGACTATTAAATTTTCAATAACAAACCTAGCTCAAAGGAGAAAGAATTCAGTTACAGTGAATTATTGGAGATTCACAAGTTCTTAAATGGAAAAAACAGAACCATGTAGGGTTTAAAAGAAAAACATAAAATTATTCAAAAATTGCCTTTAAATATCTAACTGTTATTATTATTATTATTAATTTCATATTTTATAGATTTGTATGTTACAACATATGCTGAGTCAAAGGTCATTTATTAGAGGATTTAAATACTATACTTTGTTATTAAGAAGTAAATGATGTTGAAAAAATATTGCTCTATTTCTGTAGCAATACTAAATCATTCCAGCAGATAAGCCCTTATATAAGTAAAGGAATTCTGGAAAATGGAACAGAGAGATTGAAGGAAGTAGAGATTGATTAATAAGACAAACCCACTGAGCAACATTCATTCATTTGAAGATCATGGATCCAAATGTTTATTTGATTTTTGACCCTGGATGTTTCAATTGACAGTCACTGTAAAATGTATACATATTTCTAAAATATATCAAAGTTATGGGAATTTTTTTCTTTGTAAATATACAAAAATGAATAGAAATATTCCAATTTAAAGATGGAATCAAGAATAGAAAACAATAGGTTAAATTAAATAATTGTTTTTTTTTTTTTAAGTATCTGTGATTAATGGTAATTTAAGGTTGTCAGATTCAAAGAATTCATGCAACTCACCTTAAAATGACTACATTTTACTGAAGTATAGCATTTGGAATGTCCACTTATACAAAAACAAAAACATAATTTTCTCATTTATTGTAATTGTCAGTACTACTGTTCAAAATTATATGTAAATGTAAAGCTGGATTAGAAAAATTATAGATGATTTTGGGTCCTCTGTTCTTAAGCAGGTTAGATAAGATTTGACTTGGAGGTTGATGCTGGAATCCGAGCTTACAATTATGAATATCCATCAAGTAGTTATATCCTTGGCCCTTGGGGTGAAGGGAATGATTTATCCTTTAGAAACTGAAGTTGTAAATTGTTTTTCTTCCTTGAAGGTACATCAGTACCTATTACATTCCCATTATCTCCTAATTAATTTCTTTGAACACCACTGACTTGATTTAGATGTTGAGAAAATTATGCTTTTAAACGTTTTGCCCACATTTTAAAATCAATCAATTCAAGTGCTTAATATGTTACAAGAACTTTGCTAAATATTGGGGATATAAAAGACAGTATCTGTTTTCAAGGAGTTTCCAGTCTAATGGGGTTAACCACATGGAAACAAATATGTACAAAACAAGTTTCAAACAGGATAAATAGGAATTATCAAGAGAGAGAAGGGATGGGGATTAAGAGGATTGGGGGAAAGCTTCCTATAGAAGGTGGGATTATAGTTGGGACTTGAAGGAAGAGAGGGAGCTAAGTGGTTGAATTGGATGAGAGAAAGAGAAAGCTTTTTTTATATTTTTATAGGGAGCTAGGGAGAATGCTCAAAGTTGCAAAATGGAGTTTTGTTTGTCAAACAACCAAAAGGCCAGTGTCACTGAATCTAAGAGTATTTTCAGGGAGTAAGCTGTAAGAAGATTGGAAAGGTTGTAAAGTGCTATGGCTTTGAATGCCAAATAGAGCATTTTGTATTTGAATGTGGAAGCAACCTGTGTTTCCCAAGGTGTTTTATTCTTCCACTATCCACTGGATACATTCTCACAGAAACGTCACTAAACAACTGACTAATGATGCAAATCAGTTGTTTGTTCGTCTACTTTTTTTTTTTTTTTTTGCCTTTTGAAAATCTGTCAGGTAGAAGGAGAAAATTTAAATTAGAAAATAATTTTGTAAGAGAGTCACAATAAAATTTGTTTTTGTATGTGATAATTCTATTATGATTTATAGATACTTTATAATGTGCATGTCCAGTAATCACTATTTTAATGTGTTTTAATATTTTAATGTTGATATATTTTTGCAAGAATGAAAATGTTTGTAAAATTTTAGTCACATGATTACACAAGAGATTAGTTATGATGTGGTGGTAATAGATGGAAATAAAACAAACACTTTGGTGTGCATTGTACAGAACACAAATGACAGGACTTAGACCATCCCTTGGCCTTGGTTGTGAAGCCCTGGGGGAGATTTGGAAGCAATCAGATGATAGGTGGAAGAATTTATAAAACAGGAGTACTTAGAAAGGGTCAGTTTGATAAAATCACTTGGTGATCATGATGATTTTGAATTGCTACAGTATAAAAGCAAAAGGCTTCAAATATGTACCTCCTTGTTTTCACAGAGGCAAAATATATATATATACGTAACATAATTGGGCAATTACTACTTAAGGTACCATTAAACAATTTTTAGTTAAACTCTTTGGAGCATTGTTTTGAATCCTCTTTGCCTTAAAAAACAAACAAACAAACAAACAAAAAAAAAACTATTAAATAAGAACTTCAATTTTTAACCTATCCTCTCATTTTGTAGATGGGGAAACATAATAAAAATCAGGAAACTGAAGAAATAGAGGTGGTATTCAAATTTTAGAGCCCATATTTTTTTTACTATATAGAGTACTAATCAAAGGTAGGTAAATGCTATTAATACCTGGATTTGCTTTGGCTATGAGAAACCTATGTGTTTACTGCACCACTCCATCCCTTTTAGTGAAATGGGGCATTATACATTTGCCTTTTTCTTTTAACTCCCTCTGCCCCTCAAAAAAGCAAAGATTATGAAATGTTATACAAATCTAAAAATTCTTTATAAATGCAGTCAATGATTGTGTCTTTAAATGTGAATGTTTTCCTTGAGTTTACTTTTCACTTATTATATTCACTTTCTATGTTATTTTGTCTTACCATTTTAAAATAGCTTTTGTTTACTAGTCATTATTTCCTTTCTGACTACTAGGACCAATTAATTGACACTCTTACAAGTTCTTCCTGACTCTGTGTGTGTATGAGCTACATAATGGCAGTCTTGGTCGCTTGAATATAAACACTCCATTACCACTATATTTTAATTAGATGCTCCATAAAGCATTTTAAGATATTGTATAATTTTTTAGAAGTAGAATTTCAAGTCATTAGAAGCATATTTCTTAGGGAGATGTACATTTAATTAATTTATGTGGTATTTTTTTTTTGGTAAAAACTGAAAATTATTAATAATAATCTGCCTTCTTGGCAACTAGAACTTATTACTGCAACATATAATGCATGTTTATATGTTCCTTTTATCTAAAAATTATCTCTGACAAATCTATTTATAGCATTATTCTCGTAGAATCTACTTATAAAGACTGCAAAATGTCATACATTTCAGATATATTTCAACAAAACAGCTTGCATTTATTCTTTCTCTTTAAAATCATTCTTTTAAAATGTATTTTATTTCATTAAATTTTGCAGATTGAAGCATACTTTTTACTTGTTTTTCTTGTTTTATTCTGTTTGCAACTTGACTAATATGCAAATAAATTTTATATGACTTCACATGTATAATCAATATAAAATTGCTTGCTTTCTCAAGGGGAGGAGTGAGGTAGGAGGAAGGGAGGGAGAGAACTTGGAACTCAAATTTTAAAATAAAGGCTTAAATGTTTATGTATATTTGTGAAATATTTAACAAAATCAATAAAAATACTTTTAAGTGGAAACTGGAACATTTGTGAAAATATTATCACCATTCAGTTACTCATATTTGAAAAATTCTTTGCAGAGGGGAAGTAAAAACAAAACAACCTCTAAACTCTTAATCTTGCCCCCTTGTTAGGAAATGCCTTTAACATCATAATATTTTGAAATTTGGAAGCCATTTAGTCCAAATCCTATACAAAACATGAATCTTTTCTCCCTACAAGATAAATGATTATCTTTTCTCTTATTGAAGACTTGCAATATATAATCTCACTATTCTTCAAGGAAGCCATTTTTTTGATGGACATTACTATTATAATTTTTTCACCATTTTGACCACATGTGTGTTTACTGTAAACTGCTACTTATTTTTTCTAATTATGAATCTTGATTAAAAGCTGAAATTTAAGATATCATCAACATTAGACCTCTTCCAAAAGTTTAAATCTGCTTTTTTGTAAGTTTGTTTTTCTTCAGACTAAATATCTATAGTTCCTTCACATGATATTCCATGGGTTCAAATTCTCTTGCTATCACTCTCATAGAATTATATATTTACAAATAGAAGGGATTTAAGATAACACCAGCTCAAATCCCTTATTTTTCTTTAAGATCTATTGATGCCTTTTCTCTTTGTAGTCATGTTCATTTCCCAAAATACTCTGCTCTGACTGCTCAGAACTGAACTCCCTTTTGATTAAGAAACCCAGTTGAAAAAAAACCAATAAATACAGTGACCTTGCTTGAAAACATTCTTCTGCCATGTTCCCCCTTATATTATCTGTTCTCTGAGACCAAAACTGATCATTAATATTTACTCAGATTCAGAATTTCTTTTCAATTATTTTCATTGACATTATTGTATTATTCTCATACAGTTTTCTTCATTCTGGAAAAAATTAATAAAAAGCTCATGATTCTCATCAGCATTCATATTAGTTACTCATTACTGAAATGTAATTTCGCATTATGTTTATATAACAAATTTTCTTCAGACCTTTTTTAGTCAATGAGCACTCATTCATATCACATATATAGAGATAGCTCTATCTTTATCTCTTTTTATAGATATCTACATCTATCTCATATCTAAATGTATTTCTCTGTTTCTCTATCAATATTTGCATTGTTGAATACTCTCTGAGTAGAACAATCAAGATATATCTATCTATCTATTTATCTATCTATCTATCTGTGAAATATATATATATATATGGTATCTGTGAAATATTTACATATATATATTTTTATATGTGTGTGTGTGTGTGTGTGTGTGTGTGTGTGTGTGGTATATGTCCCATAGTAGGATTACTAGGTCAAATGGTAAGAACAATTTAATGACTTTTAAAATTTAATTCCAACATATTTTCTAGAAATTAAACTTTCTCATTAGGGAGATCATATAACTGGTTCCCAAAAAAGATTAAATTATTTGACCAGAGTAATAATATATTAAGTAGCCAAGTTGAGATAGAACCTAGATCATTTGACTCTAATGTCCTATGGACATTCTCTAGCTTGCCAATTGTGTATCTAGTATAGTGCTTTCATTGTCAAATTCACTTTGAATTCACTGGTCCCAAAGGGTGTTTAATCACTTTAAAAATTTTAGGTATGATTATCTGGAGGAATTACAGAATAGATTGGATTGTAATACATATAAGATTTAGGAAATTCTGCAGAAAAGAAGCCTCTTCCACCAAAGTTTCCATGGTATCACTTCCAGTAAAAGTTTTACAGCTGGCTCTCCAGAAAAAAAAAAAAAAAAGAATAGCATGTACAATGCACTTTTAAATTAATCTGCATTATTAACATTTTTCTATCATTTTCTTCAATCTAGACTATCAACAAAACATTTAAACAAACTCTGATCTGTAGCATTTCCACAATTTCCAAAATGTACATCCTCACACTGAAAATCTAACAATTGGTTCTTGCCTCATGTTTGATAAGCCAAGGGAGGCTTCTTTTATGTCCTTTGTTTGTGTTGGTCCCATCAGTATTGTATACCATGATTGCATCTGAGATTATGACTGCTGTCCGTAATTCTCCTATGACAAAATGGAATGAAAATTACCCCTTAGAAATACTAATTCACCACTTCCTTTTCTTCTCCTGATTTTTTGGTATGCTTTTTTGCCTTCTTTTAGCACACTGATGTACTTTGCTTTCTCACTCTCACTTTATTTACACATAAAATTTTTTACCCTTAATTCACATAGTTCTCTTTAGTTAGCCATGAGAAAACATTTTTTTTGTTCTTTTATCAATAACTGAAAATATTTAAGTTTTAACTTATATAATTTGGAGTAGTAAGGGAATAGTTGCCTATAGGATACATTTTCTCCCACCATCTTCCCAAGATCTTTCACTCTAGCTTCCTTGGGAGTCAGCAGAGGGCATAATGGGGTAAATTACTGTTGGAAGAATCAAAGAACCTAGATTTAAATGTCTGTTCTGATAATTACTAGCTCCCTCTGTGAGCTGAGGCAAACTTCTCTGGGTCTTGGGGTTTTTTCCTCTGTATCAGTGGTTCTCAAACTCTTTTTCTCAGTATCTTTATGGTATTAACAACTATTGAGAATATGTCCAAAGAGTTTTTGTTTATATGGGTTACATAATAGATATTTGTCATAAATAGAAAAAAAAAACCCTAATTTTGAATTTGTAGACCTTCTGAAAGGATTTCAGAGACCCTCCAGGATTCACTGAACCACACTTTGAGAACCACTGCATATGGTAATGGTGCTATATTATATAACTTCTAACATCCCTTTCAGTTCTAAAAATATATGGTTGCAGTATTTGGAATGTGATGAAAACCCTAATGACTGTTTCCTAACTCATTACCCATGAAGGAATGATAAAGCTAGATGACAGTGATAATCATCATCATAATGATAAAATAATATCTAGCTTTTGCACAACTCTTTTAAGTGTTCAATGCACTTTACAAATATTATCTAGTTTTATCCAGAGCAACATCTTTTTGAGGTAGGTGCAATTATTCTGGTAAATCTTCAGATGAGGAAACTAAGGCAGGCAGAAATTAAATGACTTGACCAAGTACACACAATAAGTATTTGAAGAAGTATTTTAATGTGGGTTTTCCTGATTTCAGGTCCTATATTTTCTACTCTTTATCATCAAATACCAGAATGAATTGAGGTGTGTGTGAGTGCATGTGTGCGTGTGTGTGTGTGTGTGTGTGTGTGTGTGTGTGTTTGTTTTTATGTTGGGGGGAGAGAAGAACTTTGGGGAATATGAATAGGTCTAATAGGAAGTTTAAGAATTTATGGGCCTACATAGTATTTTTATTACTGCTGTTCACTAAAAGTCAAAATGTCAAAAGAGAAATTGAGAATGTTTAAACATGTGTCAGAGAACAGAATTTATTTTTCTGGACCATGGCTGGACATATAAGCACAGGTCATTCTAGATCATCTAAGGAGTAAATCCAAAAAAAGACTGGGAACTATGCATTTGTAGGAGTACTTAGAAGATATGATTAAGAACATTTTAAATAAAAAGCAAGAAGGAAGGAAAATTGTTCATATACAGATAAATAAAACATAAATAAAATGAAAACAAGTATGGTATTAGGAGAAAGATGAATTAGGATAAAGGGTAGGAAAATTAGGGTTTTCATCACATTCTAAATACTTGGATTACGAGAGACAGAGAGACAGAGGCAAAAAGAGCTAAACAAACAGAAACAGAGATAGAGAAAGACAGAAAGACAGATACAGAGACAGGCAGACTGAGATAGAAACAGAGACAGAGACAGAAACAAATACAGAAAGGGACAAAAAAAAAAAGATTGAAAGAAGCTACAGTCTTGCTACATAACTACCTATGTGACTTGAGGCAAGTCAGTTAAAATCTAAGGACTTTATTTTCCTTATCTTTAAAAAAATGGGGTGGAATATTGGGACTCAATAATGACATCTCTCCTAAATATAAATCTATGCTCCTATCATCCCAATACTTAGATGCTCTAATGACAAGGATTATTAATAGCATGTAAGATATTAATGTAACATTCATTAAAGAAAGGTGGGAAAAGTCAGGGTGCATCTTGCTTCCTGCTGAAAATATATATCATTATTACAGGCTTAGGTTTTGGGGAGAGGTGGGGTAATTTGAAGTTGCTTCCTCATTCAGAACTCAATCCTTTCCCTAGCACCCAAATGCCACACCCCACATATCATATGTCATGTTACCTTTCTCCAGGAGCTGCATTTAGTAGTCCCATCCATTACCTAATATGCAATTTCCTAGAACCAGGATGTGGAAGAAAGTCAGCAAAGTTGGGGGTAGGTAGAATTAAATAAAACTATTGAAGTAGCTTGTTTCTTTTCCACACCCTTCTGTGCTCACTGCTTCAATGTCTCTTTCCTCCTCTCCTTACTTAGAACTTTCATGATGTTTTTTTTTTTGTTGTTGTTGTTGGTTCAGGAATTGTGAATACATGTCCTATTCTGTATTTTTGCCTCTTAAATATTGCTGTGTGTCATATTCCTTTGGGACCTGGTATCAACTAGTTAAAACAAAACAAAACATGTGAATGTATGCACTTCAATTGTCATAGTTTTAGCTCTGGTGCCATATTCTCTAAAGTTAGTCTTCCATTTGTTCTGTTTATTATATATATGCTATATGAACCACTGAATAGAATTCCCAATACCTCTATTTTTGTCCACCTACATTTTTGATTTCCTTCACAGGCTAATTGTACACTATTTCAAAGTCTTACTCTTTTTCTACAGCAAAATAACTGTTTGGACATGTATATATATATATATATATATATATATATACACATATATATATATAATATATATATATATATTATATATATATATATATATAGTATTTAACTTATACTTTAACATATTTAATATGTATTGGTCAACCTGCCATCTGGGGGAAGGGGTAGGGGGAAGGAGGGGAAAAGTTGGAGCAAAAGGATTTGCAATTGTCAATGCTGAAAAATTACCCATGAATATAACTTGTAAATAAAAAGCTATTAAAAAAAAAAAAAAGAATGTAAGCTACTAGAAAGGAGGGATTATTTAGGTACTTTTGTATCTCCAATGCTTACCACAGTGCCTTGTCTATAGGAAGCATTCAGTAAATGCTCATGGATTGATTTATTGAACAATGCCTATTTTAATAGCTTAACCCAAGCTTTTTCAGGAGGTTAATGGAAACAAGGAGGGGAAAGGATCTTATTAATTGTTTAATAATAGAGAACATATAATGTGCATAGTATTACTTTAAATGTTGTGAGAGACACATGGAAGTATGAATAGGATCTTTTTCATTGAAGAAGCTTACATTCCAGAACAGAGAGGGAAAAAAAAAAACAAAAACTATTTATCAAAGGTTAAAGAATTGTACAAGTCTAATGAAAGATAATATTATATGAGGTTAAAAAAAAAAAAGTGTAATTCAAAGTGCAATTAATAGAAAGCACAGTAATTGCTTAATTGCTATAAATCCAAAGAAAGAGGACTCCAGTCAGCTACTGTACTAGTGTACCTTATTTTGATTCATTTTATTGAACTTCTCACACACAGAGACATAAATCTATCTACTGCAAATTAAATGTTTATGACAATCCTGCAACAAACAAGTCAATCAGCACTATTTTCCCAGCCATATGTATTTACATCATATTTCTGTTATATTTTAATAATTTTCACAGTATTTCACACTTTTCATAATTATTATATCTATTATGATGATCTATGATCAGTTATCTTTGATGTTATTATTGTAATTGTTTTGGGATACCACTAAGCCATGACCATATATGATGAAGATCTGATTGCTCCACTGACTAGCCATTCTACATCACTTTTTCTATCTCTGTCTTTCTGTCTCTCTTTCTCTCTGTCTCTTTCTCTGTTTCTCTCTTTCTGTCTCTGTCTCTGTCTGTCTTCCTGTCTCTCTGTCTCTGTCTCTGTCTCTGTCTCTCTCTCTATTCCTCCTCCTCCTCTCTCTCTCTCTCTCTCTCTCTCTCTCTGTATCTCTGTTTTTTTCTCTCTGTCTCTCTCTCTGTCTCTCTTTGACTCTTGTCTCTCTCTCTCTCTCTCTCTCTCTCTCTCTCTCTCTCTCTCTCTCTCTTCCTCTTCTTCCTCCCCCTCCTCTTCTACCTCCTCTTCCTCTTCCTCCTCCTCTTTTTCCTTTTTTCTCCTCTTCTTGATCTCTACCCTGTCCCCTCCTGTCATGGCCATACACATGTCCCCATGGATCTCTCAATTTTTTTAGACACAACGTTGAAAATTTGGGTTGTCAATTGTGTCTGACTCTGTAATCCTATTTGAAATTTTCTTGGCAAAATTATTAGAGTGATTTACCATTTTCTTTTCCAGATCATTTTAAAAGATAAGAAACGGAGACAAAAGGATTTAATGACTTGGCTAGGGTCACAAAGCTAGTAAGTGTCTGAGGATAGATTTGAATTTAGAATGAACTCTTCCTGACTGTAGACCTGACCTTCTATCCATCATATAGCCTAACTGCCTTTCACTGAAATCAGGCTACTTAATAACTCTAATATGGCCCCTAAGTGTTAAGGTGAAAAGTAAAGTGAGAGTAAGAATCAATCTATGTAAGAAATGGTTTTATTTTAAGAAATTGCCACAGCCACCCCAACATTCAGCAGCCACCTCCCTGATTAATCAGCATTCTTTAACATCAAAGCAAGACTATCCACCAGCAAAAATTATGACTCATTGAAGGCTCAGATAATAGCATTTTTTAAGCAACAAAATATTTTTAGTTAAGATAGTAAATTGGTTTATTTTTAGATATAGTACTATTATACACTAAACAGACTACAGAATAATGTAAATGTAATTTTTATATGTACAGAGAAACTAAAAAAAAAGTATGACTCATTTTATTGTAATATTTGCTTCATTGTGATGGTCTAAACTCATACCCACATTATCTCCAAAGGATCCCTGAAGTTGAATAAGACTTGCTTAAAAAGATGAGATTTGAGTTTGACTTGAAAGAATGGAATTGTTCAAATGAATGACATTTTAAGTTAAACTTTAAGGAAAAAATTCCAACTACATTCATGAGTGCTATTGTGGATCAAACATTTAAATTTGGAACTAGGAAAGACATGGATCTAAATGCTGCCCTCACATTTACTAATTGTAGGAGTCTGGGTAA
This sequence comes from Antechinus flavipes, assembly GCF_016432865.1. Taxonomy (NCBI): domain Eukaryota; kingdom Metazoa; phylum Chordata; class Mammalia; order Dasyuromorphia; family Dasyuridae; genus Antechinus; species Antechinus flavipes. Next base: position 91,861,483 of record NC_067400.1, read on the forward strand.
ATCACTTAATTTTCTGCTTCTCAGGCAGTTTCCTAGGATTTAATTGTCTATTAAGTTATAGACGGCTGAGATCCCTTTTGATGGAAGGAATTCCCTACATGCTGAAATTACAGATTTATCTATCATGTGTAAGCTGCCAGGTGATACAAAGACAAAAACCAAAATATCATTTAGCCTGAAAGATGGAAATATGGGAACAGTGGGCACAGAAACATAGATTGCCCTTGAAAAGGTGATAAAGACAAACCTGATTGGATTAGGGGATTCTTGTAGAGTGACAGATAAGTACATTGGGCCAGAATAGGAAGGACCTTAAATAGTTAGTCATTCAAACAATATTTATTAAACTTTTACTACCTCTCTGGTACTGTGCTAAGCCCTCAGGACACAAAGAAAGACAACTGACAATCTGTTCTCTATGATTTCACAGTTTAGTGCCTAAGATATTATGCAAACAATTATGTGCAAATAAGAAATATATAGGATATGTTAAACATAATCAATCTACAGAGAAGTTTTTGTTTTGTTTTGTTTCATTTAGAAATAAGGGAAATCAGGAAAAGGTTTTTGAAGAAGGTGAGAATTTAGTTTACAAGAAAGCATGGAGGCAGAAATAAGGATGGAGAGAATTTTGGGCATGAGAAACAGTCAAGGAAATTGCTTAGAGTTAGAAGAAACAATAAGATCAACAATGTCATTGGATCATTGAATACATGAGAGTGAATAAACTCAAGGTGTATGATCTTTTTTTGTACATAAATGGGAAACCATTAAAGGTTTCTGGGTAAAAATTTATATGATAAGAATGATGTTTTAAGAGTATTATTGTCTCTTTCATTAAAGATGAATGTAAAACATAAGGGACAATTTAAAGTTAAAACTATAATCTAGTTTTGAAATGATGAAGACTTGTACTGTATTGGAAAGAAAGAAACCAATGAGAGAGAAATCAAAATAGAAGAAATAGAAGCTCTTCCTAAATTGTTTGGTTATAGGGAGAGAACATAAAACTAAATTCACCTATGTGAAATTTACTTCTCTCACTAGACAAGAAAAGTGACAAAATTGTCAGTCTGGTCACTTATGCTGATAATAAATTGCAAATGTAATATAGAATTAATTTTTCTTGGCTTCGGTTTAATGAGATATATGAAAGTACTAACACCATGCCCTCCTCATTCCCCTTATGGAATTCTTACACAGATTGAGAAAACAAAACGTGAGTTTAATTCAGATCTGTGATATATGTTGCTTTTAATGGTCTTGCCCAGTTCAGCATCTTTCACACTGTTCACTGCTCCCTGATCTTTCAGCACAAGCAAATATTCCTTTGCAAACACTGCTCCCAGTTTGAGGGGCAATTAGTGAGAAATACACTAGAGAGGTTGTTATGGTTGTTTTCTAGCTGGAACCCTCTGAACAAGAGAAGGAATGCTAGATATTGTTTAGGGGTTAGCAATTGGCTAAACACAGAATATATTTTTCTGAAAATAAGACTGGCATACTGTGTCCACAGCCAGACCCACACAGCACGGTGTATGTTTGTGAAAGGGTCGCATCTGGCCTAAGTCTTTCTGCCCTTACAGCATGCAGAGATCTGCTGGAATTTTAAGCTTAAGCAGTTTTTCTTTCCAAAGGCCATCATCTGGCCACAAGACCATCATGTGGATTAATTATGGTCTGCAACATTTCCCTTCATTCTAAACTATTAAATAAATATGCCCCAAATTACTCATTAGTACAAAGGATCCAAATTATATTTTACTTGCCAAAATTCAGATATATTTAATGCATTTGATTTTCTTCTCTTTAAAAAAAAAATCAAAATATAAGACTACTTATAAATGTTAAGGGAAAAAAGGGTAAATAACATTCTACAAAGGCAAGGATAAATATGGCATAGAGTGTTCTAATGAAAAATTTCTAAATCTTTTAGTTCCTATTGCACTTCTCATTTTAAAAATTCAATTCAGTTTAATTCAATTTAGCAATTAATTTATTGTCTACTAAATGCACGTGCTATGCCAAGTGCCAAGGATAGAAAAACAAAAATGATAGTCCTGGTCCTCTAGAAAGTGACCATATAGTGGAAAGAAATAACACATATACAGAGAAGTATGTTAAAATATATATACAAATTAATTTTCAGGGTGGTAGGGGAAAGGATGGTAGAGTACAACTAAGGCTATCTTTTTTATTTTTATGATGCTTTGAAATTTTTGCTAAGTTTTTGAGTTTTGATCCTTAAATGTTACCTGCTTGATGTCTTCAGTGAAGCACAATATTTCAGTCTAGTTTTGTTTTATTTTCTTCAGTCAATGCCTTTGCTTCATCCTGCCATTGTTTTGCACCATATTCAGAATCTAATTGTGATGTATCCTTTTACTCTTTTCCCATTAACTAGTGATAGGGACTTAGAACAGAAACATCTGCATTTTTAATTCAGGGATAAGCTTCTCCTCTGCCTAGAATCATTCCTTTTGTTTTTATTCTTTGTTTTTTTTTTTTTCTTCCTTGTTTCTTTCTCAAGCTAGAGCTCAGCTCTATCATGCTGCTTTTATAGTGTCTGTTCAATGTTTAATGAGGACAATCAATGCTCACTCTTCCTTTAACACACACACACCACATACACACAGCCAGGAGGCTATGGAAAAACATGTGGTGGGGAGGAAGGCAAAAAGAAGAATGGAAAAATGAGAAAATTGTACCCCAAGAAGATGGGGTGACTTTGCTGATGTCATATGGAAACTAGTACAACTAGGATTTGAACATATATCCTCTCCATTTTTCTTTCCATTGAATTAGAGCATCCCAGCCTCATCAAAATCAAATAGCTAGGTATGGATTAAATACCACATAAATTTCTGAGGAATTAGTTTTAAAATCAAATTTTCAATAGAATTTACTGTGATACCTTTTAAATTGTGGTTATCTGGCCTTCTGAAATTGGACCAGAATATGAGGGAGGTGATATCATGACATGTAAGTGCATTGGATTTAAGTAATTGAGATCTATGCAAACTCATTTTTTTTCTCTGGAGCTAGATGGGTCCAGTGGCAAGGTATAGATCAGGATGATTAGAGAGCGCACTGGATGTAGTGGGATGCCTTGGTCTTTTTAAGCTAAGGTCTTTAACAGGTCTAAGTTTGGCTGATGTTAACATTCAATGTATGATTAAGACTACCTAAGAAAGAAAGTAGAAAATGCCCTCTTTTTTTCTCATCAAAAAAGAAAAAAATCTGGCTGGGAAAGAAGTTCAGGTTTCTGAGCAAAGCAGAAGCAATTGTATACATTCAGTCTGAGACAACCAGGGCCCAAATAATGATCAAATGGGACTTGGCCTGAGACCTGTTGGTCAATAACTAAGAGCTAGAGTGATTTGGTTTTATGGATGTGGGGAGAAAGAACTGATGTGGCAATGACATTCCATACTTCAGAGACAAATATGAAAAGTTCCATTCAAGGAGAATTCATGTAAAGTCATTGTAAATATTTACCAACATATTACTGAATAGAAAAGATATATCTTTTCCTTAAAAAAAAAAAAAATGCTCTAGATTAAATATCCCACAAGGTTTGGAAATATAATAAAATGTGTTTCCAGAAATGATGTCATTTTGAAAATACTGCTTAATGATAAGAGTTTCCTTTGAGATGTAAATTACATGTCTATTGTCCCTAAGAAGAATGCTTTAGGTATTAAATACTGGGTCACACAATAATAAGCAAGAAGAAAATCTTTAGCTTATATTCTATGGCTCTGTGTCCATGTGGTGTGAGTTCAGAGCTGGATTTATTATTTAAAAAAAAAAAAAACAAAAAAAAACCTGTTAACCTGATTTGCTTTAGACAATAGTGCCAAGAATTATGTCTTAACTAGATCTACTAGAAGGAGCTATAATTGGGCAGTATGAAGATAATAGCATTTCTAAATATTTTCTAAAATTGGCCAGCCATTCTGAATACCATATATCAATCCAATTGGAATGTCAGGGAAATGGTTTCTTATTTCAGTAATTTCATTGTATTATATGATTTCATAACATTTAAACAATGTTATAACATATTTATGACTTATTTTAATCAAAATCTTCCCCTCGGGGTGGGGGGAAAACAGTTGGTCAACTTAAATAAGCAAAATAAAATCATGCTCCCAATCTAAAGAAATAAAGAAATAAATAGATGATTAAATATATAAATAAATGACAACGGTTAGAATTCAGAAATGGCAATATCTAGCATCTCTATTTGAATATTCAGATTAAATTCTTGAATTAAGAACAGTATCTTTCAAATTTAATATCTTGATTTACAAGCAATGGAGAATCAAATTTCCTCTTCTCTTTGTTTTGTATAGCAAATTGCTATTCCAGAGTAGTGACCTTGGTTTAACCAACAGTTTTCAAAACAATTTATTCATTTTCAACCCTAAGGTGACTACATATGCTCTCTCCCATGGGGACATTAGCATCTGTACTGCTCTGTTCAAGCTTCCTCTATAGGCCTTTCAAAGGCAGGAATTTAGGACTGAAAACAACAGTTATGATCAGACTCATTTTTATTAATGTTCCATTTTCTCCTAAATAAAATTATATTCACATTTTGCTTCTCTACATAATTGTATTCTGGGTCTCATTATTCTTTGCTTTTAAGTGATAGTTTTATTAAAAGTACATGCTTCCCACACAAGGTCTCAATACTTGGATAGCTCAAAAGGCCCCCCAACTAAACATTGTTTGTGCATATCTGTGTGTGTGTGTGTGTGTGTTTATTTGAATGTGCATGACTTTATATTTTTAGTTTGTTTGGGGTTTATTGCTTTTTGATTGTAGTAAGTTTATTTTTATTACACATTGCTTTATGAAACATGTTACATGAGAAAAAGCCAAGCAAAAGAGAAAAAATATGTGAAAGTTAAAAAAAAAAAAGTGAAACATGGCATATGTTGATTTACATTCAATCTCCTTAAATCTTTTTCTGGATGCAGATGGCATTTTCTGTCCAAAATCTGTTCAGATTGCTTTGGATCACCGAATCACTGAGAACCAAATTTTTCATAGTTGATCATCACACATTCTTGCTGTTATTGTGTATAATGTATTCCTGGTTCTGCTTGTTTCCTCCAGTATCAGTTTATGTAAATCTTTGAAGGCTTTTCTAAAATCAGCTTATTCATCATTTTTATAGAACAATAATATTCCATTGCCTTCAAGTAACACAGCTTGTTTAATCATTCCCCAATTCATGGGCATACATTCATTTTCCAATTCTTTGTCACCACAGAAAAAGCTGCTACAAACATTTTGGCACATGGGGTGCCCTTCCTTGCTTCATGAATTCCTTGGGATATAGACTCAGTAATGGCACTACTGGATCAGAAGGTATGCACAATTTTATAACTCTTTGAGCACAGTTTCAGATTGCTCTCCAGAATGGTTGGCTTGCTTCACAACTCCACAAGTGTGCATGACTTTTTAAAAAATGATATCTTTTAATTGACAAAACATATACATGGGTAATTTTTCAACATTGACCCTTGCAAACACTTCTGTTCCAACTTTTCCATTCCTTCCCTACACCCCCTCCCCTAGATGGCAGGCAGTCCCATACATGTTAAACATGTTAAAGTATATGTTAAATAGAATATATGTTTACATATTTGTACAGTTATCTTGTTGCACAAGAAAAATCGGATTTAGAAAGAAAGAAAAAACCTGAGAAGGAAAGCAAAAATGCAAGCAAACAACAACAGAAAGAGTGGAAATGCTATGTTGTGGTCCACACTCATTTCCCATATTTCTCTCATTGAGTATAGCTGATTTTCTTCCTTATTGATCAATTGGAACTGATTTGGATTCTGTCACTGTTGAAGGGAGCCACATCCATCAGAGTTGATCCTCATACCAGACCTCTCTGTATTCATCCTGTTGGTCATTTCTTACAGAACAATAATATTCCATAACATTCATATACCACAATTTATTCACTCATTCTCAGTTGATGGGCATCCATTCAACTTCCAGTTTCTAGCCACTATGAAAAGGGCTGCCACAAGCATTTTGTGCATGACTTTTTGAATAAGAATTTTCTATTTCTGGTTTCTTTGAGTCCCAGGGGAACAGTATCCAATTCAGTAGAGAATTATCTGCATATAGTATAGATACCTTTGCTGATAATTGCTTGTACCATTTAGGTCCTGGCTAGTGGGAGTGGCAATTATTTTGCTATTTTGAATTATTCTTATAATGGATTTTTATATCTGGAAAAAACTGTGACCTTTTTTTTCAGGCAATAGAAGGCTATAGAATCCAAGTTTTTATAATAACTCCTTCAGAGTTGTCTTGGATCATTGTATTACTGAACATAGCTAAGTCCTTCACAGCTGATCATTTTACAATACTCCTGTTTCTCTATAAACAGTATATATTACTTTCCATCAGCTTCTGTAAATCTGTCCAGGTTTTTCTGAGAGCATCCAGTTCATAGCACAATAATATTTCAGTACAATCACATACCATAAATTGTTTAATCATTTCCTAGTTGATGAGCATCCCCTAAATTTCCAATGTTATGTCACCAGAAAAGAGCAGCTATAAATATTTTTGTGCATATACTTCCTTTTCCTCTAAAAAGTCTCTTGAGATACAGACTTAGTAGTGGTATTGCAAGATTAAAGTGTATGCATGGTGTTATAACCCTTTGGGCATAGTTCCAAATTATTATGCAGAATGATTGAATAAGGTCACAACTCTACCAACAATGCATTAATGTTTATTTTCCTTACATTCCCTTTAATATTTGACACTTTCTTTGTCTAATCTAATACCTGGGAGCTAGTACTTCAAAACTGTTTTAATTTGAAATTCTCTAATCAATAATGAGTTAGAGAATTTTTTCATATGAATTGAAAAATTTTTGAATATTTCATCTGAAAACTATTCCTATATTTTGATCATTTATCAATTGGGGAGTAGGGCTCTAACTTTTACAAATCTGACCCAGTCCTCTATATGTTTGAGAAATGAGGTCTTTATATGTCTATAATATATAAAGAACTGAGTTAAATTTATAAGAATACATGCAATTCCCTAATGATAAATGGTATAAGGATATGAACAATTTTCAGAAGATAGTAATGACATCTGTAGTCAGAAGAAAAAAAATCTTCTAAATTACTATTGATAGAATAAAGATCTATTAAGAAAAACTGTGAGGTACTAACTGTATATACCTATCAGATTGGCTAAGATGACAGGGAAAGATAATAATAAATGTTGGAGGGGATTCGGAAAAACTGAGACAGTAATGCCTTGTTGGTGGAGTTTTGAACTGATCCGTCCATTGTAGAGAGCAATTAGGAACTATGCCAAAGGGCTATAAAACCTTGTAAACTATTTGATTCAGTAGTGCCAGTATTGGATTTGCATCCCAAAAAGATCACAGAAGATAGAAAAGAACCAACATGTGCAAAAATGTTTCTAGCAGCTCTTTTTTGTGGTGGCAAAGAATTAAAAAAATGAGTAAATGCACATCATTTAATTAATTAAAAAAAAAAAAAAAAGAATTGAGGCCTTTATCAAAAGAACTTGTATCATGTTTTTTTTTTGTTTTTTGTTTTTTTTTCCCCTCAGCTTTTTCTCATTGTATTTCCCTCCATTCTGTTTCTCCCCATATTCCTTTCCCTTCCTACTTTGCTGTAGGGTAAGATAGTTTTATACCCAACCAAATATATTTGTTTTTTTCCTCTGTCAGTAAATTCTGCGGAGAGCAAAATTCACTAACTCTCATCATAAACCTTCTTTCCCTCTCCAATATAAAAGCTTTTTTCTTGCCTTTTTTACATGAAATAATTTACTCCTTCTACCTCTCCGTTTTCATTTCTCTTCAATTCACACCTGTGCCCTCTGTCTATATAAGCTTTTTCTAACTGCTCTAATAATGAGAAAGTTCTTATGAGTTAATAAGAAATATCTTCCCATGTAAGAATATAAACAGTTTAACTTTATTAAGTTCCTCATAATTCCTTTTTCTATCAACCTTTTAATGCTTTTCTTGAGTCTCGTTCTTGAAACTTTCCATTCAGTACTGGTCTTTTCATCAAGAATGCTTGAAAATTCTTCATTGAATATCCATTCTTCTCCTTCACTGAAGGATTATATTAAATTGTACTGGACAAATGATTCTTGCTAAGATAAGGAGCTAAGATAGCTCCTTTGCCTTCTGGAATATCATATTCCAAGCCCTCCTGTTTTTAAATATAAAAACTACTAAGTCTTGTTTTATCCTGACTGTAGCTCCATGAAGACAGAGGAAGTAACAGAAGCATGGAGCAAAAATTTGAAACACAAACTCTTACAAAAGTGAATGTTGAAAACTATCTTTATATATAATTAGAAAAATAAAATACTATTAAAAGATTTAAAAGAAAACGATTCCTTAAGTATTCAAAATAAGCAAATGAAGTTAATGACTTTATGTGAAATAAACAAAATAAAACCAAAAGAATGAAAAACTGGAAGGCAATGTCAAATATCTCATTGGAAAATGATTGACCTGAAAAATTGATCCAGGAGAGACATTTTTAGAATTATTGAACTATCTGAAAGCCATGATAAAAAAAAAAAGAACCCAAACATCATTTTTCAAAAAATGATCAAAGAAAACTATCTTAACTATTCTAGAACCAGAGAATAAAATAAAAATTGAAAGAATCCACTGATCATTTCCTAAAAGAGATGCCAAAATGAAAACTCCAAGAAATATTATAGTCAAGTTCTAGATCTCCTAAGGAAATACTATTTCAAGGAAACAGGAAAACTGCTGGGTCAAAGGGTAAGCATAGTTTTATAGCCTTTTGGGAAGAGTTCCAAACTGCTCTCAAAAAATGACAAATTAGTTTCTTCAGTGAGCTTCCTTTTTTGGTCATTTCTACTTTTTAAGGAGTTTTTTTTTTTTTTTTTCCCTATAGTGAATTTTTGTGTCTCCTTCCATTTGTCAAGTTGTACTTTTCAATGCATTTTTCTTCTCAGTGTTTTTTTTTTTTTTAAAAATACCTCTTACTATTTGGCCTCATCTGCTTTTCACATGTTATTTTGTTCAGTATTTTTTATTTCATTTCCTTTCCCAAACTGGTTTCATTTTTCATGATTTTCTTGCACGTCCCATTTCTTTTCCCATTTTTTCCATTATCTCTCTTACTGGATTTTTAACTTCCTTTTTGAACCCTTCCATGACCTGAGCCCAATTCATATTTTTCTTAGAGACTTTGAAACTAGAAACTTTGACGTGGTTATCTTTTTCTGAGTATGTGACTTGATTTTCCTTATCACCATAGTATTTGTATGGTCAGATTCTTTTTTCTTTTGTTGTTTGCTCATTTTCCCAGTCTATTTCTTGACTTTTAACTTTGTTAAGGTGGGCTTCTGCATAAAATGAAGGTTGCATTGTTCCAAATTTCAGGGGTTTTTATGCAGCTGTTTTTGGAGATACTTCTAGGGACCTGTAAATTTTCTGTTCTTCCAAGATGCCAAGATGGGTTCCTTTTCTCTTTTGCATTCTTATACCTGATTTCTCAAGTTCCTTAATAAGATCTTCCTGCTTTCCCAAATCCAGGTGCAATGGTTATAAGAATGAAGGTAGATTGTAAAGAACACTAAAAGGTTGAGCTGTAGCCCCTCATTGTACATATCAAAAATAATATATGTTTGTTGACTCATTATTTTGTGAAGTACAATCTAGATCCCAGCTTCTTGAAGTCTCAACCCCATAGGGGGTCTTGTAGCTGAACATGAGTATCATGGAATTATGATTTATCATAATTAGATATTTGATTTATATGCCTATGTACCTTGGGACATGTAAAAATTTCTCAGTGAATGAGTAGAAAAAATTTTAAAAGCTCTAGTCTGTATTATCTTCTTAGAAATATACTGATCAGTTTCTCAAGAAGACAAGATCCCCTACAATGAAAGTACATAAAGGGCTGGTCCACAGACTTTATTTGGCTGATACAATCTTTCATAGTAGTGGAAAAATCGTGTCTATTACCAAACTGGATATAATTTAGAATTGTGAGGTAACTAGCAAAGTTCAAATTATGCTGCTTCTTGAGAAGAAAGACCACTGACTTCAGACTAAGACAACCTGGCTCTGACATTAACTCTGTGGCTGGGAGGAAGTCAAGTTCCTTAAGTCTGTGCAACAATTCATGTGTAATAGAGCTGCCTTGTTGGGTACTTCAAGGTGACATATTGTGTCAGTTCTTAAATACTTTGGAGATGATGGACTCCTTGGATGCTTGCAGTGGGGATGAAAGAATAATTTCCTTACTGACTACTAAGCAAAAAGAACCAATGGATCAGTGGACTTTTACAAAATAAGTGTTTCTGAGCTTATTGTTCTCTTTTTTAGCCTTTCTAGGTAAAATTATGTAATTCTGAGACTTCCTAGATGGGAGAGAATTTCTCCAATCCATAAACTTATCTAATGCTCCCTTTTCACGACTATTACTGAAGGGTCAAGCTTAAGCTTGAGCCTCTGCATGCCTTTTCTTTTCTGTGCTTATTTGCTTAAACCTATGTGACAAAACAGTGATGGACATGCCTCGAATTGGAGTAAAGCTTGTGATTTTGAGAGAGCTAGAATTCTTGAGATCAATATTGGCTACCCTTTGGAAGGAGTCCCTAGTAACTACTCTGGCATTGCTAGAAAAAAAAAAAAAATGACTGTATACTAGAGAAAGAGCTCAATCCCTGATTCTATTGCCAAAAGATATTTACTGTGAGGGAAATAGTGCAGGACCAAGGTAAAATGGAAACTACCTATTCTGTGCTCTGACAAATGCCTTTAAATCTCAACCTCTCCAAAAGAGTAGTTATTATTTCTACTTCTTAAAAACCTTATTTAATTATTTCAGTCAATGTTCACTTGTAAGAGACTTTTTGTCTTAAGCATCATTTTATTTTGCATGTAAGAAATAAATACCTGCCCCATATATGATTTACATAATATTTTGAGTATTTTTTTCTACTCTGCCCTTTATATGGATTCTTGACCTGAGCCAAAACATAAACTTTAAGTAAATGTTTCCCAAGAGATAAATTCAGAGTATAATGAGCCAAAGAGTTGAAGAATGGGACTCTGACTTTTTTTTTTTTAGGTAATTAGCTTTCTTCAAGAATGAATTCCATTTGAGTCATACTTAAGAGGTCCAGATTCTTTCAAGGAATGACAGACAGTAAAACCTCAATCCTTTAGTCCAGTGGAAATGTTGATTGTTAGATGTAAAAGTGAAGATCATAATCTATACATCATAGGGTTGTTGAGTGGAGCTAATAAAATGGTGAATGTAAACTGTTAGATTCTAGAATCATGAATTAAGAGAGCTACTTCATTCTTTAGAAGCTGGAGCCCTTTAAGGAATTTGCATATGTAAAATGTAGACTAAATATCAGAAACAAGATTTAGGTCTATGTTTCTCCCTTTTCATCTAGTGTTCTTTCAACTTTACAAATGTAAATTATTCCTATTTCCTATTATTTCATTTATCATCTATAATAAGTCATTCTAAGGAATTTCCTGAGGCTCAGAGATTTTAAGTGATTTACTGATGGTAACATACTTGGTATTGTCAGAAATGGGATTTGATTTTAAGATAATTGCTGTGCCTTTAATTAAAATAATAATAATAAACAAAAACATGCTTTGCAATATGCATTACTCTCACATTATGTAGAGGATTATTCCATAACAAATAAGTAAAATTTGCAATTCTGGACTGAATTTAAGTTAAAACTTCTGAAAGTAACATAAACATGACCATATCTCACACACACACACACACACACACACACACACACACACAATTTTCTATGATTGGTTTGGCTTCTAAATCTATAAACTAATGCATACAAAATGTTCAATGGGGGAATAGGCAACATAATTAAAACTCAAAGCTATGGCTCCTTTAAGTCTCTGTAGAGCCTGCAATCATATCAATGTATCAGGGTACAAAGAATCAGTCATAATTTTCTTAAGAAATATTTGAAGATTTGCAATTGTTTTTCATTTTATAAAATATATCAATTTTATTATGAGTTTTAATACTGTTTGGATATGATGGTATTTCTTACAATCTAATGAAAGTACTACAGAAAATAATTTAAGATAGATACTAACATACTCTTAAGAAAATGTTTTAATTTTTAACATCTGTAAGCAAGCCATTCAAGCCAGCAAATTGTTATGGTAAGGGTAATTATCTTTGTGCCAAAAGATGTGGGTTCAGTCTCCAGCTCTCCTATTTATTATTGAGGTAACTTTAGACAAATCAATTAACCCCTCTAGACTTCAGTTTCTTCCTCTATAAAATGGTTATATAATGTTTCCACTACTCAGTTTATACTATTATTGTGTATATGATGGTATATAAATGTCATTTATTGTCACATCTGACTGCTGGTTTATTAAATTCCTCCATGACTCATCCTGTTTTTGACTGTTGTTTACATCCTTTTGATTTTCAACAAACTAATACACCAAAGAAAGAAAATTCATTGGATAACTATGATTCTTTCTAATTTAGATTATAACATTGTTTTCTACTAAATTAAAATTTTTAAAATTATTTTTGAAAATATAATGAAAAATCATAGCCAATATCAGAAACTGATCAAGAAAAGATGATATATAGGGATTTAAATTGGTAGAGTCTTGTCTAATACCTGTCCTGTTATTACATATTTTCAGCTATGTCATTGCAATTTTGGAGGTCATTCACTTAGAAACATGGGATAAATGCACCCTCAGCAGGAAGTAAAGTGGAGAAGCGTTTTTGTCATCAGATTACTTACATGTTAAGGAAGGGACTCAAGAAACAAAAACAATAAAATCTCAATTGTCAGTGTCTAGTGCAATTATCATTATTATTTTCAATAAAAACATGAAAGGAAAAACACCCTGACTTTTTCTTAGACTTCAAAGGATGAAAAGTTGTGATTTTTGCCTCTTAAACAAATATTCTTTAAAATAAAGTTAAATTAAGATGATCTCTCATGATTCATTATCTAATTTTTCTAATTATAAAGCTATATTCTGCCCTCCACCAAACTCAATTATTTTTATCTCCTGGCTATTCATAATGCAAACAAATATTTGTATGGGTGTCTTTTCAGTATTCTAAAGTTAGCTCTCTAGCATCCATTTTCCTATAAAGGCTCAGATGTTAGGCTCCATTTCAATTTACATTCCTACATATTATATAGTAAAATCAATAATGACCCTGCATAAAAGGAATATTGAAAAGAGTGCCAACTAGACATTAGGAAACCTAGCTTCCGATTCTATCTGGAACACTTCTAGCTATGTGAATGGCATCAAATTTGGTTACTTCTCTGACTATAGAACTACTATTGTAGGGATACTGACAACGAGGTTGTTACTTTAATTCTATGGTGTCAGAGAATAGGTTCCATTATATTTGCTGGCAGAAAATAAAAGGGACCCTCAAGTGACCCACTAGTTAAGCTTTCAGGTATAAATAGACTTACTTTTAAAGCATGCTTCATATATATGTGTAGAGTATATGTGTGTGTTTATGTGTTAGTATATATATATATATATGTATGTATACATATTCAAATATGTATGCACATATACATATGCATAACATATATATACTTGCATACATTTACATATATATGTTTATATATGTGTATAGATTTCTCTCTCTCTCTCTCTCTCTCTAATCTTTAAGAATATAGAGGTTCATACTGAAACATTATATAGTGGAATTGTAGCTAGGTTCTTGAAAGATTTCACATCCCACACTCTGGCAACCATACAAGTTAAAGACATCTTTATTTGTTTGTTTGGGTTTTTTGTTTGTTTATTTATTTTTATAAAGTCCCAATGATGGCCTGTGAATTTAGAAAAACAATCTAGCTAAATTTAGAAATATTTATAAAAAGAAGTCTGAACACTAGGAAAAGGATTTTGTTTTGGCCACATAAACTCAAGAAGACATCATTGGAGAGAATGCTGTCAATATGGAAACCACAGATATTTTAAAATCTTAAGTGTGTAATATTATCTCCAAGAATCTTGATACTTTTTCTGTTTCAACTTCTATGGTATTACTATTATCTTGTGAAACAAGACTGCAGTTTTGATTGTAATCAGAACTTGATAAATGTTGACTCTCTGAGTGAATATTCATATTCTTTCCTCATCAAAATTCTAACCTTTTGGACTGTGATCGATAAATCTTCATGTCTTCCATGTACTGTGGGACTTTTCCCAACAGCAAATTCCCTAATAGGCCATGATTTTTCATTCATTTCATAGTCAATGGATTTTTTTCTCCCACAGATTTATTCAGGAATTGTAGTAGTTATAGTGCTGAAGCCCAGAAGAACTGGATTCAAATCCTGCCTCTGTTTGCTGTAAGCAAGGTGAACAAGTCATTAATCTCTCTGAGCCTCAATTTCTTGAGGGTGTTGAGCTGGACAGTTTTTAAGTTTCCTTTCAGCTCTGGTTTACGATTCTGTTTCTGATGAATGTGAACAAATATGAAAAATTCCAATTTATAGGAAGTCTAAGTGCATGAAGATTTTTATATCTAACCAATTATATGGCAAGCTTTCTTTCTAAGTCTTCCCCAGTGAAAATAATATAAGCATGTACTGCTGGGCAAAAAGGAGAGAACAGGTTCCCCTGGGTATGTATGGGACTTCATCAAATTTTTTTCAATTTAATTACAATAAAGGGCTAAGAAAATCATGGTCAGGTCTCAGAATTTAGAAAATCTTTCTTTGGTAAGAACACAGGGACCTTGTCTTTTAAAATACAATCATCTTATTCCTGAAATCACTTACCTGAAAAACCATTTTATCCATTTACCAAAAAAATCAACCCCATTCTCCCTCATTCTCCATTTACAGTTACATATTCTCACTTTCCCATTTAGGAGTACTATTCTAACATTTTCCCTTACTCTGAAACATTGTGGGGAAAAGAACAGCCAATTAGGTCAATAGCTTTCTGACACTTAAGCATTAATGTTTTAACCCTGATAAATTTTATAATTAGTAAAACACTGACTGCATTTCTTTTAATTACCATAATCCAAATACAATCCCCACGGTGCTGCAATGACCATATGTTCATCTCACACTTTACAGTAATTGTGTAACCTGCACCTCTCTGAAAAAGCTTTAAGATTTTTTTTTTTTTTTTTTTTTTTGGCCTGTGAAAAGTGGCTTACTTCAGTATGAGCTATAATATTTCAAATGGGAATTACAAATTATTCTGATCAAGGTTACCTTATTTTTCCTGAAATTAATGTTCAGTGACATGAGTTCTTTAGATTATGTCTTTTCATTTCATTTTAAAGGTATGTAATGTGTTTTTACATAGCAAAGAGGGAAGGTAAAATGAAAAATCAATGCTATTGTTGGCTGAAGAGTAAGCCTAATTTCTACCATATGGTGCTGGGTTTTTGTTTTTGTTTTTAATTTTATAAACATGCTTGAAACAAAGGGCAGGACTTCTCAGGTCCTCTCAGATTCCATATTAAATTTTTTTTTCCCCCCTCTCCCTCACCCCTTCTCCTTTTCCTTTTCCTTTTCCTTTCTCCTTCTTTCTCCCTCTCCCTCCCTCCCTTCCTTTCCCTCCCTTTTTCCCTTCTCTCTCTCTCTCTCTCTCTCTCTCTCTCTCTTCTCTCTCTCTCTCTCTCTCTCCTCTCTCTCTCTCTCTCTCCTCTCTCTCTCTCTCTTCTCACTCTCTCTTTCTCTCTCTCTCTCTATCTCTACCCCTCCTTCCCTCCCTCCCTCTCCCTCCCCTTTATCTCTGTCTGTCTTTCTCTCTCTTTCAAAAGATATACATGGATGATATAAATCTCATAAATTTCATTACCTTTTTTTCCTCACATTTTTTTGGGGAAAGCAGCTTGCACATCTCCAACATTGCATAAAATACCCATTTGTAATTATGCTTAACCTTTCTAAAGCCTCTGGGTAAAGTTTGCTCATTAATCTTTAACCTGACAAGCCTTAGGGGTTGTGAAATTGGTACCTCTATGTATTCAAGGCACAGAGACCACTGGCAGAGGTACAAAAGGGGTAATTAAGAGGAGGTGAGAAAAGAAATAGAACAAAACTAGAGGGATATGATTATATTATGGTAGATGTCAGTTAGCAGCAGGGACCTTGGAATGCAAATTATTATAGACAGAGTTCAGAAAATAAACGAGGCTATATGTTTTTAGAACAAAACCAATTTAATCATTTTCTGTATCACTCAAATGAAAATAATGTGTTCCAAATTAGATCTAAAATATAGTTATACTAATACAGTCACAAAAATCTCTGGATTGACAACATTCCTAGTTCATATTTTTCCTCAAATTATGCATCCTTTTTATTTTTTGCTAAGAAGAGGTCATATCTGAGGAACACAAAGACACTCACCTGAACAATAATAATTTTGTGGTTATGATAATAACATTCAAAATGTTTTTTTCCTGGATCTTCAAGCACCAATTCATTAGAGGGATTATTATAGGTAAAATAGTCAAATTGTGCCTCCATAGTAAGAATCATATTCTTTGTAAACTCTATATAAATTCCTTTTCCAAGAGCAATTTAAGTAAATTTGGAAACTCATTTAATCTTTGGGGCTTAAAGTTTCTTCTTTAATTTAATGTAAATGTCTCTTCTTATTGTTTTGGTCATTTATTTATAAGCAAGATAGAAAATAGTAACATTAATATTTTTTGTCATAGAAATTACTTAAATAGTATTCTTGAAATGATGGGGCTTTGTTGGCAGGAAATAGAATGGTATTCTACTAAAATTTCATCTAAATAATGAAAATATTCTTCTGGTGTTGATAGAAACTTGTAAGTCATAGACCATAGATGAAATACAAATTTTCACAGCAGGAAGTGGTATCATCCAAAGAAAGTCTGAATTTTACAGCCTAAATTGCTCCCTGAGGCAGGCAAGGAGGAGCAATGATTATCTTGACCTTTTGATCTTAATTGGGTGTTTCCATTTTTTAAGTGAGTCTTAAAGTCCCACACTCTTGTTAGAAGCCTTTGGTAGAATTCTTAGTTGAATTCTTTGCTTTGACAAAACCTTCATAACTCTTCTGTTACTGTATGTAATCAGAAAGTCAAGATAAGATTCCAATCCCCTGAAGTTATATTTCCCCAATAATAGGACTGGCTAACTTTTTTAGGTGCTAAATCCCTTTTAGCATCAGCCAGCCAGCCAGTCAGTGGTCTAATCTCACATCATGGCATCTTCCTCCTGGTTACCGTTAGGGAATTTGTCTTCCTTCTTGTTAATCCCCAAAACCTTCTTCCTTGCTAAAACAAAAACAAACTAAAACAAAACTTATGCTTAGCGCTCTCTTAGCAGTGTAATAAAATCTTTGTCCCTTGATTTGGAGGTCTATACCTACAAATTCTTTTGTGATACTTTGAGACAACAGCCTGTGACCCTAAAATGTTTTTGGGGTCCAACATTTCTGAACTCCAACACCACCATGATTAGTAAAGAATCTGAAAGATCTTTGGGTCTGAAAGATCAATGCAAAGGCCCTGCTGTCAGTTACCAAAAATGACTTGCATGTAAAAACTAGCACAGAAGATAAAGACCTTTATGATAGAATGAAGTAGGTCAATAATTTAGTGAAAGATAGGGATTAAAAAGTAAAATTAATTAGTACCCAAAGAATGTTAACAGATGTGCAAGAAGGTTGCGCTTGTTGGATTGAACTTTCATGGAGAATTTATAGGACAATCAGAAAAGAATCAAATTGAATAAGATGACATGGCCTATTTTCCATAAATAGAAGAATGGATGAACACAGTAGGTCCAGCCTACAGACTAGATAAGAAATAATTAATGTAGAAGCCAAATGGTCTGTGGAGGGTAAGGCATTTATGGAGCTGATTGGATTCTTCTCTTTCTCCTTCTTTGTTGTTGGGAATAGAAAGATTCAAAACAAACAATAGCATAGCTTCTGTTCTTTAGGAGTGCATATTATACTCAGGTATATTAATTTATAAATATGAACTCATTTCATCCTCACAATAAGATCTTGGGGAATTAAATACTATCATTATCCTCATTTTACAGTTGGGCAAACTGAGGCAGAGATTAAGTGACTTGCTCAGGGTTTTACAATTTATGAGTGCCTAGGGTCAGAATGGAACTATGCAATTTCTGATTTTACATCCAGTATTCTATTTGCTACATTACCTCATAGTCTCTTCTCAAAAATGATACAATATATTCCTAGCTAAATTTCTAATATGAAGTCATGTCCTGAGGGCAAAGGAGAGATCTGAAAGAATGGGAAGAATGTTTTCCAATGCTATGGAAAAATTTGAGGAGAAAGCAAATAATTTCAAACAGATTAGGAAAAGAAGAGGGAGTTATCAGAAAGATTTCACAGAGTTGAGGACACTAAGTAAAGCCTGAAGGCATAGAATAATTCTGATATGTGGAGATGAAAAGAACACTAACTGTTGGAAGAAAGTGGTGTGTCAAACTTGGGAAGCAAGCAGTACAGTGTAATTAGAATTATAATTTTATGAAAAGGAAGAATATTAATAAAGGTTAGAAAGCTATTCTGGAGTCTGATTATAGAGTCTTAAAGGTAAAGCTAAGGAATCTTTATTTTATGCTAAAGATAATTGGAGCCAATGAAACATTGTGAGCCAAGGAGAGGCACCATAATATATATTACTGAGATCATCATTACTTTTTGTTCTGCTATGGGAAGGTTAGATTAGAGAAGGGAGAGACTAGAGTTAAGGAGACCTAAATAGGAAACTATTCCATTAATTCAAGGAGAAGCAATTAAGAGCTGAATTAGGGGACCTGCCATATATGGAAAAGGTGATAGAATCCAGAAATTTGGAGGGTGATAATGATGTGGACTCCCTTATCAGGAAAAAGCCTAACCAGCTATTATTAAGTAATTCCCAGATTATCCTGTCTGTATAGAATGCCTGTAAGATTTCAACTCTTAAAAAATGTTTTAATAATATTTTATTTTCCCAAAGATAGCTTTCAACATTCTCCTTTGCAAAACCTTGTATTCTAGATTTTTCCCTCTGCTTCCCCTCCTCCTCCTTTCAAGACAGCAAAAAATCCGATATAGATTAAACATGTGCAATTCTTTTAACTATTAGATGTTGAGCAATATCTAGTTTCTAACATATTGTTTTTCTCTTTTCCCAGCAATTTTTATGAAATAGTGAATTCTTATCCCCGAAGCTAGAGTCTTTGGGTATATCAAACACTATATTACTATTGTCATTGACTATTGGTTCTGGTGCACTTAATCTATTCCACTGATCCACCACTCTATTTCTTAGTCAGTACCAAATGGTTTTGATGACTGCTGCTTTGTAATATAGTTTTAGGTCTGGTGAAGCTAACCACCTTCATTTGCTTTTTTTTTTTTTATTAATTCCCTTGAAATTCTTGACATTTTGCTCTTTCAGATAAATATAACTCTTTATCAACCTGCATTGTCTATCCTTCAAATCTCTGGGCATCTTTGTACAGGTCTGGCACCTGGTACAATCCATTTGACTTCTCTTTGATCCCTCCCTCTGAATTACCAAATTCTTCCTGGTGTTTTACCTTCTTCCCTACAAAAATCCCAGTGTGGTATTTCCACTATTAAAAAAAAAATTCTCATGATGAAAATATTTGCTAAGTTTTTTTTTTTTTTTTCCCAAGGCTAAGCCCACTATGAGATACTCTCTCTCTCCTTCATAGTGTCTTCCCTTTAATGGCTTCTTTTTTCTTTTTATAGCTAACTTTGATTAGTCTGCTACAATCTATGGAGTTAATCTGCCAGTCAATGATGCATACTCAGGCTTCATGGAATATTAATGGATTCTTCCAAACTCCTTTTCTTGGTAACCCTTATGCTCTTCCAAAAAGATTTCATATTCACTGCTCTTGGTGGTATTTTATCTCTTCAGTTTGCCTGTAACTTCTCCTAAGTAAAAGTCCCTTTTTGGCAAAGAAAATGGCCAAAATGAATTTATCACATGTTTATATCAAATTAGGAATTGCTACCTTGACCTCATCCACAAGGGTGGAGAACTCTTAGCTGACAGAATGTAGATTATGAGAAGTGAAGAACAAAAGATGACTTGATTTAGAACATATTGCATAGCATAAACCAAAATAGGCAAATTGAGAAAAAAGGGAAGATTTAGAGAAATAAATGAGAAATTATTTTTGGAATTGTTTAGATTCAAGTTAGTAGTTCTGAGGAGAAAATAGTGCTGAATGGATAGGGAACTAGCAAGCACAATATAAGAATTTTCTGTATTTGTTATATGCATGTTCTCATTACATTTCATCACAATTAAGGAAGCAAGGCAGTTAGTTGAACAGCCAGAATTATGGCAGCCAGTGGCTTTCACCAGTTTTTTCTTTCTTTCTAAGGTTGTAGGTAACTTATAAAATCAGTGACAGCCTGAATCTGGGAACTGTTCTGTCATTATAGTCTGGTCCATTATTTTGCAGTTGCAAAGCTATTTGCTTGGAAAGCCTGGAAAGAGATAGAATTAGGCAAGACCACTATGTGACAGGGCTCTGTGGCTCCAGGGGTGTGATGTTCCTTAGTGACTTTTCTTGTCTGTCTATATTTGTGTTCTCCTACCTCATGTGTATCTCGAGGGATGTTTTGTTCACCAGGCTATGCTATAAGGTATCTGAACTATTCTAAAGTTATAATAGCATTCCCTGACTATTATAGCTAGACTTTCAGAGTTCATGCTACATTTTTTTGAGATATAGTGAGTATTTATCATAGGGAAATTGGATAGCCCTGAATTTTATTGGAATCGAAAAGGGAAAGAAACCACTTGCTAAAAGACAATCAGTGATTAAGATGTTTTCAAAACATGCTCATCCTTCAGCATATACTGTTTGAGTAAACTTGGACAAGTTAACTTTGTTCCCTGAGTCTCAATTTCCTTATTTATAACATGAAAGGGTTAGGAACTATAACAGTTATTGTTCTTTCCAGATCTAAATCTCTGTGACCCAATTCCTAGATGAGAATTTCATTATTGGATAATAGTTTTATATTAGGTATAAAATAGGACATGAGGCCATCCTTCTCATTCATTAAGTAGTTCTGTTAACTGAAATTTATTTGCGGCTGGGAGGTCTTGCTGTTGACTTAAAAAAAAAAAAAAAAAAAAAAAAAAGGAGGTACTCCAAATTTGGAAAAGTACTCTTGTATAGATAAGTTAGTGAATTCTGGTGTAGTTGTTCACACAGAGGAATAATAATTGATAATAATAATAATAATAAATCAGCCTAGAAGAAAAGAAGCCTAGAAGATTTTGGAACCAAGAAGAGTTGGAAACATAAATTGATGATCAGGAGAGTCTCAACTTATACAGCTGAGGACCAATTGACAATGACAGGTTTTTCACATTTATTTATATTGGATTCATGATGACCAGTGTTTACCTTGTTTTTATCCCCAGCTCTCAGCACAGTGACTGAAACATAGTAGATGCCTACTGTTTATTGACCAACTGGTTTATCTATTATTCTACTTTTATTTGTCTATATTTGTTCTATTCCACATTATCTATAACTAGTGATCTCCTGTTCATCAGGCTGTGCTTCAATATGTTTGAGCTATGGGAAAGATAAACTAGTCTTCCTTTGCAGATTTTAGCCCAATTATTATTGCAGATCTAGGGTTAAGGAGAGGGACTTCACTTTTTAATATTTATCCAGGTATAGGCACAAGGAAGTGGACTTCCAAAGTTCAGCATCTACCATAATTTCCCCACTCTTTCTCTAACATTTCTTCCCAATAGCTTCCAATTGGGGATATAAAAGGTTTGCTGGTAATGTAAGAATCCCCAATAAGGGATCTGAAACTAGGATGGAATTGTGCTGTAGAGTCCCTCTCCCTGATTGAAAAGCTAGGATACTCTGACTTTTAGAAAGAAACCGTTGGAATGGGTGCTTATGTACACAGCCTAGGTGGCCTGGGGCATCTGGGAAGTATATTTGAGAACCTGATGACTTCCTTTTTGAGACAAAATTGGCCAGATATCTTATAGAAAACAATAAATCTATCAATAAGCATTTATTAAGTGCCTTCAATAGAACAGGTGCTATACAGGTGCTATATATATACTAGGAATACTGAGAAAAAAAATTGTTTTCGGTCTTCCAGGAGATGACATTTTAATGTATGTCACAGAAAGGGTGGGCTTGTTTTCACTCCTAAACTACCATATTAGAAGTACTTTAATATGAAAATCCCTAAACCTCAAATCTAGAGAATTTCCTATATTAGGCATTATAAATAGTTATCCTCCCCATTTTCTATTCACTAATAAAAAGAGGAATATTTCCATTGATAATAATGCATACCAAACTTCCACCTCAACTTTTGCTACTATAAATACAATTAGAATGGAAGATATAAAAAAGAAATACAGGCATGATTAACTGCCTGCCAAATAAAGGGTAATTTACAGCTTTGAAAAAAGGGATATAATATGGAATATGAAATTGGTAAAATCTACATATAATTTTTCTATCTCTTGAAACACCTAGTAACTTGAGTCTAAAAGTGATAACATAAATTGAAAATATCAAGTTTAAAATATTCAGTCTTGCTTCTTTTCTCCATTGTAATAATGAATTCAACAATTCTGGTAAAAAAAAAGTATTATTAAGAAAAAGGAAAAACAGATTTGCAATGACTGAAATGTTACTGTTATGGAAGCGTAACTTATACAAATGTGAAGGGATTGGAGGTAAATAAGTTTTATTATTGTATATCCTTTCCCTTTAATTTTCCTTAAGAATCCTACTTGCTTAATGTCATAATTCATTCTACACATATGTGAAAATGTTCTCTATTTTTTCAAGACTTGATTTTTTAAATAAAATGATTTTTAAGGAAACACAGCTTCTAATATTTATGGCATCCCAAAAGTATTGTCTGAATAACTAATAAAACCACTGTACCTAACAGCTCTTGATATTCATCTGGTGTTTTTGTCTTTTTATGGCTCTAGGAAAACATCCAGATTGACTATTTCCTGAGTGTAAGGAAGTAATTTGTATGGAGACATCCTGAGATTCTGAAGTAAATTAGAATCTTAAGAGAGTTGTCTGGGGAGCTGAACTATGAAGTGATTGACTCAGGGCAACTTAGCTAATCAGGCTAGATTTGAACAAAGATCATCTTGCCAAACAAGCCTTGAACCTAATAGGAACTTAATAAGTGATTGTTGAATGAATGAGCTGATATAACGGAGATAATGAAAATAATGACAATAATGACTAGAAATGATATAGTGTTTTGGATTATGTTTATTTTTTCCCCATATTGATTTTAGCTGTCTTTCTAATTTAACCTGTTTAAATATGAATAACAGTTTCATAGGGCAAGAATTTTTTTCATATTATAAAAATGGGAGGCTTAAAGCGTGAGCAGTGAAGTTTTACTTTCAGCTAACATGGGGATTTATCTTGTCAAGTGCAGTTATTTCTAAATCAGTAATAGATCATTTTTCAACATTCAAATCATAATGTGTGAGGTCCTTGCTTACAAACAAGCTTTCTATCTGTTAATTCTAGATCCTATTTTGTCTCACTCTGGCATCACTCTACATTGATATTTGTTTACCCCCTGAGATACCTATTTTCAGTCAATAAGAAGCTTACTTGGAAATATCCTTGTAGGCAAATTATTTCAAAGCCATATCCTCTGTCCAAAACTTTTACATAAAATAGATTATCCAATATGGAGGCCAAACAAATGTTGAATTTCAACAAAAATTGTGTGTGTGTGTGTATGTGTGTGTGTATGTGTGTGTGTGTCCATATGCTCAGTGGTATTCATACCATCTTAGGAAAGTTTCCTTGTGGTCAGCGTCAAAAGGACTTAATAAATTGTCTTCTACAACTGATTACAAAAACACTTTTGAAGAGGGGCTGAAAAAGTTTTGTTATTGTTGGTAATGTTCTTAATGAAATTACTGTTATGCTTGTAGGAAATGTTGAAAATGATGATATATCATCAGAATATCATTATTGCTTATCTAAGATAGCAGGCTTAATAGAATTGGAGTAATGTTTTTAGCTAACTTTGAATTGCACTTAGCACAGAACTATATATTTATAAACTTATATATATAAACTATAAATTTAAAACTTAGCTGCCAAATGATAATGTTGATGACGTTTATAATCAGGATATAGCCTTTATGATCAATGGAGTTACTACTTTCTCTATCCTTAGAATACTTTTATCCATTTATTGATTCCAATTGTCCTTTTAAAAAAAATTATTTTCCACTAGGGCTATATTTTTGTTTTTCCTCTAATTTTTAGTCATTTATTTGCTTATTTTGCACACTGACTCAAAAAATACTAACCCTATCTTTCCCATCACAGTAACCTAGAAAGATTAGCAGGTATTTCTTGAAGAAGGAATAATTGATGAAGATAAGATTTGGTAGATTGGAGTGCTGAAGGTCATTCTAGTTTGTTTATCTCTCTGTGACAAGTTTCTTTCCACTCAAATTTTTCTTTAACATTTATTTTTAAAGAATGGATCTGACCATATGATACTACTTGCCCTGGTTCAATAAACCTCAATGGATCACTATTACTTTCAGGATCAAATACAAAATTCTCTGTCTTTTAAAATTTTTTAGCCATTTTACATTTTACTCTCTGTAAGTACTTTATGGTCTAGTGACAGTGATTTCCTTGCTTAGTCTCATACAAAATACTCTATCTCCTGATTTTCAACATTTTCACTGATTTTGTGCCATATCCAATATGTCATCACACTTATGTCTAACTCTTAACTTCTCTGATTTCCTTCAAGTCTCACTAATATCCCATCTTTTATAAAATGGCTTTTTTGCCCTTCTTTCCCTCTTTAATGGTAATGTCTTCTCCCTTATATCATATACCAATTTATTTCATATCCTTCTTCTCTGTGTTGTTTGAAATTCATCTCCTTCATTAGATTGTCAGTCCTTTGAAGATAGGAAATAAATTGGGGGAAAAGAGTGAGGGGACTCATTCTCACTATTTGTAAGAAAGTCTAGGCACATTATAATTGTTCAATAAATGTTTATTGTCTCGCCTTGACTAATTCCAGTCAGGGTGACTTGAATGGAATATATAGGCAATATAGATTAGCAAAAAGGTGATTAGAAAAATGGATTATAATATCCACAGATAAGGAAGAATCCTATTCTCAGAGCTTAGTAGTTAGGAAAATGTAAAGAAAAGTGGCTATGCATGGAAGTATTCTTTCCTATCTTATTGAGGAAAATCATTGAGAAAATCAGATAGAATATATTCTGTCTATCCTCTTGTCACTTAGCATTTACCTTGCAGGTCTCTCTTAGTTTCAAAAGATCTTTGCTCCATCTTTCTGTACGTTCTAGCTACTAATCAGAGTCTTTCCATCCTTTCACTCACACTTTTGAAATAAGTGGTTTGAAATTACTGATCAACTAGTACAAGCATCCCCATTTTAAAACCCTGAAATCTAGCTTCAATGTTCACCATTTGATTGAAAGGGTTCACTGACTACTATGAACTTCATGAATATTTTTGGGGTCTCATAAACTTGAAATAGTTTTGGAATACGGTACTTCCCCCTATAGAATTTGCGTATTTATTCAGCAAACATTTAGTTAGTGCTTGCTATGTGCAGTGACTTGTGCTACGCATTTGGAAAGAGCTTAGTTCAGCTACAGTCCAAGAGCAAAAAGTGAAAAAGAATGGAATTGGGGGCAAAGAATTAAGATTTGGATCTTGGTTCTCTACTCGGTGCGTGACCATTAAACTTCACTTGTCTGTAGTTGCCTCATTTTTGAACTTGAGAGCTGATTAAGTATCTTCTATTTCTAATTTTTATGATCCTAACATAACTTTATGTCTTATGAGAACATTTTTGTTCTTAGAAGGGAAGAGAATAAACCCTGCCCCTACACACACACACACACACACACACACACACACACACACACACACAGAGGCTGGCAGAGACAGAGACACAGAGACTAAGAAAGGAGATAGAGAGAGAGACAGAGACAGACAGACAGAAACAGAGAGAGTGAAACAGAGTCAGAGTCAGACAGAGAGAAACAGAGAGAAAGGAAAGAGAAATAGAAAGTGAAACAGACAAGAGTCAGACACAGAGAGAGACAGAGACAGAGGCAGAGAAACAGAGACATGAAGACATAGAGACACAGAGAGAGAGAAAGAGAGGGAAAGGCAGAGACAAAGAATATTTGTTTATAGACTACTGACAAAATCAACTTAAACAGAAACACAGGCAGTCAAATTAAAGATACTGAAAAGAAGGATGGAGAACAGATAAGTCTTTGTCTGAAGTCTTCCTGGCTTCCCTTAGATCAATAGCAGATTGAACCTCTGAGCAGATTTTGGAATGAAAGAATCCACAAACATTTGAAGTGTAACAAATTTACAGCAAAAAATATTTTGGAAGAACTTCAGGAAAGGCCTGTCTTAATTGGGAAATGGAGGGAGAGAGAGTTTGCAGACCACAACAAGTGTAGCAGTTCAGAGAGACCTAGGGGTGGAGAGGCCTCCATGCTGAGGGAATCTAAGGGGAGGCTCTTAGTCAAAATACAACAGTATTGGCTACTCTGTCCTGGTTCAGAAGCCAGTGGATAAGAAGACTAGCTGTGAGACATCCATTGCCAACTATAGAATGCAAATAGTGATCCCCTGAAGCTCAGCATAACAAATGGGACTTGGCCAAACCACCCATCACCAGAAAGAAGTCATGAGCACTGCCCTAGGGCAGCATGAAGCTGCTGTCAACTATCCAGGAGGTTTGGGACAATCTACTCTTTGCCCTAAGACAGACTTCCACCTTTAAAAATGAGCAAAACAACAACAACAACACAACAACAACAACAACAACAACAAAAAGAGCTCATAACTTTTATGGAGACAGAGAAGAACAGATTTCAAACCCTGAGGACACTAAAGGCAAAACATCTCCAGATGAAGCTCCGAAATATGATATAAAAAAAGAGAATCAGAATATTCTCTTGGAAGAAATTTTAAAAATGATCATAAAACAGAGTTAGAAGAAAAATGGAGAAGGGAAAGGAGAGCTCTGGAATAGGAAACACATAAATTGTCTGAAGAAAATCACTTCTTCAAGAACAGTTTTAATGAAATGAAAAGAGTAAACAGCTGCTTGAAAAACAGAATTTCTGAAATGGAAAAAAAAATCCATGAACAAAACAACTCATTTAAAAGTTTAATTAGCCAAATGCAAACAGGGGCTAAAAAGGCTAATTGAAGAAAATAATTCATTAAAAATTAGAATTGAACAAATAGAAGTGAATGACCCAATAATATATCAATATTCAATCAATCAAAGTTCCCCAAAATAAAAAAAAAAAAAATAGAAGAAAATGTAAAATACCTCACCAGAAAAAAAAAAAAAAAACTGACCTGGAAAGTAGATCTAGGAAAGACAGCCTAAGAATTACTGGACTACCTGAAAACCATGATGAAAAAAAAGAGTCTATGCTCAGTGAAATGAAAAGAATCACTGTACCCAGCAATATCAATATTATACAACAATCAATTCTGACAAACATGACTCTTTCCAACAATGAGATGACTGATGCCAGTTCTAATAATCTTGTGACAAAGAGAGCCATCTATGCTCAGAGAGAGGACTGTGGAAACTGTATGTGGATCACAACATAACATTCTCACTCATTTTGTTGTTATTAGCTTCCATTCAGTTTTCTTACTCATTTACATTCCTTCTTGATCTGATTTTTCTTGTGCAGCAAAAGAATTATATAAATATGTTTACACATATTAAATTTAACATATATTTTTAGCATGTATAACATATATTGAATTGCTTGCCATTTAGGGGAGCGAGTTGGGGGAAAGGGGAGAAAATCTGAAATACAAGGTTCTACAAGTGTCAATGTTGGCAAATTATCTGTGCATATATTTTGAAAATAAAAACCTATAAAAATTGTTAAAAAAAAAAAAAAAGGAGCATAGACAACATCTTTCAAGAGATCATTAAGGAAAACTGCTCTAATGTGCTAGTACCAGAGAGTAA
This sequence comes from Antechinus flavipes, assembly GCF_016432865.1. Taxonomy (NCBI): domain Eukaryota; kingdom Metazoa; phylum Chordata; class Mammalia; order Dasyuromorphia; family Dasyuridae; genus Antechinus; species Antechinus flavipes. The sequence goes on from NC_067400.1 coordinate 91,889,660, forward strand.
AATGGCCATGCAATAGCCCTCAAAATACAAACTCCAAATAATATCCTAGCTAAATCCCAGAATTATCATATCAATGAGAAAATACTGCAAGCAGCCAGAAACAAACAATTCAAATATCCAGCAGTCACAATCAGATTACCCAAGACCTAGAAACTTTCACTTTAAAAGATCACAGGGCCTAGAATATTATATTCTACAGGGCAAAAGAACCTGGACTGTAGCAAAGAATCAACTCTCCAGCAAAATTAAGCATTATCTTTCAAGGGAGAAGATGGACATTCAATGAAATATTGGGATATTCATTAATTTTTTTTTTTTATGAAGAGACCAGAGCTGAACAGAAAATTTAATCTTCAAATAGAGAATTTAACACAAGCATAAAAAGGTAAAAAAGGAAGAAAAGAAAAACTATGTTTTTTAAAGGTTAAAATTTTACATCCTTATATGGGAAGATGATATGTTTTACTTGTGAGGACTTTATCTTTGTTAGGGGTATACTTAGAGGGTATAGATATAATCTAACTTTACTGTGATGATATAAAAAAAGAAATTATAGGTAGAAAAGGGATTGTACTGGAAGAAGAGGGAAGAGAAAATAAAATTGAGTAAATTACATCACATGAAGAGGCAAAAAAGACCTATTACAGTTGAGGGAAAGAAGGGAGGGGGATGAGCATTGTGTGAATCTTAATTTCATCAGATTTGCCTCAAAGATAGAATATAAGACATATTTGATATAACATAGAAACTTGTCTTATCCTATAGGGAAGTTGGAAGAGAAAGGTGAAAGGAAAGGGATAGCTAATAGAAGGGAGAACAGAAGAAGAAAAGAATAAGTAAGTGGGGAAGGGCTGTAAAATGGGAGAGCAGATTGAGGGAGATAGTGGTAAGAAACAAAATACTGGGGAAAATGAAAAAGTAGAAAGGAAAGAAAAAAATATATGCAGGGGAAAATAAAATGGTGGGAAATACAGTTATTAATTTTAACAGTGAATGTGAATGGGATGAACTCTCCCATAAAATGGAAGCAGATAAACTAAATTAAAAGCTACAACATGATGTTTATAAGAAATACATTTGAAGCAGAGTGGTACATGCAGAGTAAAGGTAAAGGACTGGAGAAGAATCTATTTTGCTTCAGGTGAAGTCAAAAAAATCTGCCAAACAATCCTGATCTCAGATCAAGCAAAAGCAAAAATAATTCTAATAAAAAGAGATAAGGAAGAAAACTACATCTTGCTAAAAGGTGCCATAGATAATGAAGTAATATCGATACTAAACATATATCCCCAAATGGTATAGCATTCATTTAAACTATTAAAGCAGGAAAATCTCATCCTTGCTCAAATCACAAAATAAATTTGAAAGAAGTAAAGAAGGTAAATAGAATTTTAGAAAAGTAAGTTATGTACCCTGGCATGGATTCTGTCAATATAAAGTTATTATAAAATAAAATAAAATATTAAAAAAGAAAAAGAAAAAGAAAAGTAAGTTATGATAGGCCTTTGGAGAAAATTGAATGTAGACAGAAAGAAATATACTTTTTTTTGGCAGTACATGGAATCTATACAAAAGTTAATAAAGTATTAGGCATAAAAAACTCAAAATCAAATGCAGAAAAGCAGAAATAGTAAGCACATTTTTTCCAGCTCATGATGCAATAAAAATGACATGTAATAAAAGGTCAGGGAAAACGGAACAAAAATTAATTGGAAAGGAAATCCCTTCCTAAATATTGAGTGGGTAAACAAACACATCATAGACATAGACATAGATTGTTTATTCCAAGAGAATGACAATAATGAGAAAACATACCAAAATTTATGGAATGCAGCCAAAGCAGTTCTTAGGGAATGTTTTATATCTCTAGATGCTTACTTGTATAAAATAAAGAGCAGATCAGTAAACTGGGCATGCAACTATAAAAGCTAGAAAAAAGACACATGAAATCCCCCAATACCAAATTTAAAATTCTGAAACACAAAGGAAAGATTAATATAATGAAAATAAGAAAACTATTGAACTAATAAACAAAACTAAAAGTTGGTTTTATCAAATAACCAACAAAATAGATGAATATTTAGTTAATTTGATTAGAAATAGGAAATAAGAAAATCAAAATGTTAGTAACAAAACTGAAAAGGGTGAACTTTTCACCAATGGAGAGGAAATTAGAGCAGTTAATTATGAGTTATTTTACTCAACTTTATGCCAACAAATCTGATAATCTAAATGAAATGTAGGAATATCTACAAAAATATTGGTTGCCCAGGTTCATAGAGAAGGAATAAATTACTGTGATAGTCCCATTTTAGAAAAAATAAATTGAACAAACTATTAATAAACTTCCTAAGAAAAATCTCCAGGGCCAGATATATTTGAATGTAAATTCTACTGAACATTTAAAGAACAATTAATTCTAATACTATGCAAAATATTTGGAAAAATAGGAAAAGGATGGATTCCTACCAAATTCTTTTTATGGTACATATATGGTGCTGATATCTAAACCATGTAGGATCAAAACAGAGAAAGAAAATTATAGGCAAATATCCCAATGAATATTGATGCAAAAATCTTAAATTAAAACTTAGCAAAGAGATTATAGCAAATTATCCCCAGGATAATACACCATGACTAAGTAGCATTTATACCAGAAATGCAGGACTGGTTCAATAATAGACAAATTATTAGCATAATTCATCATATCAATAACCAAATTAACATAAATCTTATGATTACCTCAGTAGATTCAGAAAAAGAGTTTGGCAAAATACAACACCTATTCCTATTAAAAAACAATTGAGAGTATAGGAATAAATGTAGTTTTCCTTAAAATGATCAGTTGCATCTAGTTAAAACCATTAGCAAACATCATATGTAATGGGGATAAACTGGAACTATTCCAATAAGATCAGGGATGATACAAAGTTGCCCATTATCACCATTACTATTTAATTTTTTATTAGAAATATTATACAGAAATAAAGTCAGATCTAATCAATTGAAAAAATATAAGTGCTTATAGATAGGTTGAGCTAATATAATAAAAATGACAATTCTACAAAAATTAATTTACTTATTTAATGCCATACCAACCAAATTCCAAGAAATTATTTTACAGAGCTAGTAAAAACAATAACAAAAGTTTATCTGGAAGAGCAAAAGGTCAAGAATTTCAAGGAAAATAATGAAAAAAATGTAAATGAAGGTAGCCTAGCTGTACCAGTCCTAAAACTATATTAAAAAGCAGCAGTCATCAAAACCATTTGGTACTGGCTAAGAAATAGAGTAGTCACAGGACAAAACAGCCAATGACTACCATAATGTAGCATTTGACAAACCCAAACAACCCAGATTTTGGAATAAGAACACACCATGTGACAAAAATTGCTGGGAAAATTGGAAACTAGTATGGCAGAAACTAGTTATTGATCTATACCTAACACTCTATACTCAGATAAAGTCTAAATGGGTTCATGATTTAGACATAAAGACATAAAGTGATACTATAAGCACATTAGAAGAACAAAGGATAGTCTGCCTCTCAGATCTGTAGAGAAGCAAGGAATTAGTGCCAAAGAAGAACTGGAATACATTATGGAATGCAAAATGGATAAATTTGATTATATTAAGTTAAAAAAATTTTTTTACATACAAAACCAGTGCTGACAGGATTAAAAGGGAAGCAGTAAATTGTGGCGGGGTGGGGGGGGGGGGTGGAATTTCACTTCCAAAAGTTCTAGAAAAGGCCTTATCTCATATATATATATATATACACATACATAATGCATATGTATGTATATATATATGGAGAGACAGAGAGACACAGAGAGAGAGACAGAGACAGAGAGAGAGAGACAGAGAGACAGAGAGACAGAGAGAGACAAAGAAAGAGAGAGGTATAGGGGACAGAGAGAGAGAGAATTACTCAAATTTGTAGGAATATAAGGCATTGTTCAATTGATAAATATTTAAAAGATATGAAGAGGGGAGTTCCTGGGATGGAGCCAAGATGGTGGAGACAACACACATTACTTTCTTAACTTCTCCTACAAATCTCAGACTAATTAGCAATTCCAGCCTCTGAATTAGCTCTGGACAAGCAGAACCCACAAATATTGAAAGTGTAAGAAATTATCAGCAGAAGATAATTTTGAAGATTGCCAGAAAAAGTCTGTTTCAATTGGAAATGGGAGAGATGCAGTCAGTGCAAGCAGCTGAGCACAAACACTAGCCCAGACAGTGCAGAGTCCTGGGGTGGTACAATCTCCATATGGTGGTGCAGACTCCATGTGGCAGAGAATGTATGGTAGGAAACAGACCAGAAAAGGTCTGTTCAATTGGAAATGGGAGAGAGGCAGTCAAGCAGAGGCAGCTGAACACAAACACCAGTGCAGACAGCGCAGAGCCCAGGGACAGTGCAGAATCTGTGTAGTGGAAAATCTACAGGGAGAAAGCTAAAGGAATCTACATCAGTGTTGGCCACTCTGCCCTGGTTGCAAGCCAGTAGATCAGCAGAGAAGTTAGAAAACATCTGACACAAACACAAAAGGTAAAGAGTGAACCCTGAAGTACCAGAGTCTTATGGGACCTGGCCATGCCCACCCAGCACTGGGAGTGAGTCAGCACTGACCCACCACAGCGTGGCTGCTTATAGAGGAAGCTTGGAAAACTTCACCCATCCCAAAAGCAGATCTTAGCTTTAAAAAGAAAAAAAATGAGTAAAAAAGTAAAGAGGACTCTGGCAATAGACAGCTTTTATGATGAAAAAGAAGAACAGATATCAAACCCTGAGGATACTAAAGGCAGACTGTATCCAGACGAAGCCCCAAAAGGCGATATAACCTGCTCTGCTTCACACTAGGCTCTCCTGGAAGAAATTAAAAAGGATCTTAGAAGAGAGCTAGAAAAATGGGGAAAGGAAATGAAAACTTTGCAACAGAGTTTGGAAAAGGCATATAGCTCATTAAAAGATAGATTTGATAAAATGGAAAAAGAAAACAACTCCAAGAAAAAAAGAATTTGTGAAACAGAAAAAGAAAATAACTCCTTTAAAAAAAAAAAAAACAGATTTTGTGAAACAGAAAAAAAAAATAACTACTTAAAAAAACAATTTGTGAATTGGAAAAAAATTCCATAGAACAAAACACCTCATTTAAAATTCAATTGGACAAATACATAAAGAAATTAAAAAATAAATGAAGAAAACAATTCACTAAAATTCAGGACTGAACAAATGGAAATGAATGACTCAATGAGACAACAAGAATCAGTCAAGCAAAACCAAAAAAAAAAAAAAAAAAAAGAGAAAGAAAGAAAGAAAAAAAGAAAAAAAGAAGAAAAAATAGAAAAAATGTAAAATATCTAACTTGGAAAACAACCAACCTGGAAAATAGATTTAGAAGAGAACAATCTAAGGATTATTGGGCTCCCTGAAATACATGATGAAATAAAGAGCATAGATACTATCAACAATCATCAAAGGGAACTGCATATATATCATAGAAGCACAAGGTAAAATTACCATTGAAAGAATTCACCAAATACCTCCTGAAAGAGACCCCAAAATTAAAACCCCAAGAAATATCATGGCTAAATTTCATAACTATCAGACCAAGGGAATAATATCATAAGCAGACAGAAAGAAACAATTCAAAGGCTGAGGAGCCACAATAACTATTACTCAGGACCTAAAGGCTTCTACTTTAAAATATTAAAGGGCCTGGAACGCAACAAAGAATATATATTTCACTGGTAAACTGAGCTTTTTTTTTTTCAGGGAAGAAGATGGACATTCAAGTAAACTGGTTAATTCCATTTATTTCTGATGAAAACCAGAGCTAAACAAAAAAAAATTTGACCTCTAAATATAGAACTCAAGAGAAGCTTTAAAAGGTAAAAAAAAAAAAAAAAAAATCTTGAGAACTGTATTTCTGTTATCAGTATACATGGAGAGTACATATAAAATCTGATTTTACTGTTATAATATAAAAAAGAAATGAGAGGTGGAAAGGGTAGTGTAATAGAAAAAAGGGGGCAAGTGGAGGTAAAATGAAGAAAATTACATCTCAAGAAGAGGCAAATAAAATGTATTATAATTGATGGAAAGAAGGGAGGGGGATGAATATTGTGTGAATCTTATTCTCATTCAATTTGGCTCAAAGAAAGAATATTAGATGTATTTGGAGTCACACACACACACACACACACACACACACAAATCTTTCACCTTATAGAAAAGTGGGAGGAGAAAGGGGAAAATGGAAGGGATAGGCTAAATAGAAGGGAAAACAGAAACACTAGGGAAAAGATATAAGAAAAGGGGAGAGTTTCTAAAGGGGGAGGACTGCTTAAGACAAGTAGTATTCATAAATAAAATAATAGGGAAGAAGGAAAGAGGAAAAGGAAAGAGAAAAGCTTAATTTGGCATTATTAAGATGGCAGGAAAAACAGTTTTAATTGTAAATGTGAATGGGGTGAACTCTTCCATAAAACATAAGTGAATTAAAAGTCAGAATCCTACAATATGTTGTTTACAAGAAATACATTTAAAGCAGATTGATACATACACAGTAAAGGTAAAAAGCTGGAGCAGAATCTATTATGCTTCAGATAAAGTAGAAAAAGAAGGGATCCTGATCTCAGAAAAAGGAAAAGCAAAAATTGATCTAATTAAAAGAGATAAGAAAGAAAACTATATCTTATTAAAGACTATTATAGATAATGAAACAATATCAATATTAAATATATATGCACCAAGTAGTGTATCATATAAATTCCTAAAAAAGTTAAGAGAGTAGCAAGAAAAAAATAGACAACAAAACTATAATAATGGGAGATCTCAACCTTGCTCTCTCAGAACTAGATAAATCAAACCACAAAATAAATAAGAAAGAAGTTAATGAGGTAAATAGAATACTAGAAAAACTAAATATGATAGATCATTGGAGAAAATTGAATGGAGACAGAAAGGAGTACATTTTCTTCTCTGCAGTTGATGGAACCTATACAAAAACTGGCTATATATTAGGACATAAAGACCTCAAAATGAAATGTAGAAAGGCAGAAATAGTAAATGCATTTTTTCCAGATCATGATGCAATAAAAATTACATTCAATAAAAGGCCAGGGGAAAATAGACCAAAAAGAAATTGGAAACTAAATAATCTCATCCTAAAGAATGAATGGGTAAAACAGCAAATCAAAGAAATAATCAATAATTTCATCCAAGGGAATGACAATAATGAGACAACATGCCAAAATTTGTGGGATGCAGCCAAAGTGGTAATAAGGGGAAATTTTACATCTCTAGATGCTTACTTTAATAAAATAGAGAAAGAGAAGATCAATAAATTGAGCTTGCAACTAAAAAAAGCTAAGAAAAGGACAAATTAAACCCCCCCAATGAAATGCCAAACTTGAAATTCTAAAAATAAAAGGAGAAATCAATAAAATTTAAACTAAAAAAACTATTAAATTAATAAATAAAACTAAGTTGGTTTCATGAAAAAAAAACCCAACAAAAATAGATAAACCTTTATTTAATTTGATTTTAAAAAAAGGAGGAAATCAAATTGTTTGCCTTAAAAATGAAAAGGGAGAACTATCCCACCAATGAAGAGGAAATTAGCTCAGTAATTAGGAGTTACTTTGCCCAACTTTATGCCAATAAATTTGACAACTTAATTCAAATGGAGGAATACCTACAAAAATATAGATTGCCCAGATTACCAGAAGAGAAAATAAATTACTTAAATAGTCCCATTTTAGAAAAAGCAATACAAAAAGCTATTAATCAATTCCCTAAGAAAAAATCCTCAGGACTAGATGGATTTACATGTGAATTCTACCAAACATTTAAAGAACAATTAACTCTAATACTATATAAATTATTTGAAAAATAGAGAATGAAGGACTCCTATCAAATTCCTTTTATGACATACATGATACTAATACTTAAACCAGGTAGAACAAAAACAGAGAAAGAAAATTAGAGACCAATCTGCCTAATGAATATGCAAAAATCTTAAATAAAATATTAGCAAATAGATTACAGAAAACTCTACCCAGGATAATACTCCATGACTAATTAAGATTTATACCAGGAATTCAGAGCTGATTCAATATTAGGAAAACTATGAGCTTAATTGACTATATCAATAACCAAATTAACAAAAACCATATAATTATCTTAATAGATGCAGAAAAAGCATTTGATAAAATCCAGAAAAATCATTTGATAAAATCCACACCCATGCCTAATAAAAATATTAGAGAATATAGGAATAAATGGATTTTTCCTTAAAACAGTCAGTAGCATCTATTTAAGACCATCATCAAGCATCATAGGTAATGGGGACAAACTAGAACCATTCCCAGTAAGATCAAGGGTGAAACAAGATTGCCAAATATCAGCATTACTATTCAATATTGTATTAGAAATGCTAGCTTTGGCAATAAGAGAAGAAAAAGAGATTAAAGGAATTAGAGTAGGTAATGAGGAAACTAAATCATCACTCTTTGCAGATGATATGATGGTATACTTAGAGAACCCCCAGAGAATCAACTAAAAAGCTATTAGAAATAATCCACAACTTTAGCAAAGTTGCAGGATACAAAATAAATTCATATAAATCTTCAGCATTCTTATACATCACTAACAAAATCCGACAAGAGATTCAAAGAGAAATACCATTTAAAATAACTGTTGATATTATAAAATATTTGGGAATTTATTTGCCAAGGGAAAGTCAGGAATTACATAAGCAAAAGTACAAAACACTTTGCACACAAATAAAGTAAGATCAAAGCAAATGGAAAAACATCACATGCTTGTGCATAGGTCGAGCAAATATAATTAAAATGAAAAAACTTCCTAAACTAATCTATTTACTTAGTGCTATACCAATCAAACTCCCAAGAAACTAATTTACTTACCTAGAAAATATAACAACATAATTCATCTGGAAAAACAAAAGGGCAATAATTTCAAAGGAATTAATGAAGAAAAAAGCAAATGAAGGTAGCCTAGCTGTACTAGATCTAAAAGTATATTATAAACCAGTATCATAAAAACTATTTGGTACTGGCTAAGAAATAGAGAAGTTGATCAGTGGAATAGATTAAGTTCATAGAACAAATAGTCAATTACTATAACAATCTAGAATTTGACAAACCCAAAGGTCCCAGCTTTTGGGATAAGAATTCATTATTTGAGAAAAACTGCTGGGAAAATTGGAAACTAGTATGGCAGAAAGTAGACATAGACCCATACCTAACACTGTATAGCAAGATAAGGTCTAAATTGGTTCATGATTCACACTTAAAGAATGATATTATAAGCCATTCTCCAATTGATAAATGGTCAAAGGATATGAACAGACAATTCTCAGAGGAAGAAATTGAAACTATTTCTAGCCATATGAAAAGATGTTCCAAGTCATTATTAATCAAAGAAATGCAAATTAAGACAACTCTGAGATACCACCACACATCTGTCAGATTAGCTAGAATGACAGGGAAAGATAATGCAGAATGTTGGAGTGGATGTGGGAAAACAGGGACACTAATACATTGTTGGTAGAATTGTGAATACATCCAACCATTCTGGAGAGCAATTTGGAACTATGCTCAAAAAGTTATCAAACTGTTTGATCCGGCAGTATTACTACTGGGCTTTTATCCCAAAGAGATCATAACGAAGGGAAAGGGATCTGTATGTGCACGAATGTTTGTGGCAGCCCTCTTTATAGTGGCCAGAAACTGGAAACTGAGTGGATGCCCATCAATTGGAGAATGGCTGAATAAATTGTGGTATATGAATATTATGGAATATTATTCAGTAAGAAATGACCAACAGGATGATCTCAGAAAGTCCTGGAGAGACTTACATGAACTGATGCTGAGTGAAACGGGCAGGGCCAGGAGATCATTATATACTTCAACAATACTATATGATGACCAATTCTGATGGACTTGGCCATCCTCAGCAATGACATGAATCAAATCAGTTCCAATGGAGCAGTAATGAACTGAACCAGCTATGCCCAGCAAAAGAACTCTGGGAGATGACTAAGAACCATTACATTGATTTCCCAATCCCTATATTTTTGCACACCTGCATTTTTGAGTTTCTTCATAGGCTAATTGTACAATATTTCAGAGTCCGATTCTTTTTGTACAGCAAAATAACAGTTTGGTCATGTATACTTATTGTGTATCTAATTTATATTTTAATATATAAAATATATATTTTAATATATAACATTTTAATATATGACATATACTGGTCATCCTGCCATCTGGAGGTGGGGGGAAGAAGGGAGAAAATTGGAACAAGAGGTTTGGCAATTGTCAATGCTGTAAAGTTACCCATACATATAACCTGTAAATAAAAGACTATTAAAAAAAAAAAAAGAATGATATTATAAACAAACTAGAAGAACATATGATAGTTTATCTTTCAGATTTGTGGAGGAGGAAGGAATTTGTAACAAAGAAGAACAGAGATCATTATTGATCAAAAAATAGATAATTTTGATGATATTAAGTTAAAAGTTTTTGTACAAATAAAACTAATGCAGACAAGATTAGAAGAGAAGCAATAAACTGGGAAAATATTTTTACATCCAAAAGATCTGATAAAGGCCTCATTTCTAAAATAGAGAATTGACTCAAACTTACAGACAATTTTCAGATGAAGAAATTGAAGTTATTTGTAGGCACATGAAAAGGTGCTCCAAATCACTACTGATTAGAGAAATGCAAATTACAACAACTCTGAGATACCACTACACACCTGTCAGATTCACTAAGATGACAGGAAAAGATAATGATGAATGTGGGAGGGGATGTGGGAAAAACAGGACACTAAAACATTGTTGGTTGAGTTGTGAACTGATTCAGCTCTTCTGGGAGTAATATGGAATTATACCCCAAAGGCTATCAAACTGTCCATACCCTTTGATCCAGCAATGTTTCTTCTGGGTTTGTATTCCAAAGAGATCATGAAGGAGGGAAAGGGACCCACATGTACAAAAATGTTTGTGGCAACTCATTTTGTGAATGCAAGTAACTGGAAACTGAATGAATGCCCATCAGTTGGAGAATGGCTGAATAAATAATGGTATATGAATGTTATAAAATCTTATTGTTCTGTAAGAGATGATCAGCAGGCTGATTTCAGAGAGGCCTGGAGAGACTTTATATAGCAGCAACTTCCAGAGAGAAGGTGGTGATGGAGACTATTTCCTCCTGTTGCCTCCACCCTCTATTATTTGATGTGAGTAGAATAGGTGAGAATCAAAAGATAAGAACAGATTTGTTCTTTGTATCTTATTTTTTGATAACTCTAATTCATAGTTGACAGACTTCTTGACTGAAATCCTTATTGATAGAGAGTGTTTTTGCTCTTGGAAGCTGGTTAAACAAAATAGAATTCTGGTGAAGAGCTGCCTTGATTTGTCAGTAATGCCCCCATTGCCATTTATAGTCCCCCCTCCCCCCAAAAAATATCCAAGTGAGTCCTTTTTTTTCCTTTATTGTTTTCTAAACAGAAAGATTAGAGGAACACCAGCTTTAGAGATGTTTTGGTAGGAGCAATGTTGGTAAGTTTTATTAGTGCCCTACTAAAGGACACACACACACACACACACACACACACACACACACACACACACACATATTGCTTCAGTGATCCAAGAATTAAAGAGAAATAGTTTTGCCCAATATATCTATGGGGTCCAGAGGGATACATCATCAGAGAAGCAGTTTTGCCTATAGATGATTTGTAGCCTGGAACATTCCCTAAAAAGATTGAGGAGATGAAGGCTTACAGTTCAAAATTGGAAGTTTTCTTAGACATCGGTAGTTTTCCCTAAATACATTTTTGATTGCTATATTTTTTGGCACTTCCTACTTCCTGATAAGTGTCTATTAGCATGGAGTTTCAGGACGTTTTGTGGTGAATAGAAAGAATGGACCCCTCTTAGATCAGACTATTCATAGACATCTGAAAATTTAGTTGTAAAAACACATTTGATCCTGTGGTAAGACCATCACTTTGGTAAAAGAAACAAATAAACAATGAATGACAGCATCAGAAACAGAAGAAAATATCCAGGTCTGCTACAATGAGTATAAATTGGGTAAAATGAGCCAATTCAGGAATAGACAAATGTAACTTCTTTCCCTGTGATCACACATCAATTATCATATAGATAATATTTTCAATAGTATGGTTCCTTTGGGTAAAGAATGGAACTACTACATAATAAGCTTCTTTTTTTTTTAATTTTATAATAACTTTTTATTGACAGAACCCATGCCAGGGTAATTTTCATAATAAGCTTCTTTTTAGTATTTAATCAAATTTGAATAATAAGGATTTGTAAGTCATACGCATTTTCAAAATTTATATTTAAGTGACATGTTTTAGAGATATAAGGAAATGACCATCTAATGCCTCTCCACAAAAAAACAAAAAAATCACCTTCCTTGAATTCTTTTATTTTTATAGCATCATTTTCCCCTTAAACTCCACCCACATTGAATTCTTCCTGATTACAAAAAAAAAAAAAAATTGAAGTAAAACTACATATCCAGTATTACAATATATCTTGACCAACCCAGACCCTAATCTTTCTCCTGAAAGAAGGCAAGTATGTTTTATCATTTCTGAAACTAGGATTGGTTCACCACTCCCAAAAACTGATTTTTCATCCAACCCTTTTATTTCAAGGTTGCTAGGTAGTACAATGGATAGAAGGTCAGGTCTGAAAATAGGAAAATTTCTATTCAAAAGCCAATTTCGGATACCTATTAGGTTTGTGACCTTGGGCAAGTCAATTAATTTCTGTCTATTTCAATTCCCTAATCTGTAAAATGGGAATAATTATAGCATCTCCTTTATAGCATTTATATGAGGATCAAAAGTGGTAATAACTGAGAAGTACTTGATGCTATGCTTGGAACAAAGTAAGTGCTAAGTAAATGTTAGCTATTATTATTTATGAAAGAATTGAGTTCCACTGAAGTGACTTAGTCAAGATCATAGAGGTAATGAGGAGAATTTAAATGCAATATCTTTTCTTTTACCTCAATTTTGCCTTTCAAATTTATATGTCAAATATAATCTCTGAGATATTATTTATGGTATTTATGTAAATATAGATGATTATGCAGTGGGGGACTGGCCATTGAGAACCAATTTGTGAGGGTCTGTTTATATATACTGTTTTTGATTAGTTCTATAGAGTTTTATTCTAATGCACTGAGGCTTGTTGAGCATTTTCCCATTCATTAGTACCTAGGAAACTGGCTCTACATGGTGATATATGGGTGATCTTTTTTGTCCACTGAGGAGACTGCCCATCTCTTGGGACTTTTGTTTTTCCTTCCTGACAGTAATTGAAATAAAACAAGACAAAACAAAACAAAATCTGCTATGAGCTGCCAAGTCAGGGGAAGAACAGTGCCTGTCATATTTCCCATCTGACTACCATATACCTGGTTATTATGTATTCCTTCTTTACTAAATCAAGGGATATAAGTATTCTGAGAAGACAATGAACAGAGATGACATGGAGAGAAATATAAAAGATGCAGTTTGAGCCAGTAGCAGTGGCAGTTAAATTTTATGAAAAGCCTAATCAAAAGCTCAATGATCAGCTGTTATTGATGAGGTTAGTGGCAGGTTTGGGGTTCAGGGAACCAAATGATGAGGTTAGTGCTCCTGGTGGTCAGGGAATTAAATGATGAGGTTAGTGACAGGTTCTGGATTCAGGGAACCAAATGAAGAGTTTGGCTCCCAATATTCCCCTCGGATTTAGCACAGGGCAGGGAGTTGTGGGAACCCCCTTCTGGAGTCACAAAGGTCCTTCATAAAAAAATTATGAACCTGAAAAGCTAGACTGGCAAAAGAAGTTTATTATTGGCATTGCAAAGTCAGCCTTTGCTATGTATGAATAGAAAGATTGACTTCTTTGTTAGCAAGGTCCTAACAGAGAAATAAAGTTTCTAGCAGAGAAATCCCAACAGAGAGGTATAAAGTCTTGTTAGGGAAATAGGTGAGAAAGAGATAAAAGAGAGGGTAACACTGAAAGAGAATATCATTTCAGCGGGCAGAGAGTTCCTTGGCATAACATGGCATGTTAGGTCCTCTGCAAGGACTAAGCCCCAAGTTGGTTCATTTTATAATACAAGCCTAGGCTAGCAGCTCTTGATGGATGATGGGTGTAGTTTGAGCTGGAATCAGAGAAAATCTTGGAATTGAATGAGTATCTCTGAGCTAATTTCCAATTCAATAGGATTGGTATATCCAGCTCCTGACTCAATTAGCCCCATCTAGATAACAATGAAACTGTTTGTCCTGTTTCCCTTGGGTGGGGTCTTTCACAGAGGCCAGAATTCAAGGATACTTTCTCCTTGAAGGAATCTCAAAGAGAGAGTTTCAGGGTCTCCCCTTATCATTACCACACGAGCAATGGCTGACTTGTGAAGTGAGATACCACACTCTGCAAATAGATAACACAACTCAGTGAGAACAGAGACTGCTCTTCTCTTTTTTTGATTTTTTTTTTTGATACCCTCCCCTAAACAAAATTTTAAGGAATTTCAAGAAGAAAAAGACTTCCAAATCCAAGAGTAATTTGGTCCTCCACAGTTCTTTAAGTTTAAACTCACTTTCTCTTGGACCTTATATGTGTATAATGGCAAAGTATACTTCCCAGTTTAAGGGAATAGTATCATACTTAAACATCCTTTGACATTCCCTCTGTAAATATTCTCTTGGAAACACTAATTTATTTCAAGGTTGTCATGGAACAACTAAACTAGGGTCATGTGGTAGACATCTAGGGAATGACAGTACCAAAAACCCTAACCCCTTGGGTTTGTGCTTGGTCCCTGGGGATTGAAACAAGCTAATTCAATGGGAAGTGAGAGAATAAGCCCAAAGGGATTTTTACAGTTATATAGGTTGACATTTGTGGTTGTAACCATCTGTCTTCACTTCATACCCCTGGGAGTATCAGTTCAGGAATTATTAAGGAATATTATTTTCCTTTCTTGGGGAAAGGGATAAGATA
The DNA here is from genome assembly GCF_016432865.1 of Antechinus flavipes. Taxonomy (NCBI): domain Eukaryota; kingdom Metazoa; phylum Chordata; class Mammalia; order Dasyuromorphia; family Dasyuridae; genus Antechinus; species Antechinus flavipes. The sequence continues at coordinate 91,904,749 of NC_067400.1, forward strand.
GAAATATGATTTTGATACTGCTATTCTAACAAATCAAGCAAGGAGCATCACTGTGAAATTAAAATCAACCTTTGGTTCCTAATATTACTGGTTCCTTTAACACCTTTATAAAAGATTCCTCCAATATCCTCTATTGATATTTTTCCCCCTGTGGGGGGAATTATTGAAACCATCTAATACTTTTGTTGGTAGAGGTTGGATTGCTACATTCAAATTTATCTACAGCATGGGTAGCCAATCTCCTCCTTAAACATGCCCAGCTGCTTTTGTATTTCATTCTGCCATTTTCTCATCCAAATGAACCAGTTATGTACAAAGGAGGGGAAATGATATGTTTCTGATGCTACTGATTAATAAGTTTGGTCATTGCCATATTTTCTCTATATGTTTTAAATTCAGTCATTATTTTCTTGTAGGAAAAAATGAACTCATTGTTACTGCCCTTTATATCATAGGTGAAAAAAATTAATAATGGAGCACCTTTTTTTAAAGGAGATATAGAAAACAGTGCTACTAGGAGCCAAAGGTTGATTTTAATTTCACAGTGATGTTTATTGCCTGATTTGTTAGAAATGTATAAATACATTAGGAAATGTATTTATAATCTATTCAAAATACTATCATCACAATTTTTTCATTCTAACACTAATCATATGAATGGTTTCCAAAACAGGATTTATAAATTTCATAAATATTTTATTTATCAACTAAGTATTCTTAAAATCTATAACACACATACATGTGACTGATCAACTGACTTACATTATTTAAATATGGATTATAGTGGTTTTAACAAATTGCTCAGAAAAGAGTGCCTATCAATCATTAGTTTTCATTTTTTGTTGTTATGCTGAGAGTTAATACCAGTAAAAAGACTTTTTGCCCTCTGTCTTTTCTGCCTCCCCCTCCCTCCCTTTTCCTGTGTCCCTTTGTTAATTAATGGGCAGAGTTACTGAGGCTACAGGGCTTGTGGCTAATAAGGGAGTTTCATTTATTGGTTTAGGTAAAAGCTTTCAGAATGTTAATGCATCACCTGAGGTGAGCCTTGGAGCATACATTTGGCAGAAAATTCTTCCAAAGAGAATAAGCTGGCAAGAAATACTTAACAGAATCTTAGAATACACCTCTCTAGGCAGCTCATATTCTTTTGCTTTTCCCCATTAATAATTCATTCATTTTATATAGTTACAATTAGTAAAATAATTAATATTTAAAGCTTCTCTTAATTTTATTATTTCAACTGAACTTTGGAGGTTTTAATATCTTTTTTTTTTTTTGATTCTTATTCCTTGAGGAAAATGACCACAAATCTTTTGACAAACTCTATGTGATTTTTGAATACCACTGATTCCAGTGATACATTATAGTCCACACAGAAGAAACTCCAACTGCCCTTTTCACTGTAAGACCTTTACCTTGGCAAGTGTCTCCCTAAGCTAAATATTTGTCCTGAGCTCTCCAAATGTTCTAACAATGCTTGGCAAAGCACGAAGATTTTTCAGCAGTCCCAAATTAATACTTCTTTCTTCTAGGTAAATTGGCCATTAAGTACTTTAATGGGAATTTAGAAAGGTAACAACTGCACAGAGTGCAAGTTATACCTGTGGAGAGATTTACCTGTTTGTTCCTAGAGAATCTGGGTGTCTGGAAGAGGTTGGCAGTCTTAACAGGCACCGAGAGATGCTGCCACTCACTTGGTTAGCAGTTTGTTTCAAAAACTGCAGACTTTTGAGTTTTGGGGGTTTTATGTAAGTTATGCCACGGGCAGAAAAATTCTAGGGAAAATCACCGCAGGGCCTGGTACTCAGAGCTTACTGACTGCTGACAACACTTGGGTTTTGCAAATCTTCTTGAAAAGTACTGAGTTTTACATTTTCTAACAAGCCACACCTGTCGGTAATTCCTCCCTTCCTGCTCCCCTCCCAGGGTGTTTACTGTTTAGATGCACAGATAAAATATTAAGATAGTGAGATTTTTGCAGGTGGCTAGAAACTCACCCCATAGGTAGGTTGGGCCCACTGATATCTTAGGTTGCTACAGCTTTTGAAAACAATCCTAACTTGAGAATATTCAGAAGTGAACAGCTTTACACTCCACAGTACATCACAGGTTCCCTGGTACCTGCACAAGCTGTGGCTCTCAGGGGGCCACCCTACAGAGTGCAATCGTTTTAAATAAAGTAGCAAGAATGACATTTTGTGGTTCATAGTGTTTCTAGAAATACTTGAGGGTGAAGTAGAGAGGGTGAATATAGGGCTGAGAAAGACATTTGTTTCTTTGTTCCCCCCCCCCCCCAGATCTGGGTGATAAATTATTATCTTTTTAAAATACTTTATATTCTTAAAAAAAAAAAAAAAAAGACAGGGAAAAAAAGATGTAAGAGAAGATTGTAGGAGCTAGGAAAACAAACTTTGAATTTGGTCTCCATTATTATAATCGCCAATGATTGACAATAATTGAGCAAGTCACCTTTACTCTTGTGAGCTGAAGAGTTAAGTACTCAAAGTGTAGCAAACAAAAAAACTTGAAAGAGACACATTGAAAACGAACAGTAGCCATAACTAAAATTGCTCCAAATCATTTGTGATAAGAAAAATGTATATTACAAATTAACTACTATGTGGTATTGATAGCTATTGTTGTTTGTCCTTAGTTCTCAAAGAGGGCCAGGATATGCCAGATGTGATATCATGACATGACATGCAAGTGAACTGGATTTAAATGAGCGAGAGCTGTGCTCCTAACTTTCCCCTCCAAAGCCATCTGAGTCCAATAGTCAGATACAGATCAGGACTGGAGATGGCCCTGAAGGAAATGGGAGACTTTGGGTGGTATTGATAGTTATTCATTGGGTTAATTAATTTAATTTAATTAATTAATGATTTAATATTCATTCACTGTGACTGTTTATTCATTCTTGAAGAAGTAGCAAGTGCTTAAAGTGCATATATGAAATATCAGGTAGTGTGAGAGCAATTCAGAATGCAAAAAATTCAGAACAGGTATTTTATCATAGTCACAAAGGGTGCTCTGGACTGACATGAAAAGGCTCACTACAAAATAAAAAATGATTAAGCAGTCTTTTGAGTGAAGTGGGCTTTTGAGGTTGGAGGAATTGAGGGGAAGGGAAGTAAGAGTGCAGTCTAGGAAGTAAGGGAGGAGTTGGAGTGGATCCCAATAGAAAACAAACTGTCATGCAATATGTCTATAGGAGCAGTTTTATGATGAGTGAGCAGCTGCATAAAATATTTGAGTCTGTCTTAGACTCAACCTAACAAGACAGTCTCAGGAATTTGGTCTACCTTTGTGTGTGACAATGGAAACAGAAGGGATGGATTAAAATTCTGATTGCAGGATAGACTGATTTAAGTTTCTGTTCCACATCATTCTTTGTTGGGCTAATGATAAAAACACACCAAGATGGTAGGGCAAAAAATAGATATTTTTTACCCTTTTCCTAAACTATTGCAATAGTCTTACTTGGTCTTCCAACTTCCAGTCTCTTCATTGTGGTGAATACTTTCTGTCTACAATTGGCAAAGTGATTTTCCCAATGCATAGGTGTGACCATCTACTACTCCCTTCCTCAACAAATTTTGGTGGTTCCCTGTTACTTCTAGAATCAGTCAGCCAGCAGACTAGAATTTAATAACCATTTACAATATTGCAGGCACTGTGCTAAGCTCTGAGAATACAAAATCTGCAGAAGACCATCTCTACTCTTGACATGGTTACTTTCTAAAAAGTAAAAACAGCAATAAAAAAGTAGATAAAAAGGAGGGAAAGTTGGAGAGTTACATGGTACGGGAATTAGCCGAGAAAAACCCTGGGAAAATGAATCAGAAGAATAGTTTGGAAAATATTGATGACATCTTTGTCCCATACTCTTTTTTTAAATCAAAGATTATAGGAGAAACCAGCCAATCAGAAGATGAGGATACAGGTGGGTACTTTCAATGTGAGCAGTTATCTCAGAATCACAAATAAATTCAAATAATAACTTCATATAAACAGAATATAAAAGTCAACTCCAAAAGAAAGATATCTTAAATATTTAGAAATATATATTTTTAAATATACTCAAAGTTCACCTAATACAACTTGCTGAACTTTTTAAAGAGAAAAAAAAAATATATTGTCATAAAATTGGCTCAACTATAAGGAGGTCCTATGCTATGATCCCTGAGGATAGAGAGAGGTTTTGTCAACAGCTAGAATGGGAGGCAAGTCCATGAGACTGACAGTCTGCCCTCTAGCATTTTAATAGAAAGTCACATAAGTAGATAAACCATCTCTCAGACACAGCCATAGCTGCTTTGCCAAAGCAGTAGCTCTAGGGAATCAGCAGTGACAGTAAGCATAGGCCCTTAAGACCTATCAGGGAAGGCTTGCAGAGTTTGGTCGACTGAGAAACCTTGTCTAGCAGTCAGCCCCCCTTTAATAGTCATTGTCATCTTTAAATTTTTTTTCCTCCATTGTGGCTGATGAAGGGCAGCCATGACTAGTCTAGGGAGAATGGTAATCATTTGAATTAGCCCAGCTGCACTATGTGTATTATGAAGAAATGGAGGAAAGTTGACTATAATCCTGAGAAAAGTAAGATCCTACTAATTTTTTTTTCCTTCTTCCAGAGAAGACTATGTATCCCTCAAACAGCTGAATTATTTACCCTTACAAAATAGAAATGAAGGAACAGAATGGCACAAGGGGAAAAATACCAATAATCACAGATATCAGTGTAATTTATCAATGAAAATAGAATTTAACTAATTTTGGCTAATGGTAAAGAGAATAGAAAGAAAAGAGAAAAGAAGAAAGCTTATATTTCCAAAGGTAAACATTATCTTGAAAGCAGAAAAAAAAAGGGAACAATGTGTTTAATTGGTTCATATGTACTCATCAGAAGAGAAACAAACAAAAGCAGAAGTTGAAAGCATGAAACAAAGATGGATTTGAGACAGAAATTCTGAAGCTGTAAAATTCACACCATATTTCATTGTGCATGTGAAAATGCAATGGTTAATGACTTTGCTAATCACCTTGATTTGCTTGAGTTCCTTTACTAACCAGAGAGGCTAGATTGACCTAGGAATAAGAACCAGCTGAGTAAGAGGATAAAATTGGACATTTCTTAAACTGGATGTATTGGAAATTTTTGAACTGAACCCAGAATTTCCCCTGCTATGGCAGATAACCAACTCTGATTTATGTCAATTCTCTGTTCTGAAAAACAATCCAGCTAAGAAATGACCTTATAAGACCACAATACCATTACCCCATCCACCCCAACCCCAGTGATTTTTGTCTTTATTAACCCTACTGCTTATATCTATTCTGAATTTAGTTGTACAGTTCTACATGAGCTTCCAGGCATACATATCTGCCTCCTTAGACAAATAAACCCATGGATACAACTTGTCTTAAACCAAATTCTCAGGAAAAAAATCTAGACAACTTTTACTGTGGAGAACCTTCAAAGCCAAATGATGAGTAGAACAACAGCTGAAACCTCTACCCCTGTGTTTATGATCTAGTAGGGGATATAGAAAGATATTAAGAGAAAGCTAGAAAAGTGATAGATTTTTAAATTAAAAAACCAAAGAATTAAAAGTAACAGTTCACTTAATTTGACATTTATTAAGTACATTCTATGCACAAGACACTATTAGATTCCTCTCTGAAAACTGACTATATTAGAATTGCAAATAGTTTTCTATACTTATTCAAAATAGCAAAGATTTCTCTGGGATTAGTATAAAATAATTACAAAGTGTTTTAAAAAGGGGCATTTCACCTCAGCATTTGTTTTTCCATATTCTGAAGTCCTCAAGCTATTGGTAATCTCATTATTTTAACTAGGCTTCCCTGCCAAGTTGTAAATCAATGGGCGGAACAAACATTTTGAGGGACATGATTCCTTTTCTAAGATGAGAAGCAAGGGGGTATGTAATAGCAAGTTCTTAGCAGTTTATAAACTTTGACCTGAAGACAAGTTTCCCCAAGATACCCAAATGGAGCTCTCTCTTTCTCATCTTTTTAATGAGGTTATTGAAAAATAGACATCTTGGATTCTCCCTCCAGATGCTATGGTTCCTGCTCATAAATTTTTTACATTTCTACCATCAGCTAAAATGACACCCCTGCAAAACTTAAACTCAACTGACAGGAACCAAAATCAAATGAGTCTTCTTTGCTCTTTGCAAGAACATTTACTTGTTATTTTTCTGTAAAGTCAAAAATGCTTCATAAAATGAAATAGATAGAACCTGGCCTTTTTACTTATGACCTAAGGGTTGTTGTGGTTGTATTTAAAGACATAAAAATGCAGTGAAAATGTTCTGGCTTTGTAGACTTATTTTTTTCCTAATAAAGTGAATATAGGATAAACTTACTTTTCATAATTGTATTGATAATCACCATTGTAAAGTGACCCATAGTTTTGTTCTGATTTCCTAAATATGAAACAACACCAAGACTTCTGACAAGTCATTCCCACAATCCCAATTGTCAAGTTGAAATTATGTATAACTTTCCTAAATGTAATTATTGTGAAGAAAAATTTCCTGTTAGAGCTATTCAAAAGAGAAGTGAGGTGAGAGAAATGATTATTCATAGGCAATTATTAATATCAGGATGCAGAGGTGTTTTTTTTTTTTTTCATTTTTTTCTTTTGTCATTAAAAGCCCTATTCTTGTAGGTCAGTCTCTGACAGACTGGGTTGACCATGAGATTGGCCTAATATTCCCGGAATATTCCCCTCAATCTTGGGCTGCATCTCACCCAAATAGGAAAGCTAATGTCAGATTAAAGTGTAAAGGCAATATAACCTAGTCAATTCCAGCTCTAAAGCATTAGGCTCAAGTGCCCAAAATCCTCATTGTTGAACCTAAATGGTTTAGCTGGAGATGAATCCTTTTGTTCAGAGTTATGAGTCTCATGATCAACTCATGTTCTCAGATGGAGGAATTTTTGGACTATCTACTCTTTAATATGCCTTCATTAATTGTTCACCCATCAAGGCTGATCTCTCCTGTCTTGGGCACTCACTTTTCCAAAGATATGCAAGCATTCCATGATCCCCATGGTCTTTTGTCTTTGGTTATCAATAGAGAGAGATGCTTAATAAATGATTGTTGACTGCCTTTCAAAAAAAACCAAAAACAAAACCAGATATGTCTAATGATTTGCTCAGGGACATTCAAGTTATCCAAATCATTTTCCCTTCATAGTCTCTAGAGAAAATTATCCAAAACATTATTTCATACATTCTTCCTTAAAAGATGATATCATTGACTGAAAACTATTAGGGCACTTTTACTTTCTTTTCCAATCTCCCACTAAAAGTCAATGTGAATCTTATTATAACAAATTTTTATCTACATCATCTTAAAGTAGCAAGGAACATGACAAATAGAGAAAGTCAATTATATGCAGAAAGGAAATGGTAGGAAAGAACTCATCACAGTAAGGGCATCAGAGAAAAATAGCAGAGTAGCAGATGAAAAAGAAAAATGAGCAAATATTTTAAAAAAGGATACAATAGAAATGAAATATTATAGAGTGAAGGAAGCAACCTTGTGAAATTCTAATGAAAGAAAGATAATAGGAAAAATTCTATCAAACTACTAAGCATTTTTTTAAATCTGCAAGAATGAATAGAATGATTTAGAAGAAATATACAATAATTAAAAGAAATCAAGGTGAAAATCAGATCAAAAATTAGAATATGCAATAAAGGGATACAAAGACAAATGACAGTAAAGAATTTAAAGCAAATAAAACTCCCTTAAAAGATTTTTTAAAAATCTCTGAAAAATGAGAACTATAGGCTTGGAACAAAAAATGTAGGAACAATGGAATAATAACAAAACTGGAGATTCAGGATTCAAAAAAACTTGAAAGAACAAATGAAGCTCTAAATATTTGAAGGAAAAAAATGCAAAAAGATAATTTGAAGGTCTCCAAGAATTGCATGGTATATTGAAAAGTCTAAAGTATATATTTCAAGAAATCAAGGAGGAAAAGTATTAACTTTATTGGAATCAATGATAAAGAAATAAATAGGAGCCTTGCAGAAAAAAAAAAAAAAGCTGAAATTTAATTCATTGAGTAATATGCTCAAACATGAGATTTAGAGAAAAATATTTTTTTCTTCAGACATCTAAAACAAAAAATTTTCATATTGCTGAACAAAATCCACACAAAAGAGCAAAGGGGAAAAATTTCTAGTAATTTGTTCTGAAGAGCAAAGTAGATATGTTATTGCCAAAAATAATATTTCCTGTTAAAGTGAACTTATTCAACAAAAAACTATGTAAATTAGAGAGCATCTTTTTTTTTTAAGGTCGGAATTTGTCATTTCTTCAAAAAGTAACTAAAAGATAATAGGATATTTGTTATGCAGACTCATTAAGAAGAAAAGATTTACTAATTAAACCAATATATTAATAGATATAGGACTAAATTATATTTTTGATGACATATTCCACTTTGGAAGTCCTCCATTTAATATTAATCCTAATTATAGATTATATTTGTGCTTGATCTAGAGACTCATTTTTTTCTACTTTATTCTAGTAAATGATATCCCAGAATCCTATATTTTTAAAATTGGAAGGGTCCTTTTTTTTTTAAAGAAGCAACATGACCCCCACACCCCACACCCCCAAAGTAGCAAAACTGCTATTTGTTGGGAAGAGTTCTTTCCACATCATTGAGTCTCCTGTCTTTTTGAAATCATTGTCTGTTACCATGGAAATAGTTGTGATATGAAACATGCATAACAACACCAAAAAATTATTTGTTGAGATAATTCCCACTATCCTAATACTCTGGGCACTGTACAACTATGCATAATAAGAACCTGATAAAAAGCATTAGAAAGGAAAAAAAAAAAACAATAGATAAAGCTGAGGGGAAAGAGATGAGAATTAAAATGAAGGGAATAGATATGCTTTATAAGAGTGAGACATAGTGAAGTTAGAAACAGAAAAAAATTGTTTGGAATACTTAATAAAATAAAAAGAAGAAAATGGTATGTGGTAGATGACATAGTGGAATATTCATGGGCCACACTATTTTGTTTCTTTACAAGTCAAAATTTTTCAAGTCACAATACTCTGAATTCCTTTGCCTTTAACTAAAATATTCTCTCTATATATCAGCACATTTTCTGGTTTTGATAACTACAATTTGATCAATACTCAGGTAGCTTCATATTGTCTTTATGTCTATTGCTCAGTATTTGCGTACTGACTTTGTGAATATTGTTGCATAAAACAATATTGGTACTTCAAAAATGCATGAGATACATACTGTTCACAAGCAAGGAATGTCAAGAGAGATCATTCTTGTCATACTATTTCCCTGTGAGGTCTTTTTTTTTTTAAGGTCGGAATTTGTCATTTCTTCAAAAAGTAACTAAAAGATAATAGGATATTTGTTATGCAGACTCATTAAGAAGAAAAGATTTACTAATTAAACCAATATATTAATAGATATAGGACTAAATTATATTTTTGATGACATATTCCACTTTGGAAGTCCTCCATTTAATATTAATCCTAATTATAGATTATATTTGTGCTTGATCTAGAGACTCATTTTTTCTACTTTATTCTAGTAAATGATATCCCAGAATCCTATATTTTTAAAATTGGAAGGGTCCTTTTTTTTTTAAAGAAGCAACATGACCCCCACACCCCACACCCCCAAAGTAGCAAAACTGCTATTTGTTGGGAAGAGTTCTTTCCACATCATTGAGTCTCCTGTCTTTTTGAAATCATTGTCTGTTACCATGGAAATAGTTGTGATATGAAACATGCATAACAACACCAAAAACTATTTGTTGAGATAATTCCCACTATCCTAATACTCTGGGCACTGTACAACTATGCATAATAAGAACCTGATAAAAAGCATTAGAAAGGAAAAAAAAAAAATAGATAAAGCTGAGGGGAAAGAGATGAGAATTAAAATGAAGGGAATAGATGTGCTTTATAAGAGTGAGACATAGTGAAGTTAGAAACAGAAAAAAATTGTTTGGAATACTTAATAAAATAAAAAGAAGAAAATGGTATGTGGTAGATGACATAGTGGAATATTCGTGGGCCACACTATTTTGTTTCTTTACAAGTCAAAATTTTTCAAGTCACAATACTCTGAATTCCTTTGCCTTTAACTAAAATATTCTCTCTATATATCAGCACATTTTCTGGTTTTGATAACTACAATTTGATCAATACTCAGGTAGCTTCATATTGTCTTTATGTCTATTGCTCAGTATTTGCGTACTGACTTTGTGAATATTGTTGCATAAAACAATATTGGTACTTCAAAAATGCATGAGATACATACTGTTCACAAGCAAGGAATGTCAAGAGAGATCATTCTTGTCATACTATTTCCCTGTGAGGTCTTTTTTTTTTTTTAATTTCTTCTTTCAAGATTAGAATTATCTTTTACTTGGCTTTTTAGGATGGAAATGTACAGCACCGAGATTAACATTTAGCAGAGGAAAGATCATAACAGTATCTAGTTTTTGCTATTCATTTATTGGAGAGGAATGAGAAGGGGCAGAAGCAGAAATAGAGAAAGAGAGACAGAGAAACACAGAGACAGAGAGAAAATGAGAGGCAAAGAAAAAGACAGACAGAAAGAGAAGTAGAGACAAATACAAAGAAAAAAAAGAGACAGAAAAAGAGAGAGAAAGATAGGGAGAGAGACACAGAGAGGCAGAGGCAGAGAGACAGAGAAACAGGGAGAGAAACAGACAGAGATAGAGATACTCACATATAGAAACAAAGAGAAAAACAGAAATAGAGATAGAGAGTAAGATATAGACAGAAACAATAAAGGAGAGTGTCAGAGGCTTGCTAACTCTTCCAAAAACCTATGTATTTGGCCATAAAATCCCATAGAGTCACTAGAAGTGCCCATGGCACAGGATATTCATAATATGCACTTCGAGGGGTGACTTTTGATGTCACCCTAGGACTTTCAGGAGCTTTCTGATTTGGTTTCTTATGAGGAATGAGAGGTTATCTGAAACACTGTGTGGGGGAAAAGGTATAGAATTTGAATTACAAGAATAGAACTGTAAGAAGTGAAACCAACAGAGGGTCAGGAAAGTCAGAAATAACTGAAGTATGATAGATTGACAAGGTTGAATGGAGTTCCATGAGTTAATTAATTAATCAGTCACTGGGAAACTTAAAATATTCAAGTTCATTTCTGGGTTCTGGCCCTGATTTGCTGTATGACATTGAGTAAATAAAACATTTTGCCTCCGAAAATAAGTTTACTTTTTGACTTTTAAAATTGAATGTGAGGGGAAAGATGGTCAAGGAAAGTTATATGAAAAATAGGAAGTTGTTTAGATATTTACTAGGTACGATGGAAGATTTGAAATAGCATTTGTTATCAACTATAATAATTCAATGAAATTATAATCTTATTCTGTAGTGAGTTCAAATGTTGAACTTCTCAAAACACAGCCGGTTTAGCTTAGGGCTCTCCGAATATCTCCAAATCCGAAGGTTTTGTCCGTTAGCCTCTGCTTCTGCTTTCTTCAGCCTCCAACCAGCACAGAGATGGAATGAATCTCTTGTTTCCTTCTCTTGGAGCTCGGCTAGCTTTCTGGTGAGTCTTTCAGACCAGCTTGGTCTCAGTGGGGGGCGTGCAGGAGCCCAGCCACCTACCACAGTGGTGTGAGATGAAGATGAATCTGGTTGTCCACTGAACTCTCACTCTTAGCTTTATCCTTTGAAAACTCTTCGTCTGCCACCAGCCAGCCAAGTGGAATATATTCTGCCTTGCCTCGGAGAGAGGGCTTCTGGCGTAATTCCGCAAGGTGCTCTCTGTCTACACCAGAGTTGCTCCTCTCCAGTCCAGCTGAACTCTCCTCTGCGACCAGCCAGCCAAGTAGAAAATGTATTCTGGAATAGCTCTCTCGCCTTATATGTGAATCTTCTGAGAGAATGGGATTATGGGTTTTCTCCCATAGTGCTCTCTGGCCCAAAGAGCTTTAAGGGAATTGTGAACTCCCTTGAAGTTAGAAAGTTTACTTTGTGAAGCTGGCATACTTGTGAACTCCAATGAGTAAAGGTGTGAACACAAGCCTTGTATTAATTAGTTCTACTTAGTACTTTGTTTCAGGTTCTGGCCAAAATCTTCTTGTAAGATTAGATCAACTCTAATTAGTTAGCAGTTAGTAAGGATTCCAACATTATTCCTATTGGCATTACCATCAATGATATGGATCACAGACTCTCTTTTTTGCCCATTTTTTCCTTAACTCTCAGGTTTTCTAAAAAATGTACTACAGGGGACACAGTTGATTAAATGGAACTTAGGACCTAGAACTTTATAATTAAAGTTTATTACAAAGTTGCTCTACAACTGTTTACATTTGAATAAACAAATTTCATCATTTAATGGCACATTAATATTTTGTTCTATTCATGTACCTTCCCTTTTTCATCACTCCATAATTCATAGTTATCTATTTTGATTGTAGGTTGTTGTTGTTGTTGTTGTTACTTTTTACTATTCCAAAAATGCTGTTAGGTATATTTTTTAGTATAAATAAGATATATCTTTTTTTTTTTCTTTGACTTGGATAGGATATATATCTATCAGTAGAACTTCTTGGCCAAAGGGTATAAATAATATAGTTATTTTTTAAAAGTGACTTTCTCTCTCTGTCTCTGTCTCTGTCTCTGTCTGTCTTTCTTTCTCTGTCTCTGTCTGTCTCTCTGCCTCTCTCTCTCTTTCTTTCTCTGTATTTTATTTATCTAGAAAGAAATTTAAAAATTAATTTAGGCAGTTTCATTATTGTCTTCACATAGGCATGGCCAAAGCATGAACAATAAATATCCCTACGTTTCAGTCAATTTTTATTTCTTTAAGGACTTTTTTTATAATTGTATTTATAATTCCTGAGTATTTTTGGATAGATTGACTGCCAGATTGCTATATGTTGTATAGTTATTTTGAATGGGATTTCCCTTTCTGATATTTTATTCAATATATTTTCATTGCTGTAATAGTTTTGTTAATATATTACCAAATATTTTCCCATCAATATTAGTAAATGATCTGATTTATAGTTCTTTTCCTTTGTTTAATTCTTCTATTGTTTAGATATAATGGCTATTTATTTTTTCTCATGAGAAGCAGTTGGCAGGGCTTTCCTTCTTAGTTTTTGAAAATAATTTATGGAGTATGGGCACTTACTCATATGATTTAACAAATGAATTTATACTTTAAATCAATGTTGGGATTTATGGCCAAATTTCTCCTTTGAGCCAATATACCAAGTATTGGCTGACGAATTATGTTTTTGGTTATCTACAACATGGAAATAGTCCATGTTGTGGTTATTTTCATTGCATGTCAAATATGTTTCTAATTATTTCTAGCATTTTAATGTAATTTTAATCTTTGGTCCAACATTATTCAGTGGTCTAAATGTACTTATAGTTGGTTTTAAAAGATTATTACATCACCAATCATTTGTTTCCCAGCTTTCAAAATGACAACTTTTTACTATAATATTATTTGGCTGTCACTACAATCAGCATTTTCTAATTATTTCCTAGAGGAAAAAAGAACAGAAGTGCCAAACACACTGCCCACATCTGTCATATCTTTAAGTCCTGGGCAGAAAATAATAATGGTTATATCACAAAACAAGGAAATAAATATTATAAAAACAATATATATCATAAGATACACATATACATTATTTTTAATAGAGGTACATAATTACTGCTTTTGCCATATGTCATAGGTTTTGAAATATTGTCTGTGATAGAAATGCTTGCTTTATTCCATAAGTTAAAAATAAAAATATAGATATAGAAGTACATTTTATTTATAGTTTTATATATCATAAATATTTATAAAATATATAATGCAATAATATTTATAATATTTAAATAAACATATTGTATGTATTATAAATGTTATATATTTATATTTTATTTATTTATTATAATATATGTGTGTATATATATATATATATGTCTATACATATACATATATAAAAAGTATGCATATAATATTTAGGTGATATTAAAATTCCAATGCTTGTGAATTTCACTTTGTTTATCCCTGAGTCACCTCTACCAAAGAAAAGTATTTTAAAATCATGTTATCTGATCTTTCCAGCTTTAAATCTTAAACACAAATTTAATCTATGAATTATGTCTATAACTTCATTGTAGCTTTCTATGAATTATCCAGAGCTCTTGCATTTAGTAAAAGAGACATGTTTATCTCTCCAAAGGAGGAAGAACTAGGAAGGAAGATGGTTAAGAGGATGTTCAATTAAGCAACACTTAATAAAGTATTTAAAAATTATTTGTCATCTTAAAAATGGGGAAAATAAGTCAGCCTGCCAGGTAAGACACTTATCCAGTTTAAGGAGGTGTTTTGGATTTTCAAATTGGAATTTGAATATTACATCCTCTGATTCAGAAGTCATCACATCCAAATAGTCTATAATCAATATTGCTGTATCTCTTCCACCTATCTTCTCTTCATTTTTTTCCCAGTTGTCACTATCTTACCCATTCTTTTGTTACCTCTACAGACTTGTTCTGTTGTACCACAGTTCTCTTTAACTGTCCTGACTCAGTTTACCTGTACTAGCTTCCCTGCACTAATCTGACTGAGTTCTATCTCAGTTCTGCCTCAATCCCCCTTAGTTGTAAAACCCTCCTTTAGCTCATTAAGACTGAGGACCATCTGCTCTAATTGCTAATGTAAGATTCAAGATAAGGGGGAATTCATACTTCCTCACTCCTTCGGTCCTCAAGAATTTACTTCTGTTTATTCAGACATCCTGACTCTGGTTTTTAATACGAATTTATAGCCTCCCCCCATCCTGACAGAACCAAATGGCTGTGAAGAAATTTTCCCACTTCTTTTCCCTTTTCTTTGTTTGTAAAAGGTATTTTAGGCTTTGGGATTTTGCCATTGATCGCTGGATTCTTTGAGATGACAGTCTTGTCCAGCCCTGGGACCAACATGGATCCATTGGTCCCAGTATATCTCTCCATTTAATAAACTATTAAATTGGTCTCTAATCTCTGTCTGGCTGGACACTTTGAGATGAGAGTCCTGTCCAGTCAATTAGGCTCTCCCAATGAATAAAATATTAAAAACTCTCTAATCTCTCTCCTGCCTCAGTTTCTCCAGCATTACAGTCCTATTGACTTCCACGAGTTCTTCCTGCTTCCATTTCTCTCCAAACAATACTTTCTAGATCTAGTCCTCTCATGCTCAGCTCAAAAATCTGCAATGAGTCTCCTTTATCTACTAAGTTCAAAAGTCTTTGCTTGATATTCAACACTCTCTGCAAACTGGCCTGACTCTGGCTTTTGAACCTTATCTCACATTACCATCCCTCTGTTCTACTCAATCCATACTATTCTCTAAAATCAATTGTATTTTATATTTTCCTTTCTCCATTCATTTTTCACAATGCTTGGAATGCTCTTTCTTTTTCTCTCCAGATTTTGAATTCCTACCCAATCTTTAAAGCTCCACTCATTTTTAACTCCATGAAATTTTTTCCTGATCCCACCAGACTGTATAGCCCCTCCCCATTTGTGTATACTTATATTTCAGTTTTCTGCTTATGTACTAACTACATTTTTTTATCTTGTGTATAAGACATTTCTTCAGTTGGTACAATAGATAGAAGGCTGGGTATGCAGTATGAAAGACCTATATTCCAATTTGGGCTCAGACATTTTACTAAGTTTTGGCAAATCACTTAAGCACCATTTGCTCAATTTCCTTATCTATAAAATAAGCTGGAGAAGGAAATGGCAAATCACTTCAGTATCTTTGCCAAGAAAATCCCAATTAGGGTTGTGAATTGTCAGAAACACCTTAACAATAACAAACAATAAAGATATTCTTTGTCTAAAAGATGGGTGTTATACTATGTTCACTTCCTTTTTCTGTTTTTTATCTCTCCCATCGTTTTTCCCATTTGCTTTGATAATTCATAATTCGTAAAAACGTGTATTAAAAATAAACTAAAAATTAAAAAATAAATAAAAGATCTGTTGTATTTTAATCCTCATTTTCTCCAGTAGCCAGCCAGCACAGTGTTCTAAGCAATAGACAAATTTAATAGATCTGTAATGTTTAATTGAAGTGATAGATTTAAATTTAAATTTAATAAAATATATTTGATATATTTTTTAAAATCTTGTGGATTGGATGCTTAGTTAAAAAAGAAAAGGATTTTCTTTTTTAGAAGATTTCTTCTGAAACTGAGTAGTTGTAAAATACTGGGCTGTCTGTTGAAGAGGAAAGTTCGACATCTGCATTTTATAAGGGATATAGGAAACAATTGGCTTTAATAGTACAAACCTCACATTCAGAGGCAGAAACAATTAAGTTTGTTGTTTATATCTAAACAAAGCAATTTCTAAGATTCCTCTTAAACAGTTTTTTTTCAAGTTATTCTATGTTTCAAATTTACCTTTATTCAATTTCCTTAAGTGTTACTGGGTGAATATAGCATTCACAATAAGGCCTGCAAATGAAATCGAAAGTAATAAACCTATAAATAAAACCTTAATACTTTCTTTGTTTGAGGCTGCTGCCTTAAGAGTAGATATTGTAGAAACATGACAGACCTAACAGAGAACCTCCTCCCACTTTCTTGAAAGAGGACTAGGCATTGTATCAGCTTTTACCATGACCTTTTAACTTGAAAGGATATAAACCATTCATACCATTCCTGTTTTCAGCCTGGCATTTGAAACCCTTTAAGGTAGGAAGGACCTCAGCTTACTTTTCAGCCTTATTTCACATCATCTTTCTTTACTTACTTTATGTTCTATCCAGTCTGGGATGCAAGGTTCTCCAAAATTTAAAATTCTAGTCTTTGTGCAGTTGAAAAATGCAGATAAATTCTATACTTAAATTTGCTATGATTTCAGCTCTGTCTTTCATGATTTTTCTCTTCCTTCAAAGTTCAGATCTTTCATGAAGCTTTCTCTGATTACCCCAATAATGAGTGTTCCAATGTTCCAATGTATTACCAACAGTGAGTGTTCAATAATGAATGTTTCCTCTGTCCTCAAATTAATTCATATTTATTTATTTTGTACCCAGTCTAGCCCCATTAGGAGGTTGTAAACTCCTTAAGGAGTGATAATATTTAATTTTTGTTTTTATATCCTAGGTCTCTAGTACCATATTATAGGAGCAGCTTAATAAAGTTTTATTAAATTATCTTAGAGTTAAGAGAGATTTTAGAGGTTAAAGTCATTCAGATTTTCTCAGTGACTAGCAGGTATGACAAATGAAACAAAATTGAAAGTTTCCTTGGTCAATTGCTTGGTCATGTGGATATTAATAAATTCTATCTGTTAATATATTAGTGTTGATTTGCACTAACTTCTGCTGGCCTCAGTTTTAATAATATAGTAATAATATATAATATTAATGTTGGAACAATCAATTGTAATACTATTATAATAACATAATGTAATACTATATTAATAATATATAATAATAATAATGACAACAATATAATAACAACAGCTCCCTCCCAGGGTTGTTGTGAGGAACAAATGAGAGAATATTGGCAAAGTGCTGAGCACAGCATCTGCCACATGCTTAATAAACACATGTTTTCTTCCTTTTTCCTTTTTAACTGGCAGTGCTTCCTCATGGTTTGATGCTGTGATAGATGAATTTGCACTTTGTGTGATCTCTGAAAGTGAGACTGTCCAATAAGTAAGGAAGATAAAACCATCTCAATTCAAGCCAAGTGGGACATGTGCCAAATTCTCCAAACTGCACATCTCCAAGGTCTTTTTCTCTCTTGAGTTTTGTTTCATGGGTGATTGCACTCTCCTTAGACCAACAGGAAGCCCTGCTATCACAAGTGACTAATGATGAGTTCTTCTAGGGGAGGCTGAGGGAAATACCCCAGGTTCATCCCTGCTTTTTCTAATTAAAAGTGGTTATTAACTGTTTTGTTGAAACTAGATTAAATTCTTATTTAGGAAACTTAATTTAAAGTATGACCTGTCAGCTACGTGGTGCCTCAATCCTGGGCTCATCTCCACACAAATTAAAGTAGAACAGCATGTACTTCAAGTATTCTCCACAGAGGCTGAGTGAGCAGGAAATCTATAAAGAGGCAAAGAAGAGTAACCATGTGTAATCTACAAATGCAATACAGTGATACAACATGTGGTCATCATGATAATGACAATAACAATAACAATAGTAACATTTAGATAACACTTTCAGGATTCCAAAACATTGTCTATATATTTTCTCATTTAATTTTCAAAACAAGTCTATGAAGTAGGTACCCTTACATATCAGTTTTGCAGATAGGAAAACATGGTAAGAGACATTAAGAAAAAGCTTACATCACACAACCAATAAAAATCTGAGA
The DNA here is from genome assembly GCF_016432865.1 of Antechinus flavipes. Taxonomy (NCBI): domain Eukaryota; kingdom Metazoa; phylum Chordata; class Mammalia; order Dasyuromorphia; family Dasyuridae; genus Antechinus; species Antechinus flavipes. The sequence goes on from NC_067400.1 coordinate 91,923,191, forward strand.
CAGGAGTTATATTCAGGTTTTCGTATCCTCAAAATCAACAGTCATCAGTTAACTGCCTTATAACACATGTAGTCTAAAAATCTATCTCCCAATTCCCCTCTGGACTTGCCAAAATTTTTCCATCACATTTCGATTTCTTTAAGTGATAAATAACTATCTTTTTTTTCCTCTGTTTAAATATAGATATCTAAATATTTATCTATATCTCTATATCTATACAGATATTTATGTATCCATCCATAAGTGGTACAAATAGTGCCTTCTCCCAGCTCTTACAGTTTTTATCTCTGCATGGTACTTGACCATTGGACAGTTTGATACCTGTCATCTTTAAACCTCATGTCAAATGTCTTTTCCCCATGTGACTTATGAATTATTTCCAAACTCTTCTATTGAATGGTAAGTTGCTTTCCTAAACTGTTGTTCCTTTTCACAAGGATTTATTTAACACTTACTACGACATACCTACTATGAGCTTTATTCACATTTTATTATTTTATAATCATGATGACATGATGGGCAGGTACTTTCATTCTTCTTATTTTATAATTGAAGAAACTGAGATAGGGATTAAATAATTTGTTCCGTGTCATACAGTTATTAAGTGTCTGAGGATGAATTCTAACTCAGGTTTTTCTGTGGCTGTATTCTATGTTCCACCTACCTGTTTCAAGGTCATATCCAGCATCATCCAATTGATTCTGACCTTTTTGTTAGGGCAGCAATCAATATTTAAATGAAGGAATAAAGGAACAACAAACAATATTAAGCACTTACAATGTGCAAAGTACTGTTCTAAATATATAGGCTATAAAAAGGAAAACCAGATAGTCCCTGTACACAAGAAGTTCAAATTCTAATTAGGGAAGATAATCCATATGTGATAGTCTATTTTCCTATGAAGAGAAAGTAGAATCACAGTTAGGGGATAAGGATAGGAAAATATAAGTCTTAGAAGATATCATAGCCTTGTAAACTTGTAATAGTTAAAGAAATTTTTTTACTTGCTTATATGACAGAACTATTTATATCTAGAATTGCCCTTCAAGATATGGTATCTATCTACCCCTCCTGTCTTCTCCCACCTCTTTATTTTTCAGTTGAGGGAAATAAGACATAGAGATGTAAAACAATTTGTACTTTGTACAAGGCCACACAGGAAACATGGCCTCTAGCTTTAAATCCTTATGTCATAGTTAATCTTTTTTATAAAGAAAAAAAATGATGGTTAAGACCTGAAAAGGACCTTTTAAAGTCACTCCCTATTTCCCAACACCCCATGAATCAGAACAGAAATAAGAATATTTCTTTGTATTCAATTGCTTATTAGGAATAATGTCTAGATATTTCTTTGATCACTTAAGAATAATTGTATTTATTCTATTCTGATTAAGTTTCTAAGTTTTTAAGGCAATTGTGGTAGTTTTTGTTTTGTTTCTTGGGTACTGATAATTTTCTTTTCACAACAAGAATAAAGCAAATCTGTCAAAATATAAAGTGATATTTCTATGAGACTGTCCTTACATGTTTCCTCTTCTCGTAACTATTTTATTTCTTTCTTGTGACATGTTTGTTCTTTTAAAAATTCTTGTTCAAAATTCCCATGTATCTTCAATTGGTGCTATAACACCTTTAGGGTCATTTTTTTGTTGTTGTTGAAATTTCAAATAACTTTTCTTTTAGGTATTCTGGAAACATTTACTTTGATTTTTTTTTTTTTCTTCTTATCTTGGTTTTCCTTTTATCTGTTTAATTATTTGGAATGGATAGTTAATTTTACTTATGTGGACCAGTTTCTTAAATTATTATTTTCCTTTATTTTACTGGGATTCAGGGATTTTCTATAAGTAATTCATTATCATTATCATTAGGCAATTTACTTGATCACTTATTTTTGCTTTTAATATGACTTCTCAGATATTTTCTAAATTTGTTAATTTTCTCCACTCTTTTTTTTTTCTCAGACTCAGGTTTCCCCTATCCACTTTTTCAAATCATCAAAAGCTTATTAACATATATTGTAGCTCTAGAATTTTTTTTTTCATTTCTATGTAGAAGAAAATATTTTGGACCCATCTATCATTTATTTTGGGAGGTAGGAGAGAGAGTACGGTTTACTAAAGATCACATTGTATTATTCTAAGTCTATGTCAAAGTAAAATCCAGTTATATAACCCTTATCTTTATTTTGCATAGTGCATTCTTGATATACTGTCTCTGTGCTCTACTGAGAGTTTAAAATGTGGTCATGACAATTTTCAAATAATTTTCAAGCGTCAAAAAAAAAAAATGTTATTCTATGCTTTTTGTTCACAGTTTCCTGACTCTTTTCCTCACCGTGTCTTATCATTCCAGAGTATTCCTCGTCTTCTATTTTGTGATCATTGAGGACTTACTCATTTTTGTTTTCTTAACCTCTGAAACCCTATGGTTTTGATTTTTTTTATTCCTTCTAGACTTTCTTTCCCTAGTGTCCTAAAGCAGATGAGAGAGAGTATTGAGTGAATTATGTTGGAAGTCAGGAGGGTTAAGTTTCAATCATGAGTCTCTTTTTTAAGAGCTATATGACCTTGAATAAACTATCATTGGGACCCTTTCAGTTCTTAGATCCTCTATTTATTAATCTTAAAACAGAAAAAGTAATAATTCTACTTCTATTGCTTCACAGGGTTTGTTTTGTCTTTTGAGGAAAAGAACTTGTAAACATTAAGGAACTATATAAATTAGTGGGAATTATTAATATTAAAGATTCATCTTTGGTATTTTGTAAATTTATTCTAATATGTGGCAAAACAATCTAACAAATTTGATATATATGTTGTGATAGTATTTTTGAATTTGATGGTTTTCAGTGAAGATTCTATGATTGTATTAACTTTTTTTTCTGCAAAGACACTTTGAGCTGGATCTTTCTTGTTATTGGCTTAATTACCCTTAAATTTCCTGTTCTTTCTCCATCTTGTATAGCAAAGTTTCTTAAACTGTGGTTCATGACTTCATGTGAAGTCGCATAATTGAATATGAGGGTCACAAAATTATGATTTATTATCAGTAAATGTTTAATTTGTATATCTATTCTATATGTCCTTATACCTGGAGTCATGTAAAAATTTCTTGGTCAAAAGGGATCGCAAGTGGAAAAAGTTTAAAATCTGTTGTATAAAATCATTTATTTAACTTGTCCTTCAGTGGAGGGTATGTCAGTCCCCACTGCTACTTTACTTCCCTTCTTCCCCCCGCTACGAAAGTTAAAAAAAAAATTACTGAAATCATGATTACTTGTTAGCCCATTCATAGATGCCCAGATTCTTGATAACTGGCAAAAACTATCACTAAATTCACATTTTATTGGGTCTTGATGTTAAGGATCTAGGGTTGAATTTTGTTATTAGTAATAATAATTTATTTATAGGGTCAAGCTTGAACTGCATGAAGTATAAAATTCTTAATTAGGGTGTTTAAATAATTGATTTAGTGTATGAAAATGGATGTTTGTCTCATTATCATTAGCTCTACTCTCATTATAATAGCATTGCTAATAATGCTATTTGCTATTAATTAAGCATTCAGTTTTCAAGGCCCTGCATGCAAAATAGGAAATAGATTTGGTTCTTATCCTTAGGGAGCTTAGATACCAAGGTCAGGCAAGACAAACATGGGCACAGAGGAACACAAGCTGAAATGAAAAACTGCAGAGGGCACTGTATACTCAACAAAGTAAGGACCCCATTCCCTTAGGCAGTACTACTCCGACACCCACTTCTTTGGAGCCACGGGGAGTAAGACAGGCTGAGGATAAAGAGGTCATGAAAACCTAACTTTTCACTACTCTGCTCCATTCTTTGCTAATGGCTTATGAATAGAAAGGACACCAAACTTGCAAAACTTTGTGCACAGCAAGCATTCCATCAATACATCTTTGTTGAATTCAATTGAACAGAACAAAGAATTACCACATCCCGAGAAGCCCCATAAATCTTTGAATATGTAACATGATGTTCATCTTCTAAAATGATACCTCTAACGGCTTTCCCTCCCTCTCAACAATACACTTGTACTCCCAGGTTGTTTTCCTTTCAGTGGTGATGGATTTACACTGAGCTATGTCACCCAGACCCCTTTCTGATCCAATACACCTGACTAGATTAGAGGTGAAGTTGGTGCCCTCAGAACATAGTCAAGATACTTGGTACACTCAGATAGAATGAGTTTATTAGCTCTGTGATGTAGCAAACTGAGTTGATTAGCCCCAGAAGAACCAATGTCTTCAGAAATCATGTTTTTAGGCTAAAAGCCCAAAAAGCCATGGGTGTAGAAGCACTTCTTTGATTTACTTTTGATGAAGGCTAGGATTTTGAAGTAACCTAGGTAGGTCATGCTGTGACCCTTCTTCAGGTCTGCCTTGATCTTATTTGTGCCTATAGGTCATACATATTTTTATGTTCTAATTTTTAGACCAGAATCAAGATTAGAGGATGAGGAAAAATACTTTTATTGATTTTTTTTGGCTGATTAGAGACTTATTTTCCATTTTAAAAACAAGTCTGATCTACTTTCACAAACAAAATTTCCATCTGAATTATATTCTTGCTTAGTTTGAATTTTATTTGGGAATTTAGATAATTTGGGAATTTAGGTCATGGACTCACCAAGTAATCAAATTTCAGTTTAGGACAATAAGAAGATTTTAAATGATTTTGTTTGTTTTGCTTTGTTTTTGTTTGGATTTAAAAAAAAAATAAATTAGGTGAGACTAACAAATGAAATCTGCTCAAAACATAAGAGATAAGGTTCTGAATAATGTTTAAGACCAAGAGAAAATAAAGAACTGATCGCTGAGTCAAGCAGGAAAAAGGTTCTGAAAGAGATTAGCTGAGTTCCATGATTCCACCCTCAGGAGAGGTCAACCAGTCTGAAATCCAAGTAATGTCAAACTCCTCAGACCCATCCTCCTAACTCCACTATGCTTTCCCCTCCACTTCTCTTCCTTACAGTTAACTAACTCTTTTAGGGTACTAAGTCCCTTTCAAGATTTAACCTGCCAGCTAAGGGTATGGCTCAGCCCTGTGGAATGCTCTTTTCTTTCTTTCTTTCTTTCTTTCTTTCTTTCTTTCTTTCTTTCTTTCTTTCTTTCTTTCTTTCTTTCTTTCTTTCTTTCTTTCTTTCTTTCTTTCTTTCTTTCTTTCTTTTTCTTTCTTTCTTTCTTTCTTTCTTTCTTTCTTTCTTTCTTTCTTTTTTTTTTTTTATTATATCTTTTTATTTACAAGATATATGCATGGGTAATTTTTCAGCATTGACAGTTGCAAAACTTTTTGTTCCAATTTTCTCCTCCTTCCCACCTCCTCCCCCAGATGGCAGGTAGACCAATACATGTTAAATATGTTAAAGTATATGTTAGATACAATATATGTATACATGTCCATACAGTTATTTTGCTGCACAAGAAGAATCGGACTTTGAAATAAAGTATACTTAACCTCTGAAGGAAATCAAAAATGCAGGTGGACAAAAATAGAGGGATTAGGAATACTATGTAGTGGTTCATACTCATTTCCCAGAGTTCTTTTGCTGGCTGTAGTCGGTTCTATTCATTATTGAACAAAAGGAAGTGATTTGGTTCATCTCATTGTTAAAGAGAGTCACGTCCATCAGAATTGATCATCATATAGTATTGTTGTTGAAGTGTATAATGATTTCCTGGTCCTGCTCATTTCACTCAGCTTCAGTTCATGTAAGTCTTTCCAGACCTTTCTGAAATCATCTTGCTGGTCATTTCTTACAGAATAATATATTCCATAACATTCATATACCACAATTTATTCATCCATTCTCTAACTAATGGACATCCACTTAGTTTCCAGTTTCTGGGGTGCTCCCTTTCTATTAGGTAATATTGTGAGTTCCACTGATGCACTTGTCTTTCATATGCTATCCCAATTCTATTTCATATTTACCATTCTTGGTGTCTATTGAATTCCTTCATTTTCTCTGTAACTCCTCCCCCTAAATAAATCTACCTTTTCACCCAGAGAATGTACTGTGAGAACTACATGTGGATCACAACATAGTATTTTTGTTGTTTGCTTACATTTTGTTTTCTTTGTCATTTTTTTTTCCTTTTTGATCTGATTTTTCTTGTATAGCATGATATTTGTAGAAATATGTTCAGAAGACTTGCAAGTTTAGCATATATTGAATTACTTGCATTTGGTGGGGTGATGAAGGGAGGGAAAAATTTGGAATACAATATTTTGCAAGGGTGAATGTTGAAAATTATCCATGCATATTTTTTGAAAATAAAAAACTTAATAAAAAATAAAAAATAAAGAAATCTACCTTTTGCCAAAGAGAATAGTCATTGTAAATTCTCCATATCATCAAACCCCAACTTTTGCTACCAAACCCCACATCATCAACCACATCATTAAGACATATAATATAATAGTTAGAGAAAGTGAGGCAAATAGAGATCAGTTTTAATTTTTAATGCGGAGAGTTTAAGCTAGTTACCTGAATGGGACTATAGTTCAAAGCATTCGGTGCAGATAAACAGAAACCGAGAGTTTATATAGGATTTTAGCTAACTAAGGTTTATAAACAGAATACATGACCTGAGTATACAGTTTTATCCTAACATATTGGGATTTAGGGAAATTTAGGGAAAACAAAGACAGATATGGGGAGGGTAAGGACACTGGGAGGATGGACAAGCCATATTTCCAGGAAAGGATCACAACTTAAACCTGACAGGATAGACGTCAAGATAAGAAGGTCAAGGACAGGAGACAGTGAGGCATGAGACAATTACTCAAAAGGATGGGGAATTATCCTAGCAAGGATCGAGATAATGCACTTGGACATTTATGACACAATATATGTAAAGGGGGGGTCCGAGCTTCAAGGATTTCCTGGGCTCTTTTCTAAACTATATTTTCTTAGTCCTAATTGCAAGGGAGGGGGGTGGCTATAGCTTATTATGCAGGGCTGTACAACAATTTTCTTATCAGTTTCTAATCCAAAAAAGAGAATAAGTCAAAATTCACCCAAAATTTACACAGAATAAAATTTATCTACCTTAATCTTTAAAAAAGCAAATACATAAGCATAAAAAGGGAATTTAATAAGTATTATATATTTAAAAATCGTTGTTCACTCTAAACATTTTCAATTTCTTAGAATTTTCTTCAAAATATGAATCATTTAAAAAGAAGGGATCATTTATGGCTTAGAGTAATTGCTGAAGACTAATTGTATTAAGCTCACTTCTTCCTTCATGTTTTCCTGGCTTAGAATCTTGTATTAATCTTTAGTACAATAATTGGACTATTCTGGATAATAAGTGTAACAAAACATTGGAGAAAAAAAAAATAATGAAGGTCAAACAAGTATTTTGTTTCAACTGTTAGCATTTGGCCTTGGTGAAACTTTTTGACAGCATATGAACCTGTAAGATTATGTTGTGCTTTTCCAAGTATTTTTTTACTTTTATTTAAAAAGCATCCTCCACTAAAACTCTCTTCCAAAGTTCCACTTATGTCTGAGGATCAATCTTAGTTTTTAATTTAAAGCACCAGCTCACTTAAGTTCTCTCTTTCCTGTAAGGCTCTGAGTATGGAATCCTGATGGGGGCATATCTGATGTTTTAAACTCAAATCAATTTGATTCCAATTGGCCACCAATAGGTCCTAAGCCAAGCCCTATTCAGTCATTGATTCGGTCCTGATTGACTCAGATTGAATGTAAATAGCAGTCATTTCTGCTTTAGACAGAAACCCTCCCAGATTAATCATTCCTTTGTTTATTTATTAAGATTTTAGTGAGATAGGTGACCTTGCCCAGCCATCCCTCCCTGAAATCCAACCTTTCTGATATTATGTTTCTCATCTAGAAAATAGAACAACAATCTGATGTCTGAGGAACAGATTAGCTAACTCCTTTTATTCTATGATGAGATTTAGAGATTGGCAAAGGTCAGGGGTTACAGTAAATTGACTGTATCAGGAGAGGAATCACCAACTTAACAAAATCAGACTCTTGATATGTTAAAATAAACATTTATTTAAAAATAGAGGTATGGGGATGTTATAACTACCTTGGTTCAAACAGAAAAGTAGTTTTAGGAATATTTTTTCCCTTTATAGTTTATACTCTTATAAATTTGGAAGAAAAACATATAGCCATGAATTTTAGTTAAAACAATGCTGTATTAGAGTCAGATAAATTAGTGCTGAATTTGGGGCCCACTACTCAATATTTCTGCACTTTTGGTTAAGTCTTTTAAGCTCTAAAAAGCCCTTTTGTGTTACTTATATAATAAACAGATTCAATATTTGAACTTTGAGTTCCCTCCTTATTCTAAATTTGTATATGACAAAAGCAGGGAGTCTAATGATGAATAGAAACAGTGGCAATACAGCAGAATGGATAGATGATTGCTTTTATAGTGGAGAAGAGCTGGGTTTCATTTATTGGCTGATTATAAGTTCTTGGGTAAGCCAATTAATCAATAATTATACTCAGATACTGTTTAAGAACACAAGGAACAAACAGACAATTTAATGATTACTTTTAAAATAGGCAGTTTTTCACACTGATGAAATTTTATGCCCAGAACCTTCCCCAACAATTTACTAAAAAGGAATGAAGTTGCATAGATGACAGTATTATTATTTTTCCCATAAATACATGGATGTTAAGTGGATGGCAACTCCTAAATGATAATTCCTTTCTTGTATACATCTTGATGTATTTTAAATACATTATGTATACATATACATATACACATATGCACATACATACTTATATGTGTAAATATATCTGTTCAGATGTATATGTTTATGTAAAATTAACGATCCAGACAAAAACAAAAGATGGAAGGCTACTGGTAGATTGCATTATGAACAATGTCACCTATAATAAGATCTATAATAAAATATAAGTGAATTCCACTATAAGAAAAAATAGCTTTTTATTAATTTAGCAAGCAAAATATCAAATGTGTATGTGAATACATATACATAGACCTACAGACATATATATGCACATGTCTTACATATACGCAAATATACATATACTCATATGTGTATCTTTTTTGTAGTCTAGGTGTTCTAATTCATTAGTTCAAGGAAGTCCTTTATGTGAAAATTTACTTAGCTAGTGTACATATCATAGGATCATAAGAGCATTGAATTAGTTCTGTGAAGAAATCATAATCTGAATCAATTTCCTTCTCTCCCCCCCCTTCTCTCTCTCTCTCTCTCTCCTTCTCTCTCTCTCTCTTTCTCTTTCTCTTTCTCTCTTTAAAATAGAATATAGAACTTATTTCAAATAAATGCCCAGAGCAGTTTACTGAGTTGTCCAAGTTAATACAAGTGGTATGTTACAGAGATGGGATTTGATCTATTGACAGTATTCCTGTCTTTGAACCACATTTGGGCAAATCTTGTATAATATTACAGTCAGAGTTACTAGAGAAACTGAAAGGTTAACTGACTTGTTAGTGCTCACAAAGATATTAAACATCTGAGGCTGGATTTGATTTCAGAAAAATGAATCATCCTGATTCTAAGCCCAGTGCTCTATCTACTGTGCCACCTGAATGCCCATTTGTTAAGACTATTGAATAATAATAATAATAATATTAATGACAGAAATGTCAACATTAGCCTACTCATGAGACTACTATGCAGTTTTAGAATTAGATGTATCAAACTGATCCAATAAAACATCATGCAGTAATAGAATGTAAAATCTGGAATTTACCTTAGATATCATTTTGTCCAGCCACTTTTTTAAAACTGCAAAAATAAAGTCTCAGAGAAGTGAAATAAATTATATTCTTGACTTATGAACTTAGTTATTTTAAAAGGGCACATGATTAACTAAGATATTTATAATATTAAAGACTTAATCATAACTAGATTATTCCATAGTACCATGAGTCAAGTGCAATTGAAATGAAAGCATTTATCTGTCAGTTGGTCTATTTATACATCATCTATCAATATTTCTGATCTATATATCATTCTATGCATAATCATTACTCTGTCTATTCATGTTTTTATTTATCTCTCCTATATCTATTCATCCATTTATTCATTCACTTATCTACCTCGCTCTTCATTCTTATATTTAATTTGTTTATTTATTTGTGTTTGTACGTAGGAAAATATTTCACAGAAAATCAAGTCATAGGAAATCAATAAAAAAACAAGTCTGAAAAATGAATGGAAAGAATAAAACCCTAGTGCATCATTATAAGAAACATTTTTAATATGGAATAGAGAATAAATAAACCTTTCCTGAATAAAGATTATCAAACACTCCAGGAAATAAGCAGTTCCACCCTGGATGATCAGCTAATGTGAAAGTGATAATGAAATATATTGTCTTTCTTGCATGTATTAATGAAAAACAATTGAATCAAAGGATATTGTGATAGTAAGATGATCAGGAAGCTACAAACTTATTAAAGAAAATATCACTAGATGTAGCTATATAATTATAAATATATATGGGTTATAATTAATGTCATATATATATTTAAACTATATGTAACTATATTTGCATATCTAGGTTTGTATATCTATTTATCTTCATTATCTTCATGGCCTTGAATGGAAGTTCCTTGATGAGATGTTGGTTTAAGTGTAGATATTCTTGAATTGGTTCTATAATTGGATCTGGTCAGCTAACGATATGGTAAATTAGAGGCTCTATAATTGTCTGTGGAGACTTAAAAAAAAAAAAAAGCACAAATTGATTAGTTTTAGTCATTCTCTTTAGGTATTTTTTCAATGGATTCCTGTTCTTGGTCTGGCTCCTTTGATGACAGAATTATCTGAGAGACAATGCTATAAAATAGAAATGTGGTCTCATGAATATATTCTCAGTTCTTTGTCTGCCTCAGCATTTTCTCTTTTGATTAAGGTGTCTTATGAGTTTTGAAGCATCAAGTAAGACTTAGGAGTGCAAGAATTAAGTTCAAGCTATGAATTTGGTGGGACTAATGCTATGTAAGAACTGAGATAATGGTATGGTTACTCTTTCCAGAGAGCAATGTGGTAAAGGAGAGAGTATGCCCTTTGAGAGAAATGGGGAGAGGAGGTATATATTTTTCTTCTTGCTATATCTTTGGAGGAAATATGCTTTTGTTAAAACTAATTGATGTGAATTAGTTAAAAGAAACTAGGTTCTAACTACTGGGTTCTTTTTTTAAATATATATTTTATTTTATTTTATAATAACAATATTGACAGAATCCATGCATGGGTAATTTTTTTACAACATTATCTCTTGCACTCATTTCTGTTCCGATTTTTCCCCTCCCTCCACCCCCTCCCCTAGATGGCAAGCAATCCCAGATATGTTAGATATGTTGCAGTATGTCCTAGATACAATATACGTTTGCAGAACCGAACAGTTCTCTTGTTTCACAGGGAGAATTGGATTCAGAAGGTAAAAATAACCTGGGAAGAAAAACAAAAATGCAAATAGTTCACATTCATTTCCCAGTGTTCTTTCTTTGGATGTAGCTGCTTCTGTCCATCATTTATCAATTGAAACTGAGTTAGGTCTCTTTGTCAAAGAAATCCACTTCCATCAGAATACATACAGTATCGTTAACTACTAGGTTCTAATTACTTACTGTGACTGACTAGTAGTGACCAGTAGAGGCTCAGAATAGTCTTGGAAACTTTCCCGAGTACAACCTAAATTAGATTAAAATGAGTCAGAAATATTTAACAAAATAAATAATGGATTTATTTTAAAACTAACTTGACATTTACCCACAGGGATTCTTATGCATGTTTCTGTTTGAGTTTGACACTATTGTTGGAAATCACAAAATTCTACTATATCTATAACCAAGAGCTACCACTGTAAAACTGATATGCAAGACCAGTTGTTTTTGTACTATTTTGTTTGCAATAAGATATATCAAATTAAATCTCAAATAACCATGAATGAATTAAACTGTTTTTAAATTTCTACAAATATATTAAAATTTTTATTTTTGTCTTTCTTCTTATTCCAGAGCTGAATAGAGTGTTTGGCACATAGTAACCTTAGGAAATGCCTATTCTTGGTTGAATGATTGAATGACTGATTTTAGTCATCTAAAATTTACAAAAATTACCATTCACAATGCAATTAAATTGTGCTCCACACTTTACTGTGATCATCAAGTTCATATCTAAATGAGAATCTTCTTTACAGTATTCTTGGAAATTGTTACTTTACCAGGTAGTAACAAACTCAAATTGAAAGGGGGACCACTAAGTTGCATAAAAAGATCATTGAGCATTGCATATAGATATAGTTTTAAAATGTAAGTTATCTTTGCTTTATTGTACTTTTATTTATTTTGTAAAATATTTGCCATGTGCTTTTTAATTTGAATCCAGCTATACTTAGTAATCTCGTGGGCTGCATGTATCAGGCCAGCTGAGTATTTGACATTTCTGATTGTCATAGTCTTTATTTTAGGATTATTTGTAATGATGGAACTATTATATCTCAAACTATACTTTATAAAAGCTAATAAAATAGTTATAATGCATATAGCATGTTAAGGTTTGCAAAGTACTTTATTAATATTATCTCATTTTATTCTTAAAACAACTAGGATCAGCATGTGGTATTATAAACCTATTTTATAGGTAAGAAAAATGGTCAGGCAGAGGTTAATTGACTTGCCTTGGCTCAAAAAGATAGCTCTGTTTAATGTCAAATTTGAACTCAGGTCTTCTTGAGTGTAGATTCAGCACTAATATTTAGGAAGTTTTTCCTCCTTATTTCTGGCAGAAATCTACTTTTCTGTAATATCATTCACTGAGTTTTGCCTTCTGGGATCAAAAAAAAAAAGTCTAAAACTTCTCTCACATGTCAGTTTTTCAAATATGTGAAGATAGCTATATGCTCCCTTTAAGCTTTCTCTTCTCTAAGCACTTCATCTGATCCTCATAAGGTATAATTTCAAAACCATTCATCCTCCTTATTACCTTCCTCTGAACATTTTCCAGCTTCTCAATGGCCTTAAAATGTAGTGTCCTAAAATGAATACAATTCTTAGATGTGTTCTTATGAGAAAAAAGTTCACTGAATCCAGAAAGTTCACAGATTTCAACAATCTTTTAATGCAGCTTGAGATTAAATTACCTGTGTGAATGCTCTTTCATACCATTGATTTTATTAATTTTACAGTGCACATGCACAGCCACATACACAGATACACATACCCCAACATATTTTTTCATAAGAACTTGTAATCTAAGCAATCTGTTCTTACACTTGTGAAGTTGTATTTTTCATAAGAATGTATATTTATTCTTATTAAATTTTGTCCTGTTAGATTAAATATACTATCCTACCAATATGTTTCTGGATATGGATTTAGTCATTTGATAGGTTAGCCATCTCTCTTACATTTATGTCTTCATTTTTGAAAATCTTGCCACTTATGTCTTCACTCAGATCATTAATAGGAATGTTAAATATCACAGAATGAACCCACAATTTATTACATGATATAAATATTATCTAACATTTAGCCTTTTCTATGACGTTCTTAAAAAGACATGTCCATTTTCTTCAACTTATAGATGTCTAAGCCCTCCAACTTACTATTTTGGAAAATTTATTTCAGCTCTCTGGCTTTCAGTTTCCTCATATGTAAAATTAGGAGGTGGAACAAGATGATAACTACACCTTTAGACTATGTCACAAAGCTACTGTACATTTAGCATTTGTTGTTTCTAGGTTAACGATATTCAAATAAATAATGAGACCATATGAAAAGATATCGCTTCGACTTTCTAAGGTGATGTATTTCTGCACACTTGAGGAATTCATATTGATGGAAATATCTCATAAATAGAAATAACTATTGCAAATGTGAAGAGGGAGCATACTTAAATGGACTCACTATATTTTGATGTTTACATACTATGACACATTTGGCTTGAATATTTATGGCCTATCCCCAGGTAACTAGAGTAAAAGCAGGTTCTTAGAAGCATCTCCATGGATGCAATGCAAATTACATATGCAACTTTTTATTATTGTATAAATGAACACCAAGAGCTATACTATTCTCCTATCACTGTGCATTCATCATAGAATGAGCCCACGATTTATTATGGGATGTAAATGTCATCTAATACTTGCTCTATACTGATCTCCTACCACACTGTGCATTCCTACAGTCCTGAAGTCTTTTTTAGCCCTTTTGTTTTCATTGTTGCCTTTTAAATGTAGTATGACAGAGGATGAGGGTTTATGACTCTACACTGAGAAATGAATTGCATCCCCTAACACTGCTTATATTTTTCATAAAATCCCTTTTGCTTATCTATCATCATCTGTCTATGTTCAAATGCCCCCTACCTTCTTGATCACGCCATCTATAACTATTGCTCTTAGCTAAAGTGGTTATGGTTGACTTACACAATCTATATCCCCAAAACTAAGTTATCTGTTGGTAGACTACCCATATTGCTACATAAGATGGTAAGTTCCCCACCATTGGAGGATAGCAGATAGAGACTGGACAGTGGATACATGATGCATGCTTTGAATAAAAGTATTTTTAAGCTCATTTCCACCATAAGATTCCATGATTATATGAGTCAAAGATTTTGTCTTTACATAGTAACTCATATTTTCCAAACTTATTCTGATTATGTCATCAGTTAGTCTCTCCCATTATGGTTAGTTATTTTTATTTTATTTACTATCTGAAATGAAAGACCTCTGAAAATAAAATGTTTTCTTGATATAAGACAATTTTAAACTTAGAGAAGAAGTTGTTTTATATCTGTTGCTATTTGCACCTGACAAAGAATCATTATCCACTATAGAGTGAGGGTCAATGGGGCTGTATGAGAAGTTGTATAACTTTCAGGTTGTTCCTAAATCAGGAACTAATTTGATATGTAGAGGGCCTAGAACATCAGAGTCACAATCAAATGTAATCATAAGAAAAACTTCCAAAACTAAATAAAATTTATTTAAATAAATATATATATGTGTGTATTTTTACTTTGGATTAAACATATATATATATATATATATATTTTTTTTTTTCTTTCTTCCCATTAGAATACAGATCTAGGGGCAGCTAATTGGTTCAGTGGATAGAGCACCAGTCCTGAAGTCAGTGGGACTTGAGTTCAAATCCAGATTTCAGACACTTAATACATACTAGCTGTGTGACCCTGGGCAAGTCACTTAATCCCAATTGCCTCAGGAAAAGAAAAAGAATATAGACCTAAAACTAGCAATATTGCAAATGAATAACCAATATTTATTCAGTGCTTGGGTAATATCTGGGTCTACAAACAGAAAAGCAAGATAGTCCCTGTCTTCAATAGTGCTATAATCTAATCTAATACATTTTGAGAGAAAGTTCTTGACCTCAGAAAGGTTATATTCTAGCAATTTTAATATGAAAATTTTTAATTTTTATCACAAAGTCTATGATTTAATTTAGTTGAATAAAACTGAATCTTTCTAATTTAAAATTTAAAGCCTTATTTCCATTTTCCCCTCCTCTTTTTGTGTCTGTTGTTAAAAACTATCTTTCCTTTCCTGAAAGCCTTGATAATAAGGAAAACATGGAAGTAAAAAGTGCTGTATGTTTGGGTACACACACATAAAATGTATGTAAATTTTAAACACTCACCTACATAGCTTGATAGTGAAATTGTAAAATACGAGTCAGTATACAAAGAAAATATCCCAGGAGAACATTCACAAAAACTTTCCTTTCCATCAGGCCCTCAGCTCTCAAGATTTCATTTATGTTCCTCTGTGGTACTTGATTTTTTAAGAGCTTTCTGCTTGCCATCACAACTCATCTCTAATCTTTAATTGATTCTTCCAGTTGTCTCACACTGCTGTGGGCATTCTAATCAATTACAGATCTTCATTGAACTGTGGTCTTCTGATTTTCCCTCCTCCACCTTCTCTGCATCATGTGGGAACCACAAGATCGCCTGAAAGTCCATACTTGTATATGTATGTGCTTTTTTTGCCCTTTACACTTGAATTGGGTTCTTTCATTTTCTTTATCTAAAGCTGTGCTATCACAGCTTGAATTTCTCCCACATTCTGTATTCAGAGGTGTTTACTTTAATTCCAAGCAAGCCAAAAAGCAGCTAGCACAGCTTCCCCAATCATAAGCAGCATTTCTGGAGTGTTTATCAGACCATCTCAGACATTATTTCATCAATATAGCCATAATGACTCTGTGTCATAACCAATGTTATCATGAAGCAGCAAACACCTAAATAATCCGTTAAGAACCATAAACAATTTCAGTGTATTTGCTTTATTTCCAAGTATCTGAAATTTAGCTGGATATCTAAACTTTCTTCCTTCCATACAGATCACCCTTCCTCTCTTTTATTCCATATATTCAAGAATGTATCTCTTAGTACAATCTCTGCATGCCAGCAGCTATAAAAATTCCACTTGTCAGTTTCTCTGCTGACTGATTATTTTTATTATTGGCAGTCAGGGGTTTAAGTATCTTAAAGTCCACAGCCAAATATCTTGATCCACTTTCATAATAGCCTATATGTTTTGAAAAGGTACATTTTGATATAAGGAGAAACAATATATTGTCTCTATTAAACTGACCTTGTATAAGTTCTTTCAAAAACTCAAATCAGGGAGGAATGAAAGGAGAAACAAGAAATCCAAGTAAAAAATTGTACATGGGTAATACAATCCATTTCCACATTTACTAACAGAAGCCATTTACGGCAATCCTCTCAATGTTCTTGTTAACCTATTGACTATGAGATTCATTTCAAGGTGGAGGGGAAGGGGGATGGAAGGGGTAGGAAGCCCCAGTTTTTGTTAATGTCCTTAACTAATAAAAGGAGGGGGGAACACCACTAGAGGTTATGTATTGTATAACTTTGCCCAAACACAGGCGGCATTGTAGCTAGAGGTGACCCTGAATTGGTAGGAAACAGGATTCAAGCTTCCTTTTCACATTTCTTGTAATAAAATCCCCAGGATAGTCTTGCTGATGTGAATGAGATAACCATCCTTGCTTCCAAAGACATTCTAAAGCATTAAAAACCTTACCATAGGGAATTTGGTAAGAAAGGGAGAAAAATCTTCCTTTTGTTTTCCTTTGATTTCTTTCCTTTTTATTTTTGGGGCTGGTTTGGTCCTCTTCTTTCCCTTTCTTTTTTATTTCCTGCCTCTGTTCTGTCTTTTGATAAGACCTCAGAGCCTCTTGGGAGCCAAGAGAATGTACTAAGTAGCCTTAAAATGTCTGAGAGTAAAACTTGCCTTTTTATTATTTAAGCTGTTAAGGGAGGGGAAAAAAGTATTTGCTTAACCTTAACAAGAATAAACAAACAAAAAACCCAGTTCCAAGTTTGCTTTGATATATAGACTTAGTGATGTCTGTCCATTAAAACTGAAGAACAAAGGCATTTACATTTGATATAGTGAATGATAATCTAAATTACCATAGAATCAGAGAATTATAGGGTCATTGGATTAAAAACTCAGGAGAAACTGAAACTACTACTTTTACTATGCTGGCAAAATGCTTCTCACCTAGCTATGCATTTCTTAAAGATTGATGAGCAAAATTGGCCCTACATGTTTTGGGGATATTTTCAGAATCAGGACATTATCTGATGTTGAAAAAGTCACATTGTGACTACACTGTGTTGCCCTAGGTTTAAAAACATCCAGATATTGACAAAGGAGGAGATGGATAGAATGAATAATTTTCACTCTTTACTATTTGTTTCTCTCAAACTCTAATTTATCCAGGATGGGAAATTTGGAGTGTTAGTTGATAAAGACAATTGGGAGTTTCTCAAAGAAATCATCTTATAGTTACCTGATACATTTTTTATATTATTCTATATTTCATAGATTACAATAGGAAAAGCAAAATATATATAAGATAAGGAATTTATAAGCATTGAATATGTCAGTAGAATATAAAATATAACAATATCCAAAATAAAATGAAGATCAGAGTAGATGATAGAAAGACACATGGTGGTATGAACCAGCTGCAGCACAGAGACAATGAGGGGTTTTGAGAAAAAATAATGAAGAGAATATGTAATTTAGGAATTTTGTAATAGAAAAAGAAGTGAGAATGGTCATATAGTGAGAATGAGAGATGAGAAATGAATATCCAGAAAAGGTTCCATTGGCAATATCAGGGGGAAATGAAAAAGGCCTCTATTCTCTTTGGCTTTCTTAGAGGAGGAATTGTTCAAGAGTGACACAGGATGAGAAAACATGGAGCTTTGGTGATCTTGATCATTGGAGAAACTTCTGAATCAAATCTAGGAGACCACAGATCCATGTATACAAAAGTATTCATATACATATATACATATATATATATAATATGCAAATTAACTCTATTGATGAGAAATAAGCCCTTTTAAAATGAAGAATATTTCTCTTTTGGATATTTATCTCTAATACCTAGCTCTGGGCCTACTACTTAATAAATGTTTATTGATTATTTGGGGGGGGGCATTCAATAAGTCAGCTAGGCAAAAAAAGAATATCCAATATGCTAGACTTGGGATTTTAATATATATACATACATATATATATATGCATATATATATAATATACATGTATTATTATATATTATGTGCATTTTTATCTGGTACACCCTATATTTTTATTATTGTTCTTGTCAAATAATAGAAGAAAAGAACAAGCATTTATTAAATGCTTATTATTTTAGGAACTACATTAAGTGCTTTACAATTATTATGTCATTTGATTTGATTTTTCTAATAATTCTATAACATAGATGTTATTATTATTTCCATTTTATTGTTGAGGAAACTGGGACAGAGATTAAGTGATTTAATATCTATAGTCACACATCTACTAAGGATCAGAGGTTAGATTTAAATTTGGGTCTTCTTCTTGAAGAAGGTTTATAGGGTTTTATCACCTAACTTCTGTCTTTTAGGTGCTTATACATGCTATTTCAATATACTTATGGCTCAATAAATTAGATTCAAAATTCATACAACAGCCCACTGTAAATATAGTTGATGTTGATCAATTAAGGAAAGAATGGTTGAGGGAGTATGAGATATAGTGCAGAAAGACTAATTAAGGAAAATAACTGAGTAAACAACCATTGAGTTATGGTTTTAAAAAATGTGTTTCCACATCTGAACTACAAGGCAAAGGGAGAGAGGGGGGTAATTATAGTGTACAATATAAATTTGTACTTATCTAGAAAAGAAGGCATACTCTGGGACGTGGCATTAGATAAGGAAAGATGATAACTGAGCTAATTTATTACAGCTTTTTGAATACTTGGGCAATATGGAATCATTATATATATATATATATATATATATATGTATATATTTGTGTGTATATGTATATATGCATACACACAGACAGAGGAAAATGAGATAATATATTGCTGGTTTGGAAAATCATTTAGGAAATTGTGTGAAAAGCTAATTTGGGGAGAGTAAATGCTGAGCCTAGGAAAATGAGCAGGAGGAAATTATATTTGTAAATATGTAAGAGAATGATCTGAATTATAATTCTGAGAAAGATTCTAGATTCAGAGATGAAGGATTCTATTTCAAGATTATCTTGATGTTCAAAGCAGGAAGACAGGTAGAATAATGTCATTGCTCTCAGTCATATAAAATTTGGTCCACGAAAAGAGCTAAGGAAAAACAATTGAAAACATCGGTATGAAGAAGCATAATCTTAAAAAAAAAAAAAAAAAAGATCTGCCTATTGGCTGCCTTCCTTAAGAAAGAGATTAGAGAGCTCTAATCCATAGTGAAACAAGATTTGTGATACTGACTTTAACTGTTAATGGAGGAGAAAGATATTCTTCTGCTGCTTACTTTGAGTACATAGAGTTTCTCTGTTTCAACACAGTATACTCACAGGTAAATGAATCACTGCAGACAGACCTGCACCTAGGTTAGAGCAATCAAAATTTTGTCTCAGGTCAGGAAATTGAGTAAACTGCTAACCTGTTGGATTTGATTTTGATACAATACTGAGGAGATTAAGGAGGATGAGAAGCATAAAGCAGAGTTTCTCTGATATGCCATATACTGGTTTAAATCACTAAAATCTTCTGTTCTAGAGCATGATAGATTTGGAGAACCTTTCTGACTTAAACTCTAAAGTTTTATTTATTATTTTTGTGATTTTAGGGAGATAAATTAGATCACCTCTCAGCTTTGAATTTTCTAAAATGAAGATGTTTACCAATTGAGTTTTTGCTCACATGAAAGTTTCTCATTACTCTCATTTTAATTAAATTCAATAAACATTGATTGAATGCCCACTATATGCAAGATACCATGCTAATTGCTTTAGGGGATGACTAAAAAGGATTCATAGAGATATGACATAACCAACATTAACTACACTACAAAGTAGAATGTGAAAGTGTGTTAAATGGGGGTGCAAAATTTTATTTTGGTTCAAAGGCTTTTATTGAATTTGGTCTTAAAGAACATTTTGATTGTCTTTAAACTTTTCAAAAAAAATCTTTAGATTTTTATAATTCAGTTATGTTTTTGAATTGAAACACTGAGGAGAGATTGTGCTATACTTTGTGGATAGCTTCATCATGATTTCACACAAGGGCAATATTCTTTTTATATAATTGTTCAGATTACTTATTCTTCTTTTCTTGATGATTGCAACACATTTTATTTTTTATCTGCAGGAAAAAAAAATCTCCAGAGGTTCCCATATTTTTTTCCTAGGTCATAATTGATAGTGCAAAGTCAATTAGATTACACTTTTTTTTTTATTATTTTTCCCTAAATGCTCATATTGAAACTCATCTATCATTTTTCTGTCTCCTCATAAAGCCTTGTGAGATATCCTAAAGTTTATCCTAACAGACATGATATTTAACTAAAAGAGCATATTGTCATCTCCCAAACTGCATCATTCACTCTATATTCCATCTGTAGCAATCACTTTGGAAAAGAGAATGAGGCTGACAACTTTACACAGTTCTGCCTTACTTAAATTCAATTCACCTGTGAGTCAAGACATCATCCCATGATGTCATTTATCTTTTTTGACAAAGAAGGATGAACAACATTTCATCTTTCAAACCATTTGCAAAAATATTATATAAAATTCCTTTGGAACTCATCCCTACTATTAATATTTTTACATTTAGAAACACCTCTCTATTCTTTGTACCTTGTCTTTAAATCAGTCTCCAATTAATGACAAACTATTTTTATCCAATTTCATATTAAATGATTTTTAAAAATTGATTTCAATTCTTAAATGTTATCAAAAGTTATTTTAAAACCTAAATGACAACTCTTTGTTCTTATTCTCTTGTTATTTAACCCATCAAAGAATTCTAATGGATATACAGTTTTTTTCCTTATCAAAACCCTTTTCTATTTCTCAGTTACATGGGACTTCTTATTGCTAATATAATTAATGGTTTTATCATTGATCATAGGTTGTCTAGCTTTAGATTCTGTTTTTCACAGAATTTACCTGAAACATCTTTTGTTGATGGGAGACTATTGTCAATCGCAGTTCTTTGGTATCATGCCTATTTATGATAGTAGGTGATACATTAATCAACACTTGTAAAATTTTTTAAACATTTATTTAATACTTTCCCACAGTTACACTTAAAACAATTGTTTACATTTGTTTTTTAAAACTTTCGAATTTCAGATTCTCACCCTTATCTCCAACTCCAGCCCCCATTAAGAAACCACATGTGAAGTTATGCAAAATATTTCCATAAAAGTCATGTTGTGAAATAACACATAGATCATCCAACCTAAAAACAAAACAAAACAAAATTAAGAGGCAAGAGAAGAATGCATTGAGAGAAAGGGAGAGAAATAGAATTGTGGAAATTATCTACCATTAAAAAAGTCAAGAAAAAGTCTTTAAAATAGAGGGGATGGGGAGGGGAGGGGAGTGAGAGTGAATAAACCTTACTTTCATCAGAAGTGTCTGAGGAAATAGCATATACACATAATACAAATTTGTCTCACCTTGAAGGAAAATAGGAAGGGAATGGAATATAAAAAGAGGTGAGGGTGATAAAAGAGAGGGTATGTTAGGGAATGGAGTGATCAGTAGCAAAACATTTTTGAAGGGAGACAGGGTGACAGGAGAGAGAGAATAGGATAAATTGGGGAAAATATAGTTAACAATAGTAATTGTTAAAAGAGTTTTGAAGCAAGTTTTTTCTGATAAGGCCTTATTTCTCAAATATAGTAGGAATTGAGTCAAATTTTGACCTCAATTAATAAATGATCAAAATATATGATTTCTGTCCAGAGGGCTAAGATTTATGCACATCCTTTGACCTAAGACTTTAGGTCACAATTTCCACAAGAGATCTTTTAAAATGGAAAAGTACCTATATATACAAAAATATTTATAGCAATGCTCTTCTCAGGGCAAAAAAATTGGAAATTTCCTTCAATTAGGGAATGGCTGAATAAATTATGGTATATGATTATGATGGAGTATTACTGTTTTGTGGGAAATGATGATCAGGATGCTCTCAGAAAAACCTGGAAGGTCCTCCATGAACTCAAGCAAGTAAGAGCAATGATGATCTGGGATCATCAGCTATAAATGACTTTGCTATTCTCAACAGTACCATGATTCACAACTACTCTGAAGAGTTTATGATGAAAAATGTTATCCATAACTGATTGTGTCTGCATACAGATTTAAGCATACTCTCTATTTTTTACTTTTTTTTTTTTGCTTATAAAATTTCTACCCTTGAGTTCTTCAAAACTCTTGTGTGAAAGTCACCTGCTTCAAATGATTATTCTAAAGGCAATCTAAAAAATTTCCCAAAGCAAGGAATTATCTCATTTAATCAAGATTCTAAAGCATCTGATAACAAAGCAGTTCATTGCTTAGAATAAGTAACTTGGATATGAGGCTGATATATCTGTTATAATGCACATATGATATTACTACAAGCTTGGTGCTTTCTCCAGCTACCTATAAGCCCAGGCAAGCAGGTGTGCTTAGCTAGATATGTGAAGTCACTAGAGAACCAAGACTTTTATATAAAAGAGAGCTTAGGATGTCTAGAAATAGCATTGCTGCAGTCTGCAAAAACCTACTGACATGAAATTCTCATTTAAGTATGTGAATACTGGGAATCTGGGGCATACATAAATAAAGAATTCACTTGATACATTTCACAAACTACCTTCTGAACTATTTAATTAACAACCTATGAAAAATATACTCTTGAGACCTAAGAAGATAATAGATGTCACCTTTGTTCCATAAAAATGCTTTGCTACTAGTAAAATGAGCAGTCAGCATTTGAAGCAAACTGTCTTTCACAAAGTTCCTCCTTAAATGGTTGGATACAAATTGTGAAGAAGGGCAAAATTTACCCTCTATCTTCTTATAGTATATTTTTTATTTATCATTGATTTTTAAGGTATAGCATTATCTCCAGAGTATAGAACTTGACAAGGCAGATGGTCTTTATTATTCCTAAAGGTCCCTTAATGAAATGACACTCTAATTCTTTAGCACCTTCATCTATCTATACTTCCCATGCAATTAAAAATTGGTGACACATTTTTATGGTCACTAAATGGGCATAAATTAACATTAATTAGGGGCATTGTATAGTGATTCTCTAATTGCAATTCCAGTGAGGAGAAGTTCCATGCAAATGGAAAAGGTAGTATCAAAATTAAGGCATTTGGACACCTGTAAGGTTTGGGAAATTGTCTTTGACATTGGTGTGTGTGTGTGTATGTGTGTGTGCACGAAATGCTACAGAACTTACTTCCCTTGATAGGATTTTTTTTTTTCCTAAAGAAAAATAAAGTTACAATGTGATAGCAATTTCAAGTTTTAAGGGCATTAATAATCAGTAGCTGCATTCCAGAGCCCAAGACACATATATTTTTCTTAAGGAACACATGCCCTTTGGATTAATTAATTCATTAGTTAATCAATTTGGAGACATGCCTTCTGGTCCTGCATTCTGAGCACCAATTTCTAAGGATTTGTATACTTAGCATAATGGCCTCCATAAACCATTAGAATCAAAACTACACTAGCCACTTAGGAGATTTTGATGTCAGATTTAAGGTTCATGGCCATCTTTAGATAATACCAATTCTGAAACTGATGATATTCATTTAAATTTGCACCTATCAGGTGGGCAGAGATATCTATCTTTTGAGATGTTTGTGGATTTATTAGAAGATAAAAGAGAAGAATTTTAAATTCTCAAGACATGCAATTGAGTTTTATCAGAAAGAAAATAAAAATGATTCTGACCTTTAAGTGGCTAGATATAAGTAAGTAAAAGTAAAAGTAAGAAAGATAACAGGCAGAAGAAGAAAGAAAAATACCTAGTCCATTAGTGTACTTTCCACAAATCACCTAAATAGTGTGTACCGCAGCTCTATTATCTATAAGGCAGAGATGACATTAGAATGTATTCCATAAGACATGTACAAAAATCCTAAATTAATATATGTATAAAACATAAATGAAGCTTTGTTATGTTCCTTTGAAAATATTAATTCCTTTTCTTTTTTATCTTTTTAATGCTTTTTGGATTTCTATACTATATGTTCTTTTTTTTCATAATTATAACTTTTTATTGACAGAACCCATGCCTGGATAATTTTTTTTACAACATTATCCCTTGCACTCACTTCTGTTCTAACTTTTTCTTTCCCTCCCTCCATGCCCTTCCCCAGATGGCAAGCAGTCCTATACATGTTAAATATGGCACAGTATATCCTAGATACAATATATGTGTGCAGAACCGAACAGTTCTCTTGTTGCACATATACTATATGTTCTTAATAAAAATGGAAAGCCTTCTAACAGAAACACCAACATTAAGTATATACTCCCAAGAAATCAAAGAGAGTGGGAGAAAAATCATATTAAGAAAATATTTATAGCAATTCTTTTTACTGACAAAGAATTATAAACAAAAGGAGCTAATTATCATTTGGGGAATGGTCTGTAAGCATAATATAAGATTTTATTATTACAGCATCAGAAATGATGAAAGGAAAGGATTCAGACCTGGGAAGACTATGTGAATATATATAAGTGGAATCAGGTAAACAACAACATTATAAGGAAAAATAAATCTGAAATGCTTAAGAATTCTGAACAATTCAATGAACAACCTTGATTACATAAGACCAATGATAACTCAAAATCCCCCAATTTTAATTGTTCAAAACCTAGTACTCTTTATCCTCCAAAAGACTGTTTTAAAACATATATATATAAGATAGATAGATAGATAGATATAGATAGATATAGATATAGTTTTCAATATTCATTTTTGTAACACTTTGTATTGTAAATTTCTCCCTCCTTACCTTACCTCTCTTCTCTCCAAGACAGCAAACAATTTGATGTAGGTTAAACATGTCCTTTTAAATATATTTTCATATGAATCATGTTGTGCAAGAAAAATCCTACCAAAGGGTGAGAAAAAAAAAAAAAAACATAAGAGAGAAAAAAGCAAGTAAACAAATAAACAAAAAAGTGAAAATTCTATGCTTTGATCTTCATTCAGTTTTCAAATTTCCATCTTTGGATGCAAATGACATTTTCCATCCCAAGTCAATTGAAATGATCTTGAATCACAGAACATAATTCCCTACTCTTGAGAAAAAGCTGATGACTTTGGAGTAAGTAATGAAACATAAATCTTCAGATATGGCAACATGTAGGTCTGTTTTATTTGACTATAGCTAATTTGGTGGGTAAGGTAGGATTTGTATCAGGAAAGACAGATATAGTGACAATAAATACCAAAAAAAAAAAAAAAATAGAAGAAAAGGAAGAGCATTAATGAAACATTTATAAGATACAAAGAAGGTAACAGAAGAAAGTTTAGAAAGGGTCATAGACAAGTAGTACAATACTAAAATTGCCTTGTTAAATTAATTATTAAAAAAAAGAAAGAAAGACTACAGCATGACCAGCATATCATCAGCTATTCTCAATAACCTTCTTCCTCCTTTCTTGTGTGTACATAAAGGGGACAAACTCTTGTAAATGGAAATCTGACTTTCACAGTTAAAATTTCTTACTGTCCCCATCCCCTTCATTTTTTTTTTAAATAATGGACTCTTCCTTCCTATCCTTACTCCTGTTTTCCTTTATCTTTCTACATAAATAAGGAAGAAATCAGAATGTCTATTTCATTTCTCTTCAGTCTGAATCCTGTTCCTTTGGGTTATTAAGAGGAATTTTCAATATAGAGAATGTTCATTATGCAGGCACACCCAAGATTATTAAGAAGGAACATTTGAAGGTTAGAAATTATATAATAAGTATGCTAACTATGATGATTCTATGTTTTCCTCTCAAGAAAAATACTAGATCTGTACTTTTATTAATGTGGGAAACATTCTTGGATGGGAAAACTGCCTTTGTCAATTGAAGAGCAGCACTTTCTATAGCAATAATGCTTTGATATTATAACTTTAGAGAACTGCCTATAACATTAAAAGATTAAGTAATTTGTCTATAGTCATTGCATAAGAATGTGTCATTGTCTCTGCTGAACCCAGTTCTTAATACCAAAGTCAACTCTGTATCCACAATGCAACACTCCCTTTTGTGTTTCTCTTTAAGAAATCTTAAATCTAAAAAGATGGACTTTTTAACAGATTATGGTGACCAGTACTTCTTTCATCTAGTGTTTCTTGTACCTATTTGATACAGTCTTTGTCACTTGCAACCTTTATATTATTTAGATATAAAGTGATATAAAGTATCACGTGATATGCAGTCCCCACCTTGTCAACAAGAAACAGAAGCACCAGGTTCTTTTGTGGTGTATTTCATTTTTGAAATTCACTATATTTAATGTTTTTAGGGAATAAATTGGCACAACATCTCCTTGGTACATCTGCTAGGTATGGCTGTCAGTTATTATAATAGGGTTTCTAACGAATGACAAGTCAAAGATGTGACTTTCAAAGCCCTTATGCATAGTGTCAATCATGGACTCTCTGCCTGTTCAAATGAACATTCTTCCAGGCATACCTTTAAGGTGTGCCCCTGACTTTTCATCAAAAATTCTCTCTCTCCTTCTTTTATCTGGTGGTGTCTCTCACTTATAATAGGAGCTAGAGTAAGAGAATAAGGAGGGAATCATGACAGATTTTGGTAATAACCGAGCATTTTAGCAGCTATTTTTAATATGCCACCTCCTAAATTCCTAGAATAGTTTCATGCCCTCTATCCGTCTTGTATTCCATCCCTCACACAAATATTCTGAAATTACATATCGTCTTTGTCTGATTTTTAAGTCTTCATCATGATATTTTTAGGACTGTTGCTACTGTTTACATTAAAAAGCTGCATCGAAAAGAAGTACTTTCACCTTTGAAGTTGAAAGTGAAAATACGTGTATGAAGAACCGAATGGGAGTTACAGCATAACTCTTGACTTCTTTGCTAAATGTTGCTTAGCAACTTAGAGAAAGTGTGTAGTCCACCTGAATGCTGAAACCAAGCAGATAGTTGATATTCACTCATCGTCACTGGCCAGCGAGTGTTCTGAGCACTGATATACTATTATTAAGGAGTCTGAATCCTAATCTGGATTTAAGACCAAAAATGCATATGGAAAAGTATTTCAGAGTTGAAGTAAAAGGTTATTCAAATAATCACATGTAAAACAAAGTGGCTTTTTTTGTCTATAAATTTACTTCTAGCTATTCATTAGTATTTAGCAAAAAAAAAAAAAAAAAAAAAAAAAAAGATGGTTTTTTTTTTTTTGTTTTGTTTGGTTTTGTTTGGTTTTGGTTTTGGTTTTGGTTTATTTGTTTTTCTATAAAAGGGATAATCTATGAAGGAACAATTTGATCCATACAAATTGATATGCTATGTTTTTTAAAGCAATTTGAGAATAAAGTAGTGACAATAATGACTAAATAAATAGTTTATCTTTAATTTTTAAAAATTTTATTTTTTGCTGAGGCAATTGGGGTTAAGTGATTTACCCAGTGTCATGTAGCTAGGAAGTATTAAGTATCTGAGGTCAAATTTGAACTCAGGTCCTCCTGACTTCAGGACTGGCACCATCTAGCAACCACTATTTTAAAAAATTACCAAGAAATAATGGATAGAACACCTTTGGAGGCAGCATAAAATGGCATGAAAAATAGAGTGGTACAGTAAAGAGCATCCTGAGATCCAATTCTGTCTCTGATTCATGTGATTGTAGGACAGTTATTCAATCTTACTGAGTCTCAGTTTTCATATCTGTACAAAAGAGGAGTTTCTATTTGATGAGATCTTTGGAGCTTTCTAGCAAGATTGTGCAATGAACAAAGGACTGGGCCTGAGGTCAGGAAGATCTGACACTATGTGTGTAAACCTGGCCAAGACACTTAATTTTTCTGTAATTTGCAATTTCCTCAACTATAAAATGGGGATAAAAATGATATTTATCTCCTGGGGTTGTTGTAAGGATTACACAGGAAAATATTTGATACTTAGCATCATGCTTGACACATAGCGCTTAATAAGTGCTCATATTCTTTCCTTCTTCTAGCTCTGAGTCTCTGATCCCAGATTCTATAATCTCTGACAATAGACTAGCTTTATATTATAAACAAGGCATTTTACCTCTAGATAATTCCCTGACAGACTCTAAGTTAAATTTAAGTTCATCTGTTTCAGTGGAAGAGTTTTTCAAATGAGGAGTTTTCTAACTATTAAATCAAAGGTTTAGACCACATAACTAATGGAATGTTTTCTAAGCATCCTAGTGCAATTTAATCTATTAAAGCTTAAAAATATACTAAGCTGTTTAGGCTCAGTTGACAGAGTGCTAGAATTTTAGTCAGGAAGACTATTATTCCTGAGTTCAAATCTTGCCTGAAACATTTGCTGTATGATCCTAAACCCTATTTGGCTCAGTTTTCACATCTCAAAAATGAGCTGGATAAAGAAATGGCAAATTACCCCAGTATCTTCATCAAGAAAACCCAAAAATGGGGTCATGAAAAGTTGGACAGGACTTAATGACTGAAAAACCACAACATTTTTGAGATCCCTTACATTAGTTGGGGGAAAAGAGGTCAAAATTGAAGATTAAAATTGTCCCATATATTTTGACCAGGAACTTTTCTTGAATCTTTTTCTTCCATGGTAGTGACACAAAAGTGGTTTGAACAACACAACTATCAAAAATAAACATTCTACATAGTACCATAAAAAATAACAGCTATATCCTTGAAATGTGCCATTTCCTCTTATGCTAGATGAACAGGCATCTATGTTCCCAAATACACTTTTCGAAAAGTAGCATCTGCTTCATTCTGGTAGATTCCTGGGCAGGCATCTTATCTGTCCCTATTTTGCATGTAGTGGGCATTTAATAAGTAATCAATGCTAAGCAACAGAAATAAATGGAAGCAAAATGTTTTGTAAGCAGTAGACGTCATCTTTTAAAAAAATCATTTTTGTGCTTCTGCATTTTCTGACTTTGGCTGAGAGCCAAATGAGAAGTGCCAAACTCCCATAAGTGTCTATTCTTCAGTTGCAAAAGTAATAAAAATCTAAAGAGGAAGCCTTTAGCCAAACTTCCGGGACTCGAGAGATTTTAAGATTTTAATACAATCTAGAAAACACTTTTTGCCTCCTTATCTAAACCAAACCTCTGAACCTCACGAGGTTTTTCTTCCACTAATGTTTATTTTTTTCTCTCGCTGACAGGCAGAAAGTAGCTTCTCAGCAAGCACTAAGTATGCTTTCAGCATGTATTAAAGAAATAACTATTTATTTACAGATATTTCTGAGCCAGTCATGGAAGGAATAAAAATGAACTGGGCATCTCCTGCCACAAGCTGACAACTTGAACTTCATGAAAGTATGCAAACAAAGGGAGGTATATGGATCCAGACAGACTTCAGATTGTATTGGGAAAAGGTCTGCCTCTCTCTCACCCTCCCAGCTCTGCCCTGAAAATGATTATAGAAACACCCTTGATTTAACTGAGAGAAGGTAACTTAATTATGTAAATCAACAGGAGATTGACCCTGCCGTGAATTTTTAATACTATACTAATTGTCTGATAAGAAAATCAAATTAGACATTAGTAGTGAATTTTTTGTTTCAATGTGCAGGGAGTTAACAGACACAACTATAGTTGAATATAGCAATATTGGCGCAGGAATATCCATGTGTTGTGGAATAACAAAACATGCCCTTTCTCTCTCTCTCTCTCTCTCTCTCTCTCTCTCTCTCTCTCTCTCTCTCTCTCTCTTTTTGGCTATGACATTCACTTCATTAAGTATCCACTTTGAAATTTCACTAAGTCCATCTCAGCTCTTTTCTAATGATCTTTAAAATGACTCCCAGTTGTCTTGTGAACTTGTTTACAAGATGGAAGAGCACTACCAATGGGTTAGCCATGAAAATAGCAATGATACAAATTTCTTCCTCATACAGTCACAAAGGAGAGTCTTTGTTCCTTTTAATCAAATAGGCTCCTAGAGCAAGAGGTCTTTTACCTGGTGGGTCTCCTTTACGGATGGATCTTTGTGATGGTCGGTACAAAGCTCTTTTCAGTCATATATCTGTCGAGATCTTTTTTGGTGGGTACAAAGCTCTTTTCAGTCATATATCTGTCAAGATCTGATCTTTCTCCTCACTCTGAGCTTTTTACTTCTGGAATCTCAAAAAAGATAGATCAAAATCATGTCAGACATAGGAATATCTTGACTTCTGTAATGGTCTGGAAATTTTGTAACTTCTGAGAGATTAGTTGGTAGAGAGTACAAAAATAAGGATAATTTCTGAATAAAGTATTCATTTTACTACAGGTAAATATTCTTGAATTATAGAAACACTTAAGAGTGGAAAATCTTACTTTGGGAGATCTGCTGATTCTTTGCAGGTCCATTTTTTTTAAGCCTGTACATCTCTGAAAAAAGATATCTAAGAACTGTCAGGAATGGATTTTGTTTGGTAGTGACAAAATAATGCATAGCATGGTTTAGCTGACTAACAATGTTATTTTGAGTCTCCTAGAACATATCCTAAGGAAGATAGCAAAAGTTATTTTTTTTTCTTTTTTTACTTTTTATCAAACAGAGATTGAATGGTTACAGTTAAGGATATTTGTCTCCACCCTACTGAGCTAAAGGCTTTTTCTTCTGTGGTAGCTGTTTAAAATAAAAGGGCTGAGATTTGATGGCCTCTAAGAGATCCTTATCTGCATAATCCAGAAACCTTTGTCCAGACCAAGACATCTC
Source organism: Antechinus flavipes (assembly GCF_016432865.1). Classification (NCBI taxonomy): domain Eukaryota; kingdom Metazoa; phylum Chordata; class Mammalia; order Dasyuromorphia; family Dasyuridae; genus Antechinus; species Antechinus flavipes. The sequence continues at coordinate 91,954,500 of NC_067400.1, forward strand.
TTTTCAATTATTTAGTTGATAGTTGAAAAACCTAATAGCCATATTTCAGGGACTATAGATTTGAAACTGGCAGAGTAGGGAGGCTAACTACAACTGTTAAAATCTATGTTCATCTAAACACTACTTTAAAAGAGATAGACATAGAAGCACACACACACACAGAGAAAGAGAGACAGAGACAGAGAGAGACAGACAAACAGAGAGACAGAGAGAATAAGGATGAGGGAAAGGGGCTGAAGGGGAAAGAAAGAGAGAGGAGGGAAAAGAGGGAAGGGACAGAAAGGGAAGGGGGAAAGTGAGGAGGAGAGGGAGAGTTTTAGTTTTTTTGATGGGACATCCAGTTGCCCTAGTCCTATTCCATTACTGAACTAATGTGCATACATCTAGGACCCAGACATATTCATGATTAGTTGTAAAAAAGCATCCCGTACTTTTATGCTTTAGGAATTAAAGGATGAGGATGGATTTAGGACAGTTGAGAAGGGCAGAAAAGGAGATATTAAAGTAGACACATGGTATTGTCTACAAAACATTGGTTTTGTGTTAACTGAACAGTCCAATTCTTAAATTAGGAAAGCTGGTGATTGTGGGCTGACAAAGTTCTTGTGGAGGTATAGGAAAGGGACAAGGTAAGGAAGGGGTCTAGCTCTGGTTCTCAAATGAGAAAACTGACATCTAAAAAGGAGGCTATGTGGATTAAAAAGGAGGTTATAGTAAGAAGAACAGCCAATTTATAGAAATGTGAGGTCAGGGTTTGAGTTTAATCTGGGACATAGATTCACTTACGGATATTTCCTGAAATACATACCCACATTGAAGCATGTTACTAATCAGCACCTTTCCCCCATAGCCAATGTGCTTACAGGCACATAATGGATAAGTACCAGTAAAAGTATTACATTTCCTGGTATATTTCATGCAGTTCTATTGAGTTTAAAACTAAGTGGAAAAAAGAAAATTTCAAGTTCTTATGTACATATTATATACATATAAATGCAAATATATCTGTATGTGTATTTATATATGTGCGTATAAATACACACATTTTCCCTTGATCTTGAAACAAAATATCTTTTCTCCTTCACATCGAACAATATGTCCTTCAAGTAGTAAGTAGGCACAAAGCAGTTACCTCTTCAGATTCAGTGATTTGAAGTTTTGGATTTGAATTTAGTTTCAAGTTGAACTGTATCATTTAAACATAGTAAGTCATGCTTTGGTAGAAATGGAGAAATATTTACTAAAACAAAACACCTTTTTCATTTAATTTGTTATATTTTTTTGGTTGGCATGTGATCTCCTCTATTAGATTGTGAGCTACTTGAAGAGAGGAGCTAGCTATTTGTTGCCTTTCTCTACCTCTCAGGGCTTAGTATAGTGTTCGGCACATTATAGGCACTGTGGCCACTAAATAAATGAATATGAATTATTGAAATATGAAATATGGATTATTTCAAATTTTTCAGAACTTTCTGTTGACTTTTTTTTTAACTTGAGTTCAAACATGTATTTTTTTTAGCATATATGTTTTTGAGAAGGCACTAGTTTTAAAGATAAAAGGGCTTAGTTCAAATTTGTTTAGGCCATTTATTAGCTGTGAGGCATTCCCTTATGTTTCTAGCCTTTGGATTCTCTAGCTGTAAAATACAGTAACTAGACTAGATGATCATTAAGGCATCACCAACTCTAACATTCCATGAATCTATGCATCTCATAAGATTATAGTTATGTAACAATGATACATGATTAAATTAATCTCAGTTAGTTAATTTTGATAATTAATCAATCAATGATTGCAGTAGTATCTCCAGCCTTTGTCTACCATTTCCCAAACATATGTTATCCATCATAGCAAATAGAATTTGTTTAAAGAGTAAGGTAGGATCCATGCAAACATATTGGTATGGTGATAAAGTGTGCCCTCTTGACAATGTGTTAACCATTTGTGGACAAGGAAAACAATTATTATCATACAATATTATTTTTCCTATTACGTTAGAGTAATCATTTTCTTCTAAATGGATTCTATACTTGCATTTCTAAATTGGATATATAAATCAGTGTCCTTTTTCTCATTGAATGGGAAAGATAGCCTAAACAATAACAGATTAGAGAAAAAAATAGCAATTATCATACACAGAAACAGAAGTGATCAGATGTTGTATATCTCTATTGATAAAAAAAAAATCCATCAGTATTCACCAAAGATCTAGGGATGTACAAAACTTGTAACATTATTGATATCACATTTATAAAAACATGCCAGATCACAGTCACAACAAGGAATTCTTTCATCAGGAGGCAGTTGAGAACCAAAAGGAGTGGAAGTGGGAAGTATCGTGGAGAGAGAGTGATAATCCACCAAGAATCTTCCTTGCTTCTTTGTAGGCATTAGAGGGGAGATGGGATAACCCTGTACTGATCTGGTTCTATATAAAACTACAATATCATGCTGGATAGAATGGAGTAGAGGAGAGCTTGGATGTCCAGAATCACTCCTAGGGGAAGGAATGGTTCTCAGTCCTAGATGTCAGCACCTCAGTCAATTGCTGTACTCACCATGGCTATGACTCTTTTTAAAATGGGAAAAAGAAGATGATTAAATTGCTTAATGTAGGGTGAGCAATGAAGAATTTCTAATTCAAATAAGTTATGGATAGTGATTTTAAAAAATGGTTTCCAAAAGATCCTAAATGTTCTGAACATTTAAAATTTTTGGGTTGTTTTTGACTGAGAATAAAATTTTATTGGTCTATGGAATGTCTAGCACAGAACTTCTGACAATGTAGATTATAACTTTCTCTATAACAGTGTTAGATGGATTTTTAACTTCTGAATTTTAGAGCATTTAATTAGTTTACTTGTAAAAGGGTGCTGCTAGCTCTTTTTGTGGTGACAAAGAACTGGAAATTGAGTGGATTTCCATCAATTGGGGAATGGCTGAATGAGTTATGGTATGTGAATATATATGCATTATGTATATATAAATTATATATAAATATAATATGAATATTGTGGAGTATTATTGTTATATAAGGAATAAATCAGCAAAATGATTTCAGAGAGATCTGGGGAGTGAAGTTAGCAGAACCAGGAGATCATTGTCCATGGCAACAGCAAGATTATAAAATGATCAATTCAGATACTTGTGGCTTTTTTCAACAATGATTTGATTCTGACCAATTCCAATAGACTTGTGAAGAAGAGAGCCATCTGCACCAAGAAAGGGACTATGGGGACCAAATGTTGATCACAACATAGCTTTTTCACTTATTTTGTTGTTGTTTGCTTGCTTTTTGTTTTCTTTCTCATTTTTTCCTCCTGTTTGATCTGATTTTTCTTGTGCAGCATGATAAAGGTGGAATATGTATAGAAGAATTGTTCATGTTCAATATATTGGATTATTTGCTCTCTAAAGGAGGGAGTAGAGGGGAAGGGAAAGAGAAAAATTTGGAACACAAGGTTTTGCAAGGATAAATGATGAAAACTATCTTTGTATATATTTCGAAAACAAAAGCTATTATTTTTTAAAAGGATGCTGCTAGATTTTTCATATTTGTTAGTACTAGAGCTTAACTAATGATACACAATAGGATTTCATATTTAACTAGTTAGGGAAATGCTAATTGAAAGAACATGACTTTTTATCTCATTCTAACTGGCCATTTTCTCTTTTAAAAAATCTAATAATCAGTGACAACCATGATTTCTTATCCATGCTTTTGGGGATGAAATATCTTCCTGGTATGTTTGGGGAACTCTATTGGAAAAAAAAAAAGATGTTAGAAAGTATTTATGGTTATTCTGCACATTTAAAGAGTTTGTGAAAACCAGTATTTTCTATTCCTAGAAGTAAAGATCAATATATCTAATTTTGGATATATCCTTGGAGGAAGAACTGTAAGGTGAATTTAGGTGATTTTTCTCTCTCATTCTCTTAACTGCTTCTGTCAAATCCCTGATACTCTGCCTGACTGAAAATGAAGAACTTTGGAAGTTCCATAGCCTATGAGCTCAATATATACTCGCTTGTAATTGTGATGGAACTTGGAATGATAAGCAAATCTCAAGGCAATGTAATGCAGTATCCATAGATACCCATCTGAATGTTTTTGTCATTGTATATAGAGGGAAGTCCTAATCTTAAACATTAAGTAAGGGTGTAAATGTTCTGTGGAAAAGTCTCAAAATATTTCCTAAAATGTCGAGTATCTTATACATGTTCCCCAAGGCTTACTGTTACAACATTATTGTTGAATCATAGTTATTTTTATTTAAAAGCAGATGATTGGTGACATATGTAGCTATATGGAATAGTGAATAGAGGGTGGGGTCTGGAATCAGGAGGACCTGCGTTCAAATGTGATAGCACTCACTTACTGGTTGTGTGACCCTGAACAAGTTGCTTAACCCTGTGTACCTCAGTTTTCTCATCTGTAAAATGAATTGGAGGAAGAAATGGCAACCACTACAGCATCTTTGTCAAAAAATAAATCAAAACAAAAAAAACAAAAATTCAAATGGAATCACAAGAAATCTGAAATGAGTGAACAACAAATCATAAAATCACGATCCAATTTTATACTTTTTGTGAGAGAATATTTTGTAGCAACTGAACATAGCAGCATCTTAATAAAGTATTTTGTTCCTAGGATGATATATTTAGAGATTTATATAAGTCCAACTCTATTCTAAAGAAGCCTATAGAAATAGCTTACAAATGGCAGTCATGATGTGAATCCATGTTTTATGACTGCACATCTCACACTATGCCCATAACACTATGCTGTCTCCTTTGAATCAATAACTTACTTTTCTTTTTAAAATTAAGATAACATGTTTTAGTTACTTTAGTCTCCTGAAACCAGTTGGATTACCAGTATTGTTCCAATCTACACAATGCATATACGTTAAAACTCAGATCAACCAGGAATCATCATTGCCTCTTTCACAATTACTTGTTCTGGCCCAGCTCAAATTCCATTTTCTGAGCCTCTATTCTTTAGCTCCTTATTTCTCATCAGGAAAATCAGAAAACACTCTATTTTCAGTCATTTAGACTTGTCCACTACCATTCCCCATGGATGATGGGGCAATCTTCTGTTAGTGCTACTTTAGTTTTTAGTCTAAACCTCAATATGAGTTTGAACCTTACTTGTTTTGAAACCTTGGATGAGAAGACACAGCTTATTGCATGTTAAGATAATTACCTGCGTTGGAGCTGAGAATATTGGAGGGGCATCTCTAAGTTGTTTCCTTTTGATTTCTGCCCTGTGGCTGCTATCTTTATATGATGGTAGCCCAGTAATAGGAAATAGTAGCTTCCCTTTGTGCTTCTTAGTAATCAATGAAATGTGTTCCCCATTTCTGATCATATCTCTGCCAAAATTAGTTGGGGTATGATACCAAGGAAAATCGAAAAGAACATTTCAAAACTGGCTATAACAAAAATTTTTTTAAAAGGAAAGAAAACAATGGGCTATGATTTGTTCAATATCTAACACATCGTTAGTGCTAAATATGTTAAATAATAACATTTACCAAAATAATAATTTAGTGTAGACATATTTTTTAACATAATGAAATAGAAATAAGATAAGGCTTACCTCTAGCTATTTGCGGCAATTTGCCATCTTAACTGAAATGCCTAGAACCATTTATGGGGTGGGGAGAAGTATTTAAGAGTCTCAAGGAAAATTAAGGCAAGGGAGATCAATTGATTTTTTTCCCCTCTAAATGTAAAAACGTAATAGAAATTGATCTTAAATCAGACCTCTGTATTCATCAAGAGAAATCTAGTGGTTTAGGAAAAAAAATCCCTTTATTTAACAGTTATTTATTAAACACCTACTATGTTTAATATGTTGCACTTGGGGAGATAGAAAAATAAGTATTACAATTCTTAGTTTCCTGGTTAAGATGAGTAAGATGCATAAATATTGGGCAAAATATAGTATAATAGTACACTGGAGAGATATAATGTCATGCAAGTTCAGAGGAAAGAAAGATTATTTTCAAATAGGAAAGGAGTAGTTCAAGGGTGCTAGCTGGAAGAGGTAAATTTTAAACGGTCTTGAAGCATAGATAAGGGCTTCAAACATCAGAAGGCAGGGATACAAGAGAAAGTATGCTAAGAAATGAATACATTTTACCATCACACTCATCCTGTTGCTTAGAGAATCAAATTTAAACTCATTTGTTGGAATTCCTTACTACCATTTCACCTCTTTATGCTTACTTCCTATCTCTCCCTTCCAAGAATTCTATATATCAGTTAAACTGAACTACACCAATTTCTACATAATTACTCTCTACTTTATCCACTTTTGTTTCTTGATTATTCCAGTTTCTATCTCTGGAATCCCCGCTGCTGCCTCTTCTTGTTGAATTCCTAACCATTCATTGCATCCCAAATTACACTATATCTCCTGGGAAGATTTTCTTGATGTAAGAACCTTTATATATAATAAAGACTTACACATATGTATCCTGCTTCTTTGATCAGATCATAAGCTCTATGAGGGAAGGAACCAAATGTTTTCTAAAGTTTGGTATCTCATCCAGTATTTAGCAAAAAGTGTTAATAAGTAGCTTTTAAATAATTCTGTATAAGAATTAAACAGCAGATATAGGAAACAATTCTGAATAAACATGTAGATGCAGGGAAACATCTACCAATGACATAAAATGGTGCAATTAGAATGTAGAGTGGTGTAGGGATAGGGATATCTGGGAAATAGATCATATGGGCATTATGCCAGAATAAATGGGCACATTCCATATTGCAGAGAGATTTGGCTGCTAAGTTAAACAGTTTGGACTTCATTTGGTAGGCAATGACTCAAAATACACAGAGCTCTGATCAAATTTTCATAAAAAATTGACTAATCTGATACGGAAGGAAAGGTGTACACTGGAGAAAAAAAATAGTCTATTATTACAAATGGATGGGAATAGAAATGGGGAAGAAATAGAATAATGAATGAAATTTGTGGAATATTTTAGAAGAAAAATTAGTAGAACTTGTGAAATAGGATTAATCAAAATAGACCAACTCTGACACATGTAGACCAAGTCTTTCTCTAAAAGGCAAGCAAGTTATGTCTTCGATGGCTCATAGGGCTAATGATCAATCCACATCCAATTGATACAGCTTCATGTTGGTCTTAGAACATACTGATAAGGTTCTTTTGTACCTTTGGGCTGTTTGGATTTAGATTTGAGAGCTATCCCTGCTGACCAAATTTATTTTAATCTAGACAAAAAGTATCCAAATCTTTCCAGCTGTGTTGTGTCTTTGGTAAATATTTATTCTTATTTTATTTTTTTAATGCTAGAGCTATATAAATATTCCCTTTTGCTATTGAATGATCTATGAATACCTCATTTCATTTCAATACCATTAAATTTATTAGCCAATTAATAAGTACTTATTAAGTATTTAATTCATGCCCAGCACTGTGCTATTTTATAGTTTGTAACAAAAAATTTGTACTTAATTATATTTACCTGAAATGTCTTTATACTTTCTTTGTGACTCAAAGTAAAATTAAAGGTGCTTGACATCAATGACCATGCCACATAGTTCTTTCATATCCTTTTTAGTGGATACTTTATACACATACATGTAACATATATATACACACATATATACACATATATATGTATATTTGATGAATTAAAAATGACTTTCTTTTGAAAATTATGTAATTCTAAAGACATTTCTAATTCAAAACTTACATGGTTTTATTTTTTATTTTATGGCCTAAAAACAGTACAGATAGAATTGCACAATCTCTTAACATGTTTTAAATAAAATATTTTATTTTCAAAATGCTATGTAGAATTATAAAGTAATAAGACACAATAATAGAAGCCTGGGTAGTGATTTTCTCTGAATTATATAAATGCTGACTTCCTTCTATGATAACTGTAAGGAAAATAAGCTCTCAAATTCTGATAAAACTGCATTTCCTTATTAGCATATATTTGGCATTCTTTATGAAATACATATATTTGAACATGTGCATCTAATTCCTAAGTAAATAAGCCAAAAAATGTGTTCTCAGTATTTTTATTCTTTGTATTACTGATCAATCCTTACTACATAATTATCCATAAGAACTTTTTTGCATTGAAGAAAAATTTTAATATCCACAAAATTGGTAATATTCAAAACACAATTCTTTTATTTTTCTAAAATTTAGTTGCTTCATATTTTTTGTAATTTTCATATTCCTTTTTTTGTCATGTTTCAGTGTTTTTAAAGACTGATTGTGTCATCATTTGATTACCATTTGTTAATTGTCTTTCTTCATTGAAAGACTACACAACTTTTTTAGCCTATGTTGATGTATTTATGTAATTTCTGTAATTTGTAACATAGAATCTTAGAACATTTCCCAGAGCACTGAGAGGCTGAATAGTCACACATAGTCACAGAGAAATTATTTCCTCAAAGGTATTTAATATGGGCCTTGTCAATCCTTAGTTATCAGGGTTAAAAGTTATAGGGATATCCTATAAAATGCATCCTTAAGAAAATGCCCAATATTCATTTCAGACAATAGTTATCTGAGTTTCTGAAATGTTCTGGAATGGACAGTCAAGCCCCGCAAAATTTAAGTGCCTATATTCTAGGCACTAAGCAATGTGCTGAGAATACCTCTGTATCATTTCTCCCTCCTCATCCCCCCAAAAAACAAAAGTAGGGGAGAAGAATCTCTGCTCTGAAATTCATATTCTAATAAAAGATACATCATGTGAATAACTAAGCATATATAAAAGACATCCTGAGGAGCTGGGATAATCACAGAGGAGAAGGTATTGGTAGCTGGGAGAATTGATAAAAGTTTCCTGAAGAATATGCAATTTGAGCTGTTTTAAAGAAAACCAGAGAAGCTGAAGACAGAAAGAAAGAAATTATTATGGGTGTGAGGGGCTGGGGACAGAGTGCCATGTAAAAAGTACAAGGAGACTAGTATAAATATTCTCTTGACTTAGAGGTTGAGAGAAAAGTGTAAAAAGACTGAAATAACTATTTCATTTCAACTTTCCTTTCTGCAAAGAACATTTTAGTTTTGAAGTGTCCTTTTAGATGTTGCTAGTGATTAATTATGTAGAATGATTAATTGAGGTACAGTATCTGCTTGAAAAAAAGGAACAGAGGGACACAGTTCAAGTGCAAAATCCAGAAATGTTTATAGGAAGACTATAATACACACATGTGGGACCAACAGACCTAATCTGCACCATTCTGAAAATTGGGCTTCAGGAGTAGTTTATATGGTTATACTACAAAGGGAAGGAGAACAGGACTGCGTAGTGACCAGAATCAAAATGTCTAAGCAAGCTCTGTCTCTTTGACTATAGTATGAATTAATCTGAGCCAAAAGAAGTGTTCAGGGTTTATCCAGCAGATACTGCAAAGAATCACCATGTTGTCAAATTTCAGTGACACTCATTTTGCCTCCTGATTGGCTTATTCTAATTCCCAGCTCATTTTGTCATCTTCTAGATAATAAGTGAGCTCAAGCAAATCAAGGTGAGTGGAAAACTCATTATTCGTAACATTTCCACATTAGAAATAGAAGGACCTAGCCTGCCACAGACTATAGGATTTGGAGTTTTCTCACATATTCAAAGGCAAGGACATATTGAATGGTTTAGAAAGTGGCTTAGACTTAAATTAGAAATAAGAGAGCACTGTGAAAGGAAAAAAGGGCTAGTTGCTTCCCCTAGCACCTCAGAAGAGACAGAGTAGTATAAACCTGAGACATTCATATTACCTTCCATCATTTCCCTCCCAACTCTACTTACAGAGGCAGAATTAATATAAATCTTGGTCTTTGATAGTATTCCTTCAGACTATGAGACTAATCCCTTGTTTTTGTTTTATACTTCATATCTCTAAGAGTGGAGCAATCCTGAAATCCCTCATCAATATTTAGTGTTCCATAGGCAGGATGTAGACAGCTATTTAGTAACATAATGAGAAAACAAAACTAAACTAAAGTAGAACAACAATAACAACAAAACCCTTGCAGGATTTAACAGTGAGGTGGAACTGGGTTTAAATTTTATTTTAGAGACATTGATTGTGTGAGCCTGGACAAATCACTTACTATTTCTCATTTTCAATTCCCTTACACATAAGATGGGGATAATAATAGCACTTACCTCCTAGGATAGGCAAAATGAGGTAATAAAGCATGCCAGCTGAAAAAAACCTTTTTTTCACAGCAACTCTATAGCAAGGTCTTTGCTAACTCCCACATCCAGAAGAGGCTAACCCTCTACCTCCTCATACAAAGGGAAGCCAACTCTCCAGTAAAATAAATAAGCACTAAGTTCTAAAGACTGGTGAAAGCCAGCTGTTAGACCTTGAGCCCCAGTATAAAAAGTTTGAGACATGCAGGATTAACTGTCACATAAAAACATCACACCACAAAAAAGATAGAAAAATGAACAATAATAATAATAATAATAATAATAATAATAATAATAATAAAAAGATACTGGCTATAGAAAGTTACTATGGTGGCAGGAAGAATCAAGGCATAAATTTAGAATAGGACAATAGTGTTAAAATGGCTACATGAGAAGCCTCAAAGAGAAATATAAATTGGTCTCTGACTTGAAAAGAATTCCTGGACTAGTTTAAAAATAATTTTAAAAATCAACCCAGAGAAAATTGGGGAAAACGAGACTAATGCAAGAGAATCATTTAAAAAAAACTTAACATCATGGGAAAATATATACAAAAATTATTGAGGAAATTAATTCCCTAAAAAATTGAATTAGAAAAAATGGAAAGGGAAATACAAAAGCTCACTATAGAAATAAATTCCTAAAACAATAAAATTGAGCAAGTGGAAGCTAATAATTATATGAGATTTTATAAGACATCAAGATAAGATAAAAACAAAAAAGGACAAAAAAATAAAGAAGTGAACTTTCTCATTGGCAAAACAGCTGATCTAGAAAATAGATCGAGGAGAAATAATATGAGAATTATTAAATTATTCCAAAGTTATAATTAAGAAGAATGATGCCTGAACAATATCTTTCAAGAAATTATAAAAAACCCTGTCCCAAATTATTAGAACCAGAGAGTAAATAGAAATAGAAAGAATTCACTGATCAATTCCTGAAAGAGATCTTAAAATGAAAACTCCCAGCAATATCATAGTCACATTTCAGAAATCACAAATCAAGGGAAAAGTACTCCAATAACCCAAAAGAGACAAATCAAACATCGTGGAGCTACACATTAAGGTTACATAGGATTTGGTACCTTTCACATTAAAGAACTGCAGGGCTTGGGATATAATCCAATGCAAGGGAAAATAATTAGAATTATGAGCAAGAATCACATATGCAGCAAAACTGAATATTATTTTTTCAGGGAAAATAGATATTTAATGAAATAGAGGACTTTTAAGCATTCCTAAATAAAAAAATCAGAGCTGTATTTAAAAAATATTTGGCCTCCAAAGGATTCAAGGGAAGAATAAAAAGGTAAAAAAGAAACAAGAAAGATGAAACAAAAGATTTTCAATAAATTAAAACTTTATATTTCTATATGGCAAGATAATATTGGTAACTCTTAAAAACTATTGCTATAAGAACAATTAGGAGGAATATATGTATATATACACATACATACATAGACAATATAGATGTAAGTTAATTTTGATGGGATGATACCTCTCTAAAACCTCAAAATAAATAGGTGAGAAAGAAAATTATACAGGAAGAAAAAGGAAAGGAAGAATTAAATAGGGTAAAATATCCCACATAAAAGATGAAAGAGCTATTATAATAAAGGGGAAGATGGAGGAGTAGTGGCAAAGCTTAAATCTTACTCTCATCAATTGACTCAAACAGGGAATAACATAAATATTCAGTAGGATACAGAAGTGTTTCTTACCCTATAAGGAAGTCAAGTAGGATGGGAATAATAAAAGAGAGAGGAGACAGAAAAAGGGAAGGATAGAATGAGGAAGATAATGATGAAAGTAAAACTCTTGTGAGGAAGGAAAAACTGTGAAAAAAAGAATCTTGACATAGTAATAGTAATAATAATAATAATAATAATAATAATAATAAATGTCTTGAAATGATAAAACATTAGGGAAACGTAGAAATAGAGGGGAAAATCCCCTTGATCACCATCTTAAAGAGGTCCTATAAGGAAAAAAAATACAGCTATATTATTTCTAAATTTCAAAACTCCAGATGAAAGAGAAAAATTTACAAATAACAACAAATAAACAATTTGAATATGTTGTAGCTACAATAAGAATTACACAAAATACAATAAAATATCATAGGTCCTGAATACTATGTATTAACAATCAAAAGAACAAAGATTGAAACTAAAAATACTATATTCAATAAAAATTAAGTGTAATATTGCATGAAAAAATAAGCATTCAGTAAACTCTCAGATTTTCAAGTTTTTTCTCAAACAAATTTGTGAACTCAATAGAAAATTTAACATGGAAGAGCTAACATAAAATATCAATTACAAGGGACTGAATTAAGACAATTGGTTTATGTTTTATGTGGAAATTGACATTAGAATTTGGAAGTCAAAAAAAAAAGATTAAGATAGAGGTGAGTATGATTTGACTCTAAAAAGCAAAATTTTCTAGGAAATAGTAAATATAGTAATTATGTAACTTGAATGAGGTGTTGTATAAGAACTAACACTACAGGAATCAATTGGAGCAGGAGGACTAATAGTTCTGAAAACCTACTTGCAAAACACATATATCAAAAAGAGTGTATCACCCTCCAAAAGCTATAAATAAATAAATAAGATAATAGGGAATAGGATAAAGTGGGGTATAGAAGGATGTTTAGATTTCCTGGAACGGAATAAGTTGTTTAGATTAATAAGAATGGGATACTTTTTATCTGATTTTTCTTGTGCAGCATGATAAATAAAGAAATATGTTTAGAAAAATTGCACATGTTCAACCTATATGAGATTTCTTGCTGTCTTAAGGAGGAGGAATGGAAGAAAAGACAGAGAAAAAATTGTAACACAAGGTTTTGCAAAGGTTAATGTTGAAAATTATCATTGCATGTATTTGGAAGAATATGAGACTATTAAAAACATAGGAATAGGATAACAAGGGACAGAAAGAGGAAGAAGATAAAGAAGGGCTCTATAAGGGTGTATAGCAAGGAGGTTAATTAATAAAAAGGCAAGTTAACAGGTAGAAGTAAAGTTGAAGAATTAGCAGGGATAGAAAAGAAGAGATATACACAAACATAATGATAATGATCAGCACTAGAATTTATTAGAAAAAAAAACAGAAATAGTAATTAATGCTCAGAGAGTCAAATTGAAAAGATTCAATCAAGAGAGAAATCTACATATGTCAGCTACATTAATACATAGATGTATGTATAGGTATGTATATATGCATGTGCATACATATGTGTGTATTGTGTAGGCATATGCATGCATATATATGTATATATTCTGTACATGTATATATGTATGTTTACATTTGTGTGTATGTGTAAGTACATATAAATATATCTGCGCTTAACTGCAGTGGCTGGATTAAAGGGTGAAAAAAAGAATAAAGTAAGAAGTACACAGCAGAAAACAATAGAAAACCTTCCAGGAAACAAAGAAAGGTATGAATAAAATATATTATTAAATATGCTTTCTTAAAATGGAAACTTATTATTACATATTTTGAATCTTTTCCAATGTTCTGCTGAGTATAACACTATTTTGTTTTGCTTTTACTTTCTTCTTTTTCTACTTTGGTTTTCTTATTTTTCATTTAAGTTTTAAATGAAAAAATACATAAAAATGAGAAAGGATTTAGAATAGGCAATGAGAAAACAAAATTATCATTATTTGCAGATGATATGATGTTATGCTTGGAAATCCTAAAGAATCAGCTAAAAAAGTACTTGAAATTTAAGTTGTAGCATACAAAATAAACACACATAAACATTAACATTTGAGGTATATTACCAATAAAATTCAACACAAAGAGGTAAAAATAAGCTCTCCTTGAAATAATTGCAGATAATATAAGATACTTGGGGATCTACCTGCAATGAGAAATCCAGGAATTTTATGAAGTCAACCATAAAACATTTTTCACACAAAGTTAGATCTAAACAATTAGGAAAATATTAATTGCTCATGGATAGGCTGAACCAAAATTAAAAAAAAATGGCAATTACACCTAAATTTTTTTATTTATTCCTTGTTGTATCACACAAAATATAAAAATATATAGAGCTAGAAAAAATAATAACAAAATTCACCTGGAACAACAAAAATTAAAGGGTACCAACTCTTTTTTTTAACAAAAGGCAAAATAATGTGGTCATTATTTTGGTCAAACTGCATTATAGGGTGGTAATTATCAAAAGAATCTGGTACTGGCAAAGAAAAAGTGGTGGATCAGTGGAATAGATTTAGTACAAATTACATTATAATAAATGCCCATAGTAATCTAGTAAAAATAAACCCAAAGATCCAGATTTTGGAACAAAAATTCATTATTTGACAAAAAATACTGGGAAAGTTGAAAAGAAATCAGAGAAACTTTAGATCAACATCTCACACTGTGTATGGATGAGGTCAAAATGGTGACATGATATACACATAAAGGGTGATACCATAAGCAAATTAAGAGAACATGGAATAGTTTGTCAGAATTAAAAACAAGGGAAGAATTTAGGATTCAAATAGTTATAAAGAGCATTGCAAAGTGTAAATTTGATAATTTTGATTATGTAAAATTAAAAAGCTTTCACAAACAAAATCATTGCAGCCAAAATTATAAGAAAAACAACCAAACAAAAAACAGTGAAAAATTTGCAACAAGTATATCAGATAAAGGCCTCATTTCACAACTTTATTGAGAACTGGGTCAATTAAGAATAAATAAGAACCATTACCCAATTCATAAATGGTTAAATGATATGAACAGTTTTCAGACAAAGAAATCAAAATTATCTAGTCATGTGGAAAAAAATATAAATCACCTTTGATTAGAGAAATGCAAATTAAAACAAATCTGAAGTACCACCTCACTTCAATAAGATTGGCTAATGTGAGCGGGGGAAAAGGAAACTGTTTCAGGGGATGTGGGAAAGCTGGGACACTAAGGGATTTCTGTGGAGTTGTGAATTGATCCAACTTTTCTGGGGAACTATTTGAAATGATGTCCAAAAGAGCTATGAAACTTTGATCTAGCAATACCTAAGCTCTTTGGCTAAGAATTGGAAATCAAAGGGATGTCTACCAATTGGAGAATGGATAGACAAGTTGTGATATGTGGTTGTGGTACAATATCATTGTTTTATAAGAAATGACAAGCACCATTATTTCAGAAAAAATTGGAAAGACTTATATAAACTAATGCATAATGAAGTGAACAACAAGCAGAATGTTCAGTGAAGAACTTTGAATGAATTAGTTATCAGCAATACAATGATCAAGACAATCCCAAAGGATTAATAATGAAGTATATTATCTTCTTCCAGAGAAAGAACTGATATTGTTTGAATACAGACTGAAGCATGATATATTTTTATTTTCATTTCTTTTTCTTTTATTCAAGTTTTCTTGTACAAAATAACTAATATGGAAATGTTTTATATAATTGCTCATGTATAACCTACATTAAATTATTTACTACCTTAGAGAGAGAGCAAATAAGGGATACAATTCAGAAGCTTTAAATAAAAATATTTATACAAAAACATATAGGTTTTTTTTTTGAGTTCCAAAATCTTTTTTTTTTTTTTTTTTTTGCCTGTCCCTTCTTAACCATTAAGAAGAGAAGTGACATGGTAGTAATTATACATGTGAAGTCATGCAAAACATGTTTCTGCATTAGCAATGTTGCAGGAATAATAAAGTAACTGGAAAATGTATGCTTCAAAATGCACTAAGATTTAGTCAGTTCTCTTTCTGGAGGTGGATGACATTTTTCATCATTGTCTTGGATCATTGTATTGATCAGAGTATCTTAGTTTTTCACATTTAAGTATCCTTACAATACTGCTGTACAGTGTATTGGTTTTGCTCACTTCACTTTGCATCAATTCATATAAGGCTTCCCAGAAAACAGAATGAAAAAAAAATGATGAAAAGACAGGATACTTTTCATGCTCTTCAATCTATAGCATGATGTTTGCAGTGAGTGAAATCAGTCAAACTTAACAAACAAATATAACCTTTATAACTTCTCTTTCCAGAAACCACGTGTCTATAATTTGACTTTTACACAACTACATACTGAAACTTGTTTAATGGTAGAACAATACTGGGTTTTTGTGATGACTGCATTAGCACCCTGGATACTTTAAAATCAGCCAGAGTGAGGATAAGCAAAAGTCCTTGATCGTTATTCTTTATTGAAGAGAGAAGAGAGAGAGACACAGGAATCTCCTCTTTTTCTACCACGGGGAGTCGCTCTCACTTGCCCTACTCCACCCTTTTTCTCCCCTCCCAATTTCCCTATACACCAACTGATGGAGCCAGCACAGAATGGTGGGGCAGGCCATTTTGCAAGCAAATGCTAATAGACTATTGTCCAATTGGTAATTAGCCTTAAGTGCTTGCTTGTCTGAACCTCAGTGCATAAACTCAAGAGTTTCAGCCCTTTACAAGTTTTCATAATTCAGTTTCTTGACTTTTTAAAAAAATTTAAAAAAAAATTATTTTGTTAGTAGTTATAATTGTATGAAAATAAGCTCATTTCTACAGTAGAATATATGAACTTGATGTAAAGAACAATGGCTAAATAATGTCATGTTTACTTTCTCAAAATACTGTCTATTGTGTTGTTCAGTTCTAACTAAATATTTTTTCCCTGATTCTTATTTTTGGTTCTGTAATCCGAGGAAATATTTATGACCTGCTTATCTGATACTTTTATATCTCTCACATAGCTTTAGGCTACCTGCTTGAATGCTTCAAGCTTGGTTTCAAAATCTATACTTTAACCTACCATCTATACTAAATGATTTCTTCATGAGGTTAACATAATCACCCTTATCCTCTGTGTCCACTCAACCCCAAATTCTTCTCAGAAATAAAACTAATGTCTGAACCAAAAACATGAGGGCATTCTAAACTACTGTGGTCCCAATTCTTTCTAGTTTTGTTTAGTAGGATAAAAGGAAGATCCCTGGCTTTTACCCATGTTGATCCTAGCTCCAAGTGTGTTGAATTACTTCTCTCAGCTACAAAGATCCCAATACCATAGGCTAGGGCAACTGTCAGCTCTCAGCAGCTCAGCTTTGTGTGGTTTGTTTTGTTAGGAAAATTTCTATGAAACTGCTTTCCTTTTGAGACCAAAATATATTTCAAAGAAAGCACAATCTAGTGAAAAGTACTTTATATAAACCTTAGTTTGCTCATGTTTATATTGAAAGAGGTTCCAATCTAGGTTTTCCAAAATGTCTTGCTTGGATATCTCTATTATTTAAAAACAAAAGAAGAAAGCTTACATCATCAATAGATATATGCTTAATTATTGGTAAGTCATATAGTACATTATGACATCAATAACGATGTTAATTATCTATTTCTCTCTGAACCTACGCCTTGGAACAACTTTCTCATCCTGGAATGATCCCTCTACCACTGCAGCCTTCTCACACTGGAAGAACTTTTTACCCTGTGGTCTTCTCAGAACTTTCAGTTCAAAGAAGTACTTCCAGGTCCTCCATGTATACTGCTTCATTCTTCTTTTATTCCTGCTTCAGACTCTCTGGATGTTCATCATGCTTCCAAGACTATATTTCTCTATCACCTTGCATTCATGTTTCTGATTTTTGGATTCTCCTATTAGAATGTAAGCTCTTAAGGCATTGGAGTTTTTGTTGTTTGCTTTTTGTATCCCCTAACCTTATATTCTATACCAAGATAAAGTTGAGAAAGGTTTATGATTTAGACACAAAGGTTAATACTATAAGCAAATTAGGAGAACAAAGAACAGTCTGCCTCTTACATCTGTGAAGATAGAAGACATTTATGGCCAAAGAGGAGGTAGAGAACTTTGTGAAATGCAAAATGGATATTTTTATTATATTAAATTAAAATGTTTTATACAAAGAAAAATCAATGAAGCCAAGATTAGAATGGAAGCAGAAAACTGGGAATTTTTTTTTACGTCCAAAAGTTTTGATAAAGGCCTCATTTCTACAATCTACAGAGAACTGACTCGAATCTACAAGCTATTCTCCAATTGATAAATGGTCAAAAGATATGAAAAATTTTCAGAAAAAGAAATTAAAGCCATTTCTAGCCATATGAAAAATGCTCTAAATTACTATTGATTAGAGAAATGCAAATTAAGACAACTCTGAAATACCACTACATACCTCTTAGATTAGGATAAATATTGGAGGGGATGTGGGAAAACTGGAACATTAATACATTGGTGGTGGAGTTCTGAATTGATCCAACCATTCTGGAGAGCAATTTGGAACTATGCCCAAAGGGCTATCACACCACGCATACTCTTTGATCCAGCAGTGTTTCTACTAGGTCTATATCCCAAAGAGATCTTAAAGGAGGGAAAGACACCCACATGGGCAAAAATATTTGTGGCGGCCCTTTACATAGTGTGGCCAGAAACTGGAAACTGAGTGGATGCCCATCAGTTGGAGAATGGCTGAATAAATTATGTATATGAATGTTATAAATACTATTGCTCAGTGAGAAATGATCAGAAGGATGCTTTCTAAAACACCTGGAGAGGCTTACATGAACTTATGCTGAGTGAAGTGAGTAGAATTTGAAGAACATTGTACGCACAATAACAATGTTATGTGATGATTAATCCTGATAAGGGTGACTTTTTTTTTCAGTAATCAGGTGATTCAAGCAGTTCATCTATAGGTTTTTGATGGAGAGAATCCTCTGCACCTAGAGAGAGGACTGTGGGGATTGAATGTGTATCACAGCAGTTATTTTTACCTTTTTTGTTGTTTGCTTTTTTCTTCTTTCCCATTTTTTCCCTTTTTGATCTGCTTTTTCTTATGCAGCATGATAATTGTAAAAATATGTATAGAAGAATTGCACATGTTTAATACATATTGGATTACTTGATGTCTAGGGGAAGGTATGGAAGGAAAGGAGGGAGAAAAATTTGGAACAAGATTTTGCAAGCATGAATGTTGAAAACTATCTTTGCATGTAATTTGAAAATAAAAAAAGCTATTTTAATAAAAAATAAATGTTTATTGACTTTGCATGTGACACAGATAAATATATAGGTCATTCAGGCTGGGGTTCTATGGGCAATAATACTTCCTACTGTCAAGGTTGTTGATTTAGACATTATTTTTATTTTTATTTTACTTTCAATAAACCATTAATGCAATATTGATTCAGAAATTAGTAACTAATTATTAAATGTATTTATTGTGTGTTCAGCATGATGTTAGTAATATGCCCTATTTCTTTAAAAACAAAAGAGGAATAAAATAAAACTATGATTTATAAAATTGTACATCTTGTGTTTCTATTACAATTTTGTTTTGAGTATTTTTTAAAATATCCTGACCATTTGAGATAAGTAGGGATTGCTTCTCACTAATTAAGAGTAAAAATTGTTATGTTAATATATTGTTACTATATAACTGCAGTACCTCAAACACTTTCTTTGGTTAAACAATTCTCATAGTCTACTTTACCATCACTGTTTCAGAATTAATAATTTCATAAGTCAAGTTTATTACAGTCTTTTAAAAATTCTGTAGGTAATCTCCCATTCTATTAATTTCAGTCCTTCTCTTTTTATCTTTCAGAATGAAATTAATCTAACTTCATTAAGCAGTCATTATTGAAATGAGAAAAAAAGTCTTGAGAGAACTAATCATGATTATGTTAAAATATTTAGAAGGTTATTTCTCTCATTTATTAGCTTTCTTCCTAGTGGTCATTGTCAGTATAGCAGAATGCCTATTTTGCTTTTGATGGCAATTACAGTATGAACAAGGGATGTAGATGTAGAAATTTCTAATATTATGTACCAATGGTAATTTTGTCTTCTATAATTGATGCATATGTTCCTTTCAGTTGTTTATTTTAATATTACACATATTGGCTGGAATCATAACTTACTAGCCTCTAGGTACAAGATAATTTCTGTCACTATGACTTATAAACAACATAAATTGTTTCCCTCTCTTATTTAGTCTTGTTTTTGTAACGGTTTTTATCTGTTGCTCTATTTTTATAACGGTCTACATAATATCAAACATACATTTTTTTCATTTCTTGATTTAAAAATCCAGACTAATTCAAGGAGTTTCTCTCTGTGTGTATGTATATATGTATTTGTTTTGCATCTTGAAAAAATAATGTAGAGATTGACTGATTTTTTTCTTCATTTCCATTGAATACTTTGGAATTTAGTAGGCATTATTAACTATTTCATCTTTTTTTTTTTTTTTTAGGGGGATAGGAAAAAAGGAGAGAAGCACTAGATTTTAAGCCAAAGATCCTGAGTCTACTTCTACCTTTGTCACTTACTTTCTATATTATATTGAGCAAGTGACCATCTGGGCCTCTTTAAAAGGAGCAGATATGATTCCTTGCATCTCTAAATTTATCTTGGTCTTTAAAAATAATCTTTGCAAAATAGATTGTAATTTAATAGAAGAAATAAAAATGAATCCAGAGAAATATACTGCATGTTAGAATATGAAAGAACATAGAACATGATCAAAAGAAGTATGTGAGTCCAAAAGAAAGTTTCAAAATCTCCATGTGGTTCCTATTTTTTCATGTCTGTTGAAAAATATTTTCCATTTTCCAGAAGAATAGGTATTTTATTAATAAGCAGAATTATTGTCATCTCTTAAATGTTCTCTCTACCTCCAAAACTCCCTTTCCCAAATCATCCTTTATACTGCTAGGAAAGTAATCTTCTTGATATATAATTCCAATAGGTTAACAATCTCCATGCTCTATAGCTATGGTGTCTATTCACTAACTATGAAATAAAACTTTTTCAGGGCCTTCCAAGTTAACGTCAATCCATTGATCTAAACTGAATTTCTGCTTGTCCTTTTATATGCTCAATGCTGTACTGATTTGGGGAGGTTAAACTTTAATCAAAATGATTTCCTCAAGCCACATATTAACATTACCTATGTTGCACTGTATTTTTATTTCATTTATTTATTTATTTTATTTTCACAATTACATTTTAATCTTGTTCTGGCAGCACCCCAGAGTTTTGTCCACCATTTGCAATGCAGGAGCAACAAATTCAACTCCTCTGATAATAGTCAATCTGAATAATCATTGTGCTTTTAGCTCATGTCTCCTTTTTCATTTGTATGTATTACTTAAAGTTGATTCACTCCATATCTCTGACTGTTTTTAAGTCCTTCTGTGATATTTAGGGAATGCTTCCTTCATGTAACTTTTCCCAAGTCCTAACAACTACAAGGCAGTTTCTCAACTAGGAGGCAAAATAGGCAGAATAATGGGCTTGAAATTAGGAAGAATTGAGTTCAAATCAGACCTCAGACACTTACTAGTTTTGTGACCTGAGCAAGTCACAGGGAATTTAAACTCTGTTCCTTTGACTCCAAACCCATCATTTTGTTCATTTTATTATACATCCTCTTTACATATGGTAACTCATTTCATGCCTGGAAATGCTATTGCATGGATTAAATATAAAGATATTTTAAAAATTGTAAAGGGCTATGTAAGAGAGACAGGAATAAGACACAAAGGGCTAGCCTAGGAGTTAGGAAGTACTGAATTCAAGTTTTGTTTCTGCTACATATTGGCTGTATATAGTAGGACTCTCAGGTGATTCTCTAATAATTCCAAGTTACAGAGCAGGTGCTGACTCATATTGACAGAATATTTTTTTGCTCAGTTTCCTATACCAATGAAATCATAGCTCTGGATAAAATAAGAGCAACAGAGTATAATTTCCAGAGATTTATATCAGTTAGCCAAATTAAATTTACATTTAATATCAATAAGTTTCCATCCTATACTAAAGTATTTTCTTTCCAAAGTATTTATCTACCTTTCACTTGACATATATTTGAATTTATTCCCCCCTCTTATATTCAAGTATAAGAATTAAACTTGTGCCTCATATATGCTACCCTGAATAAAATTAGGTATTTCCCTATTTCCCTACAAACTTTCTACTTGGGGTCATATTTTGAATTAAAATATAAATCATTTGAGCCAAAGTCTTATTTGATAATTCATCCCAACTTATTTATTTGTAAATATCTATGAATTAATTTTTAAATTTTTAATGTATTGTGGTCCAACTTTAAAATTATATTATGTTCCTGCTATACCATGATTCCAAAATAGGTTCAAGTTCCCATTCTGACTAAATTGCTATCAAATTCTGACTAAATTGCTATCATGTTCTTCTAAATGCTACTGGCTATAAATTTGTGCTTAAATGATCAGGTCTTTAAATTATGCTTAGCCTCACTTTGTGACTCTTATTAACTTAAATCTACTGTTATCTTCCCTTTGTCTTGTCTAAATGGGAACATTTCAAAATTCAGTTTTATAAATTTCCCACAGTTTTCTTACTCTTAACCTAATGGAGAGTTTTAGACAAGAGTTTATTTTGTTGAAAACAGTGTAAAGACAACTTGATTACTCTTTTATAACATTTTTTCATGATGACATGCCTTCTGACAGAGAAGTATTGGATTTATAGTACAAAATGCAGAGGGTGATTTTTAAAACGTGACAAATATATTAATTTACTTTATTGACTTTAAATGTTTGCAGCAAAAAATTTATTTTTCAGACAATGCACATCCTAAAAGTAAAATAGATTTTTAAAAACATATTTTTGGTCATTGGCGGTCAAATAAGTGAGAGTAGAACTGTAACAATAAAAACAATTAATTTCCTTTTTAAGAAAAAACTCTTTACTCCTACCATAATGTTCTCTATATGGTATGATATCTTAGCTGAAGAGTTGAAGAAGCATTAGCCCAGAGGGAAGAGAATAGAATTCTAATCATGTATGCTACTAACAAGCTACTGTAACATGACCCTAACCCTATGTCAACTTTACTTTTTTTCATTTGCAAAATGAAGGGACATGGAAAGAATGAATACAAAATAAATAACTACGGGTGAAAGGGTAACAAGGACCCCTAAAAGACTAATGTCAATCTTTACAGAATAAAATTCAGGATAAAATCATACATAAAACTATAGAAAAGTTAAAGACTTTTAAAGGAATATGGATGGAGGGAAGATTATTTTAGAGGTCAAAAAAATGAAATTACTATCCTAGGAGAGTATGGGAGAATGAAAAGAATGTGAAACTACTTAATACTATGTCAAAGAAATGAAATTACTATCGTAGGAGAGGATAGAAGACTGAAAAGAATGTGAAACTACTTAATACTAGGTTTTTTGTTTATTCATTTTTTTCCTATTTTCTCTATTTAGAAAGATAGAACAAGAAGACAATAGGGATTTGAAATCTAGGAAAATTAAGCATTTGGTAGAAGAGCTTCAGGTTATTCTGAGTTTATTTTATCAAGCTGAAATAAATTATACCTCAAGAACTGAAGAATTGACAGATATGATTATTGCTCTATTGTTGAAAATCTATGCAAAATTGTAAGATAATGAGAGAGGTACTACCATTCTTCCAGTCTCCCAGGTTGATAATCTCAGCATTATACTCAACTCTTCTCTTTCCCACAAATGTAATTGATTATATACTTTTTCCATTTTTAACTCCAAACAATCCTTACATAGGCACTTCTTCATTACGAAAGCCATCCCCTTACTTTATTTAGGCCTTTATCAATTTTTATCTAGAATATTATTGCCTAAATTGTTATTTGCCTAGCTGTCATTGCAACAGCTTCCAAATTGGTCTACTTGCCTCCATTTTTTTAATCCAATCTATTCAAACTTTGTTGGTAAAGTTATTTCTCTTAATTAGAGATGATCATGTAATTACCATACCCAAATTCAAGTGCTTCCTACTGATTTTAAACTTTTCTGTTTAATTCTTAAACTTCTTCCCAAACTCTTTGAAACCCATAATTCAAGCCACAATGGATGAGACTTCCACTCTTATACTGTGGACTGATTCAATTAAATATGCCTTTTCTCTGTTCCAAACAAACAATCCTTTTGACTTTGAGCTTTTGCACTATTCATCCAAACACCTGGAAACTACAAACTTCTATTTCCTAGAGTTCCTTTAAGATGCAGTTTAAGAGCTATTTGGGGGTAAGCGGGAGAAGTAGGGAGGAAGATTTGGAGCCTGGAGTAGGTGCAGCACAGCAGGGAGACCCAGGGTAGAGTAGCTTCCCCACACTGGGAAACTCTAGTGGGATGCTCCTAGTCAAAATACAGCAGCATTGGCTACTATGTCCTGGTTCATAAGCCAGTGGATCAGCGGACTACCTATAACCTCCAATTCAACTAAAGGAGGCAAATAATGAGCCCCTGATCCCCAGCATAACAAGCAGCACTTGGCCAAAGTTCTTGAGAACTATGTTTTTGTTAGGGGTATACTTTGAGAGTATAGGTATAATTTGATTTTACTGTGATTATATCAGAAAAGGAATGAGTGGTGGAAAAATGGAAAAAGAAGAGGAAAGGAAAGGTAAAATGGGGTAAATTATATCACCTGAAGAGGCAAAAAAAGACCTGTTACAGTTGAGGGAAAGAAGAGAGTGGGATGAGCATTATGGTGAACCTTAATTTCATCACATTTGGCTCAAAAAGAGAATATCAGACATATTTAGTTTGATATAGAAACTTGTCTCATCCCACAAGGAAGATGAAGGAGAATGGGGAAAGGTAAGAGAGAGATGATAGAAGGGAGAACAGAAGTAGAAAGGGAAAGAGATAAGAAAGAGAGGAGAGTCTGTAAAAGGAAAGGACAGATTGAAGGAGGTGGTGGTCAGATGCAAAAAAAAAAAAAAAAAAAAGGGAAGGGGAAAAGGAAAGAGAAAAGTATAATTATAACATTTTATTTGATAGTGGGGAATAGAGATTTAGTAATTTTAACTGTGAATATGAATGAGATGAACTCTTCCATAAAATGTAAATGAATAACATACTGGATTAAAAGCCAGAATCCTACAATATGTTGTTTACAAGAAACACATTTTAAGCAGAGTAATACATACAGAGTAAAGATAAAAGGCTGGAGCAGACTATATTGTGCTTCTGGTGAAATAAAAAAAAAAGCAGGGGTCGTGATCCTGCTCTCAGATCAAGCAAAAGCAAAAACAGATCTAATTAAGAGATAAAGAAGGAAACTATATTTTGCTAAAGGGTACCATAGATAATGAGGCAATATCAATACTAAATATATATGCACCAAGTGGTAGAGCATCCAAGTTTCTAGAAGAGAAGTTA
This sequence comes from Antechinus flavipes, assembly GCF_016432865.1. NCBI lineage: Eukaryota > Metazoa > Chordata > Mammalia > Dasyuromorphia > Dasyuridae > Antechinus > Antechinus flavipes. Next base: position 91,979,914 of record NC_067400.1, read on the forward strand.
AGAAAGCTGCAAGAAGAAATAGACAATCACAACATAAATAAAAAATTAAGGAGGTAATTAGAATTTTAGGAAAGTGAGATATGAGAGAACTTTGGAGAAAATTGAATGGAGACCGAAAGGAATATACCTTTTTCTTTGCAGTAAATGAAACCTACACAAAAATTAACCATGTATTAGGACATAAAAACTTTAAAAACCAAATGCAGAAAGACAGAAATAGTATATGCATCCTTTTCAGATCATGATGTAATAAAAACTACATGCAATAAAAGGGAAGGGGAAAACAGATCAAAAACTATTTGGAAACTAAATAATCTAATCTTAAAGAATTAGTGAGTGAAACAACAAATCATGGACACAATTGATAATGTATTCCAAGCAATGACAATAAAGAGACAATATATCAAAATTTATAGGATACAGCTAAAGCAGTTCTTAGGTGAAATTTTAAAACTCTTGATGTTTACTTGCATAAAATAGAGGAAAAGAAAATGATGAATGTTGGAGGGGATGTAGGAAAATTGAGACATTAATATATTGTTGATGGAGTTGTGAACAGATCCAACCATTCTAGAGAGCAATATGGAACTATACTCAAAAAGTTATGAAGTTGTATGTACCCTTTGATGCAGCAGTGTCTCTATCCCAAAGAGATCATGAAATGGGGAAAATGACCCACTTGTGCAAAACATTTGTAGCAGCCCTTTTTGTAGTGGCAACAAACTGGAAACTGAGTGGATGCCCATCAGCTGGGGGATAGCTGAATAAATTATGGTATATAAATGTTATGGAATATTATTGTTCTATAATAAATGACCAGCAGGATGATTTCAGAGAGGCCTGGAGGGACATGAACTGATGCTAAGTGAAATGAGCAGAACCAGGAGATCATTGTCCACAGCAACAGCAAGGTTTTATGATGATCAACTGTGATGGACATGTTTTTTCCCCTAACTGTGAGGTGATTTAGACCAGTACCACTAGATTTGTGATTGAGAGAGTCAGCTGCATCCAGAGAGATGACTGTGGGCAATGAATGTGGATCACAGCACAGTATTTTCACCTTTTTTATTATTGTTTGCTTGCTTTTATTTCTTTCTAATTTTCTTCCTTTTTAATCTGATTTTTCTTGTGCAGCATGATGATTATGGACATACACACACATATATATATATATGTATATATATGTAAAATTGTAAATGTTTTACATATATTGGATTACTTGCTGTCTAGGGAAGGGAGTGAGGAGGGAAGGAGAAAAATTTGGGACACAAGGTTTTGCAAGGGTAAATGTTGAAAGCTATCTTTGTATATATTTTGGAAATAAAAAACTATTATAAAATAGTTTATATGATCATCCAACATATACATTTTACTTACTGACATTGCATTTACAAAATTGATAACCAACCTAATAAGTTAATGTTAATTGATTATATTCAATGATTGCATCATCACAATTGGGGTAGGGAAGACTCTTGATTTCAGTTCTCTGAGCCACACTCTGAATAACACTTTATCATACTTGTTCCCTGAATATTCAGGATCCTGACATGTAAAATTTTGCTCACTCACCTAAATGCAGCCACTGAGACCATGACCAAACTGCCTCCTCCCCTATATACATACACTATTGTATTAATATCCTAAATTGCATTCTTAACTTTTTCTGCATCTATTACTAGAACTGATTTAATCACAATTTCTGCTGTTTCTTTCCAACTAAGATCATTGTTCCTAGTGTAGACTCCCAAACTCCAAAACAATCAAAATCAATTTAGAGACTACTTCATAATGTTCTTAAATAACCCCGTGCAATTACCTATATCTATATTTACTTAAATTTCCTAGAAAACAGATTTTTTTTAAATGTCCATGGCTGGATAGTGAAACACTCTTCCAAAAAAGCAATGCTGCTCAATTTAATGTACTTTTTAAAATCAAGGATTTGGAAAAATATGAAGTGAATTATATGTATGGCATCACAGCAAGTAAGTAATAGATCTGGTGTTCCAGTTTAATCACCTTACTAGTAATCCAAATTGTCTACCATTTAAAAATAAGAGCTGGATCTGATATTTAATTTTTCGGTTTACTCATAGTACTCACTACAATTTTCACTTTCTTTGTGGTTTTCACTGAAAAATCATTTGATGGTGATAGAGAAATGAGTTCTTGCCTACACTCCAGTACTCAGGATAAAAACTGTAATAGGAAGTCAATTTCTTACTTTTTTTCAGCCTAAAGCTTGTAAAATTACTGATTGCCTTAGATTGATCTTGGTATGATGTAAAGACTTGCAAGGAATTGAACTAAAACTTTCTTTTAAAAAAAAAAAAACAGTTTTAACTAACACAGTGGATGGAGTGCCAGGAAAACCTTAGGTCAAAGACAGCCTCAGACACTAGCTGTGTGACCCTGGGCAAGTCACTAAACCTTATTTACCTCAGTTTTTTCATTTATAAAATGGGCTGGAAAGGAAATGTCAAACTACTCCAGTATTTTTAACAAGAAAACCTGCATGGGATCACAAAAAAGTGGAAATGGAATGATTGAAATTACTGAACAATAAACATAGTTCCTCATGCCAGAACAAATAAGAGAAGTTATATATGATTTTTCAATTAAGATTTCCATTTTCAATTTGAGCTACTCATTTTTAAATAGCTTTTTATTTACAAGTTATATGTATGGGTAATTTTACAGCATTGACAATTGCCAAACCTTTTGTTCCATTTTTTTCTCCTCCTTCTCCTCACCCCTTCCCCTAGATGGCAGGATGACCACTAGATGTTAAATATATTAAAGTATAAATTAGATACACAATAAGTATACATGACCAAACCGTTATTTTGTTGTACAAAAAGAATCGGACTCTGAAATATTGTACAATTAGCCTATGAAGGAAATCCAAAATGCAGGCAGGCAAAAATATAGGGATTGGGAATTCAATGTAATTAATGGTTTTTAGTCATCTCCCAGAGTTCTTTCACTGGGTTTAGCTGGTTCAGTTCATTACTGCTCCATTGGAACTGATTTGGTTCATCTCATTGCTGAAGATGGCCAGATCCATCAGAATTGATCATCATATAATATTTTTGTTGAAGTATGTAATGATCTCCTGGCCCTTGAGCTACTCATTTTCATTTGAGATATGGTCCCTTTTAATATTGCCTTCTTCATTCCAGGTTTAGCTTCCCCTCTCACTACATTCTACAAATGTTTCTTGAACACTTATTATATGTCCAACAATGTGTTCAAGCCCTTAAAGACTTCACAAATAGTGGAAAAAATAGAAAAAAAACCATGAAATGTTAAATAGCATTTAGCATTATTGGCTGTATATGATCAAGATAGCTAGGTGGTGCTGTGGATACAGAACTAGATGTAGATCAGAAAGAAGTGATTTTAATCTTGCCTTCTTCTCCTTGGTTTCCTCATTTACAAAACATAGATAATAATGTCACTTACATGTTGTGAGGATCAAATTAAAAATGTGTTTTGTGCACATTAAAGTATTAAATAAATGTAATTTTTATTATTTTTATCATCACCACCAGCATCACTATCAACATCATCTTCATCATCATTCAGTGACAGCATTGATAATAGGAATTCACCCCAGGTTGGCACAATTGAAGTAGTCTTCATAGCAAAAATATAAATTGTATCCTAAAGAATCATAGTTTTAGATAAAGTTGGAGGCAGAGTTTCCAAGTTGGGAGGGGGCTAGAGAAAAAAAAAAAGCAAGCTCCATTTGAAGATCACTTCTCATTCTAAGGTCCTATCATTTCAGTAACAAAATTATTTGATTTTAATGAAATTTTATTAGTATAGAGTAGTTGGAAAGGGTAGATTAAGGTTTAGCATGTCATTTCTTTTAAAATATCTTTAACATGTTTCTACAAACGTCTTAATTATATTTTTCATTGGTTATTTCCAAGCTTCCTTATAGAATGTCATGTTTTTAATTTACACTCAGCTTTCATAGATGCCTTGTTTTTTTTTCTTTACATTTGACCTTGGATTTTAAGATCTTACTGTAATTATTATTTTTTAAAGTTGAGGATTCAGATAACTGTACAAACATATATTTCCTGGCATTAATTTCTCATTTTTATCCATTAAGTATGGCTTAATTGACCTCTTTTTTTACTTAGTAAATGTAGCTGAAAGGGAAAGTGAATAAGAGATGTTCATATTCAGGACTTTTATTATTTTAGTTAACTTTCTATTTTAGCAGTTTCCATAATTTTCTTGTTATGGACTTGGAATTTTATTCTGGAAAGTTTCTATTCTAGCTATATGGTACTATTCATTCTCATGGGATTTATTTTTTTATCTCTGATTACTTTCCCATTTTTTTTTTTTTTTTGTTTTGCCTAGAGCCATACTACCTCCGGCTATGATCTTGTCAGATCTCATAAGCTAAGCAGGGCTGGCTATGATCAGTATTTGGATAAGAGGCCTCAGAGGAAAACACATTCTATTGCAGAAAGTAGTATTATTCAGAAACTTGAAGAATTCTCCTGTCAAATACTGAATCAATCTCCATTTGCATATATCTAATAGCAACAAATATGCATATTTTATCTGTTATGTGCTACACTAATGTATGTTGTTTGCTCATTTAGTCCCACTGGACTCTCCACTATTCTCTTTGGGGTTTTCTTGGCTAGGATATTGGACTGGTTTGCCATTTCATTAAGTGACTTGCCCAGGATCACACAGCTAGTGTCTAAAATCAAATGTGAGTTCAGGGCTTCTTGACTCCAGACCTGGTGCTCTTTCCATAGGGCCACCTAACTGCCCCATATTTATACATAAATATAATACACACATATGAGCTTGTGCATGCATGTTGATATGAATATTTTTATATAAATACATAAATATTACATAGATGATTTCACACACTAATAAACATGGACACATAAATATACATATAACATTGGTCTCTTAGTAATTAGTTCCCTCCAGTCACTGATGGGTGATAGTATATTTCCTGCTTTTAGGGGCTATTTTTATATGGTTGCTTTTTTTTTTTTTTTTGGTAAGTATATTATCTAGTTCCTCAGGCATTTGTTATTAATGATTCTGCTCATTTGACTTTCATAGCAGTCTCTTTCTAATTGTTTTGTATTATCTTATTAAAATGTTATTATTGATGCTCCTGTGCCAACATTAGTGACAGTATTGATTCATTGTTTATTTAACTATTATTTATCCATTTGTTCAGTAAGGATTTAACAAGTACCTACTATGTGATAGATATTGTACTAGATAATGAAGGTACAAAGTTAATTAGGAAACATTCCTATGTGCCCCTTAGAATCAAAACTGCAAAAAAGCCATTTTAGCCATGAATTTTTACCTGAGCGCTCAAATCATAAGTGATCTTTCTTTCCTTAGAATGCATATTATAGTTTTCACCATTTTTATGTTCTATGAATAGTCATGGGAAGATTAACAGAATCATAAACTGACTGTCCAGACCAGTTTTCATCTCCGATTATTTTTCTATTTTTCCTGTCTCCCTCCACTGTACCCAATGCCATAATGGGACTTAATTGAAAGAACTGGAAATACATAGCTGTAGGAAAGGAGAGCATGATAGCTATATTCAAATTTTTGAAAGCCTATTATGGGGAAATAGAATTAGATGTTCCTTTTGAACTCATAGAAGAGATTTTGATGCAGTGCTTGAAGGCTACAGAAAGACCACCTGAAGCTTAATGTCAGGGGCCATATCTTTACAAACATGGTTACAAAAAAGAGAGATCAACTAAATGTGGAGGTCATGGCTTTCTCCTAATTTTAAATCATAATTTAACAGGCTACATGACTAATTGTCAAATATATTATACTGAGAATTTTTTTGGGATATTACTTAGATAAGATGACCATTGAAGTCTATTCCTGCTCTAAAATGATGTGATTCTGGGCATGTGCCACAATTGTTTTTACTAGATAATAAGTTTTAGGAAAAGAGAGAGCATATTTATCTTTATAATCTACAACATTAATACAGTATTTTGCTCACAATGGATATTAAAATATTTGCTTATTTGAATTGTTGTATTCATTTGATGTTCATGATTAGATATTTTTATGAGGTACTCTGTATATGAAGTTCTTTTTTTTTTTTGGTAACAATGATTTTTTTTTCCTTTCAAAGAAAATAGTGGCACTAGAAAGTAAGACTTGTCCTATTATTACATAATTCTTTATTATTGCATTAGTACAACATTATATTCTTTTTAAATTGTTTTTTCTGGTTATATGTGTATATTGACCTTTTAAAAAATGCATTTATTTTATGAATTATGTTGGAGAGAAAAATCAGAAGAAAAGGGAAAAATCATGAGAGAAAAAAATAGAAAAAAAAAGTTAACATAATATGTGTCGATTTACGTTCAATTTCTATAGGTTTTTTTTTTTTCTGGATGCAGATGGCTTTTCTATCCAAAATTGACTGGGATTTTATTAGATCTGTTGTACTTCCCTTTTGAGAAGGACCAAGCCTTTCAAAGTTGATCATCGCACATTCTTCTTCTTATTGTTTACAAGATATTCCCAGTTCTGCTTCTTTCGCTCAGCATTAGTGCATGTAAATCTTTGCAGGCCTTTCTAAAATCAGCTTGTTCATCATTTCTTATACAAAAATAATGTTCCATTACATTCATGTACCACAACTTGTTCAGCCGTTTCCCACTTGATGGCATCTACTCATTTTCCAATTCTTTGCTACACAAAAAGAGCTGCTCTAAACACTTTTGCACATGTGGGTCCTCTCCCTCCTTTATAATTTCCTTGGGATACAGATGCAGTAATAGAACTGCTGGGTCACAGAGTATCCACAGTTTTATAGCTCTTTGGTTTTACATCTAAATTGCTCTCCAGAATGGTTGGATCAGTTCACAACTTCACTGACAATGCATTAGTGTCTCGGTTTTCCCACATCCCCTCCAACATTTATCCTTATTTTTCCCTGTCATTTTAGCCAATCTGAGAGGTGTGAGGTGGTACATCAGAATTGTTTTAATTTGCATTTCTCTAATCAATAGTGATTTAGAGCATTTTTTTATGTGACTATAGATGGCTTTAATTTTGTCATTTGAAAATTGTTCATATCCTTATCAATTGAGAAATAGCTTATACATTTGAAAGAGTTCTTTACATGTTTTAAAAATGAGACCTTTATCAGAAACACTGGCTGTAAAGATCTTTCCCCAGCTTTGTACTTTCCTTTTAATCATTTGTGTGTTGGGTTTGTGCAAAACCTTTTTAATTTAGGGTAATCAAAGTTGTTCATTTTGCATTTTATAATGTACTCTAGTTCTTCTTTAGTCATAAATTCCTGCCTTCTACAAAGATCTGATAGGTAAGTTATGCCTTGCTCTCCTAATTTGCTTATGATATAACACTTTATGCTCAAATCACATACCCAAGTTGAACTTATTTTGTTATGGGGTGTGAGATGTAGGTATATGCTAAATTTCTCAATTATTATTTTTCAGTTTTCCTAGCAATTTTTGTGAAATACTGAGTTCTTGTCCCAGAAGCTGGAATTTGGGGGTTTATCAAATATTAGATTATTATAGCCATTGATTGTATTGTAATATATCCAATCTATTCTACTCATTCACCACTCTATTTCTTAGCCAGTACCAAATAATTTTGATGACTACTACTTTCTAATAGAGTTTTAGGTTTGATACTGCTGGGCCACCATCCTTTTTTTTTTTCCTTTAATTGCTTTGATATTGTTAAACATTTTTCTTTTCAGATACATTTTGTTATTTTTCTAACTCTATAAAATAAATTTAGGCAGTTTCATTGGTGTAGCACTAAACACATAGACCAATTTAGGTAGAATTGTCATTTTTATTATATTATCTTTTCCTAGCCATAAGCAATTGACATTTATTTAATCATTTAGATCTAACTTTATGAGAAGTGTTTTGTAATTATATTCATATAATTCCTGGGTTTGTCTTAGAAGGTAGACACCCAAATATTTTATTTTGTCTACAGTTATTTTAAATGGAATTTCTCTACCTCTTGCTGCTGGACTTTATCACTAATATTTGTATAGCAACATAATATTCTTTTTTTAAGCTTTTAATTTTCAAAACACATATAGATAGTCCTCAATATCCACCTCTGCAAAACTTGTGTTTCAAATTATTTTCTACCTCCCTTCTTCCTACCTCCTCTCTTAGATGACAAGCAATCCAATATACAATATGATGTTCTTTTAATAAATTTTCCACAACTAACTTATAAACTGAATGGGAACTATTTTTTTTCAAGCAAAGTTATGACATTTTTGTAATTTTCTTGTAATACTTAAACAGACTTCTGATCTGATACATGTGAAAATTCCTTCCATTCATGTCTTTCTAACCTGTGGGCATTGTTCATGCCCTCCCATAAAATGCCACAAGGAATTGGCCTAATATTCCGGGGCATTCATTGCTTTCTCCTAATATTATAAGGATAATAGTAGAACATACAATCTGACTATGGTGACACACCTTTTCTTTTTTTAATTGTTTGTGTTTTGATGACATTCTTTGCTTTAATTTTCTCTAGAGTCTCTTACTGTGTGTGGATGCCTGCATACACCCACCAGGTAGCTCTCTATTTGCTCTCTGAATAAAACTCATTTATAATTTTCAGTGACTATAGTGTTCTATGACACAGCCATATAACAATACTAATATAATGTTATATTAAAACAATGGGCCTTTGTTTCCAGAGGGAGCTATAGCTCATTAAAGGGAATTTTCAATTACCTGAGAGTAATTCAGTCTTCTTTCCTCCAGATATATTATGTAACTGATTCATTATCCATTTACATTGTAAGACAGAATTTTATCAACTACCAAGCTATATACTTACATTTACATCTGTTGAAAATACTGTGAAAATAATATACAAATGTATTTAAAACATCTAAGATGAGAATAATAAAAGTGAAGAGGAAGTCATGCAATTACTGAAAGATAAATATAATATAATATGTCACTGTATTTATTCTTTGTTAAATGGTTTAAAAATTTTTAACATAATAACATATTTTCCAAATGATTTTGTATCACAAGCCTACCTTTAAAAGTTCTCTTTTAACAAGTTGGGTCCCATGCAAAAATCAACATTTAAAAAATTCTTTGAGATATATAATCTTGTTAAAATCCTACTTATCATTGATATCAGATGAGTTATTAAACAACAGAAAATAACCTCACCGATGTATTGCCACAACCATTCAGGAGATTTACTCCATAGTCCAAATTGAAAAGGATATCTCTATAGTTAGTGCTATCTTCTATATGCATTCCATATTTCCTTCTGGATAATATTATGATGGTTTCATTAAATCCCTGATTTCCAGCCTCCTATTCATCTGTATGAGAGTAACTATGTATTTTACTGGGGAACATTATTATTACTTTTTAAAAAATATTACTCTTCTTTCTTTCTCTTTGCTTTTTTTTTTTTTTTTTTTTTTTTGTGTGTGTGGATTCTTAGGATTAGAACTTTTCCTTTTTTTTTTTTTTTTTTAGAAATTCTGGAAAAATTTCTTACTTTATTAGGGTGTTTAATTTTTGTTGTTGTCTCATTCTTCTGAGAAATTTGATCCTTAAGTTATTTCTATGCAATCTATCTTTAAGATCAGCATGATTCATTGGTATGCAAATCATGTGTACTTTAACATTATTGCTTTTTTCCCCTTCTCTTTCAGATTATCTTTAAATTTTATAACTTGTTTTCCTAATACATTTGTTTCCTTTTTTTCTGGAGAGACTTAGCACAATAGATCCAAGATTTTCTATTTTGCTAAATAATTTCTACTGTGCAAGCCATCAATTCTGCTTCAATGATTCTTTTTTTTTTTTTTTTTTTTCTCTTTTTAACCTTTCAAGAACATCCTGCTGTGGTTCCATGTTCTCTGGGAATTCTATAGGATCCTTTGCCTTAGGAGGCAGTGGTTCAATTTTCATTCTTTTGCAATACTTATTTAGAATATAAGATATTTCCAATAGACGTGGGATACAAAGAAATAGCTATAAATACTGAAAGTGTATTAAAGCATCCTATTTTCACATTTATTAATTTTTTCTGTTATTTTCCCTTTTCTTCTATTTTTCCTACATGACTAATATGGAATTATGTTAAAATGATTGTACATATATAATCTATATCATATTGCTTGTTGCTTTGGAAAAAGAAGGGAAGGAGAAAAAGAATGTGGAATTCAAGATCTTGCAAAAATGAATGCTGAAAGCTATTTTACATGTAATTGGAAAAACAAAGTACTATTAAGATAAAAAAAATCTAAACCCTCAAAAAAATACATTATATTATTTAAAACACTTATTCACAGATGTTTGTATCCATTTAAATGTTCTGGTGAATATGTTTTCTTCAGTTTTAATGTATTCCCTATTGATTTATCTGTACTCCAAATTTTTACTGAATATTTTTCCTCCTGAGATATTTGATAATTTAAATCTTTTCCCCACCTTTACTTACATATCACTCACATTCCTTTTTGATAATGAATTTCAAATCTTTCTCAGCCTTCCCCCTCATTGGAAAATTCATTTTTCAACATTCTATATCCCTCTCCCCAAGTGATTTTTGCAAGAAGAGTTGATTCCATATAAATCAAGATTTCTTCAACTTTTTCCACTTGGGATCCCTTTTCATCTGAGAAATTTTTATGTGGTCCTGTATATATAGGTATAAAAAACAGGTATACAGGTCAAACATTTACTAGTAATACAACATAATTTTGTGGACCCCTCCTCCCAAGTTATGAGATACCATGTGGTATAAAATTTCACAGTTTAAGAAGCTAGAATCCATTTTTTCCTTCTCCAGTTGTTCTTCTAATATTCTAGACTTTAATGCCATGCCATATCACTTTGGGCTTTTGGTTCCCTTCTCTATGGGTAAGTTATTCTGAAGGCTTCCATTGTGGGAAGAGGCTAGATTAACCAAATTTCCTTTCCAACCAATTCTGTTTCTTACTTTCTAGAAATTAAAACTTTTCCTCAATTGCAGCTTCACTCTGGAAACTACTTTAATCAAATATTTATCCGTACTTAATGGTTTTCTTATCCTTAGATATCACTCTACCATGGTTACCCCCTTTTTCCTTTGATGAGTTCCTTCTAGGGCCCTTCATTTAGAGAGTTTTCCAAGAAAGCATAGCTCCATTTCCTTCACAATTTGGTTTATATTTTCTGGACTTAGATCTAATATGGCAGTAGATTTTGCTATAATTTCCCCCTTTCATTTTCTTCATTTTGATTTCATACTAACTTTGATCTTTGTTTTAAGAAGTTGATTATCTGTACATAAACAGCCTGTTCAGGAATCATCTCTATATCCATAATGGATTATATAATATCTACTTAAATTTAATTCACTTTTAGTGAAAAATTCTGATGAAATAAATAAAACAAGTTTATTTCATGTTAGGCCTTAACTATTTCTAAGTACTTTTGATTATTTACTCAAAGAAATAATTTATTATATGTAATTATAACATTTCTCTTCAGTCTTAAAGTGTTGGTAGCTTTCATTTCTCATTCTTGATTCAAAATTTTAATATATTTATTGTCACAATCATGTATGCTCAACTTTTAATTGAAATTTCAATGTATCAAACAACATTATAAATTGTGGATTCTTATTTAGTTCATAGAATTTCTCTAACTTTTTGTCTTCTTCACCAAATGTTAGTTACAACTTCATTTATTGAATTTTTGGCAATTACTTTTCATGAGCAATGAAATAAATGTCCACATATTCCATCAAATGATATTTCACATTGTCATTGGGCTGATGATAAAGATAACTCTAAAATTCTTTTATTTCCCTTTCCTTCTAAAAGAGATCCTTCCACCTATTTTGGTGACCAAAATTGAACAGAATTCTAAGATGTAATTTTCCTATGGCAGAGAACAATATTATTATCCCCCTAATCTTAGGCAGAAAACAATATTTAGAGCAGCCCAAAATTGTCTTAGCTTTTTCTTTTTAGCTGCTATTTTGAGCTTTTATTTCACTAAATTTCCAGACATTTTTTTCAAAAAATGGAAAACCTTCTATCTATTCACACTTCCCTTTTATTATATTTTAGGAGCTATTTGTTAACCTAAATGCAATATTTTGACTGTCTTATAATTGAGTATGTATATATCTGACTAAAATTTTATATATATATATGTTTATTTATGTACATACATACATATGCATAGATATCTTTCTAATTTTTAAAATGGTATATTAGTCATCCATTCTCACTTTTTATCATATGCAGTGCTAATAAGAATGCTACTATACCCATCCTAAATCACTGACAAGAATGAAGACTCAGAAGAATAAGCAAAGATCCCTAAGACCCTCTGATAGGGACTTCTTTTAAAATTCTGCCATTTCAGTTGTATTAAGCCTGAATTCTCTTGTACTAAATAAAATAAAGTCAAAATCTTGCATATTTGGGAGGGTTGACTTTACTTATTATTTAAATCTAAACACTAATGTGTAATTAAGTGATGTTAGCCACCATTTGTCTTTTGTATTTTTAACTTGTCACTTTCAAGGTCATCAATATTAAAGAAAGTTCTGAAAAGTCAGAAAAAGAAAGTAATTTTCAGTTTCCTTTCTCTACTTTACCACAGATCAAACATGCACATGAAGAAAATCCTAATTTTCACTATTCTTTATACTTCTAAAACACATATTGTTTCCCATTACTGAAATAAAACATTCCAATATTTTAATATGACTTAGAAAAATTATTGAAATTTGAGGTTCCACATATTCCAAATTCATACTGTTTTCTTCATTGCATAAAAATTTGACCAAAACTTTTAAGTTGTAAATCAGTTAATAATCTATAATGGAAGAAAGTGTTTCATCATGAAAAGTTCCCTCTCTGTAATTAAAAAAACCCCAGAAAACCCAAAGCTAGTGAGGAAATAAATCGATTTATTAAACAAATGTTGAAATGTCTAATTTTAAAAAATATAAGATTAAAGATAAAATCACTGGACCATGCTTTGGTTTTGGCAGACATGTTGAATGAATCTATGAAACAAAAAGAATTTTCAGAGATAGAAATCTGAATAGATGGGTATCACTTTGATTATGTGCAGGTGAACATGTCTACAGGAATAAGTCTATAGTTTTACAATTAGCTATACAACTTAGTTAAAAACAAAAGTCATAAAAATTTTTCTCATGTCTAGTCTGAGTAACAAGATACTTTTTATTTATCCCTCCATCGTCTCGAAAGCTTGGCATAACATAGAGATTTCCAGTGGGCTTGCTGTGATATAATATTTTAATATATTTTAGATATCTGAAAGGTTAATATTAAATCTGCTGAATTCAAAACTGCTCTTGACTAAAAGACATTTTCTAAAGAAAAGTAAATATTACAAAAATCCCTTGGCATAAGAATAAATTTCTTTATGCCACTTTTGAAATACAAATCTTCTTAGTTTGAAACTTGAAATCATATATAATTATTTGGGAGTAAGTACTTTCAAGATTATTCGCCTTCTGAAAAATACTTTAAAAATAATTTCTAATTAGTTAATTTTGATTGAACTTTTAAAAATTAATTTTACCAATTATTTACATACATATTTACACACATGTGTATATATGTATCTTATAATTAACATTTTACTGTCATTTCTTAGATATTGATAATGTTCTTATAATTTGAAAATTATTATTTAGCATTTATTTATAAATGTGGTTCTGATAGATCATGCTAACACTTACAGTAATGATATAATCCCTCATTCAAAGAAGTAGGACTTTATAGAGAATCTAGATAATTTATTATTTGTGATTCAACAGGGAAACTCAAGCCTATTTCCTGTTTACAGCTTTTGAATGAAAATTAGTCTCATTGCCAACACATCAGGTTAGCTAGAGGTATATCAACTTGACTATGTGTCTCCTTAATGTTGAATATAATATTTAGGATAACAATGAGTGAAATATAGATTGAGCCATTGGAAAATCATTCTTTGTCAAAAGAGCAGCTGATAGAAGCAATGTATTATTTAAAAGGATTTAAACCTATACAGCCAATGGAAATATTTCTTTGAAAAAAAACAAATAAACAACACAATATTTGGAATATTGAGCTTGCTCTACATAGCCCAGGGTAACAAGTTCTTTCTAGATTTAGTTCTGTACTGAACCAATGCAAGCATAATGTCTTCCTAGGGAGGCACAAATTTGGAGTGCTCTATTTTATCTTTGTTTTGCATTACTGAGTCATATTCCTTTTACTCGTTAATATGCCATTGAACTGAACAACAATTTTTCACAACTTTGCACAACTTGGTTCATAATAGTATTACTTCAATACCAAAAGTTCTATTTCTCATCTTCATGAACTGAGAGCCAAATGTGTCTGTGCAGAATTCCCTTCCTTCAGTGACAGGAAAATAGGATACAAAATGCAAACTTCCAATCCTTAAGAACATGTCAGTACATGATAAAATATGTTTTTTAAAGTCATTTTGAGTCAATTGTAGTGATGTTTCTGGGTTTATGTATTTTCTACAAGTCTGATGCAGCTTACCTTTTCAAAATTCACCTTTAGAGTAATTTGGAGTGATTCAGCAGTCAGGCATCTTTTTGATCAACTGACAGTCAACACACCTGAAAATTTTGCTGAAGCCAGTTTTAATGTCAAAGTCAATAGCCATACTATGCTTTGTGCTCCATATGTAATAGTCAGTTTTGATGAGTAATGAGGTAATTCTTTACATTACCTATCTGTTTTCAAAATGAAATGGAGTTTGAGAGTGTCTTTATAAAATGTTTCTTCTGCCCTAAATAATATTACTTGTATTAATTCATTCAATAACCACTTATTAAATGCATAAATCCTACAAGATGTTTCTGGGTGCCAAGGAAGCACAAAAAAAAAATCATAGAAGAACAATTCCTGTCCTCAAGAAGCTTAGATTCTAGATGGGATCTATTCACATGTTCAAAAATAATTGTAAAGGGAGAGAGCTCTATCAAATAGCAGCTTACTTGTGCTTTGAAGGAAGTCAAGCATTCTAAAAGGTGGAAATGGTCAGTGAGTACCTTGCAAGTAAATTTTATACCCGGTTGATATAGAGAGGAAGATAGAGAGGAAAAAGAGGAGGATACTATGTTCAAGGAATAGCAAATAGGTCAATTTGAATAGAAAATATAGTGTTTGAGAGGAATAATGTGGAATAAATCTAGCAAAGATAGGCTAGATCCAGATTGAGAGGAAATTTATCTGTTTGAATATATTTTATTTTGAGCCTATCAGAAGTCAGAGGAAGGCAATAGAAGGGAGAGGAAAGAATAATGTGTACAATTCTGTGCTTTAGAGAGAAAATTTTTATGGTTGTGTGAAAAATAGTTTAGAAAGAGGAGAGACTGTGAACAAAGTATCCCAATTAGAAAGCTATTATGCCAATTCAGGATTAAGTGTAAACTTTCAAATCAACTAAACTAGATTAAAAGAAAAAAATAGAATATGTTAAAAGGCTTTTAACAATGCTGAATTCACAGCAATCAAAAGTCACTGCTGGGATTGCTTTCCTGTTTGAATGAGAGTTTTGACTTGCTCACAAATGGATCCTATTTACAGATAGTTTCATTTGTTTTGCCATATAATCATTTTCCTGACTGCTTTTTATTTGAAATTGATTCCCTCCAAACATTCAACAACTTTTCTGTTTTGTAGAGTATCATCACGTTTTGGAGATTTGGGGGTTAGCCTATTGAGCTTCATTGGTCAGTGACTAAATGGATCAGTCATTTCATCTTTATGGACTTTACTTTTCCCATATATAATTTGACAGAACTGTTCTCCATTATCTTGTCTCCCCTTGGAAAAATTCCTTTATTGGCTTTTTACAAAAACTATATGTCTTAGTCTATATCATAAATCCTCTACCCTCTGTAAAAAAGTAACATGTTTCATCATTGGATCTTTGGAATCATGACTGGTCATTGTGTTGATAATAGTTCTTATAGCTTTCAATGCTGTTTGTTTTTAGTATTGTTATTGTATAGTGTTTTGAGCAGAAGTTTATTTCACTGACCAAAGTCAGACTTTGAACAACTTTGTCCTTGAAAGAATGAAAGTTATGCAATTATAACACATACACACACACACATAACACACACACAGCCTGCAAATCCAAACAGGCCTTAAATAATACTACAAATGCTTATATAAAAATTATATATTCCTAACCCTACAAAAAGATTCATCAATTATTACCTAAGAGCAAGTATTAGCTGCCTGTGTAGTATTTCTCTTTGGTGTTTTGATGAAGGTTGACATTTTTGACATTAAGGGTTAATGAGTTGCCACTCAGAATGAGGTCACAAATGGCTAATTGCACCTTCAGCTGAGTAATTACTGTCATGTATCAAATTCTCATTGCATGTAATTATATGGGAAATGGGTACCCTGAATTGCTTACCCAGGAATAGGTTCACTGTCTATAGTCCTCTCTGTGGAAATTTTTGACTATTCCCCAGAAGCCAAATCCAACTGTAATTTGACCTGATATATATGACGTAGACACAGAAATTTTCTGTCTTTTCAAAAAACACGGTTTAGGATATGTCAGCCAGGGTTTCTTCAAGGTTTGGGGTCCTTCTGATTCTGTAATTTTGCTGCTGTCAGCTTCTATTTTCCTCCTCCTGGGATAAATATTGATTAAATTCATCAGGGCCGTTCCAGGTTTTCCTCTTCCCTCTCTCTAAAATAACTACCAAAGCTGTGCTTATCATCAACATTTACACAAAATGGTTGGATGCTTCTTAAATGAAGAACTGGAGGCAGGAGGAAAGTATCAGAAATAGAGATTTTTCCTGAAGTGATTCTCTTTGCCATATAAGTGGTCAGCTCCTCTGTCTTGCATCATTGCTCAGATAAAAATGAAGTAACTCAGGCATTTTATGAGAAGGAGGACATAATGCTTTGAAAATTTATGTCTCTCCTTATACCAATGGAATACACTCCTGGGGTAAACTGAAGAACAAATTTTCTTGGTTCTCTGGGGAGCCTAGGACAGGTGATTAATTTAGCCCATTCTCTACTCTAATCTGATGCAGCAGTCGATATTAATAGTTAAAGGCATTGGGTTCTAAGTTAATAGACATTGCTCCTTCATTAACCAGGAAGTTTAAATATTCCACAGGGCAATGGAAACTTGAAGTATTTAGGTAGGCAGACACCCTTTCTTCAACTTAAGAGATGAAGAAAATATATTGATTCCGGCTTAGCTTTAAAGGTTTAATGGAAAGACTATGTACCTGAAGCTCCAAAATTTTGGGAAAAAGTGTTTAATATAGATTCTGGAGTAGAAATCTGGGGATCTCTGACATTGCAGGTTAGCCACTTTGAATCCTACTCATAGAGGAAGTCATCCGTACTTGTAGTTACCAAAAGAACATGAAGTGTAAAGACAAAATATTTCCTCTGGGTCCAATAATGCATTTCTAATGCATTCCTTCTGCTAACAGAACTCCCATGAAAGTCATTGACAGTTTCACAAATGTAAGTGTTTTTTAGGATTGCATCCTCTGGGAACATGTAGTAGAATCATTCTACTGCTCTTCTTCCCTGTGTTCTGTGCACAGACACACACACAATACACATGACACATCACCCAGAATTCACAAACTTACTCACCATTTTATTCTTTGTTCATCCATAAGATTTTGGGCCCATCACAGACCCTGACTTTCAGAACCAAGAGGAAACTGAAACCCTAAACATCTGTTTCACATTTCAGTCTCTACATATTTAGGACAACTAATGGCCTACTCCAAAAGAGAACCTAAATAGCCAAAATTCTAAGCCTTAGTATGATGATGATTCATAATACCATAAGATCATACATTTCTATCTTGGAGGAGACCTTAGAGGCAATTGACTCCAGCTTTTAAAAAAATTTTTTATATGAAGAAACTGGAGTCTAAAAATTAACTGACTTGTCCAGTTCACAAGAATTTGAGGCCATATTTGAATTCAAATCTCCTTACTTCTACTTTCCTGTGAGTACTTCTGGAATCCCAGAAATTGGGACCTTAGCATCTGTTATTTGTGTATGATATCTCCTAGGTGTGCATTATGCACACCTTGGTGTTTTATAAACATTTATAGACATCTCCACTCCAAATGTTCATATGGACTATTTGTGCCTGACTTGTGGCAGAACATTTGAATCTCATGTAGATCTCATAAATCACAGTTAGATACATTTGATTTCAACATAGTGAAATTATTTTAGTTCTCTTCAAGAATGAAGAACAACAACCAGCCATTACCCATGCCATCTAAAAATGAGGTTCTAGGATGAGATCAGAGAATGATTTTTGTCTATACCACCAGGAGCTTATCAGTTGCATTTTATGTTTTCTCTGCTCATGGTATCTGAGAAACAAAAGAGCCAAAGACAGAGAAGGTCCATTTTGACTTCATGGTTGGTCATATGGAAAGATTCTATAGGCTCATTAAAAACATAGAGTGTCTATTAAATGGTCATTCCTAATTTTATGGGTAGGAAAATTCCCATTTTTTCTCTGTTCAACTGCCTGATTCAAATTTAGCTTCTGCAGAGGAGAAAATGTTCTCCCTGTATGGATCATCCCTATCAACTTCAGGCCTAATCTAACATGGTCTATTTGTCCTTTTACCTTCTCATTTTAATTTATCCTTTGTAACTTCTGTTCAATTATCTAACACACTCTTCTTTATCTTGTAACCTTCAATTCACACTCCTTTTATATTGTTATGCTTCTGGAGAACAAGAGACAAGGCATCCCTGACCATACTGAATATATTCTTTGTGATGCCCTCTGAAGAAATGCATCAGAAGAAAAAAAATTAGGTCTCTCCCTTCTCCCTATTTCTTCTTTTCACATAATATCTGTAATATAATAATGTAGTAATCTCTCTTCTTTTAAGATTCATCTAACTTAGTCATATAAGGTAAAAGAATGGTTAGTCTCTTTATCTGATGAATACCCAAAAATGTACTTCTATTTACAGAATTCTGAAATTCCTTTCTCTGACCACATCATCCTATCCTTTAACTTCTCTCTCTCTTACTACTCCTAAACATATTTTCTCTCTTACCATAAGTTATATCTAGTTTTATTTCCCCCCTACTCTCCTAATTTAATTCTCCCTGTTCTGACTTTAGTTTCTTCTCATCAAATTCTTCATCCTGTGGTGACCATTTATTCCTCAATATCTCTTCAGTTAATCCTCTTCTATCTCTTTTCCATGTCATAGTTAAACTTAATGAAACAGTTGTCTGCTTCCTCTTCCTCAACTTCTGCTATCTTCTTACTTTCATTCTCTTTAATTAAACATCCAATTCTTCCACTCACACAAAACTACTCTCTCCAAGGTTACTCATATTCTCTTGACTTCTAAATTTAATGATTCTAGTTATAAAGGTATCAAGCATAAAATATGGCTTATTCATAAACTAATTGGAAATTTGTTTCAATTTTTTTTTCAGATTTCTATTTGGACCATTAAAATTTTAAGGAACCTGAAATCTTCTACTTTTACAAGTTTGATAGTCAGGAAATA
Organism: Antechinus flavipes; assembly: GCF_016432865.1. Lineage (NCBI taxonomy): Eukaryota > Metazoa > Chordata > Mammalia > Dasyuromorphia > Dasyuridae > Antechinus > Antechinus flavipes. The sequence continues at coordinate 91,999,571 of NC_067400.1, forward strand.
ATTTGAGATTAGAAGAAAACATCATTATAATAAATAATAAATATATAGTTTTCTGTGCTTGATGTTCTCAAAAAATTTGAGCAGCTTCTCAAGGTTCATGTACAGAGAAATGGAACTAAGAAAAAGGGGAACAGGATATGGATAGTGTACAATGTTCTAGGATGCAAATTAAAAGATCTTTGCAAAATTAGACAAACTGTTAGATATTTCTAGGTTTTATTTTCCTTCTCTCTAGGTGGAAAATTAGAATAGATGATTTCTAAAGTTCCTTCCAACTTTGACATTCTATTATTTTAGAAGGGAAAAAAATCTGGATTCACTGAAATATAGCTTTATATCATTCACTGAGTTCGAGTGCACGCTGCAGAAGTTTTCTACCTGTTCTGTTATAACCTTCAGAAAATCACCCAAGTGTTTTGTGCCTTACTTTTCCCTTCCTGAAAATGAGCATCATTAATCTATTCATGTGTTTAGATCGTAGGAACTCCATGGAAATTCTCAAGATAAAACATTTCAGTTATTTAGTTCTGACCCCTTTTAAATGGCTCTGGAAGTCTGAAAGACAATTCACAATATTTAGTAAGTCATAATGCATATGTATATATACTATTGATGATAATAATAATAATCAACATATTTAAATAAATAATGTAATGAACACACTTTGAAATCTACATGATTACTTTCAGGTTGAAAGGGAGAGAAGATAACTGAAATTATATTCCTGACTGACACTTTAAAAACATTTCCACACATTTCCCTCTTTTGCCATATAATTAAAAACTAAATATTTGTGGGTTTTTTTGTTTGGTTTGTTTCTTCCATTTTTCCTTTACTTGACTCTTTGGAAAATAGGCAGTTTTGATATTTGTCTTTGGAAAGATGGCCAATGTGACATGTCTGACAGGTTATGTTAGAATAAAGTATGATTTTCTAATAATGCATTACATATAAAATGCTTAGTATTAAGCAGGTAGAAATATAATTTTTGATATAAAAGTTCACTTTTTTTCTAAAATATGACTTTTTCAGCTTGTAGGTGGTTTATGCTATTAGGTAACTAGAAAATCATTTCTTCAAAGTAGGGACCCACTATATCAAATAATACTTTGTTATATTGGTCTACAATTTTAAATGTTTATTTTTCACTCATGTCATTTATTTATCAGATTTGTGGCTGGGAGTGCACATGATTTTTATGAAATGTTTTGTCATTATTATTAATGTAGTTTAAATTGGCAATAACTATTATTTATTTAGTGTTTTAATGTTTATGAAGCAACTTCCAAATGCTAGTTCATTTGTTCCTCACAATAATCCTGTGAGGTAGGTACTATTATTAACCCCATTTCATGGATGGGGAAACTGAGACTAAGAGATATTGAATGATTTGTCTAGGTAATAAACTTAATAAGTAACTGAAGTCCAGTTGGAATTCAGGCCTTTCCAACTTCAGGTCCAATACTCTAGCCACTATATTCTCAGCTATCTCTTTAAAACATTTGACTGACATATTTATCCTGCAAAAAAAAAAAAAAAAAAAAAAAAAAAACCCTGGAATTTTCTAGAGATATTAAGTTTTCTTTTAGGGACTTTTACCTTTGGGTATGGCAAATGATAATCTTGACCAGCTGATTTGTAAATGTAAATTAAGCTGACTTTGAATGGAAATTCTAATATGTGAATACATGTAGAATACAAAAAAAGAATATCTTTTTTGAGGATATTTGAAGAAGCATGCTAGTTCATTTCCCTCCCCAAATGCTAGCTTTAGTTTCTGTATCTATAAAATGGAGAAGTTGATCCAGATGGCCTCCAGACTTCTGTCAAAAAATTTTCGCTACTGAGAGGAATGGGACCTTCTTGAGAGAAGCATACCAGTATGTGGAAATGCATACCAGTTAGTATGCATATTGTAGGTTAAAGATAGGAGGCCAAACCAAAACCAAAGAAATATATTAACATTCTAAAAAACCTATTGATAGCAGCCTCAACCTCTTAGACTTCAGATTTAGTTTTTTCTAAGTTTCTGTGCCTATTTATAGTACATAATCATCAATAACTTAAAAGTGGTAATATTTTTCACAGAAGGATAGAGAGAAAGGAGGAACAGGGGACATATTTGCCATTCATTTGGCAGTGTTTATTATCAGAATGAGGAGACTGAAGACATTCTCTATTCAAGGGCAAGAAACAAGGGGAAGTGACCATATACCTATGTAATTGTTGAAGATGTCCTTTTGGACAAAATTTCAGGGTAGTGGTAACCATTTAGACAAAACTGCAGTTGTATTTTCTCCAAGGATAAAAATAGCTGTTACAACAGTGGATGATAGCATCCATTTTACATAGTTTTTAAGATTTTATTTCTCCTTATTTTCCACTACTAGGCTACCAGATGGTTGGGGAATTTACATTTATTAGTTCATCATGATATGAAATGATTATGGTTCCTATTTTCCCCCCATACTCCCTTCCAGAGTTAGATTGATCATTCTGTGATCCCATAAAGTATAGAGGTAGTAGCTCTTTATCTCTCTATTAGTTTAAATAGCAAGTTGATAAAAAGGCTGAATAGATGAAGAAAGCAATAGATTCCTAATACCACATGTGTGTATGTGTGTATACAGAACCAATACACACACACACACAGATAGAGAGAGAGAGAGACAGAGAGATGAAGAGAGAGAGAGAGAGAGACAGAGAGACAGAGAGATAGAGAGACACAGAGAAACAGAGAGAGACAGAGAGACAGAGAGAGACACAGGAGAAAGAAAAAGTAAACATACATAAAGCTGAAAATAGTACACTTTGATCCACAGTCAGTCTCCATGGTTCTTTCTTTTGATACAGATCACATTTTCCATCCCAAGTCTATTGGACTCATATCGAATCATGGTGTTGCTGAGAAGAGCCAAGTCTTTCATAGATGATCATTACATAATATTATTATTAATGTGTACAAAGTCCTCTGGTTCTGAGTTTTTATATCAGAAATGGGATTTTATTAAATAATACCAACACATAGTTGTTTTTTTCTTATTTTTTTTCTTTTTCACTGACATGATGCATAATCCTCCAGAATATATGGTCTTTTGAAAGAAGAAAATTTTAATTGTAAACAACCTAGAAATTTTTGGCACAAAGGTCCCTTGTATATTTTTTAGAAGATTTTTCTTTTACTTCATATACCCTATCCAAAAAACTAATGAGTTTACTATCATAAACTTCTAAATGCAGGCAAACAGCTATTGCTAATTCTGATGTGGGGGATATACATATACATATACATGTAGATACATATATATACACATAAACAGAAATTCATACATATAGCAAAGAATAAGGAAATCAAGAGAAGAAAGAAAAAAGAATCAGGTATCTTTGAGTAAGATAACTAATTCTAAAGATAATACAATAAAAACACCTTAGAGCCATTTACAATTTAATGTATTATATTATATATGAAATACATAATGCATTTAATGTATGAAAGTAACTGGCTGAAGTTCAGTATATTTGCTTTCCTCTTTTCCTTTGGTCATTCAGTCAATGGTTTCATCATTTCATTTCATCATTTTTCCCTAGAGATATTCATTTGAAGAATATTAAATGCTTAGATTACCCTGATGCATCCTCTGCAGATTTATGTTGTAAATTACTTTGTTGTTCAGCTTATGTGACATCTCATAAATAGGACCTTTTCTGAAGCCCTAAATTTCTTTTTTCCTCATCTCTTCCAGTATTTCATCTAGAAAGACTCTTGTCACATTCTCCAATGTTGTACAAATTATTTGGGACAAAATTCCATGCATCTTTATCTGTATCACCTTTGCATAAACTCTGGAATTACTCCCCCCACCCTTTTTTTCCTCTGATACTGCTACTATTTTAGTGCAGGACTTTCTTACCTTATGCTTTGATAATATTGCAATAATATAGGTCAAATATGTACAATTCAAGAAGTGACTTTTAACAATAAAAAATACATTTTCCTAATATTAAGATTTCAGTCTTTGTATTGTATTACAACAATGTTTTCTTAATATCAATGCTTTGTCACTAACACACATTCACACACATATATAACTATATATTTATATAAAAAGAAAGATACACAACATACATATATACATATATAGCATTATTTGAGATGACAATAAAGATCATGTTGAATAGAATAAATTCAGAGAAGATTTTATGGAGGTAGTTTTATGCATTTGAAAAGACCTTTAAACAACAAATGTCAAGTCAACTGGCCAAAAATAATGGAATAGATGAGAGGATGGTCTCTCTACATTTAAAGACTAGAGAGTAATTTAGTTGGCGTGTGGAATTCTTGAGGAGAGTAGTATAGCACAAACCTGGAAAAATAGAATAATGCATGCTGTGGAAGGCTTTTAATACTCAGTGATTATTTTAAATTTTATGCAATAGACAATAAATAGATACTGAAGATCTTTGAGTAGAGATATGTCATGACCAGAACAATTTGGGCAATAACATTCAGCTGGGTAATAGTACAAACATAGAAAGGGGTATATAGTAGAAAGATAATAAAATTAAGCAAGATATTTTAATGAAGGTTGTAGAAGTAGTTCAGGCAAATTGTTTGAAAGATGAAGAATGTTGATGATGGTGATAGGAATGAATAAACAAAATATCATATTGTTAGGGGTAAAATAAACCGGATTCAATAACAAATTATTTATTTTACCAGTTTCCCATCACTTCTTGATTCAATCATAGTATCAATTAATTATGAGCAAAGCTGAGTTCTGTCATTGATGAATCAATTTATCATAAAATTTTCAGTAAATTAGCTCCCTTAACCAGGTGAGAATGCCTCTTTTGAATTAATCATTCATTCAGTATGAAATATGGTCACATTATACAGGTATGTTGATATAGGCTGAAGAAACTTGATGTCTCACTGTGCATTTCACTGTGCATTAGTATAAGACAGGTTCAGAATGAAGGAGAGTTGAATGAAAATTCCTCCTGGGAAGAAGCTGTCTCATGGGAAGAAATCCTGTGATAATGGGGTGGAAGGTGAATCTAAAGTCTCTGGATTCCAACCCTCTCCACTTGATCAGAGCAAGATCTTGTAAACTTTGAAGGGTGGATTTATTTGACATTTTAGCATACCTGGTGGTAATATCTGGATTATCATCCTGGAACAAACTAGACATACTGAGAAAAGGCAGTTTTTATGGCTTTACATAGAGACCACCATAAAAGCTAGAGCATATTTAAGGGGAATATTTATGGAGTCATTCTAGGAGGAGTACTTTTTACCATAAGTGCTTGATGTGAGCTTGAATATACTTTTTCCTGGACTCTCTTAAGGACTTGTGGGAGAATGTTTTATAATTTTTTAGGAAGAGTATGTGACAGACTTTTATACTAAGTATTCTTACCATACCATACTAGTAAATGATCCTAATTCAAAATTATCTGGTTATCCAGTTGATATCTACTGAAAAGGGGATTAAGATGACAGAAATTAGCCCTCTCTCAGTCCCTCAGGATCCCCTAGAACCTTTGGAGAATAAGAATCTAGTCGAGCATAAGGAACCTGAAATGTGTATAAGAATAGGGAGAATAAATCCAGAATATATATGATACTTATTAGTTGTAAGGGACTCATCTTGTTGGTGATGATATTAATATGTTTTAGGTTTATCACAGAAATATATTATTGTTCTAAAAGAGCATCTTAAATCTGCTGGCCAATTATTATAAGTGTCTCATAATATCAGCAAAACAAAAACAAACTGAGAGGAAGGAACATAAAGAAGGTTTACAAATGTATTTCCTTAAAGATGAGGGCACAAAATATATATTTCCTGGGGGAGGTACTGAAAGACTTGAATTTGGGAGAATTTTGTACAACTTTCTCTCATTACCTTCTTAGATCTAGAAGTTCAAATAAACATTAGAAAGGAAAGCCAATCGACTTTTATTGAAAAGAAAAACTGGATTTTCTTTTTTCTTAAGTAGAAATTGTTATACCTATAAGTTAATAAACATGGATTTTAATTAATTCAATGTGATGAAACCCCTTTGAGACTGTGACTCCGTCTATCTGAGTAGAGCCCAATTGGATTAGACCATAAAATCTGGCCCATTCAACTTGTATTAAAAGAGCCAAATGCACTAAGCATGGTTTTTTGAATCTTTGATTGCTTTGAGACTTTGCAATCTTAAGCAAAGGTAATTTATGAGAGTCTCAAAATAGCTCCTTAGCCATGTTTTCAAGCAAATGTAAAATAATGTAGAGAGGATTGTCTCTCTTGACAAAATATTAATGAGTTCAAACAAAGTCAGTTATAAAAAGATTCTATGATTTCTTTATGAGCAATAATAAAAGGCATTATTTATGTGTCTCTGATTTTGACTAATATTTATCAGTCATGCACATATTTCCTAAATTATAAAGATATATATGTATATATATATATCTTTAAAGATATATATATATAAAGATATAAAGATATATATATATATATATATATATATATATATATATATATATATATATATATATAATTTTGCTCATCATCAAACATGTTCAGAAATCTAAACTTTTACTTACTTTAAAACAGACTCTTATTCTTACTTTAATTATTCAATCTTTATTTCACTCTTCCAAAGAATTCAGAAAGTTTTTCAAAAATATATACCAAATATTCCCTAAAGAAATTATATTACTGGGAGCCAAGATGGTGGAGAGTAAACAGGTCTTAATCTGAGCTCTTCCTGGAATCCCTCAGATCAACACTGTGTCAAACCTTTGAATTGTTTTTGGAATGACAGAACAAATATTTGGGGTATAACAAATTTCCAACAGAAGATATTTTGGAACAACTTCAGAAAAGATCTGTTTCAACCAGGCGCAGGGGGAGGGAGTTGAGCATAGTTGAGCGCAGGGACTCAGAGCAGTGTGGTGCCAGGGAATCTACTGAGAGGCTTTTAGCTAAAATACAGCAATGTGAGCTACTCTGTCCTGGTTCAAAAGCTAATAGATTCAACAGATTAGCTGTGAGATATCCAACACAAAAACAAAAAGCAAATATTGGATCCCTGAACCCCAAAATAGCACAGGACTTGACCCAGCATCAGAGGAAGTCAGCAGCATCAATCCAGGGCAGCATAAAGCTGCTGTTGCCTGTAGAGTAAGCTAGGGCAATCTCCCCTTTGCCCTAAGAACAGACTTCAACCTTTAAAAATGAGCAAAAAAACCAACCAAAGAATCAAACCTCTGACCCTACATAGCTTTTATGGAGACAGAGAACAGACCTCAAACCCTGAGGTTTGAACTAAAAACAAATCATCTTCAGATGGAGTCCCAAAGGATGATATCAGTTAGTTTCTACTTCAAAAGGCTCTCTTGGAAGAATTCAAAATGGATCTTAAAACAGAGTAGAAGAAAACTGAGGAAAGGAAATAAGAATTTTATAGATTTAGTGAAATGGAAAAATCATATAACTCCTTACAAAATAGATTTGAAAAAGAAATCAACTCATTTAAAAACAGAATTTGTGAAATGGAAAAAAATCCAATACACAAAAAAACTCATTTAAAAACTAAATTGGCTAAATGCAAAAGGAGATAAGCTAAGTAAAGAAAATAATTCACTAAAAATTAGAATTGAACAAATGGAAGTGAATGAGTCAATCAGGCACCAATTATCAGTCAAACAAAACCAAAAAGAAAAAAAGAAAGAAAAAAGGATAGAAGAAAATCTAAAACTCCTCATAGGAAAACAACTGACCTATAAAACAGACCTAGGAGAGACAATCTAAGAATTATTGGAGTATCTGAAAAAGCATCATGAAAAGAAGAGCCTAAATTGGGGTTCAGGGACATCATCTTTCAGGAAATCATTAAGGAAAACTGCTCTGATGTCTTAGAACCAGAGGATAAAATATCCACTGAAAGAATTCACTGATCACCACCTGAAAGATACCCCCAAAATGAAAACTCCAGTGAATATGATAGCTAAATTTCAGAATTATCAGATAAAGGACAAAATATTTCAAGCAGCCAGAAAGAAAAAAATTCAAACATCAAGGAACCACAATCAGGATTACCCAGGACCTAGTAGCTTCTACTTTAATAGACTGAAGGGTCTGGAATCATATTCTACAATCCATATTGGGTTGTAAAAAAGAACTAACTAATCAGCAAAATTAAGCATTGTCTTTCAAGGAAAAAGATGGACATTCAATGAAACAGGTAAATTTCATTTATTTCTGATGAAAAGACCAAACCAGAACAGAAAATATAATCTGTAATGCATAAGGATTGCATAAAAGGATATGCATCAAAGGATGCATAAAAAGATAAAAAGGAAAGAAAAAATAACTGTTTCTTTTAAAAGATAAAAAATTTACATCTCTATATGGGAATATGAGTACCTCATGAGAACTGTACTTCTGTTATGAGTATACATAGAGGGTTTAAGATTAATTTGATTTTATTGTGATGATATAAAAAAGAAACTAAAAGTGCAAAGGGGATTGTACTGGAAGACAGGGAAAATGTAGGTAAAATGGGGTAAATTACATATCATGAAAAGGCAAAAAAGACCTATTAAAATTGAGGGAATTAGAAGGGAACAAATGAACATTGTATAAAGCTTACTCTCATCAGATTTGGCTAAAAATAGAATATTAGTCATATTTAGCTTCACGGGTAACTTGACTTAATCTATAGGGTCCTAGGAGGGGAAGAGCAAAGGAAAGAGAGTGGCTAATAGAAGGAAGAACAAAAGTAAAAGAGGAAAAGTATAAGAAGGGGGAGGGGCTGTAATGGGGAGCTGTTTGAGGGAAATGGTGGTGAGAAGTAAAATACTGGAAGGAAGGAAAGGGGCTACAGGAAAGAGAAAAGTATATCTTGGGGGAAAAGATGGTGGGAAATACAGATATCAGGAAAAGATAATGATAAATGTTGGCGGGGATGTTGGAAAACTGGGACACTAATACATTGTTTATAGAATTGTGAACTGATTCATTCACCCATTCTGGAGAGCAATAGGGAACTATGTCTAAAGGACTATCAAACTGTGCATACTCTTTGACCCAGCAGTGTCTCTACTGGACTTATATCCCAAAGAGATCATAAAGGAGGGAAAGGGACCCACATGTGCAAAACTGTTTGTGGCAGCCCTTTTTGTAGTGGCAAGAAGCGGGAAACTGAGTGGATGCCCATCAGTTGGAGAATGGCTGAATAAGTTGTGGTGTATGAATGTAATGGAATATTATTGTTCTGTAAGAAATGATCAGGAGAATGATTTCAGAGATGCCTGGAGAGACTTAACATGAGCTGATGTTAAGTGAAATGTGCAGAACCAAGAGATCATTATACATAGCAACAGCAAGACTATATGATGATCAATTCTGATGGACATGGCTCTCTTCAGCAAGGAGATGATTCAAACAAGTTCCAATTGTTCAATGATGAAAAGAATCATCTGGACCCAGAGAGAGGACTGTAGGAACTGAGTGTGGACAACAATGTAGCATTTTCACTTTTTTTGCTGTTATTTGCTTGCATTTTATTTTCTTTCTCATTTTTTCCTTTTTGATAGGATTTTTCTTGTGCTTTATGATAATTGGGGAAACATATATAGAAGAATTGCACATGTTTAACATATATTGGATTACTTTATGTGTAAGGAAGGAGATGGGGAAGGGAGGGAAACATTTGGAACAGGAGGTTTTGCAAGGGTCAGTGCTGAAAATTATGTATGCATATGTTTTGAAAATAAAATGCTTTATTAATTAAAAAATAAAATTAGAAAAAGAAATTATATTGCTTTGAATTTGGTATATTGAATCAAAACTATAGCATCAATGCCTTATGTTCCAAAATGGAATAAACATCTGAAATGTTTTGAGTGTAAAAGAGAATTTTTATGTCCAGGTTTCTGTGCCAATGCTGTATCCACTAGTCAATAATGGAATTGAAAATTTGAAATCGGTCTTTTGAAAAACTGGACTTTATCCAAACCTCAAAATATCCTTAATTGCTTTTTTGGTCATCTATCATTCTTTTACTGCCAATATCTTTAAATATCACAACCAGAAGGGAAATTCGTGTAACTGCAGATGGATATATGAGAGTCTGAAAAAAAAATCCTTTTATTGACTTAATTATTCCTTTCATACTAATTCTAATGAAAATATTTTAAATGCCTTATTTCAATGTATTGTTTGCTATTAAGTGAATTTCAACCCAAATAGTAGACAATAAAACATACCACATGCTTTTCAAAGAATCAGTAAATTATTTCTTTATTTTAATTTCACAATATTGATAAAAACTTGAAGTAAATGTGGAGATTAAAAAATCCATATTACATTTAATTTCACTAAGTACTTTATTCATTTTTTCAAATGTTTCTCTCAATTTGTCATGAAGATCAAATATTCTAAGAAAGTTATATTATTCCTCTTCGCTCATTAGTAACAAAGTATTCCTAAGAAAACTCCTGTAATAGCTCGGACATCAGAAAGCTCATTCAGCAGAATGACTGATTGAACTAAGACATCCCTTATCGGATGAATTAGGTGTGGTCGCCCATGCAAGCATGCATCCATGCATCCATCCATCCACACATGCATGCATGAGTGTACTTTGAAATCCAGGTATTAGAAGTATTAATTAATGCATTTTACAAAAGAAATAAATCACTTACCTAGTCATTTCATTCAATATCTGGGACACTGGTGAATAGACTCTCTTTACCAGTCCAAATAAGCTTTTTCTCATCAATGTTGCCTGAAGCACTGAGAGGTTACACTTGAATCACAGTGCCATTACATGTTAAATTGTCACTGATGTTGAATTGTTTCATTCATATCTGACTCTTCATGATCCCATTTGGGATTTTCTTGGCAAAGTTGCTGGAGTGGTTTGCTATTTCCTTCTCCAGGAATTTTAAGTTTTCAAAGAATTTTACATCTATCATTTTAGCTCTTCCCAATCCATGTCTTAACACTACCATTTTCTATATTAAAAAGGAGAAGGGATCAGAAGTCAGTGGAAACTTAAGCTCAAAACCTGGGCCTGACACTCTGTATCATATGACCATGGGCAAGTCATGTAATCTGTTTATTCAAATCTGTAAAATGGGGGTGAATATTCTTAATTTTTTGGTTGTTTTTCATTTATGTCTATTTCTTTATGCCCCAATGCACAATGTCACTCCTTGGGGTTTTCTTAGCAAAGAAACCAATATGATTTGCCATTTTATTTTCAAGTGGATTAAAGCAAAAAGAAGTTAAGTAACTTGCCAAACAACCCTGTTATCTCCATTCTTGAAGAGGACCAAGATTACATCTTTATGTTGGGGTCAAGGTAAAGTGTGTCCAACTGCGGCTGATCAGATCAATATGAAATCAAAAAGTCCACATGAACATTTTGGATTAGAAGTGTCTTTAAAATTATGCATTTTATGTTTCTTTTGAGTTATTGTAATTCTGATTTTGCTCATAGAGCACAGCACCTTTGATTTAGGCACACTATATGCTAGTGTTTCCCATGTCTCACAATCAATTTGAAAATTCTCTAGAGAGACCTTGAGACTGTCCTATCAGCTCTTCTGACTTCCATTTTAGTGCTCACCTTATGTAAAATTGTCAGTAAAATTATCGTCTTTTAGGCAATTGTATGTTTGGCATTTGAACAATGTGGCCAGCTCCTTGGAATTGTTCTCTCTTTAATAAAGTTTGGATGCTCGACTTGAGAAAAGACTTCATTATCTGGTATTTTATCTTGCCAGGTGACTTTCAAAACCTTTATAAGATAATTTAAATGGAAATGCATGGCTCTGGTAGATTGTCTAGGTTTCACAGGCATATGAAAATGAAGTTATCACAATGGTTCCTTCAGTTGGCTAATTCCTCTTTCCTTCCAAGTCCTAAACACTAAGCTAGGTCCGGTAATACATGTATCAATTTCATAATCTTTGCATCTATCCGTGAAAATTTATGTTGTCAAGGTAAGTGATCTTATCCATAGTATTCAACATTTCTCCATTAATTTTGGCTGATGGTTCCATAGGTGGTGTAATGATCACTGGTAGAGAACCTCCATTTTCTGTATTTTGATTTTTTAGACCTGAACTAACATAAACAGCAGAAAATTGATCCATGCTTTGTTGCATCCCAGCTTCAGAGGATGTGTTGAATGCACACTAATTTGTGAACAAAAAGTCATGCACCAACTTCCTTCCATTTTAGTCTCAGCTTGTAGCCTTTTCAAGTTAAATAATTTACTGTCCTTATGTAGTTAACCCTGATGTGATTTTCATCCTCATTTAAGGTACATGATAATATTGCCAAAAACATCATGCTGAAAAGCAAGTGAGCAAACAAAAAGCCCTCTTCATTTCATTGCTGACTGGGAAAGTGCAAGGGCATCATTCAGTAACCAAAACCCGTATAAGCACTCCATCAAAGCCAGCAAGTGCCTGGACTCAAATCCTCCTAATTCCAAGTTCAGTGCTTTATCGGCTGAGCTAGCAATCTATCTATCTATAGTACTACCTCACATTAATAGCTATAGTAGTTAATTAACCAAAATGTTGTCAGGATCAGAGAGATGATTAATAATATATGTTGTATCATTGTTGACTGTTGTACTGTCTGTGATTTCCCCCTCTCCTTCATTTTCTATATCAGTTGCCCACAAGAATTAATTAAGCACTTATTATGTGCCAAGCACTGTGCTCAGACCTGGGGATAAAAAAAAACAAGGCAAAAGAGAGTATTTGCCCTTGAAGATTTCATAGTCTAGTGAGGAAAGACAACACACACAAAAAAGGGAGAAGAAAAAATGTATTTAATAATGAAATTCTTATGAGAAATTATGAGATGCATGTCCTGTTTGTCCTTAAAGAGAGAAATAAATATATAATATTCACCTCTGTTTTCTGAGGGAAAGAAGTAACCCAGGACCAAGAGTCACCAAATGTGAGTCTCAGAGTTGATGTGATCTTGTAGGACCATGAGTTTTAGTGACTACATGAAATTTAAAAAGATACCACATTAAGGTTTAAAATAAATATAATGGAGGCAGAGGACAATTCCCATTATGAATTTCAGAGCTAGAATGAGGCTTTAGGATGAAGAGGTTTCTAGAGTACTGTATAGAAAGCCTAGAGGACACCGTGGAAGGAATGAGACATACCACCTTTCATTACCAAATTCATTGACTGTTATAATTATTTCCTGTCAAGTATTCTTAATTCAAATCTCTTCCCCTTCCAATTCATTCACAAAATCAAAGAATCTCAGCATTTATAGGGAAATCACATCATCTAATTTAAAACATGATGAAACGTAAATCGCTTTTAAGTCATTCCTTACTATTGCCCAATTTTGTAGTTTTCCTTTGACTTCTGTGTGTTTTTATATCACTGATAAAAATGTTCAGTGAAAGGCCATACATTCAAAAATGGTAACTCCTTTCTGGCTGACATGAAAGTTAATGTTTCTACAACTGTCCAAATGTCATTTCTTATACATGGAACTAGAGTCAATATGGTAACTCAGTGCATAGAGTGCTCAGGATCGAATCAAGAAGACCTGAATTTAAAACTAGCCTCTGACAATTACTATGTGATCCTGTTTGGTCATTTAACTTCAGTTTGCCTTAATCCACTGGAGAAGGAAATGGCAACACTCTCCAGGATCTTTGGCAAGAAAAATCCATGTTTAGTACTTTTGTGATGTGGTCCAGGGTGATTGCAAAAAATCAGACATAGCTGAACAACACTAATATATGAAAGTAATCAAGTCAATGTTTTGTTCAAGACATTAGTGATTTCTTATTGAATATTAATTTCTTAGTCTGGAAATCAAGGTCCTCCAGGAATTCACCTTAGCTGACCTACGTCCATCCTTCTTTCCTTTTGCTCCCTTATAAATACTTAATTGTGGATCAAAGTGGAAGTGTTTTTCATCCCCTTTCTGGCACAGTTACCATAGAAAAAGTACAGACTTTGGTATTAGAGGAACCATGTTCAGATTAGATCTCTGGTGGTTAGTAGATCTCTGTATGTCCTTCTACAAATCCTTTAATTTCTTAGGTCTTATCTATTAAAGAAAAAAAGAGAGAAGAGATGACCTCTTCTAATCCAGTTATGTGATCTTTTATGTTGTCACTATTGTTTTTCCTTATTTTCCAAATTCCTCCACTCCTTTCTACTCTCTCTTCAGTTCTGCCCAGTTTAATGTCTGTCCTTTTTTTTGGTGGGGGAGATTCAATACAAATGCCATTTTCCCCAGGAAATATAATAACCTGATTACATCTATCTCCTCCTAGTAATTACAATCTATCCTCCTAGTAATCTCATAAAGTTATTAACTTATTTTATAAAAGAATTATTAGGATATATGTTATCGATATAGGATATATACATTAGGCTCTAAGAAGGAAATGATCACATGCTACTTAATCTTTGTCTTCCTTAATGTTCAGTATGATTCTTTGTGTCCTGCATGGTAAATATTTAATAAATGTGTATTGTGGTGTATTGAATTGATTCTCCCAGCAAAACTATGAGACATAGATCAACTATTATTACCTTCATTTATCAAAGGAAGTAGCTAAAACTCAGAGGGGGTAAGTGGGCTTGACAATGTCACACAGCTAACAAATAATAGTTAGGTATAGAACTCAGCTTTTCTATCTCCAGAGTAAACAGTCTTTTTATTAGTGCATGCTGCCTTTACAACTAAGAAATATTTTTGCTTCTAAGATATATTTTTCTTTAAGCAGGACAGTAAATGTGTGTATTCTAAATTCATATTTGCCTAATCCTTTTATATTTAAAAATATTATTCTTATAAGAAACCCATAGGGACAGGTAACAGGAATATTTAACCTGGAGGCAGTGTCTTCAAAATATATAAATAAATAAATGAAATATACATATGAGTACATACACATAATATAAGTTATATATATAGCAGAACATAGAGGAGGAATTGAAATATAAAATAATAAATTTCAATTTCAAGAAATCCTATATGTTAAATGCTACACATTGGGCTCAGACCTCTCCATTTTTTCTTTACTTTCTTGTAGTTTTTTTAATTGTTGTTCTCTGCTATGTAATTTTTACTTTATTTCTTTTCTTCCTTTTCTTTCCCCCTCCCACAAAAAGGCTACAACTAAGTGCACATACACAATTATATACATATATATGCATATCTATAAATATTACACATATACATATAAATAAATACATATATTCACATACTATACTATGCTTATTTGTTCTTGGTTTAATATCATCTTCCTTTATAAACCTGAGTCTTTGCATATTTTTCTACCAAATCATCATTACTTACACCACAGTAATATTTCATCCTTATACTGTCTAGATATTTTAAATAGTCTAAAACAATATTAATTAATATGTCTGACATACAGTATACTTTCTCTACTTTTTCTCTTTTGATAAAACCTATTTTAGCTTTGACTTTATCTGAGACCATGATTATTAATCCTTCTTTTTATATCATAAATTCTACTCTTGATTTTTATTTTATGACAGCAGGTTTTTCTTATTTCCTTTTTCTTCTAAATCCTTTACTTTACTTCAATCCACTACCATGTCCTCTTATTACTTAATCTGTCCCCCTTCCAAGAATCTCTCCTTATCTTTTTTCCATCCCACCCTATCTCTATCCCTTTGCTGTTAATCTATATGCTCTTCAAAACTCTCCTCTTGTCCTATACTCTCCCCCTTTTATTGTTTATAAATTTAGAATGCTTATATTCCCTTGTAAATGAATATGTCGTTTTCTCTTTAACCCAGATCTGATGTGGGTAGGGTTCCCTCTAAAAATCCCTCCCTTATCCTTTCCATCTAAATCCTCCATGTCATTTCTTCTGCTAATTTATATAATTCCTTTTACTTTTTCCTATATGGTTTTACTTTTTAGAATCACATCATACTCACTTCTGCCCCAGTCTTTCTTTCATGCAAACCAAATACTAATGATTTAAGACAAAAGATTTACATTTCCATATATAAAAAAGTTTGTTTTTATTGAATCCCTTGTAATTAATCTTTGATGCTTAAATTATATTTCTCACAATTCTTTAATGTCAAATTATCTATGTTCAGGTCTCCTTTTACTTTTTCCTATATGGTTTTACTTTTTAGAATCACATCATACTCACTTCTACCCCAGTCTTTCTTTCATACAAACCAAATACTAATGATTTAAGACAAAAGATTTACATTTCCTCATATAAAAAAGTTTGTTTTTATTGAATCCCTTGTAATTAATCTTTGATGCTTAAATTATATTTGTCACAATTCTTTAATGTCAAATTATCTATGTTCAGGTCTTTTTGCAACAAAATCTAATAATTTATTGAATACCCCTTCCTTTTTTTTGTTTTTTTTTTTTTTTTGGATTCAGGATTATGTTTCACTTAATCATTTAAAGTAGCTGCTACTAGGTCTTGTGTGATGCAAATTATAACTCTGCCATATTTTAATTCTTTTTCTTTTTTTTTTCTTGTTCATAACATTTTCTCTGTGGTCTGGACATGTAGGAATTTAGTGAAAATCCAATTTCCTCACAGTATTTTTTTCAGATGGTGATTGGTAAAATTTCTATTTCTTCTTTCTGCTTTTGTTCTAACATTTTGGGACAATTTAATTTTTTCTTGTATTATTGTATTATTGAATCAAGGTTATTTATTTTTATTGTAAGCTTTCAGGTAATACAATTATTCTTATGTTTTCTGTTTTTGATCTGTCTCCAAATCAGTTGTTTTTCTTATGTGGTATCTCACCTTCTGTTCTATTTTTTCAGTCTTTATATTTAAGAAGGTAGAATTCATTTCTATCAAAAGTCAAGTATAATTGAAACTTAGAAAATTACAAGACTGTTGGCTCAGTAAGAAGGCAGATGAAATTCAGTTTTATGCTGGTAGTAACAATCCAAAGTGTTTTTATGATGCACTGAAATTTATTTATGGGCTAAAGATCTATGATGAAACTCAACCACTCACTGCTGATTAGTGACAAGGCACAAACTTAAAGAGATGGACTGAACACTTCTATAGTGTTCTCAACAGACCATCATCAGTCAATGCTGAAGCCATTGAACATTTACCTCAAGTTGAAATCAATCATCCCCTAGCTAAAGTTTCAACTGAAGAAGAGCTCTTGAATGCCATTAGGCTATTGTTGTGTGGTAAAGCACTAGATGCTGACTTTATTGCAGATGAGATTTACAAATGTGGTGACAGGCGTTCATTGCTCATACAAAAGCTGATTGAAATTTTCTGAGATTATGTCCCAGGAGTTCAAGGATGCCTCTATTGTCCAGCTTTATAAAAGTAAAGAAAATAGATTGCCCTGTGACAATCATAGAAGGCGAGAGGAGTGTCTTTCGTAGAAATGGCTGGCAGGATTCTTGCCAGAGTCCTTAATAGGTTGACCCTATACCTGAAAAAAAGGTCATCTACCTGAGAGTCAGTGTGGCTGCAGAAGGGCTGAGGAAGAATGGCAGAAATGGTGTTTCCTGCCTAATATAATTCCAGGGACGGGGGAAATATATATTCCCCTCTTGGTCTCTTACAACTTTCTTTGCTGGCTTACTCTTGCCCATTTCTATTTGTCTTGTTTCTAGAGAAAATCTGGAGAGCTTGTAATTTTCTGATCTATTCCTTCTTCCCAAAATCCTCTCCTAAAAATATTTTGATAATTATTTAAATATAATTGATTTTATTTAAAATACTATATAGTTAATTTGAAAGGCTTCCATAGATTTCACTAGATTACTAAAGGGATCTATGACACAAAAAATTTCCAAGAACTCTTAAGCCAAAGCAAATGTTTTTTTTTTTTTTTTCTCATTTGTAAAGAAGGAGAATGAGGTAAAGAGAGGTGGTGTCATGCCCATGATCCCACAGCTTGTAAATGTAAAGAATCTTTAACTTGAAGAACTGTACTGTTCAAATGAGTGTGAGGCTTTTTAAATGATTCTTTGCTATTTCTGATGCCCTAAAAGACTCATTACTCAGCCCTTTGGTTTGGTTTATTTTTAAAAATGAAATAAAGTAGGAAAAAAAAACAATGAGTTTTATGTGAGGTATCACAGTTACACTTCATTATTATCATTATGTATTTTGGGTATCAAAGTAATAACCATAAATCCTATAATATTTACTTATCTAAAAGAATGAACTACCCATGTAGTGCAGCAATTTGGTAAAAATCAAATGGTATTTTGTGTAATTCACCATGTAATTAAATGGTCGACAGTTACTGAACTACATAAAATATATGCTGCATAAAATATAGCATTATGCTCTTTTTTAGGTACTTTTTATGTTTGCCTACATCATGAAAATCTCTATAAATGATAGTATACGTGCATTGCATAGACTATCTAGTATATACATAATTCTCTTAGTTTCCTTTTATGCTGGTATTAATTTCTTAACTGAACAGGAATGAGATTCGGCTCTTTACATCAGATTCCTTTTCTTTGATGATAGAAGAAAAATCTCTCTTTCCATTGATCACTACATTCACTCCTGTCACAATTAAATAATAATGGTCATTGATCATTTTATCACTGTATTTAAATTATTCCATTTGAGTATCTGACTACAGGAAAATAATATTTTTCAGAACAGAAACCCTAAAAGTCTTCTGTCATTTTCAAGCAGTGAAAAAATTAATATCTAAAAAATTTTTAAAGTAAAATATAGATTTGAAAAGTAATGCTACATTTTAATGGGTAACCAATAGCTAAATATAAAAGGTCATTTCCTCCTCTCTCTACCCCCTTCCTATTGTACAAAAGAAACTTTATCACTTTGAAGCAGTGGAAAATTTAATGTCTAAAAAAATTTAAGTAAAATATAGATTTGAAAAGTAATTCTACATTTTAATGGGAAAAAATAGATAAATAAAAAGGGGTCATTTCCTCCCCCTTCTCCCCCTCCCATTGTAAAAGGAAACTCTTCAATAATTTAAAACCTTGACTCACTATATTAGCAAATCTTTGAAAATAATACTGTGAAATATCTTCTGGGTTCCTAACTTTAGAATATAGCTATCCCTAATGATTTAAATATGTATACATGTATGTGTACCTACACATACACACATGTATGTATATATACATACACATAAATATATACACATGCATACATATAGTTATGTATAAATGCATATATGCATTTGTATGTTTGTGTGTATATATATATATATATATATTTTTTTTTTTTTCCTTTTACCCAAGATGTTAATTTTAATTCTAGCTGATGGCCTTGATAAAAATCTTTACAAATATAGAATGATTTACTCTAATACTGTATCTTGTGGTGCATTTGCAGGAATTCCAAGAGACTTTTTCTTATCTGCTCTCACCATTGTTAATCTTGGAATTTGCATGATAAAGAAATTATAATTAAATAAAAAAATGTATCACCCCATCCCAAAGCTATTGCTGGAAGAAAAGCAGGCAGGGAAAAATAAGCAGTTCAAAAAGAAGGCACTATCAACAATAAAGAGAAATCTGTGGGCAAAGAAGGGTCAGGAGAATTATCCTTTAGAGGTAAGGAAAAAAAAGGAAGAATATCAGCAGATGGGGGGCAAATTAGGGGGAGGAGGCAGTAAGTTAGTAACCAAAAATATGACTCCCAAAGACTTGCTGTCCTGCTTTATAGACATATTATTATCTCTTTTCTCTTGGAATTAAATGAAAGAATGAATTTCTTTCTCACAGACAACCAAGAAGAAAATTTTTTCCTCTCCCTATTTTGTGAAAAAGTGTGCTTCAACATGAATAAAAAAAGAAATGAGTTTTTATGTTACTTGAAAAATTCTTAGGCATGCTATTATATATATATATATATATATATATATATATATATATATACAAAACTAAATTATACACATAATTATCACATAGAAGAGGCACATTCATAGGGCACATGCATAGCCAGGGTACATATGTAGAGGGGCAAATATGTTTATAACAAAGGCAGATAAGGCACACACAGGAGAAGTTCCTTTAATAATGATGTTATCTATTGTTTGGTTGATCTCTTTGCATTACTCTTGCTGGCTCTCAGCTCTGATAGTTCTGCAAACTGGCAGATGCAGTATATAGTTTCTAGAACTCTTCCTCATTCACCCTTTTCTTTATTACCACCTATTAGGTTTTAGTTGAACTTTTCAGCTGAGTGATGAATATAAGGAGTGGGCTCACTCCTTCCTCACATAAGGAGTGGGCTCACTCCTTACTTTTAACTTAGAAACCAGCTTTTAATTTTGTGCTCTTTTAAAAATGCATGATTTAATTCATCCACTTTTCAGAACTATTAAAAATACTTTTCTTTCCATAAATAAAAGGTCTAGCAACTTCTGTAGTCTTTGTCTTTAAGGGATAAATTATTTTAGAATAGCAGAGACAGACATTTAATTATAGTCTTCAAATACTTATTATATCATTTAATATCTTTAATTTTCTCTGGCAACAACCATATAAATATCTTTAACTTTACTCTGACTTAGGGTTAGGAAATCCTTTTTTAAAGTCACTGTCTTCCTCACTTTGATTCAGAGGATGATTTCCAATAACTTTTTTTCTGTATTCCATCCCCACTTCTGAGTCATTTTAGTCTTGTCTTGCAGATATATCTAAAAAAGAAAAGAAAAGAAAAGAAAAAAAAAACCACACCTAAAATTAAAGCTAATAAGTGGCAAGGTAAATATCAATAAATTGATTAATTCATTAAAAATTATTAAATAAGTCCCTACTGGTTCCAATTTTTGGGTTTGGGGAATAATTTATCTTTTAAAAAGTGAGAATTCAGTAGACATTTATTAAATACTCTTTGATGAATTGATGAATTTATTAATTGCATGTTATATGGAAGCAGCAAGATGAAATGGAAAAGACCACTCTAGATGATTTCTACAGATGAAGGATTTAGGTCTTACATAATAGATGGGACCTACCCAACACAAATACAAATCATAAAAACCAGGCTTTTAATAGATATCATTACACAAATAAACTGCCTGGTTGACAAAAATCTGCATAGATATAGAAATGCAAAGAGAAGACATAGAAAACATAAGAAAAATTTTAAATTAAATAGCACATAAGTTTGCATTTATATCAGAAAAACACTACATTTAGAATTAGAGAATAAGATTAAGTCTATATCTGGAACATGATGTTAGAATGCACAATAGATTAAAGGGAAGTCTATAAACACTTATCATGTTCTAGTCAATAAACATTTTTTATTAAGGGCCACATTTTCTAGACACTCTCCTAAGCATGGGGATTCAAAGGAAGACAGAAACAGTTACTGTCTTCAAGGATCTTGCATCTTAACAATGGAGACAATATGTAAGTAACAAGGAACATATAAGAGATTTGCTGAATATGTAAAGATGATCTCAGCAGCAATATGCTAACCACAGGGGATACTGTGAAGGTTTTCTATATAAGATAGCATTTACACTGAGGTTTGAAGAAAGTTATGAATAGAAACAGTGAGAAGAACTGTCAAACTAGAACAAAAAGTTCAAGGAAAAGTTGAATTTTGACAATTTTTTAATTATTAGAAAAATAAAAAAATCTTCAAATGAAAGAAGTTAATGTAAGGAGAGGGTTGAAGAGTATGTGGCTATGCAAATATCATTATGATAAAAGAGAAAATCTAGTGAAGTGATCTTGGCTTTTTTATGTTATCAAAATATTTCACTGATGGATATTATTATCTAAATATTTTTAAAGGAATTGAGTATCCAAGACTGTAAATTATCTATTAATTAACAGTATAAATGAATAAATGCTTTTTAAAGCAAAGGAACAAATGAATGAATGAATGAATGATCAAACAAACAAACATAATTAAATAAAAGAACCTGAGTTTAATTCTAGAATGTTACTAATAGCAACTGAGCCTATGATTAGGACTTTCTTAACAGCCAATCCATATTCTTCTAAAGTAATTAAACCATCTGCCTTTGCTGGTATAATCTCAGGTTAGTTTCAAATTCATTAAATAATGATCAAGCCTTCTGATTCACTTTGGATATAGAGAGACAGCTAAGTTTTACTTTTAAGCCACCAAATAATATCAAAGAGCAGAAAATAATATTTTTCCACCTAAATTTTAGGTGGAACATGTAATTATGATGAGGTTACAGTATGAAGTCAGACTCATTTTATACCAGCCACCAAATGATGGAGTATGGGGTAAGACCTCAAAAATATATTGGGGTTATAAGCTTGTGTTACAAATCATCTCAAAAGAACTTGTAAGCCTGGACATTTGTAAGCCTAAATCAATGGGCAAAGATCTTATTTTCCTGCTAAGAGCCGGCTAAATCCATAACTTTAGAAAGGAAAAAGAGTTTCAGCAAATAAGGAGAAAGACAAGTTCCCCAGCAGGAATCAGGAGGCAGATTGCATTAAGGCATGACAAGTAGGGGATTATAGGGCTAACACCAAAAGGAGTTTAATGTCCTAATAGACATATTAACTATTAGGATGCTTAGCAAATGGACTAACTCCAAAAAGGAATCAGTGAGGAAGGAATCGATGCCATTGACTAACATGCTAATCCTAAAAGGAATTTAGCATCCTAAAAAGAGTTAACAATGATCTACAGCATCAGCAAATCTTTTATAGGGGAAATATAACCTCAGCGTTTCACATCATAACATGGCTTTCTGATTGAATATAGTAATTGTGGATTACGATGGTTTTGGCAATACAAAGAATTCAGCTAAGAGGTCTACCAGAGATCTTACTAGGTAAACAAAAGGTCCACTTAAGACCAAGATGATGCTATCAATGCTATCCTTCCTGCTTGTCTCAGAGAATAGTTAGGCTTCCAAATTTTGGTCAACACCCAGCTAGCTACCCAGGGCCTCATCAATTGCACCATTGTGATCTCAATAAAATCTGATTTGTTATTGAAAATATTTAAGTGTGAAATGTTTACCTTGGCTATTATACCAAAGGATTTAAAAACTAGAGTTACCAAAAGGATATGAAGAAAATATTAGTTTAGTAAGGGTGATTATATCCTGTGCTATTTACCATTTTTATTATTAATTAAAAGCTAGGAGGGAAAGGCAACATGCTGGACAAATGAATGAATATTCAAAAATAAATTAAAAATAATTAGGCCAAATTACTAAGATAAAATTCAGTACAATCCAAATCATCAAACCTTTATTAATCATTTTATACAAGGCTCTGTACCAAAATTACTGGAGTATGATGCACATACAAATAAATGAGTTTCAGGATGTAGAAGGTCCTAAATTACAGAATTTTTATTTTATCTTACAGTCAAGTTGCTGAAGGGTTTAGAATAGGAGTCATGGTTAGATCCTTAACTTATGAAGATCATTTTGACAATTTTATTGAATATGAATTGGTAAGCAGACAAATTGGATCAGAATGATTTGTTTGAAGGGACAGCTGGACAGAAAGGAGTCAGTGGATAATGTGCTAAGCCTAGACTCATCTTTCTAAGTTCAAATGTAGCCTCAGATATTAGCTGTGTGAACCTGGGCAAGTCATTCTAATTTGTATTAGTTTTCTTATCTGTAAAATGGGTTAGAAGAGGAGGAAACAGCAAGCCTCTGCAGCATCTTTGCCAAGAAAACCTTAAATTAGGTTAAAAAGAGATAGATACAACTCAAAAGCGACTGAACAAAAAATGATGATTTGTAGGAAGGTTATCATCATAGTTTAGGAGAAGGGTGAAGAGAGCCTGAATTAATGGGTATTCTTGTAGGGAGAGAGAAGGGGACAGATATATGAAATATTGTGAAAATAAAATAATGAATACTTGGCAAAGGTAAAAGGCAGAGGAAGAGATAGACAGAGAAGAGAATATGAAACTGAGTGGTTGAGAGAATTATGATACCCTCAAGAAAAATGAGGAAGTTTGAAGGTGGGGAAAGTTGCTTTGAAGGAAAAGAGGGAGAGAAGGAATGACTTGAATATATTGAGTTTAATTTGCCTGTGGGAATAGCAGTATATCTATCAAGCAGTTGATGATGTGAGACTAGAATTCAAGGGAGAAAATATGGCAGGATATAAAAATTAGGGAATTATCTTCTCTCTGAGGCTTCATGAAAAGAGAAGAGGGCTCTGGACAGAGACTAGAGGTGAATAGTCACACTATATGAGCAAGATATAAATATTGATCTGAGGAGGTAGAACCAAGATGGCAGAGTAAAGGCAGGGACATGTCTAAGCTCTCCCCCAAACCCCTTCAAATACATTTAAATAATTTTATACCAAATTAATTCTAAAGAGGCAAAACCCAGAAAAAGAGTGAAACGATTTTCCAGTCCAAGACAACTTCAGCAGGAAAGATCTGTCACACTTGGGTGAGAGAAAAGCATAACGCTGCCCAGATAGTCCCTGCACTGTCCTAGCTCCAACCCCAGCCAACCAGGAGAAGACTCTGGAAGCCACTGAATCAGCAGCAGCAGCTACTGCTAGATCTCTCAGCCTACAGATTGTAAAGGGATTGAACAACTGGTCAGAAGGAGATTACTGGGTTTTCTTTGTAGCGCTAAATCAGGACTCAGTTGCTTTGATCATTTGTAAATCCAGATCAAAATTCTGGTTGGCAATCCCAGGATGAGGAAAAGCAGTGCTTGAAGCCATAGTAGATCAGGGCAGTGAGCATCCATTTACTAGAGGTAGCTACCAGGCCACTGAACTTCTGGATTAGAGATTTTGTAGCCCCATTGATGGAGAAAGAGAAAAAGAAAAAGATGATAGTTTTGATGAACCTCAGTACTGGGTACTGCCAAGAAGAGGTCTTTCAAGGTATTGGATTAAAGACAATTCCTTGAAAGGAGAAAGGTAGGAATTTTTTTAAAAATAGCATATGTCTCTGATAAAGGTCTAACTTTTCAAATATATAGAGAACTAATCAAATTTATATAAAAGTCATTTCCCAATTGATAAAATGTCAAAATATATGAACAGGAATTTTTCAAATGAAGAAATTTATCTATGATCACATTTAAAATGCTCTAAAACACTATTGATTAGAGAAATGAAAATTAAAACAACTTTGAGGTACCACTTTAAACTTATCAGATTGGGTAATATGATAGAAAAGGGAAATCATAAATTTACTCAGAGGTGATGTGGAAGGAAGGAAGGAAGGAAGAAAGAGAAAGAAGAAAGAAAGAAAAGAAAAGAAAGAAAGAAAGAAAGAAAGAAAGAAAGAAAGAAAGAAAGAAAGAAAGAAAGACAGAAAGAAGGAAGGAAGAAAGAGAGAGAGAGGGAGGGAGGGAGGGGAAAAGAAAGGGGTAGAGGAAGGGAGGGAGAGTTGAAGGAAGGAAGGAAAGAAAAAAAGGAACATATTTCTACAAAAATATTTATAGCAGCTTTTCTGTGGTGGCAAAAAAAAAAAATTGAAATTGATGGTTTGCCCACCAATTGGAAAGTCGCTGAATAAATTGTGGCATATGATTATAATGGAATGCTATTGTCTTATAAGAAAAAATAAGAGACTGATTTCAGGGAAAAAAACTGGAAAGGCTTACAAGAACTCATACATAGTGAAATGAGCAGAAACAAGAGAACATTGTAGATAGTAACAACAATATGACATGCTATTCTCAGCAATATGATGATCCAAGACAATTCCAAAGAACTCATGATGAAAAATGCTATCCACATCCAGAGAAAGGACTGATGGAATCTGAATATAGACTAAGGCATATTATTTTTCACTTTTTCTTTCATGTTTTCTTCCCTTTGTATCTATGTCTTTTTTCACATCACAACAAAAAGAACTATGTTTTACACTATCGCACATGTGTAACATATAAAATTGCTTATTGTGTCAAGTAGGGGAGGTGAAAGAAGGAGAAAGAAAATGTGAAACTAACTTTTTTTAGAAAAATGAATGCTAAAATTGTCTTTACCTGTAATTGGAAAAAATAATATATTATTTAAAAATAAAAAGACAAGTCTTTGGCAGTGATGGAAGCTATATCTAGCTGCAAAATTTGAGAAAACAGAGTAGAGTTTTCTACATTACTTTGAGGTAAATGAATCCACTTCCAATTTTTGTTCTTCCAGGTGAAGGCAAATAGATTTTGAGGGTCTAGTTGAACAAGATTGCTAATGAAAACTGAATAAAGATGTATTATAGTAAAACAATAATCTCACAGGAAACTGAGAAAATGATGGTAGCTGGATTGGATTTTACTGGGTAACTGGTTATAAACAAAAGCATTTATTCTTCTTGTTGCTTTTTATTGTTTCAGTCAGGTTTGATTCCTCTTCATGACCCCAATTGAGGTTTTCTTAGCAAAGATACTGGAGTGTTTCACCATCTCCTTTTCTAGCTCCAGTCCCTACTAAGAATCATAGAATTGTATCACTGAGTTTAAGGGTGACTTAAAGTTCAGCGGTGTGGGAAGAAGTAGTTCAAGGACATTAGGATTAGTTAAAAAAAAAAAAAAAAAGTTCTCTCCAAAATCCATATCCATTTCTCCTCCCCTACAGCTTTGTGCTGCAGAATTCCCTGGACATTTCTAGAACCATCATTGCTTTTACTCCCAAGGTCTCATTTTTTTCCTTCTTTTTTACATTCACAAGCAAGATGGCCCTTCTTGGGTCAGTAAAAACACTTGCATGACTTACAAGTTTCTAATTCTGTCTGCGGAGGGACAAGGATTATTGTTTTTCCCTTTGAATTAGAAATCTCTTTCTCCTTATCTTTTCCTTAACTACATTAGTCAATGCTGATAAATTCACTTACAAACTTTTCATGTCATCCAGGGCAACTTTTATGAAAGTACTTTCATAGTTCTCCCTAGGAGCGACCAACAAAGACCAAATTTGTAATTCTTGCATCTCATGGGTTGAGTGGATCTAGGCCATATAGGAATTTTATGTAATCTAGCATAAAAACAGGAGTTTTATTTTCTTCTTTAACTGTCTCTTCAAACTTATTCCAATTTTTAGAATGGATACCAGAAGCCTCCAGATCTCAAAGGACTCCCTGGCCTGAAGTAACCCGGTTTAATCAGCAAGATTTTTTGGGTTTCATCACAGATCTCATGATAATCAATTTGGGAGAACACAGGGACAGCTCTTTCCTCCCTCTCCCAACACTGTAGCTTGTCAAATAGTAGGATTATGTGCAAACCTTTATTGAAAAAGAAAGATACCAGTTCTAGATCCCTCTTGCTCAATGAAAATTCAATCTTCAGCTAATTCAGAAGGAAACTAAGGTGGAAGCACAAAGAGTGGGGAAGAGGAGAAAACAATGGCAGGAAAAGAAATAGCAGAAAGGGATTGTTAAGGAGTGGAAGAAGAATCAGGCAAGACAAGATAGAGAGAAGATAATCTGAAGATGTGTCAGACATATGCCATTGAAAAAGGCTAGGTCAGCAGAACCAAAATTCCCTCTGATTTGTATGTATGTCTTCCATGCTAGCCTTAGATCCTTTAATTTACAATATTCAAAGGTAACATATTGAAGACAAAAATAATTATCAGCCAAATCTCCCAGGTTGTAAACCAACTTTCCCTGAATTTAATGATTTACTTTTTGATCATTCCCAGTTTAACCAAGGACTTAGCCCTGGTCCTACAATGTAAAAAAAAAAAAAATGGGAGGGGGGAATGGGAGGGAAGAAGTTTTCCTTTCATATGGTATTATCAGACACTGTTATCCCCAACAGTGTGAAGACTTACCTTAGTTGGAGAAGTGAGATTGAAGGGGCATTTGATCTCCAGAATAACTTTGTGCAAAGAAATACATGAATTGGAGCATTCTAAGATGTTCCTTGGAAATACTGTCCCTAAAACCTGGGAGTAGGATCTCCTCTCAGCCTCCTGGATGTCTTGCCAAAATTATCACAAATAATTTTTTAACTGAGGAAACAAAGTCTAAGTTATGCTATATATTATAATGTAAGACATGTGATTTCAGAACAAATTGGGTGCAAGTTCTCTTAGGAAGAATAAGGACTCTCAAGAGACATAGATAAAGATTTTCAAAAGTATGCACAGTTACTATTTTTAATATTAATATTTTTAGATTTAGAGACTTTCTAGAGTTCAGGATCTATGATAGTTGCATCCACCTCTGTCCTGCAAAACAGTTACATACAATAATGGTGTGGCTTCCAAAATTATGTGACTTACAGGAAAACTAAACATTTCAGAAAAAAATGAGATTTAGCTTTATTAGTTACTAACTGTTGGTAGTGATACAAAATGGTTTGTTTATTTCTCACAGGAGATGAAGAAAAAAAGGAAACAGACATTTTAAATGCCTAATATGCTCAGATATTGTGTTAAGTGCTTTAAATTGCTATTTTTTCCTTCCAAAAACTCTGGTAAGATCTATTAATATCCTAATTTTATAGTTGAGGAAACTGAAGCAAGCAGTAGTTAAATGACTCGGCCAGAATTACATAGTGTCTGAAGCCTAATTTGAACTCAGGTTTTCCTGATTCCAGGCCTACTGTTCTATTCTGCTTCTTAGCTTTCTCTTAGACAGGAGTTCTGCTATATTCTGCTTGATCACATCTGGAGTTTTTGTTATGTTTTGAACTTTAGGAACTTCATTTATTTATTTTTTTTGCAAGGCAATTGGCATTAAGTGACTTGTCCAGGGTCACATGGCTAGTAAGTGTTAAGTGTCTGAGGGGAAATTTGAATTCAGGTCCTTCTGGTTTTAGATCTAGTGCTCTATTCACTGTATCCCCTCTGGCTGCCCCCTTTAGAGACTTTAAAAAGCATAATAATCAATAGATAAGAATGAAGAGAAAGACTATCCTGGCATGGCAAATACCTTCAAATTCATACTCAGAAAGATGAACTAAAAGTATTTGTAATATTTAATGTGGAAAAGAGTTTACTTTTATAGGACTTAATAACTATCTTCAAAAATGTGGACTATCAAATGGATGAAAGGTTGAATTTGTTCTTCATGGCTCTAGAGAGCAGAAATACTAATAAAGGACTGAAGCAAATTTAGGATTGATGAAACAAGTGAACAAAATTTTCCTCCCAATTAAAATTCTCCAAAAATGTAAGGGAGTGTTTTACCTATGCAACAGTATGTTGCCCTTCACTGGAAGCCTGAAAGCAAAGGTTGCTTGATTACATGAAGGAAGTGTACTAGAAAAGATTCTCCCTCAAGTAGAACCTGGATTTGATGAACTTGATAATTATGAGATTTTACAACTCTTTGATTATTCTGTAACAGCTTTGACAAATCAAATAAACTCTCTCAGTCTTGATTTCTGCTCCTGTAAAGTATGGAAACAAATTATAATACTTATATTACCGATTTCACAGAGTTGCTCTGAATTCCAAAGGTGATAATGCCTATGTAAACATTCTATCAACCAAATAGCAGTATATAAATATTATTGTCATAAAACATTAAACTTATTCAAGTCAGGGATTATGGTTTAAGTTTTTTATAACAGTTCCTTGAATACAGTAGCACTTTAATAATTATTTATTGACTTACATTGTATTGCTTTGAATGATATATTCCCTAGACTTAGATATGAGAAAAAGGGCAGGGTGATTGAGAAAGTGTTGATCTATAAATAGTCTTGAATTGCTAAACATCTTTTTTAATATTGATATTCTTCAGATGAAGTTCTGCAAAATTATGGAATCCACAAACTCTATAAAAATTTCCCCCAATTTTCTGATTTCCTTCTAATCTTGGTTATATATATTTGTATAAAACCTTTTTAATTTAATGCAATTAAAATCACCTATTTCATACCTCATCTTGCTGTGTTTTGTTCATTGATAAATCATTTGATTATCTATTTATCTGATATGTTCCATATTTTTCAAATTTGTTAGTAATATCTCTTTATATCTAAGTCATATATCCATTTTGATCTTATCTTGGTAAATGGTATGACACAGTGGTCCATGCCCATTTTCTACCATATTGTTTTCCAGTTTTCCTAACAAATTTTACCAAATAATGAATTCTTATTCTCCAAACATAAATATTTACACTTGTCAAATAGAAATTTACTCTGTTTTTGCTGTAAATGGTATGTTTGTCCTTTTATATTTATCTATCTTTCTATTTCTTAGCTGGTTTCAAATAGTTCTGATAATTACTGCTTTATAATGTAGTTTAAGATCTTATATTATTAAACCTCCATTCTTGGTATTTTTTTCATTAGTTCCTTTGATATTCTTGACTTTTTGTTCTTCAAAATAAATTTTGTTATTATTTTTAATAATCATCATGCTTATATATAATTATGATAATTATATTATATATCATATGTAGAATAGTTATTTTACATAATAGATTTGTGCCAGAGTGAACAATCATCTTTTCTTTTTATTCTACTATGTTATGGAAATGCTTGTTTTATTTCAGAAATTTTAAAAAAAATGAAATTTAAACAGAACTAAGGAATTCCACAATCTCTAAAAAACAAAAGATATAAATTATTCCAAAGACCAATGGAGATAGCCTTTATTGGGATAGATATATGTGAAATGGAATAAAAGATATTACCACAGAGATATGTGACCTATGTGCCAGTCATTTACTGAGAATGAAGGATAACAAATTCATAGAATATATTTTCCGCTGGTACCAATGTAAAGTTTCCCAGTTTTGTGGAAGGCCCAAGGCACCTTGGGGTCTTGATGAAGACTTAGAAGGAGAAATAAGCAACAATCACATAGTGGAAAAAGATCTGAATAGGCAACCATTTTGCACCATTGGAAAGATGGCAACATTCCATTTTTCCCATTCATTCCTTTGAAGAAGATACATGGGAGAATTCACAGATTCATCTAAATGCCTTCAAATAATAACAATATTGCAAACATATTATTATGTGATATTAGTGACCTAAATCTCTGACACATGGGTTGGACAGTAGCAGGTTATTGTAGACGCTAAATAATAGGCAACTCTAGATTAACATGAGGGAAAATAACTTAATTCAATAAAATCACCTAGCTTTGGGGTAAGAAAAGACAAAATTAAATATAATTCTTATTCTTCATAACCTTACATTCCATTAGAGCAAATACTCTAATGGGGTCATGTAACTGAATTTGGGGGTCATGTAATTGAATTTGGGGGTCATGAAAAATTTGGCAATGATAAAAGGTTTTTGAGTGCTCTGCATCCTGCAGTATCAAATATTCTGCCAAGATTCAATTCTTTATGTAAAAATAAATAAGCACATCCATCTCATTAGTATGCAAATTTGTTTTCATCTTTAATAACTGGTAAAATTATATGTGTATGTATTCCAAACACTTGTTTTAAAATAAATTTCCTTATGATATTATCATATTTTTGATTTGTATACCCATTATATATATATATGTATATGTATACACACACATACACACATACATACATCTAGGTCACATAAAAATTTCTTGAGCAAAAGGGCTCATGAATAGAAAAAAAATCAAAAGCCCTGGATTAGTGAAACATTAACACAGATATGAAAATAGAAGAGAGTATGAGAAGAGAGAATAGTAGGTATGTCAGGAAGACCTCTTTTAGAAAGTAATATCCACATATAGCCTTGAAGGAAGCTAAAGGTTTTAAAAGTTAGAAGAAGCAGTGCAAAAGTAGAAGATGGTATGTCAGTTTTAGGAATTATCAAAAGGCCAGTTTGTTTATAACATAGGGAACATGAAGAGGAACAATGTGAAATGAGCCTGGAAAAACAGATTGGAGTCAAATTGTAAAAGGCTTTAACTGACACATGGAGGAATTTGTATTTTTACTCCATAGGCAATAAGGAAACTTTGAAGATTTCTAAGCAGTGAAGCAGAATTTTAAGACTCATATTTTATGAACATGATTTTGGGAACTATATAGAAGTTGGATTTGCAGGGGGAGGGAGAACTAGAAATACAGACAGTAGTTAGGAGGTCATTTCAATAATCTTGGAAATATGAGATATTGATCTAAAAGAGACCATGTTTCCTGGAATTCAGGTTTCTTACTTTCAGTGTACTCTATGGTAAATGGAGCTCTTAAGGGAATTCCCTTATTTTTTTCACTCACAAGACAAGACATTGTTAGCAGTCACCAAAATATTTGAGAGGACTGAAACCAATAGAGACAATACATCAAAACAATATTTAAATTTGTGTGTGTATGTAGCTCATAGGATAGATAAAAAGAGTAAAAAGCCCCAAAATATATCAGGAAAAGCCTGAGAAATGGCCAGAATATAAATTCTAGAACTCTGGCAATTTGATGCAATTTTTAATACTCTAGCTGTACATTTCTACCACTGGTATCATTTTGAAATGTGACATATTTTGCTAAGAATTTCTGCAATTAGTCGTTGCACTGAGAAGGCAGTAAGACATATGCCATCTCCTAAGAAGTTTGGAGGAAAAATGGAGAAGGAAAATAAGTGGCAGCTTGATCAAAGGATGATGGGGCTTCAAAAAGCAGGGAAAGT
Source organism: Antechinus flavipes (assembly GCF_016432865.1). Taxonomy (NCBI): domain Eukaryota; kingdom Metazoa; phylum Chordata; class Mammalia; order Dasyuromorphia; family Dasyuridae; genus Antechinus; species Antechinus flavipes. The sequence continues at coordinate 92,032,095 of NC_067400.1, forward strand.
ATTCTTTTTAACCACTTTTTTTAATTCTACAATTCAATTTTAGTGGACTCTAAGGGATAATTGATAATGTTCTGAGATACTGAAAGCAATAAATCATGAAAATGATCTGTGGGAAAAAACAATTTTTGTTGGAGTATTTATATTTTTAAATACCATGAAAGTCCTTAAAACCATGTTCTAGCTTTATTTTAGAAACTATCTATCTCAGTTTCTCCCTTCCTGCTATACACTGGCTCTTTGTGTTTCACATCTGGTAGAATTTAAGGATAAAATAAATTCATCTGATAAAAATGTGGGTGTTAGACCTGTAGGACAACTGCAGGAAAGGCATAGAGTTTGGAGACAGTATTATATTTGCAGAGAGAACTTTATTTCCTATGGGAGTTATTTAGTTCTTTGCAAGATGATTTTTCCAGATATTTGTACAGTAATACTTTGTGAATGATAAATGAAACAAAAATCCTGACAAAAATTCCCCTAAAAGAAATGGTTTATATTTCTCATATACTACAGTGAATAAATTAACTAGCCCAATCTGTTTTAATTAGATTTTTTTTTCATTTTAAAAGCTCACATATGGGGGAGAATTAAGGTCATGGTGACACTTCTGAAAATTTAAAAATTATCCTAGGTAGGTAGCATCCTATTCAGCATGAGTAAATCTATCCCTGAAAAATAATATTAAAATGCTCAGTGCTTTTTAAAGTGAGTCTTTTATTTTTATTTCAAAGAATGGGTAAAGTGATTATAAAAAAAATTATTTCAAAGACATAAAATTTTAATTATATTTGCCCTTTCTGTTGGGAAGTAGCATAATTTAGAGTGTGTAGAAAGCGGAGTTTGGTGTAGAATGAACTGAATTTAAGACCTACTTCTAAAACATATTAATTGCAAATTTTACACAGCCTGATGCAATGAAAAATGTTCAGGATGTGGACTTAAAGACCCTGGGTTCAAATCCTTCTTCTGTCACTTACATACTGTATATGACCTTAGGCAAATAATTAACTTCTCTGGTTTTCAATTTCACTTTCTGTAACATGAATAATGTTCTATCCTGTTCTCTTAGGTACTGAACTCTTAGACCCCCTTAATGCTCTGTGCAACTTTCTAAGACTTGAAATTATAGACCAGCATCCAAAGTAAATGGCAAAAATTTCCATGCCAGAAATTGATTGACTGGTTGTTGTCCTTCATCCTTGAAGATTAAAGTGACATCACTGTGTTAGAATCAAGTTACAATGTGTCCAACTGTGGCTCATCAGACCAATGTGAGCTCAGAATGCTGTGTTGCTGACAGGTCAGGTACAAATAATCCCTATGAACATTTGAGGTGCATTCTCTATCTCTGTGCATCTCACATTTCTTCTGAGCTAAATTAATTCTGCTTTGCTCATAGAGCACAGCACCTTCTCTGATAAGGGCATACCAATCTGGGTAGTCCTGTATCAGTGTCTCTCATGTTGTTTAATCAATTCTAAAGTTAGTGAGAGGCTTTGAAAGAGTCCTTGTATCACTTTTTCTGACCATCAAGTGAACATTTTCCCTCTGTGAGTTCTCCTTACTGTTTTTAGCAAGTGTATATTTGGCATTCAAATAATGTGGCCAGCCCAAAGGAGTTGGAGTGGTTGGCAGTTTAGTGAGAAAGGACCTCAGGGTCTGATACCTTATCCTGTCAGGTGATCTTCAGAATCTATCTAAGACAATTCAAATAGAAGTGATACAGTTTCTTGGCTTGGCATTGGTATACTTTCCAGAGTTCACAGGCATACAATAATAAGGTCAGCACAACAGCTCTGCAGATTCAGTTTGGTAGTCATTCTAACAGATCAGCACCAAGCAACCACCAGTCAATATACATTAAAAAAAGAAAAACAAACAAAAAAAACACACTTTTCATTCCTATCAAATCAATTGCACTTATAAGATTCTTAAAGTCAGTTGTGAGATTTAATGCAATGCTCAGAAAACCTTTGCCAAATGATTATTCTCTTTAATAAATTACATATGACAAATATCTCCTCTCCAAATTTCAGTCTCCTCATTTCTAAAGTAGAAATAATAATAAAAATTGTTACCTAACTCAAAGCATTGTTGACTATGTTGGTGAAATTGTTTTGTAATTGCAACATGTCCTATTAGAACAAGTTGTTACTTTTAATTGCATAACATTTTGATATATATTTACCTGGAAGTGGGAAGATTTAAATGTGATTGAGAGGAGTGATAAACAAGTAGATGACTTTCTGCTATTTGTATTTAAAAGAATTCACATTCATTGGGGCTAGCTCCAGGGTCTTTAATCTTTTAAATGCTATGGGTTCTATTTATCTGACAGACCCCTACTGTTTCAGGAGAATCTCAAACACATTTGTGACAGGTGGCCCTGTAATTCCAAAAGTCTGTGGTAGTTCTTAAGTCTAACAGCACAGACTTTCTCAGATTTTCCTTTGATGCAGATGGTGCTTTATTTATTTATTTTTCCTTCTAAGCTTTACAGTAGGAAACTATTTTTTTGTTTATTTTCTACAAGTGTACCTTCAGGCAGTAGCAACAGGGAGGGTTAAATCGTTTGCTTTGCACTGTCAAAACTGATATTCTATAAATACTCACAATTTTCCCCATTGTTTTTGATAGAGTGACAGCCAATTCTTTCCAACATTACTACCTTTCTAGATAGAGCAATGGATAGAGCACTGGGACTAGAGTTCAAATCTGAACTGGACCTCAGTTCAAATATGATTTGATCACTTAGAAGTTTTATGACTTTGAGCAAGTCAATTAACCTCTGTTTGCTTTAGTTTAATCAACTGTTAAAAACAGGAATAATAACACCTACCTTTCAGGTAGCTGTGAGGATCAAATGAAATAGCATTTGTAAAATACTTAGCACATTTCTGGCACTCAATAAATTATTGTCTACTTCTACATATCAGGGATTAAGAAATGCAGTGAATAAAGGATATATTTGAAGGGTTTTATATAGAAGATCTTCCCAAGTGAACCTGTTCTATGGCTATGTACATGCCCATGAGCAGAAGCAGTTAGATAAAAAGCCTGAATCAACTGGGACCTCTTTTCATGTTGCCATCATTGCTTTCCTAGGAGAAAATGGTTGCTTCCAGGAATATGATGTTTTGCACCAGGAAACAGGGGTTTAACCTGAGGGAAAGTGTCTAGGGAAGGAGGAAATACTCTGAAGATGTAGTTAGGTTTTATAAGATCTAGACACTGATTCACTTTCTGAATTTTCCCATGTTCCTCTACTGAGAAATTAATTTTCTTTTCAGGTGCCTCAATTTTTTTTTCACTTTGTACTTTTATGGATGTATGATTTTCTACTGTTTGCGTATATATCAAAAAGGTATGGATTGTCAAAGTTGGGAGCGCTCACACAGGTTATTTAGGACAACTTTTAAAGTGTGTATGAATACTCCACTATATTCTAGACATATGAAAAAAAAGTTTGTGGAAAAATGAATTGAGTTCTGGACTTGGAGTCAAGAAAACTTTTTCTGTTAGACAAACTTGAAAAATCAGTTGGCTGAGTTTTCTGGCTTAGTATCTCCTGGGGCTTCTTAGGAAATTGAGATCTCTTTTCATGGTGCAATTATTGAAATGTCTTATGACAAATGAATCTTTGATTTTGATTTAAAAATTGTCATGACAAATGAACGTTTTGTCATTTTTTTTCACCCTTAAGTCCTCTCTAACCGTATGGTGATTTCCTCTTCCTCATTCTTAGTTGCATGACAAGAAAACCAGTATCCCATTTGTTCTCCGCCTCTTCCCAAACCCCTCCCTGATTTCCTTAAGGAACAAACACGTCCAATTAAACTACTTGAAAGAGTAGGGAGTCACTGAATATAATCATTCCTCACTAATCATAGTGAATGATACATAATAAATACATAAGTGCTTCTTGACTGATTGACTGATTCCCAAAATAGAAATTGCGTTCATAGAAATTTGAAACTATGTCCAAAAGGTTATTAAAAATGTATAAATATCCTTTTACCCAGCAATACCACTACTAAGTCTGTATACAAAGAGTTTTTTTTTTTTTTTAAGGAAAATGACCTATATGTGCACAAATATATTTATGAATCTCTTTTTTGTGATAGAAAATAATTGAAAATGGAAGGGATATCTATCAATTGAGGAATGGTTCAACAGGTTGTGGCATATTATCGTGATGGAGTGCTCTTGTGTTTTATAAATGATGAGTAGGATGCCTTCAGGAGAACCTGGACTTTCCCTAACCCTAACCCTAAATTCGCGCACTTAATTATTATCAGCAATACAATGTTCCAAGACAATTCCAATAGATTGTTGAAAATCATTGTTGAAGAAGGGCCAAGACTGTTAGTAGAGGGCTAGAAATCCAAGTGGGGCCTTTTGCTTGGAATCTATTTTATATCTAGACCAACAACATTTAGATGTGAGAGATTGACATAATTCATGATGAATTTTCATGATGAAAAATGCTATCTACCTGCAGAGAATTAACTGATGTAATCTGAATGCAGATTGAAGCATATTATTTCTCTCTCTCTCTCTCTTTCTCTCTCTCTCTCTCTCTTTCTCTCTCTATGTACGTGGTCTACATTTTCTTTCAAAACATGACTAATAAGGAAATAATTTTTATGATTGCACATGTATATCTTATATCAAATTGCTTGACATCTTAGGAATGGAGAAGGAGTGGAGGAAGGAAGAACATTGAAACTAATAATTTTTATATAAAAATGGTTTACATGTAATTGGAAAAAATATTTTAAAAGTAAATTATTCTCATCTAAGGCATATATTTCAACGTGGGTTTCTAAATATGCATAAAAATGGACTGAGGGTTGAAGGACTGTATGGTTAGAAATCACTGGAATCTACCCACCGCTCTATGTGATTCCTGTTATGAGGAGATCCATAAAATGGTTACAGTCTTTATGAGAGACATAATGGACTTGAATTATGTCAATCTGTCACATCTAAATGTTGCTGGCCTAGATATAGAAAAGGCTCCAAGCAAAAGCCCCGCTGATATTTCTAGCTCTTTACTAACAGTTTTGGCCCCTTTCAACAAATACTAGTTGCACAAAAGACCATTATAATTAGTGAAAATCTAGGAAACTCATTTACCCAAGCAAAACAGCAAACAGAAGTTGATGAAATTATATAGATTAGCATTTACAGAAAACACAAAAAACCATTAAGATTTGTTGATGGAAGCAAGAATAGATATCAGTTTAAATCAAAATGGTAAGAATTAAATCTCACCTGAGGGAAAATTCTGTCTCTGAAGTTTTGAGAGAGTTAAATTGTAAATCAGGTATTTATTGAGAAATTGTCTTTCATTACATGGCTGTAGTTTCTATAGTTTTTTCTTCCTCTTGACCTACTAGAGTTAATCTTCAAAAATGTATGGAACCATGGACATTTGTCTCTCTCAAAGAATGTTTCTCCTTCAAAAACTCTCAAAAAGGTAATATTTTCTACATTAGTTATAATCCTTTTTTCTGTATATACAGTGGCATACAAAATAGCACAAAGTTGAATGTCCAGGTCACAAGTAACACAGTACACTATGAGATCTTTCCATCTGTGTTGCTGCTATGTTTTCTGTCCCAAAAAGTCTTACTATTTGCCTTGACAGTACATGTTCCAGATCCATGGACATTGCCATCTGACCTGTTAATATGTGCTACAGTGCTCTGTTTGACTTTTATCATTTTCACCCTAGCCTCCTTCAAGCATTTAGTTATCTAACAAATATCTTTTATGTGCCTATTATGTGCTAAGAATTGTGGATATGCAGATTAAAAGAAAAGAAAAATAGCAGGTACTTTTCTAAAGGAGTTAATTTTCAATTGATGGAAAACAAAATGCATAAAAAGCTAAGTAAATGCAAAATAGGAACAAAGGAAATAAAATAGTAATTTTCTAATATACAGTGTAACAATGGGGAGGGTAGAGATAGGATAGAACTAATACAATAGCTGACAAGCTGAATTTTGAAGGAAGCTGGAGGTCTCAAAAGGCAGAGGCAAGGAGGAAAAACATTCTTTGCATGGAGGACAGCCTATATATGTGTGTGTCTGCATGGATGTTTTTGTACACATTATATATCTATATCTATATATTTATACAAACACATATCTACACATGTTTAATTTATTATAGTGACAGGTTTCCCTTTTACTTCCTCAATGAACCAATAAGTTAGCTTTCATAGTAAATATTTTATATGGTAATTTGGGTTAAGTATTTTCCGCATATAGTTTTCATTTAAAGATTGTTGTCTATATTCAGATTAATAGAATGCTATAGTTTTCAAATATAAGATGAAAGAGACAAAAATCAATCCCAAGCATCCAAGATATACTGTTCCCCCATCTCACTCACTACTAGCTTTGGAGCTGAATATGATATATGACATGAGCCATTCAAAGAGGTTTAATTATTGAAGAGCCAAAAGGCAGAAGACAAAAAAACTGAAGAAAAGGATTAAGAAATCTCCAGTGTACTTAGATTTTAAATCCTTTTTTTTTTTTTAACATGTCCAACACTTAATACCCAAAAGAAAACTTGCTTGTTTCAATAAATCAACAAACAAGTATTTGGACTGATTTTTATTTTCTGATATTTATTTTATTTTATTTTTTTCTATTGAGCACCCATTTTTAATGACTTTATGTCACCTATAAAAGATCCTCATTTAAGAGTCTTTGGCCTATTCAAAAGATGATGACCTTTCTAAAGTATAATGTTGATTTTTTTCCTTGAGAAACTCAATTTCAAACTGCAAATGAGTGACTTCCACAGCCTAACCTAATGAGCCTTTGAGGAGAGAGCTGCCAAATTGCTCAATACTAGTTTGGAAGGCTACTTAACAAGAACCTGAAACTCAGTTTATGACAAAAGACAACTTATCAGTTCTTTTTGACAAAGAAAGGGCCTAAAGACAACATTTCTGGAATGGTTACAGCAAAATCTTATTACCAAAAAAAAATTTTTTTTTTCAAACAGAGCTAGTAGAAGTGTGCTCTAAGGATTCTGAAAAAATCTCTCACTGTCAGTAGTCTGAGAAATGTAACTGTCCTAAATTCTACCTCCAGGTTGAAGTTGACAGGAAAATCTGTGGAAAATTTACCATTTTATTTGGGGAGCTGCAGCATTTCAGGAGAATATAATAGGTTTCTGTATGAATTTATAGCATTCCAGCCATCAGAGATAGATAACTTGGTATAAGTCCAGTAAGTTCACTTATTCCACATGTCTGGGGTACTGGAAAACTATAAGCAAGACAAGCACAGATGTTGTTCCTCAGATGACTTATGCTGACAGAATTTACTTTCTTATTTTCAGTGTCAAATCAGAGAAAGGACATTTACTATGGTGTGGAGAAAATCAGAACAGCTTCAGAATCAACAAACTTGAAAGCTTTCATTTCCATCTTGGCTGTTACAATGAATAAAAAAGAGCTTCTTTGAAGATTAGTAAGCCATATTAATGTTATAGGGAACATTTTGCATATGTAGGAGCAAATGTTCTCATGAAAACAAATTTCAGGGAATGAAATAAACTTTGTTGTGTGCATTCTTAAAATTCACGTATTAAAAAAAGAAAAGAAAAGAAATGAAGCCTTCATTGCACTTTGGATTAGCACATGCCAAAACTTCCTTTTTATTATACTTGCTATATACACACTATAATGCTAGAAGCCCCAAATGCCTGCTCAAGACATATAGGGGAAGAAGGAGGAAATAGAGCATTGCTCTTAGATTCAGGAAGAACTAAATTTTTGCTGACTTCTTCAGGCATTTATTTAGTTGTGTGAGCCTGGACAAGGTACTTCTCTAAGCCTCCAAAAGTAATACAAAATTATTGAAAGGATCAAATGATATAATATGTCATATAAAATGTTTTGCAAAACTTAAAAATGATTAATAATACTATTTATTTTCATAATCATAATTAAATGTTCAAATGCTTTTATGGTTTGTTTATTTGAATAAACCAAGAACAAAAAAAATTTATTCATTTTTTAGTTAAGCAGATTTGTGATGTCTGCAAGATTTGAAAAAGAACAAAAAAGGAAGAGATACTCTTAATTTTTATAAAGCATTCATTAAGAACACAAATGCAATTAAATATTAAATATAAAGTTGTTATAATTAAGTCACTTTATCAAAAATTCATCCATGGATAACATAAACTTTACAAATATAAGGCTGTGGAGATTATTCAGGAAAAGCAAATGTCTGAATAAGGACAATTTTGTTTTATTTTTCTCTAGAAATTTGTCTAGAACCTTCCTACAAAGTTTGATTGTAAAAGAGAGATATAAGATAGTAACTTGAGAGTATGATCCAATATAATAAAGTGGTTGTCATTGCAAGAATGAGAAAGTCATGAGTATCATAGCAAAGCACAGGAAAGGAATCAACAGAGACTGAAAATTACAGATAAAAGAGAGGTGATAAAGGAGACAAACTACTGGAGAACAGGAAAGAGTGTGCTGTCAAGTGTAAATGCATATGGTTGTATTTATGAGAAAGGTCTTTCTATAAAAGAATGAAATGTAAAAGGAGCTAATGAGGTGTGATGTCAAGAAGTTTTGAGTTGCAGAGAAGAAACTGAATGGCTTTTGATTTTTTTTCATTAAATCTGAGAATAAAGTATGGGCAACTAGGTGGTACAGAAGATAGAGCTATGGGCTTGGAATTAAGAAGACTCATTTTTCTGAGTTCAAATCTGGCTTTAAACACTTAACTAGCTGTATCAACTTGGATAAATCACTCAATCCTTTTTGTTCCAGTTCTTCAACTGTAAAATGATTTGGAGAAGTAAATGGCAAACCACTCCAATATCTTTACCAAGAAAAACCCAAATGGGGTCACATGAATTGGAAATACTGAAGTGACTCAATAACAACATCACAATAAAGACTGGATTGGTATCTGTGAGGAGAAGGTATGGAGTACTTGAAGAGGTAAAACGAATTGGAATAGACTATAGGAATTGGGATAGAGGCTTATTTAGCTAGCAATGCAAGTATTGCCTTACTATAGTGATGGGGTAGCTACAATTAGATAAAATAGATTGATACTGAGCTCAGTTAGCTCAACTGTGTCCTTTTTTTCATCTCTTTTGAACCATGTGTGAATAGAGTCAGAAAAGGTGAATCTCTTCTTTAATTATCATGAATTTTGATTTGGGTATCAGTAAGTAGTCCTTCCATATAAGAATTATGTTTGTAATAAAAGTTCACCTTATATGTTCCTTTATCTTAAAAAATACTCATTATATGATAATTTCATATATACATATATTTATATAGGTAACATAAAAATATATTTATATCCACATATATATGTACACACATATATTCATTTGTATCTAATGGTAGTCTTCTCTATGGTGGAAGGGGAAGAAGGAAGGAAAGAAAAAAAAGAACTTTAAATCATACTTTTTTATATATTTGAAAAGAATAGCAAGTTGTGCACATCACATCTAGCATTTCATGTACAATCATCTTTTTATTGTATGATGTTACAGAAATGCTTGTTTTATTCTATAAATTAAAAATAAAAAGAACTGAAAACATACATCATTTAGACACATCAATAATTTATCACTATCTGGATATTTATTTTAAAGTCAGCTCTAATAGAGAAACAGATTGTTGAAGATACCCACCAGTATAATGTTACATTTCTTTGTCAGGTTTATAGCTTGTTTTCCAAATGTATAATGATTTAAAACTTCTGGCCATGTGGTCTGTAGTAAATTCTTACTGACCTACCTTTTTCTCTTCTTCCTTCTTTGATCCTCACAAAATATTTTCTATTATACTTGATGACTATCTTCACATATGTTTTAATAGACAATGCTGTTCCAGCATCTCTTATATAATCTGCTGCACTCATATATGCCTCCATATGGTCAATAACATTCCTAGATAATGTATAGGGTAGACATTTAGAGGGCATAGATAGTTGGTCAAAAATCATTCTAATGGAAGAGGCAATATGTTAAACATTTAGATAGATATAAGATATTCATTCCATATAATAGCAACAGGTAGAATATATGTAGCACTTTAAGGTTTGAAAAATGTCTTACATATATTATCTCATTTGATCCTTCTAACAATTCTCTGAGGCAGGTATTATTGCCTTCATTTTTATAGATGAGGAGACTGAGGTTCACAAATATTAATTATCTTGCCTAGAATCACACAGTTTGCAAGTACCTGAAGTAGTACATCTTGATTCCAAGTCCAGAAATCTCCCTAGCTATAGAGGTTTTTGAAAGTAATTTGTAAAAAGAAAGATATAAACAGATGGGAGTTGGGGGTTAAAAAAAATAGAAGGAAAGGTGTTCCTCAGAAGGTTGGATTTGAGTTGGAAGAAGACAGATAAACTAAGGCAGAAATGAAGAGAAAGAGAACAATGAAGATAAGATTACAACCAACAATCAAATTTATCTAGCAAAACAGTATAATCCTTCAGAGGAAAAAGTGGTCCTTCAATGAAATAGAGCATTTTCAAGCATTCATGAGGAAAAGACAAGAGCTGATTTTCAGATGAGACTCTGGAGAAGCATAAAAAGGTAATCAGAAAAGTAATATTGTAAGAGATTTAATAAGGTTTACCTGTTTACATTCCTACAGGGCACAAGTGTGAATTGAATATGAAGGGATAATATCATTTTTTTAAAAATGATGAAATTAAGAGGTAAGAGAGAAATATACTGGGAGAAAGGGAAAGAGAAAAGTTGAATGATGCAAATTATCTTCCATAAAAAGGGAAGCAAGGAAAAAGCTTTTACAGAGTAGGTGAAGAGAGGGAGAAGAAGATGAGTGAATGAACCTTATTCTCATCAGAACTGGCTCAAAGGAAAGATAACTACATACTCAACTTGGATATAATAATCTATCTAACCCTGCAGGAAAATAAAAGGGTAATGGGATAATGAAGAGAAGAGGATGAAAAAAAGAGAGGGCATATTGGGGGAAGGAGTGGTCAGTACCAAAACATGTTTGAGGAGGGACAGAGTGAAGGGAGAGAGAGAATAAAGGAGGGAAAATACAGTTAGCAATAATAATTGTAAAAAGAATTTCAAAGCATTGACCCATGCCTAACACCACATACCAAGATAAGATTGAAATGGGCTCCTGATTTAGATATAAAGAATGATATAGTAAACAAATTAAAGAACAAAGTATAGTTTACCTCTCAGATCTGTGGAGAAGGAAGGAATTTGTGGCAAAAGAAAAATTGGAGTTCATTATTGAACACAAAAAAGACAATTTTGATTATATTAAGTTAAAAAGTTTTTATACAAAGAAAACTAAATGCAGACAAAATTAAAAGGGAAGCAATAAATTGGCAAAACATTTTAACACTCAAAGATTCTGATAATGGCTTCATTTCTAAAATATATAGAAAATTGAATCAAATTTATAAGAGTTCAAGCCATTCTCCAATTGATAAATGGTCAAAGGATAAGAAGAGACAATTTTCTGATGAAGAAATTAAAACCATTTCTAGTCATATGAAAAGATGCTCTAAATCATTATTGATTAAGACAACTCTGAGATACCACTACACACCTCTCAGATTGACTAAGATGACAGGAAAAGATAATGACAAATGTTGGAGAGGATGTGGGAAAAGTGGGACACTAATACATTGTTGGTGGAACTGTGAATGGATCCAACCATTCTGGAGAGCAATTTGGAACTATGTCCAAAGGGCTATCAAAATATGCATACCCTTTGATCCAGCAGTGTTACTACTGGGCTTATATCCCAAAGAGATCTTAAAGGAGAGAAAGGGACCCACGTGTGCAAAAATGTTTGTGGTAGCCCTTCATGTAGTGTCAAGAAACTGGAAACTGAGTGGATGCCCATCAGTTGGATAATAGCTGAATAAGTTATGGAATATTATTTTTCCATAAGAAATGATCAGCTGGATGATTTCAGAGGGACATATGGAGAGACTTCATGAACTGAAGCTAAGTGAAATGAGCAGAACCAGGAGATTATTGTACATAGCAACAACAAGATTATATGATGATCAATTCTGATATATGTGGCTCTTTTCAACAATGAAATGATTTGGGCAAATTCCAAAGATATTGTGATGAAGAGAACCATCTATACCCAGAAAGTAGACGGTGGGAATTGAGTGTGGATCATAATAGCATTTTCACTTTTTTGTTGTTGTTTGCTTGCATTTTATTTTCTTTCTCATTTCTTTCCCTTTTTGAGCAGATTTTTCTTGTGCAGTAAGGAAGGATAGAAAGAAGGAAAGAATGCCAAACAAAGATTTAAAAACTGAGTAATGGGCTAGAAAATGAGCAGACAATAGAAAAAAAGTTTCTGACCATTAAAAGTTATTATGGTGAAAAGGAAGATCAAAACACACAATCAAAGGATGATAACAAAGCTAAAGTTCCTATATCCAAAGGTTCCAAGAGAAATAAGAATTGGGCTCAGGCCATGAAAGAGCTCAAAAAGAATTTTGAAAATCAAGTATGAGAGATAGAGGAAAAATTAGGAAAAGAATTGAAATTGGTACAAAAGGTAAGACAAAAAGCTAATGAGGAGAAGAATGCCTTGTGAAGTGAAATTTGTCAAATGGGAAAGGAGATTCAAATAATTTCTTTAAAAATTAGAATTGAGCACATTAAAGCTAATAACTTTATGAAAAATCAAGCTACAACTTTAAAAAATGAAAAAATAGAAAACAATGTAAAATATCTCATTGAAAAAAACCAACTGAATTGGAAAATATATCCACTAGAGAAAATTTTTTTAAATTATTAGTCTACCTCAAAGTCATGATAAAAAAAAAGAGCCTGGACTCCATTTTTCAAGAAATTATCAAGGAAAACTGCCCTAATATTCGAGAATCAGAGGGTAAAACAAAAGAAAGTGGGATCTATTAAGCTCTGTAGAGAATAAAAAAAGGTGAAGTAAGCCCTGGTTTAAGAAATTTGCATTCCAATGTGGAAGACAATATGGAAATGTATATATGAATATATATTATATATATACATACATACATACATACATGTGAATATGTATGAAACATACATATGAAACATAAAGCACTAGCATTAAGAAATAACAGAGGGGAGATTTGAGTATGAAGGATCACAGGGATGTTAAAAGATGGGAATGAGAAAGAAGGGCATTCTATGAATGAGGAATAATATATGAGAGAGAGTATTTTATGTGCAGGAATCAATAATCAAACTAATGTTGTTGGATCAGAGGACATGGAGAGGGGTGAAGAGCAAGATCAGGAAGGATGGATAGAGTCAGATTATGAAAGCAAACAGGATTTTATATTTAATCCTGGAGGTAATAGAGAGCTAAGGAAGTTTATTGAGTAGAGGGAGAGGATTATAAGATGAAATGTTCACTTTAAGAAAATAACTTTGACAGCTCAGTGAAAGACTGATCAGAATAAAGAGAGAATTGAAGCAGGAAGCCAACTATAAGGTTATGACAATAGTCCAGACCAGAAGCAATGAGGACTTCCAGCAGAGTGGCAACTTTGTAAATGGAGTAAAAATTGTTGTGGTGGTGGTTGCTGCTACTGCTGCTGTTGATGAAGTTGTTGTTTGTCCATGCTGGAGAAGGACCATGACATCAGGGGAGATGCTATGACATGCAAGTGAATTGAATTTAAATGAGGGAGAGCTGTGCAAGGCCACCTGCCTCACTTTCCCCTCCAGAGTCATCTGGATCCAGTGGCCAGAATTAGATCAGGATGACTGGTGATGGTTCTGTGACAGATGCTTTGAAAGTAGAATCACAAGATTTGAGATGAGAGAGTAAAGAATTAGAAATAACAGATTCTGTGTAGATTCTGAGATTTTTAAGATCATATTTTACAACATAAAATATGATAAAGAAATATGAGCTGAACAGTTATGAATAATAAAGGGATTTGTATAGAGAGGCAAAAAATAAATCATTAGAAAACTAAGAGAGATAGTGACCATAATACTAAATAGCATTTGTATAGCACTTGAAGGTACTTTTCAAGTATTCTCCCATTTTTTTCCCATACAGCAATCCATGAAAAGAGCTGCTATTTTTATACTCATTTTAGAAAAGAGATTACTGAAGCAGACACAGGTTAAGTGATTTGTCCAAGGTCACATGGCTAGTTACTATCTGAAACAGAATTTAAGCTGTGGTTTTCTTGATTCAGGGCCAGTACTCTGCTCACTATTCCACCTAAAAGGGACTAGATATGATATGGATATTGTATGGAAGGAGAATATTTGAATGATGTAGTTTGGAGGGGGAAAGCAGTGAAAAAGAATAAGGTCAGATGTATGGGAAGATGAGGATAAAGAATAAATAAGATAGGGAGCTATAACCCCAACCAGTCAAAATAATCCTGGAAAACTGATTTAAATTTGAATCTAATAGAATCCAAGGAACACCAACAAAAATTGAAAGTGAGGTCAGTTTTATAGCTGTAGATAGATATAGATATGTTAATATTTATATCTATTTATATATGCATAGAATTCATATATTCAATCATATGATTGAAGGAGTATATTTTTTGACTTCCTACTACTGTTTCCTTCCAGGAAAAAATAAAAAAAAATCTGTGAATAACTACCCTTTTCATATACAACTCTTTCTCATTGAAAGGCAAGTTCTTATGAAAATAGTATAAAATCTATTTGATATGAGTATCAAAAGGAAGTAAAGAAGGACATTTTTTTAGTTTGAAAAATCAATTTCTTAAAAACAAACAACTTCCTAATCAGAGATCATTACAAAGGACATATCTTCACTATAACTGACTACTGATGTACTGGTAACATTACACTGCTTGAATCCACTTCTCTTTTTTTATAGCCCATAGGTGTGATAGAGAAAATGATTTAAAATGTAAATTTCTATACTTTTCTACAGTATAGTTTTTCATAATAAATACTTCGGTGGACTAATTTCATTTTCCTTCTAAGGAGATTTTTTAAGTTTAAATTTGAAGAATAAATTTCTGCCAAGAATTTCCATAGTCGAAAGAAATGTCAGGGGATTGCATTGTTTACTATACATCCGTGTCCCCTGTGATAGCCTCCTAGATTCCACTTAAAATTAACCTATGTCATTACTTTATATTGCATCTATCTTCAATTTGAGATGTGCAAGGTAAGTCATCTAGTTAAGTGAAAGCTTGATAACCTAATGTAACAAGCCTGAACATCAGAGATCAGCTGAAATCTTTTATGTGACAATTGGCTCACAGACGTCTGCCTGGGCAGATGGTGTTGGTTTTAAAAGAAAGACATACTTTGCCTGGAGAATTTCAGAGAAATCTGGGCATCATTTTCCAGCTCTAGTAAAGGAGAAAGGTGTCATTTCATTGACAGCCCCAGCGGTTTCCCTGTTACTACTTGCATGACAGATGCCATGAACAGATTGATGTGTAAAGAAATGCAAGGTACAAGAAAATCATACATTAAAACTCATTAGCTTGAGATGGGGACCCTCTGTTGGGAGCAACTCCAGAGCAATTTTTTGATGTATAGTGAATGTTTAACATGCTTAATGTATGTGCCTTTTTAATGTGCTGGGACTGCATTTGCATAGTTGGTGTTCATCTGAATGAAAAGAAAAACAGGGCAATTCAGTGACAAGGGAAACATGAGAGAAGATGAGGCAGAAATGAATCAGTCATGAATCTGAGTTTAAATGGGAAATCAACTTTCTGTTGCTTACTTGTTCTCTCAGTTTTATGTGGTTGTGGGGAGTGAAGTGATTTGGAATTAGGAGAAGTGGAGTATATTACTACTAATAATAATTTAAAACCCAATTATTGACAGATCCACCATTTCAGATAATATTGAAATTTATCACTAGAGTGACAAGTTTGTAACAACATTTTAGTGTATTCATGATGTGGAATTGAAGTGGTACTATAAGATATTAAAGATATAGCTTGTTCTCTCCCTTCCCTTCCATTTAAAAAAAAAAAAAAGAATTAACATTAATGATTCACTGAGTCAAGAAACCAGGGGAAATAGATCTACATTTTAATTTTTTTAGTTGAAGGATGGATTGTGATCAACCAGGACATCCTTTTGAGGTAAATTAACTTTTTAAAGAAGCAGATTAGAGAAATGATTGTCCCAGCTATATCACAGAATGGTTTCATGAATACGTGGTTCCAGGAACTACGAATTCTTATTCTGCCAGGATAAGCTTGAGCAGAATCAGCCAAATTGCTCATAGTTAATAATGATACTCTAATATATGTGTTTTTATGATAAACATTGTTCAAGAATCAACAGGGCCCAGTTTAAAGTCAACTTAGCACTCAATAGCTAAATAAATAGGGGCAGGTCAGGAAACAGGGAGGAGTGTGCCTTCTGCTGAAGTTGTAAGCAGAGGAAGTGGGGTCTGATAGAGACTGTCACAGGCAACATTTTTTGTACATAAACTGCCAAACTCATTTTATTCTCACTATAGAAAAAATAGACCCTGTTATCTAGACAATAAATGTGCCATGGAAAATAACTATAAAATACATTTTATATGCCAGTGAAGTAAGTGCAGCCTTAGTGTAAATTCATCAATAAATGTAAATATTTTAATGGAGGAGAAGTTTTACAATATTAATGCAAAAATGAAAGAATTTAAACATCTTTTCCTCCTCTAAATATGTTGTCTCCTTCTAATAGAATGTAAGCTGCTTGAGGATGTTGTAATATTATGGATATGTTCCTAATTCCTAGAACTGCAGAATGCATTTGTTCATTCACTTATTAATTCATTTCTCTAAGCTTAGGGATAGCAAATCCCACATTTTCTGATCACCAAAATTCTCCATTAATACTCATATAGTACAGTGAAAGCTAATGATGACCCTGAGGTAGAACGAGATTAGAATGGGCCTTTTTAGTGATTAAAAGCTCACATTTTTTATGTTAAAAGCAATACCTTAGTAATACATTTTCCTCAAATGTATAAAACTTAGAGATGCAGAAAATATGTAAAATATTAATTTATTAGCCTGAGCATGCCATGCTATTAGTAGAGGATGAAATTTCATGCTTGTACTGGCTACAAAGTTAGCTAGAGAGGATGTGATTATATGTACAATTGCAATTTAAATATCATAGCACTATTTTGAGGAAGAAGTCAATTGAGAATTGACCACATAAATGAAATCTATCTAACACTTAAAATCAAAACAACAAAAATATTTTTAAAAGATTCTTTTTCAATAGAATAGTATGACAGAACATTCGAATTTGAAGGCATCTTTGATATCCTCTTGTATAAATTTTCTTCCCATATAGGAATCAATTCTATAACAAATCAAAAATGGTCAGCCAGCCTTTGCTTGACCAAATCTAGTGATACTACTTTTCAAAGTGGCACATTCTATTGCTAGATACGTCACTGAATCAATTAGTGAAAAAATACATATTTCAAAACTATTTTTCAGGATCTGTATTAAAAACTAAGTGTTAGAAAAGTACTTCCTCTCAAAGAATGTAGATTTTTATGGCAAAGAAAATATCAACATAAATTGATATGTTCAAAATACCTACAGAATATCTGGAAAGTAGACTTAGAATAAAAGGTATTAATTGCTGACTGAAATAGATAAAAATTATATAGGACGTGTTGCCTGAGCTGAGCCTTAAAGTAAACTAAGGGTTAAGAATTGGAGGTTAGAAGGGAGAAAAGTGTGTGCATAGAAGAATGCCATATATCTATACAGAAGAAAATTTTAAAAGTTCAGGGAACTATGCACTCTTTCCACAGAAAGATGTCATGGTTGTGATGGGTGACTTTAATATCATAATTCTATTGGAGGGTTCTCAGATGAAAATAATGAACCTGTTAAATTCTGCCTTGTCCAAACTTCATTTCTCAAAAGGTAAGGAAAATAAATAGAATTGCTTACTGGAACTCCATTTGACAAATGAGAAATAACTAATTGCTGAAGCAGGATTTAGAAGAAACAAATTTGGAGGAGTAGAGAAGGGAATGACCATTGCATCTTAGAATGAATGATAAAGGAGAAGAAAGTTTCCGGTTGTCTTAGTTCCTAAGTCTTGATTAATCAATCTTCATTTTTGTTGATCTCTCTGCAACATTTTGCAGTACAAATGACTATATTCTCTTTCTGGATAACGTCTCCTCTCTAGGTTGCTGTGACTTTGTCTTCTCTTCATTCTCTTCCTCTTTTTCTATATTCTCCTCACTCTTCTTTGCTGTTGAAACCTCTGAGGCTCTGTGATAGTCTTTTTTTCTTCTCATTATTTTATACTCTTCCTCTTGGTGATCTCATCAACTCCCATGGGTTTAATTACCATTTCTCTAAAGATAGTTTACAGTTTTATTTATGCAGATATAGGATCTTTCTGAAGAACTGGGTGCACATGAGCAACTTCCATTGAATACATCAAATTGGAAGTTCTGTATGGATCTCAAACTCAATAGATACCAAAAGTCTCTTTTTTTTTCCTCTCCCAACCAAACCCAAATTTTTATTCTGTTTCCCCATATTTTTTATTGTGTCATTAGGATTCCAGGTGTGCAAACTCTTATTGTCAATCCTTAGTTTTCCAATATCACTCATTCCACATATCCAATCAGTTCTTGCAATTTACTGATTTTCCCCTTTTACAACATCTCTTATAAACGTCCTTTTTCTCTATGCTTAAAGTCGTTGACCAATTCTAAACTTTAATCACCCCGATTTGAATTATTTCAATATTATATTGTATTTTTGTATGCTTACCATCCAAGATTTGGGCATTCATATATAGGCACCCGAGACTATGGGTTATATCTTAAACTCCTTTTATTTTTACTCTTGTTAATTGTTAGACTTCTTTGCTACTACTAATTTTCTTGCTGTGCTAAAGCTGCAGGTTTAACTGTTTATTCCCTCCCCTCACCTTTTTTTTTCTCTGTATATGTCTCTCTCCCCTTTTCACTTTAAAACTTTTCAAGAAAATTTCTCCAGTCCTTAGTCCAATATACCTCTTAGTGGCCCTAATTAAGCCTATTAAATTCTTGGCCAAGAGTCCATCATAACTATATTTTAAGTTGTGGTCCAGAAATTCAAATCTCCTTTTTAAAAACCATCTTCTTAACCAGATGTTCATTTTCCCCCAATTCACATTTCTTTTCTGAATCCCCTACTTTCAATTGACAGTAGTCATAAAAAGACCACCTGTCTAAATTTTAAAATTTCTTGACCAGAATGTTAAATTCACTACCAATAGTTTCTAGGTCTACACTACAAATAGGTTTCTATTATCCTCACACATACACATGCAAATCACAAGAACTGATAATGGTCATCAAGTTTGACAACTCCATACTTGTCAAACTGAAGATCAGTCTCTGTGACTCTCGGACTTTGTATCTCTCTTTTCCTCCTTTGCTTGTTAAATCCTTTACTAATTTGCTTGACTAGCTTTTTTTATAAACTGCCTTTTAGGTATACATGGATTTTAATTAATACAATGCTACCTTTACTCATTGGAGTTCACAAGTATGGGAGATTCACAAAGTAAACTTTGTAACTTTGTGAATTCACATCTCCCTTGAAGCTCTTAGGGCCAGAGATCACTATGGGAGAAAACCCATAATCCCTCTCTCTGGTATATAAGAAGAAAGCAGAGGCCCAGTGGGGAGAATTCAGCCAAATTACATGGAGAGGGGAGCATCAAATCAGAAGAAGCCACAAGTCGGAGTTGAGCTAGAGCCAGGAGAGAATTACTTTGGAAGGCAAGAGAGACAGATTCATCTTTGTGCTGGCTGGAGGCTGAAGGGAGCAGAGACAAAGGACAAAGCAGCAGGAGCTCTCAGAACAGAGCAGAAAGATAGGCTTCTAAGAATCTAGCTATCCCGGCCCAAGGAAAGAGACCCACTTGGAAGGAGAAATAAACATTTGTATTTTTACCAGCTGGCTGCATTTGGGGTAATTATTGATCTGAACTGATACTAAGGCTGCCTCCAGAAAACCTCCCCTGAGAAACCTGTTCTCTCTCAGAGAGAACCATCTTATATTATATATTTTAAAAAAGAAAAAGATCACCACAACAATTATTTCTTTAGCTCTTTCTACATTTTCTTCTTCTTTGAGATTATTCATTTCTGTATTGTTCTTACTTTTCTTACAGAAAAATTTCTCTTGGATAGTTCCCCCAATTAGATACTCTCTCTATGGATCACACCTGTCTTTTAAAATAAATTTGTGTGTGTGTGTGTGTGTGTGTGTGTGTGTGTGTGTGTATTTATACCAAATATGGCAAGAACAGTTAACCATTTTTGACATATAGAAATCCATCAATTTTCTGGTTGATAGTATTTGTAAAAGACTTAACCTGCTTCAACATAATATTGAATATATAAACTATGAATAAATATATATTAATTTGTGTGTATATGTGCACATATACACACATAGTTATTTGAGAAGTTTAGATTCTGTATGAAATGCATGTTATCTACATGTGTGTGCCCATATATGCTATATACATGTATACATACAACCAATACATATGTGCAAACATAAACATGTATATGTTTGCACATATGTATGTATGTGGTTGTGTATCTATATAAATATATATGTGTGTGTATATATATATATATGCATATATATATATTCTCTGTGCGTGTATATATGTGAGCACAACACATCCTTTCTGAAATCTAGGACTGTTTTTTAGAAATTAGGATATGCCATTTACACAATTTAAATTTTTTCATGAAAATGCAAGGTCGACATTCTAAATTGTTTTGATTATTGAGAAGCTCTATAGGGCTTCTATCTTATTCTTTAAATTCATTCATTAAGACATTAGGCAAACATTCCATAAATATTAAGCAAACAGTTATGTAGGTCATTAAACTAGAAAGTAAATGCTTCTATAATATTTCTCTTTAAAAAACTTGAATATATTTTAGGAGAGGAGTAGTAAATCTTGTTTTTAATGTTTTTTAGTCTGTTTTTGTTTTCTCTTCCATATTCTCTTTTATATGCAGATTTTCAATAGTTATTTTGTTTCTGTCAAGGTGTCTGATTTAGTCTTTTCTTCCCCACTATTTAAAGTATCCTGGACTTAGAGAAAACTTAAGGATAATTTTGTCTAACCTCATTTTACAGAAGAAAAAACTGAGGCAAAATGAATTGTTCTTTCTTCCAGAATATATAGCTAGTAAATAGTAGAGATAAGAATCTATTTTAAAAAGTGTCCTTTCAATTATACAATGATGATTTTCTCTGTCTCAGTTTCTTTTTTTTCTGATATATTTTGAATCAGAATAGCACATTTGCTGCTATTTTGTAATAACCCTAAGGAGACATTAATTGACACAGAAGATTTTTATAATATTGATGTTATATATCTTCATTTCTCCAATTTGAACAAATGTACATTAAATAGAAATAATTGCAAACAGATTGTCATATTTTTACTTTGAAATAAATCTTTTGTCCTTCTGCCTCTATTTTCTTTGCTTTATAGAAAAATTGATTGTGTCAATTGATGCAGCTTGGTGCTTTGTGGTATTCTTACATAATAAGTAAAGTTTTGAGTAAAGGCATAAAGACTTCATTTAATTAGTAATGGGTATGGATTTTAGGACTTGGGTTTTAATGAACATTTTGGCCTTCCATAAAATTATTTTTTCAAGAAGGATAACATGTTTATAACCACGTAGATATAGATATATAGATATAGTTGTCAATTGACTATTACTGTCTTTGTATTTGTATCTTCACCAACTATTAGAGGATCAGGGAAAGAGTTGGCATTATATTATGTTCTAATGGAGAACCAACAATATAAGTATAAAAAATTAATAAATATAAATATATAAAAATAGTCAAGTAAAATGTAATGTAGGACAAAAGACTAATTATAGGGGTGAATCAGAAAAGTCTTTATGCAAAAAATGATTTATCACTTGTATTTTAGGAAAGAAAAGAACTTTGTGAGGAGAGAGACATTCCAGAGATATGACAGACAATTCAAGTGTATGAAGGTATAAAATGGAATGTCCTTTTTGAGGAACAAAAAGAAAGTGAGTTTGTCTTCATTATAGATTGTGGGATAGAAAATGATACCAAATGAAGCTGGAGAGATAAATTGGGCCCAGTTTGTATAAAGGTTTAAATGTTAAACATAATTTTTTTTTGTTTGTTTGTTTGTTTTAAGAAAGTAAAGTTTATTGGTATGTTCAGTGACATATTCTGATCTGGAATTAAGAAAAATAAATCTGACAACTGTATAGAGTACAGACTAGAATAGGGAGAAATTTGAGATGAAAAAAATGCTTTATAAATTTTTTGTTGTTCACTCATTTCAATTGTGTACAACCTTTCATGATTCCATGTGGGGTTTGCTTGGCAAAAATGCTGGAATGACTTGCCATTACCTTCTCAAGCTCATTTTACAAATGAGGAAATGAGGTAAACAGGGTTAAGTGACTTGCCTACCAACCTACAGGTAGTGTCTAAAGTCAAACATAAATTCAGGCAGGTGAATCTTCTTAATCTCAGGCTCCTTCTCTATTCTGTTCCACAACTATCCCATACCGAGCAGTTCCCTTTTAAAATTTATGTAAGAGTTAATGAAAGTCTGAATTTAACTAGTCTGTGGGATTAAAAATAAAAAGATAAATGATACACATATATAAAAAGGGGGAAATTGATATGTAAGTAAAATATGCAAGGAAAGAGAAAAATGACACAGAATCTCAGAATAAATGAATGATCCTTGCATTGGAAAAGAATATGGGATTTGTCATTTCATACATGAAATAAATCACATTATGTTAAAGGCATAAATAATGTGATTCTTACATGTGTTTCTATTATTCCAAAGAATATTTGAAGCTCAGAACACTTATTTCTACCAATTATACTTAATAACCAAGATTTATATATGTAATATTTTATTTTGTAACAACTACCCAAATATTTTATATTGTCTATAATTGTTTTAAATGGACTTTCTCATTTTGTCTCTAACTGTTGGACTTCGTTGGTATATAGAAATGCTGATAATTTATTTGGGTTTATTTTATATCTTGCAATTTTTGCTAAAGTTTTTAATTGTTTTAGGTTTTTTTTTAGTTAATTGTCTAAGACATTCTTAAGTATACCATCATACCATCTGCAAAGAGTGATAGTTTCCTCATTGCTTATTCTAATTCCTTCAATTCCTTTTACTTTTAGTGCTAAAGCTAACATTTCTAGTACAATGTTAAATAATATTGATGATAATGGACTTCCTTTTTTCACCTCTGATTTTTTTGGGTATGCTTCTAGCTTATTAGTATTACAGATAATGCTTGCTTATGGTTTTAGATAAATAATACTTTCATTTTAAGGAGAACTCCATTCATTCCTATGAGCTCTTGTGTTTTTAATAGAAAAGGGTACTGCATTTTGTCAAAAGTTCATATAATTTTTGTTAGTTTTATTATTCATATACTCAGACTGATAGTTTTCCTGCTATTGAACCAGTCCTGCATTCCTGGTTTAAAACCCACTTGATTATATTATGTTATTCTGGTGATAAATTGCTATAATATTTTGCTTTGGATTTTTGCATCAATATTAGGGAAATGGATCAATAATTTTCTTTCTCTGTTTTGGCTCTTCCTGGTTATTGCTCCCATATTTGTTTCACAAAAGGAATTTTGTAGGACTCCTTCATTGCCTATTTTTCCCAAGCATTTTATATAATATTGTAATTAATTGTTCTTTCAGGGTTTCATGGAATTATAATATAAATTCATCTGGTCTTGCAGATTTTTTTTTCTTAGGGAGTCCATTGATGGATTATTAGATTATTTTTCTAAAATTGAAACTGTTGTTTGATTAACTCATTCTTTAGGGATGGATTATTTAGTTTCCAATTAGTTTTTAATCTATTTTTCATGGTCTTTTATTACAAGTAATTTTTATTGCACCATGGTCTGAAAAGGAAGCAGTTACTATTTCTGTCTTTCTACATTTAATTGTGAGGTTTTTAATACCCTAATACATAGTCAATTTTAGTGTAGCTGCCATGTACCACTCAAAAAAAGGGATATTCCTTTTCATCCCATTCAATTTTTTCCAAAGATCTATCATATGTAAATTTTCTAAGATTCTATTCATCTTCTTAACTTCTTTCTAGCTTATTATGTACTTAGATTTTTCTATGAGGGAGTTCAGTGAAGGAGGTGGCGAAGTCCTGCTTTTGCTCTCTATTTCTTTCTAAAACTCACTTAACTTCTTCTCCATGATTGTGTATGCAATACCACTTGATACTTTTAGGTTTCGCATTTATATTACTTCATTGTCTAGCGTATTTTGCTTTTAATTATATCTATTTTTTTTCCTTAGTCTGCGTTCAGGATTTGCTACTCCTGCTTTTTTTTTTTAATCTTCAACTGAAGCTTTACCCTTTGACCTTTACTCTGTGCATCTCTCTCTGATTCAAATGTGTTTCTTATAAATAACTTATTATACAATTCTCATTTTTAATTCTCTCTAATATCTGCATCTGTTTTATGGGAGAGTCCATCCCATTCACATTAACAGTTATGATTATAAACTGTGTATTTATATCCATTCTATCATCCTCTTTTATATGTTTCTCTTTCTTTTCACCCTATTCTTCTTCTTCAGGGTTTTGCTTTTGACCCTGGCCTCCCTCAATATGTCCTCTCTTCTGTCAGCTCCCCTTGCAACCCTTTTTCTTTCTCCTTTCATCTCTAACTTCCTTATAGGGTAAAATAAATTTCTCTATTTAATTGAATGCACTTATTGAGCCAAACTCCATAAGCTTCAAGCACTGCTTATCCCCTTCTTTCCCTCTACTGTAACAGGTATTTTGTCCCTCTTCATATGGTACAATTTACTCTATTCTGCCTTTCCTTTCCACTTCTCCAAGTATATTTTTCTCCCATTATTTTTAATACCATTACATCAATATCAACATATTCATATTGCTTGTCTGTGTATACTCCTTCTAACATTCTAATAAAAATATAATTTTCAAGAGTTACAAATATCATCTTCCCATGTAGGGTTATAAACAGTTTAACCTTTTGAAATTTTTTCTTCAGTTTACTTTTTAATGCTACTCTTCATTCTTATAGTTGAAGATAAAATTTTCTGTTTAGATTTGATCTTCGGGAAAATTTAAAGTGTCCTAATTCATTGAATATTCATCTTTTCCTCCTGAAATATGATGCAATGTTTTGCTAGGTAATTGATTTTTGGTTATAATGCAAACTCTTTTTCCTACCAAAATATTATTTTCCACATCCCCTGATTCATTAATATATAAGCTGCTAATCCTGACTGGGGTTTTCTGGAATTTTAATTATTTCTTTTTACCTGCCTGCACTATTTTCTCCTTGCCCTGATAATTTTGGAATTTGGCTAATATTCCTTATAGTTTTTTCATTTGGGGATTTTTTTTTTTCAGGAGGTGATGGGTGGATTCTTTCAATGACTATTTAATCCTCTGATTCTAGAATATCAAGACAGTTTTTCTTGATAATTTCCTGAAAGATACTGTGTTATCACTAACTTCAAGTAGTCCAAAAATAATTTAAAAAAATATTTATTTTTTAAAACTAAATACAAAATAAGAAAAAAAACTAAATAGAAAAAAGACAGAAGAAGAAAACAAAACAAAGAAAACTAGTTATTTTATTTGATGGATTTTTATGCCTTTTGGGGACACTTCTGTTTTTTAAAGTATTATTTTTATCATTACTTTTGATATCTCTCTTACCAAACTATTAGTTCTCTTTTCATGATTTTCATGATTCTCTTATGTCCTTTTCATTTTTTGCCCTCAGCAGCTATTGCCTCTTTATTTTTTTAAAGCATTCTAAGAATTCTTAGTTCACGTCACTCCAATAAAAATTTTTCTTTGCAGCTTTGTTTCTAGCTGTTTTTCTAATTGAGATCTTTTTTATTTGTTTAGTCTCCTTCTCCTCCTCCTTCTCCACCTTCTTCTCTTCTTCCTTCTCCTCCTCCTTTTCCTCCTTATCTTTCTCCTCCTTCTTCCTCCTTCTTCTTCATTTGCTCATTTTCCCAATTTACTTTTTATTTTTGAATTTTATCTTAGGTGATGTTAAATAATGTTATCTTGGGTATGATGTGGTCACTGCTCTCCTGGTTTGTGTTCTTGCTTCTGAATGTGTGTACATGGGGGGATATAGGAATTAAGTGACTCACCCAGGGTAATGCAGCTAGCAAGTGTTAGACAGTATTTGAAGTCCTGACTCGAGAGCCATTGCTCTTTTCACTACATCATCTAACTGTCTCCTGTGTTCTGGTATTTATTCAGGAAGTAACTCTGAACTCCTATTGACATAATAACTCTGTGTTGTTGATATGACCAGGATCTTTGATCCCTTATGAGCAATTACAAGCATTTCTCTCTGCCTTGAAATTGTGATCCAGAACTGCTTATGGGCAATAAATTTGTCAACTTGTACCAGCTCTATACAGTGCCAACAAATAATCCCTATAAACCCTTTCTGTGTCTAACCTTTTACTGGTTCTGAGCTAAGAGTTTCCAAAGCTACAACTGCTATTACTATTACAGCCACCTGTGAGGGTCATCACTGAAACTCTTGGGGCACTTAGGGCTTTGGCACTAACCCAAGTGTCACAAGCCTCTCTTATTATCTCCTTAGTCATTTAGGGTTGGACACATATCACAATCTGACCTTTTATTAGCTGCACTACTTGAAAATTTGATTTGAGGAGTTATTTTATATTTGTTTACATGGAAAAATTAAGAGAGTTCAGCTAGGTTGCTGCTATACTCTGAAATATTGAGTTTGCCCCTTGTAATGGCCAGGCTAGCTTTTTGGAGGATCTCTGGATGAGCATTTGTCTTTAAGAGGAGAAGTGAAAGCAGGAGAGCTACCACAAGGCTGGTCAAAAATGGAGTGTCTGTGGCTGAGACTTCTTCTATGTCTGTTTCTGAGAGACTTCTTCTGTGTCTGTGTCTGAAAGACTCTTTCCCAGTCCTTCCAGCCTTTAAATACTTGAGTACAATTACATTCCTACAGCAACTAAGCATGTACAACCATTACATCACCATATCATATTAAGTTTACATTTAGAGAACCATTATTTCACACTGAGTAGGTGCTTAACTATAAGCACTCTGCTGTCCTGGATTCAAATATACCTTTTCAGAGTTCTGGCCCTCTACAACTTCTCACCTGTGTCTTCTTTTAAAAAAAATCTCTAGAAACAATCCTTTGTATTTGTATTCATTTATCTTTCCCCTGTCTATTACTTGGGCATATTGGGCATTTAATTTAATTATTATATATTTTGGGGTATAAAGAATAATGTTCCATTTCCCTCCCCCTTAAAGGTCATCTGTAGATTATTTAAGTTTGCACATTGTTTGCTTTGTTCAGAGGTTCTGGACAATTTTCTTCTATTATTCCTTTCATTTTGGTGTTCAGGTAGTTTGATTTATCATGTTCTTCTGGAATGTCTGTGATCTTTAAGTTGTTATGCAGCCTGTCTTTGAGATCAATATGAGAACTTAAAAAAAAATTGTTAGTACTTTGTCCTTTCTTCCAGATTTCCTTCAATCTAGTATGTGTGTATTCTCAATCTGTTTTTCTTTCTTTTACTTTTTTGGAGGAATTCACTACTATGGATTATCTATTCAACTATTTTTTTTTCTTTTTTAAGATGATAACATTTTGCTACTTGTATTCATTTAAATCTTCTCTCAGGATTCTGATCTATCTCTTGAAACATTCTGGAGCATCCTGCTTCAATGTTCTTTTGGAAATCCCCAGTTTTCTAGATATTAGTTCATTTGTAGAATGTTGATTTAGAAATATTTGAAATATGTTACATGTATTTGTAATCAGCTTCCATCCTTATTTTAGTATTTTCCCTGTTGACTTATCTGTTTAAACTCTGGGTTGTTAACTGAATTTTTCTCATCTTGAGATCTTTGAAATTCAGTCTTCTCTCTCCCTATTCTTCTCCTATCATTCATTTTGTACCAGCTATATCTCAAAACTTTGTAGACTCCTTTCCTATCAGAGAATGTACTTTTCTCTATCCCCTGTCCTTGCACCAAGAAAATTCTGGATTAAGGGTAAGGGGTAATTGAGGTAGATTGAACAAAGTTCAATCATCAGTCTATCATCCTTTAGAGAATGCTCCACATGTGCATCTCTACATACTGATGGTCTTCCCTTCCTGTTTTATTCTTTAATTTTTCTAGCCAGGGGAAGATGTCATAGAAAGAACCCACTTCTGTTTTCCTGTATCTCCCCTCTCATCACCTTCCACCAGTGCAGGTAGAGTCTGAGTATGATGGGAATTTTTTGTTTGATTTTTTGCAGTACAATGCTGAATAGGGCCAGAGTCTGATGACATACAAAGCAGCAATAGCATAGAAATTGTAACATATAATTCAATGTAAAACTGATGCTTTGGATATATATACTATCTGGAGTATGGAGGCTAATAGGTTAGTGCTGACTTCTGGAGATTAATTTTCTATATGTTTGTCCATTTGTGTATCTATTACCTTGTGAGACATCTTTGGGTTTTTGTTTTTTTGGTTTTTTTTGGCCCATCATTAAGTCAATAAAAATTTATTAAGTATCTCTATCTACCAGCATTGGAGATACAGATACAAATTCAAAGAAAAGAAGTACTTTCTCCCAAGATTATAATCTAATGAAAGAAGACAATATATAAACAGAAGTTTAAAAAATAAGGTTGTGGAGGACAAAATCCAAAAGAGGTCAGTCAGAGGGGAAATGAAGAGGGCTGCCCTTCATAATTATAGTTTTTGGAATTCATGGCTCTGCCCTTCTAATCAAAGGCCATAGGTTACTTATGAGTTATGTGTACTTAAGCTGACTGTATCTTATAGGGTGATGAGATTTCTCAATCATGAGTTTTCTGGTGGATGATGTACTTTATGGAAACATTTAAAGAAGTTCAAGAGTATTGGCATGTGGGAAATTAAGACATCTGTAATTTTTCTATCTCTTTTGGATGATTCATCTATCTAGCATTTTGAAAGTTAATGTAGATCAGAGAAAATGTCTAGTCATCTATATTTTTTTTGTCACAAAATCCATGTTGATAGTTCTTCTGTCTTTTTTTACATTCTTGTTACCTATTTAACCCTATGACTTTAATCATCTTCTCTAAGCAAATGACTGTCAGTATTTTATGCAGCCCTAGTCTTTTCCTGAGCTTTTAACTAACATAAACAACTTCATTTAGGATAAACTGAATGTCCCAAAGGCATCTCAAATTTAACATGGTCAACAAGGAACTCATCAACATTTGACTAAAATGTCATCTTCTTCTGAATTCCTTATTTCTATAAAGGGTATTATGATTTCTGAGCCTGTTTTCTCGCCTCTAAGATGAGGATTTTATTCTAAATGATATTTCAGACCTCTTTCATCTAGAGAACTATAATTTTTGCATACTCTCAATCATTAGGATCCAAAGTCATCCTCAAATATTAAAACACTGTTGGTGGAATTGTGAACTGATTCAGCCTTTATATAGTACAGTTTGAAACTATATACAAAAGCCTATAAAATCATGTATACTCTTTGATCTAGCAATACCATGCTTAGATCTGTATCACAAAGAGATTTAAAAAAAAGTTTTCAGGATATATATATATATATGTATATATAAATTGAAACAGTTCTTTTAGTGCTGTCAAAGAGTTGTGGATTGAGGGGATACCCATCAATTGGAAATAGTTAAACAGATTGTCATATGATGGTGATGCAATACTATTCTGCTAAAAGAAATTATGGGCAGTCATTTCTAAAATATATAGAAAATTGACTCAAATTTATAAGAATTCAAGCAATTCTCTCATTGATAAATGGCCAAAGGATATGAACAATTTTCCAATGAAGAAATTGAAACTATTTCTAGTCATATAAAAAAATCACAAAAAAAGATTTGTGCTCTAAATCACTATTGATCATAGAAGTACAAATTAAAACAACTCTGAGGTATCACTACACACCTCTCAAATTGTCTAAGATGACCGGAAAAGAAAATGATGAATGTTGGAAGAGATGTGGGAAAAGTGGGACACCAATACATTTTTGGTGGAATTGTGAATGGATCCAACCATTCTGGATAGCAATTTAGAACTATGTCCAAAAGGCTAACCTTTGATCCAGCACGGTTTCTACTGGGATTATATCCCAAAGAGATCTTAAAGAAGGGAAAGGGACCCACATATGCAAAAACCATTTGTGGTAGCCCTTTTTGTGGTGGCAAGAAACTCAAAACTGAGTGGGTTCCATCAGTTGGAGAATGGCTGAATAAGTTATGCTATATGCATGTTATGAAATATTATAACTTTATAAGAAATGATCAGCAGGATGTTTCAGAGAGGCCCAGAGAGAGTTACATGAACTGATACTGAGTGAAATGAGCAAAACCAGGAGATCATTGTACCTGGCAACAGCAAGATAATATAATGATCAATTCTGATGGACATGGCTCTTTTCAACAGTGAGATGATTCAGGTCAGTTCCAAAGATCTTGTGATGAACAGAGCCATTTACATCCAGAGAGAGGATGTGGGAACTGAGTGTGGATCACAAAACAGCATTTTCACTCTTTTTGTTGTTGTTTGCTTGCATTTTATTTTTTTCCTCATTTTTTTGGCCTTTTGATCTGATTTTTCTTGTGCAGCAAAATAATTGTATAAATAAATATTTAGATATTAGATTTAACATATATTTTACCATATTTTTAACATATATTGGATTATTTACCATTTGGGGAGGAGTTGGGGGAAGGAGGGAATTGGAACACCAGGTTTTGCAAGGGTTAATGTTGAAAAATTATCCATGCATGTTTTGAAAATAAAAAGCTTTAATTAAAAAAAAAGAAGAAGAAGAAAAAGAAATGATGGGAAGGATGGTTTCAGAAAAATCCTGGAAGGACCTACATGAACAGATAGATACAAAGTATTGTCAGGAAAATATTGAACATAGTAATGGTAATATTGTATAAAGATCAATTGTGAATGATTTAACAATTCTCAGCAATATGATGATTAAGTTCCAAAGTACCTTTGATGAAAAAATGCTATCCATTTCCAGGCAAAGAACTGGTACAGTATGAATACAGATAGAAAGCATACTTTAAAAAAAAATCTTTTATTTTAACTAATATAGAAATACGTTTTGTATGACTACCCCTGTATAACCAACATTCAAAGGCAATTCAAATATTGCTTTTTTTTTTTTTTTTTTTTTTTTTTTTGGCAGAGGCAGTTGGGATTAAGTGACTTGCCCACAGTCACACAATTAGGAAGTGTTACGTGTCTGAGACCAGATTTGAACTCAGGTGCTTTTCACTTTAGGGCTGGTGCTCTATCTATTGCACCACCTAGCTGCCTCAATTTTTGCCTTTTCAATGAGAAGTTTGAGGAGGAAGATTTAGAATTTGGAAATTAAAATTTTAAATAAATGTTGAAATTTATTTTTACATGTAACAGGGAAAGATAAAGTGATAATTTAACAAAATGATCCTCAAGTCTTAATTTTCTTTTATTAAAATCAATTCCTTTATTAAATTTTGTTTTTACTTCTATGATATTTTTTCATGTATCTTCTTCTTGCCATACACATGAACTTTACCATAATTTAGAGCATCATCTCTTACTGAAGTATTTAAAATGTCCCCTTATTAACCTCTCAACATCAGGGGTCTTTTCATTCTAATCCATGCCAAAATGGTTGAAAGAATAAATTTCCAAAAGGCCAGGTCTGATCATGTCATGTCCCTCTACTCGATAAATTCAAGTAGCACCCTTTTGTCTCTAGAATAAAATATAAACTCTCTTGTCAGCATTAAAATCTCTTCATAATTTTGTTCCAAGCTACATTTGTGGCTTTTTTACAGATTATTTTTCTTCATACTGCCTAAGGTTCAAATTGGTCCCTTTATTTTTTCTCATATACAGATACACATATACATATATATCTTCTTATATTAATACCTTTGCCTTACCTGTACCCTTGACTGGAATATATATTTTTCTTCATCTCTACTTTTTGAAATCATTAATATTCTTCAATTCTCAGATTGTTACCTACTATAAAAGTGCTTTTCTGACATCCTGGATTCTAGCAAATTTACTCCAATATCCTTGTATGAATGATCATATCTGTATATCTATAGACACATACACACATATATGTATGTTGCTGCATATATATCTATTTATATAATTTTATATGTATGTGTTGAAGTATATATGATTGAGGGAGAGATGAGAAAAGGAAAGAATAAAGTGATTCTATGGTTGGGAACACATTATTAGAAGGTCTATTTCAAGAGAAATAGTGAAATTTAAAAGAGAGGTGATTTGAAGTGAAATATATCTCATCAATATGGTGACTTTGAGGTTAACCAATCTATTCATAGATATTTAATAATTGCCTTTCATGCCATAGACATTATGATAAATGCTATAGATTCAAAGTCACCCCACCAAAAAAAGCAACAATCCCTCCCTTTCACCAAAAAATTACCTTGTATTAATGAACATAATATATGCCTATGTAAGTATAAAAATATAAATGCAATGCAAAGAAGAACTGGGTAGTTATTTAGTGATGATGGGAAATACTAACATTTCCACACATCAGGAAATGTTTGAATGTTTGAACAATGGAATCAAACTCAAATAAAAATGGGAACCATCAAATTGTATATACATTTCCCTGTTGATCCCATATTAACTCAGAAAACTGCATATGTTTTGTATATCTTTTTTTAAATTACTGATACCTTAATTCATTAAAAATCAGATAAAAACTACATTTAAGTCTGATTAAGACCACTCTCAAAAAAAGTCTGCTGTGGTCTACATAAGGAAATATGTTTGACATATGTGGTATAGAAAGTGTGACTCAAATTGTATTTTGTATAAATTAAAGATGTCTATGTGATGAAGATGAACAAAAAAATTCTGACAATGGGAGACAGCCAATATAAAATAGTAAGAAAGAGGATGGATTGATATTATGAATAATAAAGAAAATTTTATTTTAACTGGACCATAGAGTTCAAAGGGATACCTATGAGATCTACTATTTCTGCCCCCTCCCCCCACCCACCAAATGAAATGACTCCGATTCAAAATCAAGAACTAAATTGCAAATAAAATCAGACTCTCTCTTGATTCTTTGAAGAAAGAAGCTCAATCCATTTAATTTTCATACTGTTTTAACACATGAAAGTAGATCACCGTTAAAATAAAAATAGGATTATTTAAATTATATCTTCAGTTCTTCAAATATTCATTATCTACTTTGATGGTGTAGTTTGTTCTTCATCCTTGAAGAGGACCAAAAACATAACAAGAATGTGGAGTTGACTTTCAACTTAATTGGATTAAGTGAGTTAGAACTGTGCAAAGTTGCCAGACTTGCTCTCTCCTCCAGAGTCCTCTGCTTTGTGTTGGACACTAATTTGATGGTTATGATGCTGATTCATTTTTTAGAACTTAGCATTAACCATATGCTTGTCCTCAGGGTATTTCTATAAAGCCAATCTTTGCAAACACTGTTTATCTTAGGTGTTTAAATCAATTTCATAAAGCCAAGATGCTGGACTAGTTCTACTGAATTAGGAATACATTCTTTTGTGAAAGAAATAGCATAGATCCTACCAGGATTGAACATCTTGCCTATGCAATGCAGGATAAATCAAGATTATTTTCAGAAATTTTAAAATATTATATTAGGAGTAACATGTTCAATTCAATTGATGTTGGGCATCTTTGAAAAGATTTGTTATATCCTCTAAAGAAAGAAGCTTTTTACCACAAGATAAAGTAATGATAATTCTAGACATCATTTCCTGTCCTCAGAGAAGATACCTTTTATAGAGGGAAAGCAACATGTATACATACAAATAAATTATGCATGCACATAGAGACATGCATACATTCATACAAAGAGATATATAATTATGTATAAGAAGCATATATACTAGATGCCTTCCTAATTAGAACTTACATTTTTTTTTTGATAGCCGTGTGTAACTCCACCCTAAGGAAAAAAGTGTCCAAATGTCAAAGTTGCATGATGTCATGAAGTACCATACTAAGATTTTTCTTTTCAAAGAATGGATAGACTACTTGAACACCAAGAGTAATCATGTCATATGCCCATATTATTCAAAAAGGACCACTAAATCTCAAAAGGGACTGTCTCTCTTCCTGTCTGTCTTTCTGTTTCTTTCTCTCTCTCTATTTCTGTCTCAGATCAAAAACAGCTGGATGCCATGACCATTTGTGATGCTGAAGAGATGAACTAGATCTGCTGGGGTATAGTTGAAACAAAACAGATACAATAGTAAGTTCAAAACTAGAGATTACAGGGACAAGATTAACATGGTTTTTGACTCCTAGGAAGTGAAGTTAAGTGTGGTGACAGTGTATTTTCACCAGTTTGAGACTAAAGCTTTCTGATTCCAAAGTACCCTTATCCTTTTAAAAACTAATCAATTTCTCAGCAATAGTGTAGTTGTTAGAAAATGACAATTATGGAAGGATCAAAATTACTTGCAGCTCAAATGGCATCATAAACCTAATTGTTATTAAGGAAACTCTGTGATATTACCTACAATTATAAGTGCCTGAAAAATAGTGAAGACATTGAGGATAGAAGAACAGGAGTCATCATGAATTTGTTTTCTATTGATAGCCTTGTTATTCCACTGGTATCAATAATATATCAGAAAACATAAAGTAAAATTTCATAGAAGTGAATAAATATTTTAGGGAATATTTATGGAAGGACATGGAGAAATCGGGTTTGAGATGAGAAGACAGCGAATTTTAATTTTATAGACAGATGGAGTACTTTCATATGTAATATACATGAATCCATGAAAGAACTAAAACATTAGAAAACTTTTTTTTTCTTTAAGCAAGGTAAAATGTGAACATTTTATACAGGTTTTAGCTAAATATGCTTCAACTTTCCTTGCAAAGCACACAACATTAATGGAGTCAGTATCATAGAACTTGAGGGCTGGGTGCTTTTCTAAAGCATAAATAATAATTTCTCTTTTATCAAGGGCATTTTTGGGTTAAAGATCAGAAAGGGTCTTGTCTTATTGATGGATCATTAGGTTATTCTCTCCATAAAGGAAATCATGAAAGCTTATCAGCTTTTTCATTAGATACATAAATTAGAAATTCTTTTGATTTTTGTTTTATTTTTTAAACATTACATATGGAATTATAATGGACCTCAAAGGTTATCTAGTCTAATTCTCTTGCTTGATCCTTATTGATTTTTCATTTTTAAATTACTTTTATTTGTCAATATATTTTTTCACTTCTCCTAGCAAAGAGTCATTCCTTATAATAAAGGAAAAAATGTAAGTGGAAAAAAAATAAAGCTCACCAAAAGCAACTAACACATTAATTAAGTCTGGCATTATAAGGAGTATTCCACAACTAATGTCTCCCACCTCCAAAAAAAGAGGGACATGGAACCTTTTGTTTTTTCTGGGACCAAATTTGAGCATTAAAATTTATATAGCATTCTGCTTATTTATTTATCTTCTTGTTCATTTATTTGCATATTTTTTGTTTCTATAGTATTTGTTTTATGATCTATTTGTTACATTGCTATATATCTTGAATACAGTATGTTCCTAGTTCTGCTAACTTTACTTTGTATCAGTTTATATGATGCTTATATGTTTCCTTTCATGCTACTTTATATTCATCAATTCATTATTTTTATTGGACAATCCTATTCCATTACATTCATGAAGTACATTTTTTAGTCATTTCTCCCATTCTCCAATTGATGGACATCTATTTTGTTACTAATTCCTTCTTATATAAAGAAGTGCTGCCACAGATATTATGAATACTTTTTTTTTTACAATTCAGTTTCCTTAGTATATATGTCTAAGAAGATGTCTTTGATATATAAATATGGAAGCTCATAGACATAGATTTACAAGGCACCATAGTATTCACCTAGTATATCTTTTTTATCCTTGTAGATTTAGAAAATTAAGGCCCAGAGTATTAACTATTTTGTTCAAAGTCATAGGATCACAGACTAATAGATAGAGACTTTATAAGCTATATAGTCTAAATCCTGAATTTCAGAGATAATGAATGAAGTTGTTCCTCAGAGACATTCCATTATTTGTCTAAAGTTTCACATGTTATAATAGCAAAATTGTGGTGGACCTCCCACCAAATATCTAGAGATATTTGACAATCATTTGGGTTTACATCTGCTGCTTATTATTCTATTTTTGTTTTAAAATATCCCTAAGGTACAAAACCACTTTTTCCTATAGATTTTTAGAAAATATGATTGTTCATATTTAAAAGAATAGGAATTAGACATAATTTCATTGACAGGGAGTACTAATTTTACTGAGTCATCAGCTATTTCTCTGCAAATTAAAGTCTTACAAACCTTGTAAGGGCAACAAAAGATGACTTCCCCATATTAAAAAAGCCAAGTTTGTGGAGGCAAGACTAAAATAAAGCTCTTCCTGTGTTGGATTCAATTAGTCATATTATATAAATCCTAAATGTCAAGAATTGTGCTAAGAATTTAGGATACAAAGAAAAACAAAAGTCCAGTTCCAGACTTCCAAAAACTTACATTATAAAAGGGAGGAAAATATATAAAGATGCAAATAGAACGCAAATAGAGTAGGTAATTTCAAGCAGAAGGTATTAGTTCACTGAGATATTTACTGTACCGGGTACTTTCAGATTGAAAATGATGAATCAGTTATGGGGGTTTTCAAGATCCATTGTCTTCCCACCCATAATTAGATTTAAGGACCCTAATTATATTAGCTTGCTTAAAAACAACAAGAACAACAACGGCATAACAAAACAAAACATCTTTTCTTCTTGCTGAAATCTACTCTAAATGCAAGTCACTTTCTATGTGATGAAATTATTTCAGGCAACAATTTGTGGACTCTGTTCTGATTACCTTGAGCTGTCCATTGCTATAGCTGTTTTCCTCCCCACCCCTTTCCCTATGTTAGTCATTCTATGGAGGAAAAAAAATTGAACTCTGAATTCCTTTGAAAATTAATTCAGATCAAAGGGCAAGATCATTAAAAAGAAGCAAAGATTGTGTTTGTGAGTGTGAAAATTATTGTTTAAGATATTATAAACATATTATCTTTTATATTCTTGAGTATATAAAAATGTGCTTAGATTCCAGCAACTTGTACCTCACAATGACAAAGTACTGTTAAGATTAATTTATACTTTGAGATATTCAGAGATCTGATCATGCCACAGAGAAAATATTAAAATAATTAACTTTCATAAAAGAGCTACATCCAGGTTTTTGATGGAAGTATTTGTCCATCCTTCTCCCCATCGTATGTACTAATTTTCTTATGTATAAATTCCTAAAATCAGAAGCAAGTAGATGATTAGTTTTCAGAAAATGAGAAAACGGCCATTTATTTTCCATTGCCTGAGCACCTTCAAGATGCTATGAAACTTATTTTGTTTAAAGGATTTTGTGCATACACACCTATTATTTTCCTTCATATTTTAAGTTTTCTCTCCAAATGAGTTGCAGTAACTCATTCCCCAGAAGAACAGAAGAGATCAACCAGTGAATACAACAAGGCTATCTACTCTGGTGCTGATCTCTCAGGATCATGCATAATCACAGGTAAGAGTTAGAATACTTCTCCATTTTATATAAAGTAACACAACTAAAGGTTAAATGATTTTTTTTGAAGTCACTCAAGCAGCAAGAAAAAAAGACAGGATTTCAACCTCGATATTCTGATTCCAAATCCAACATATTTTGTTACCGTGTATGTAACACAGCACAAACATTTTGTTCCCATTCCTTATCCATTTCAGCTCATTGTTGTACAATATTAGCTCTTATTATAAATTCCCTATGTTCTGGACCTAGGGGTATTACAGTGTTTGTATAATCATCTTTTTGTAAACAAGATAACTTGAAATTAGATAAAAGAACATATCCATTAAGTTCGTTATGTGTATAATCTCTAATAGTCCAGCTAAAAAGAGAGAAAGCATTATAGTCACACCATTTTATACACTAATTATTTTCAACAACTGCAAAAAAATGAATGGGCATTGTGAAGTTGGTTTTCCAGCTGTAGAAGGTAAAAGGCAGTTGGCACTTTGCCAGTACCACTGACTGTGAAAGAAGAGAGACTCATAATAAGAAATAATTGTACTTACAATGTTTGCTGAAACCAATATGCATTATGAAATAATGGGGCCAGTTATTTCCAAATTCTGGCAGTAGCAGCAGAACCTCTGAGTTGAAGAAAGAAAAAGGAGGAAGAGCAGGAGAAGGAGGAAGAGGAGGAGAAAGAGAAGAAGGAGAAGGAAATAGAGGAGGAGGTGGAGGAGGAGAAGGAGGAAAAGGAGAAAGAGGAGGAGAATGAGAAGGAGAAAAAGGAGAAGGAGGAGGAGGAAGAGAAAAGAAGAGATTTAAGGAAAAAACTTAAAAAGGCAGGGATTTGGGATCAAAGCAACCCATTGGTTACAGATTAGTTTTGGACAGATGTGAACAAAAGCAAAAAAAAAAAAAAAAAAAAAGGTAAAGTTTGGAACCACTTTAAATTTTATCTCTTTACAAGTGAAATTTTTCTCCACTGCAGAGGAAAATCTCTTTCAATCAATAAAATGACACTTTTAACAAATCAGTATCAAAAACAATAAAAATCTCTAGAAGATAATGCTTGACTAATACTCTAAAGGAAGGTAAACAATAATTTTCTGAATAATCCCATATATACATGTATACACACATATGTCAACATCATTAAAGATTACTTGAAAGATATAACAATGTCAATCAACTTGTTTAACTTTTCTCTGATCATGACAAAGATTGGAGTATCCAAAGTAATGAGAATGTAGATCTATTTGAGTATTTGTATTATAGCTATCATCATCATCATCATCATCATCATCATCATCATCAATTAACCATCAACCATCAATTAACTCTTTGCCTGGTACTGCACTAAGTATAGAAAGACAAGAAGGAAAAAGTTTCAGCTAATAATGAATTTACATTATTACTGTAAAATATTGACTTATGTACTATTTCCCTACAGGCAAAAATTATAAAAATCTTGATGAAGATTTTAGATATTATAAGATTCTGTAGGTGATATCCACTTTGTTCATTTGCCTCTCCAATACAAATTTTCAACATGGCTCAGAATTGGTTACCTTTTCCCATTTGCTTTTCAGTTTCTTTTTAATGTGCTTTCTCCATCCATTAGATTGTGAGCTTCTTGAGGGTACATTCACTCCCATGATTTTCTTTGAATCCTCTGCTTTTTATACAGTTTCTGGAACATAGTAAGTGCTTAACAAATATCTATTAAATGATTTTGATCCTTGATTTCTTTCTTTCTTTGTTTAATAAATATGAATGAGAATCAAAACTATTTCTTTGTCTTTTTAAAAAAAAAGTTCCTCTACTTTGAGTATTTTGTGAATAAATCCCTCAATACTCAAAATTGTGCCATATGAGAATCAATTCCCCACACTGTGCACTTGATCTAATTAAATACTTCAACTTTGTTCTATTTATTGGCATTTTAACAAAATCTGTCTATGTGTATCTGAAACTGTCATGGTGTCATCCCATCACTTCAAATCAGTAGTCCAAATGTGGTTGTTCTGCTGTCATCAAAAGGAAAATTGGGAGACCCAATATTTATAGGACTTTTTCAGTTTTCATTGTTTGTTGCCTTTTTATTTTCATTTCAATATCAATATGATTTAATTTACTTAAAATTCTCACTCAGTTGTCTTTAAATGGGTTTTAGATTGCTCTTTGTATTTTAAACTGCTACCTTTGTCAAATCTTGTCTCTGTAATTCACAAGGAAGTCAAATATTTGCTGCCTTGTTTTGTAACTGTTTTCATCTACTTGTTATAGCAAATTTATTGATAACAGTTAAACTATAAAATGAATATAATTGTATTTATTGAATTTATTTTATTAACTAAAATTTATAGCATTTTTATTCTGTACTAATGTTTATAATGTACTTGAAATATCATTACATTTTATTCTCACAAAAATTCTGAGAAGTAAGTGCTATTATTTTCAGAGGGTTATATAATTAGCAGTATTTGTGGTTGGATCTAGACTCAGAATTTTCTGACTCTAGGCCCAGTACTTTAATCCAGTGTTCCATCCAGCTTTCAGTATTGTAAAATTTGGAAAGTTTAATGTTTCATTTTTATGCCCTTCAAGTAAATTACAAATAATGATAAAACATCTGAGTAGTACTTTTTAAAGGAATCATCATAATCACATACATCATAATTTTGCCTGAATCTGTGATTTCATCAATATGGTCAACTCTATACAGATCACATGTTGGTAACTAATGAAGAAATTATTCAATGTGTGTTATATATGCACTGAAGCATTAAGCGATTGATGAAGAATTTTATACTCCATTGTGTGTCAGTGACTCAATTGTACATTGTGCCATTGTGCTTCTTAACTAAAAATTAAAACAAAAAGTCAAATGACTAAATGCTAAGAATAATTTTTGTTTAGCATGAAAATAACCAAATGAAACACCGTGTTTTTAATTTCCAATGTATTATGACCTCTTTTTAATTCCTGAAATCACTATGTCACACTGAAGGAGATTTCATAATAAATCCATCTATAGACAGTAAAACTAGATCTATATAAGGATTAATAATGTTCACTATATACACTTTGCTTGAATATTACACAAAAATGGACATTTTGATTAGTACTTCAAAATTGTCTTTGTTGTATGTTAAATATTTTGACCTCTAATGTTTTGACCCTTATCTTTGTTCTTTAAAACCATGGACGATTTTCTTTTAAGCCACAAATGAGGAGAATGAGGGCTGATATTTGCCTAATAAACTTTTATAGTATTTCAAAATGACCCTATTTATCTTAAGCACTTTCTCAAAAGCTTGCTGTTAATTGAGAGTATATTTACTTGGTCTGATTATTTCTCTAAGTTAGAAGTATTCCTTTTCCTAAATGTCTTATTATACATGCATATATAGGTATAGATATATAGATATATCTATCAATTGAAATATGTATATAATCAATCTGTCTATGTATTTATGTATCTGTCTCTGAATGGCTCTATTAGCAGGATTTTATTTTATTTATAATCTTTCATATATCTAATTCTAATAACAAAGTAGATGGAATGTTTTAAGGAAATATTAATGGTAAAAGGAAGAATGAGATTTTCAAATTTCTTTTGAATTTTTGGAAAATCCCATTGAATCCTAGAACTTTGCAAATGACTTCCTAGACAAAATTATATACATTTTCCCCCTTTTCATCCTTGTTATCTACAAAAATGACATTCAGGCTAGTGCTAACTTTGGTCTGCATACAAAGACCAAGGTTGTCTCTCTGAGATGAATTTTCTGTTAATGAAATTCTTACTATTCCTTCAGTACTTTAATAAATCCATTTTCTTATCAACTATATATATACATATATATATATATATACACACACACACATATACATATACTCTGTTTTCTTGTGCATGTGTACTTATACATGTATATGTATAAATATTTGTGTTAGTATCACTATAAATTAGATCTATATAAGGATTAATAATGTTCACTATATACACCTTGCTTGAATATTACACCAAAATATATTTTTGTGTATCTATGCATATACATATACACATGTGAATAAACCTGTGCAGTGTATGCTGTATTTACTTTGGATGAAATTTCAAGTATAAAAATCTGCCCCTGGATAATTATCAAGTGCTTCAAATTAAAGCTTAATTTGTTATTTTGTTTATTTTATATGCTTAATGAGGTGATGTAAGATTGTTCATATACATTGAACTTAAAAGTGTATGATACATAATTTTTTTCAGAGAGCTTGAGCACACATGTGTGCACGTGTGTGTATTCATACATATAAACATATGCATGTTTCTTTAGTGTCAGCAGAGCATGTAGCCTTCCTTTTTGTTGTTTATCACTGAGGCTGCTTGACTAGCTACTTCTTTTTCTGGTCATATATATCCCCAATGATATCTTTTTCTTTGACCACTGAAGAAAAGGAAAACTGAAATAAATGTCAAGGAGTCTTTCTAAGGCTCAATAAAGTCTTATTGACTGTTTGGGAAGAGGTATTTGCTTTTGAAATACTATACTAGGTGCAGTTAAGTGGCATAGTGGAAGGAACATTGGTCCTGGAGTCAGAAAGATCTGAGTTCAAATGAGGCATCTGGCACTTGACTGTATGACTCTGGGCTAATTACCTGATTGACTTGCCCTGCTTCCCCCCAAAAAAATGAAAGAAAGAAAGAAATAACTATACTACATTATTAATTCTCAGATGAGTATATGGACAGTATGAAATAATCTTA
The DNA here is from genome assembly GCF_016432865.1 of Antechinus flavipes. NCBI lineage: Eukaryota > Metazoa > Chordata > Mammalia > Dasyuromorphia > Dasyuridae > Antechinus > Antechinus flavipes. The sequence continues at coordinate 92,074,637 of NC_067400.1, forward strand.
CGTAGATATTCTTTATTTACAAGTTACCCAAAATGTCATGGATAATCATTTCATAATGTTTAAAGATTATAATAAAATTCACACCCTTTTGTTCTTTTTAGTGGTTAAACAATCCAGAAACTAAAACAAAAACTATACTGACTAAATAATTGGAACTATATGTAAATAGGTGAGTAACAAATCATCAGTGCATCACACATGTCCACACACACACACACACACACACACACACACACATCAGATGACTTACATAAGTTTACAGTAACAAACTATTTATTAGTCTATCAATCAGAAACTCTGATGGAGCTTGTCAGTTTTCTGTGGGGTGGCCAACTGGCCAAGCTGGCCAAAACAGATGTCGGTCTTCTTTCTAGTGGGTAGCATATGTTTTATTTGGGTAATAGAACCAAAAATACTAGTCTAAAAAAATCTAACTAGGTCAAAAACCCATAGATGACAGGCATAAGAAGTATATCCTTGAAAAGGACAGAGGGGTCCTTTCAAAGTATACTCAAACTGAGGAACTCTTTTCATTCTATTCATCTATGAATTTTTCTCTTTCTCTCTAATGCTTTTCACTAGATATGTCAGCTTCAAGGAAACAAATTCTAATCACATTTGTTACTGGAATTTTGGGGAACATGCAAGTTTTAACTACAAATGAATGATATCAGTTTTCATGAATAGCCTAGCCCAGACAGTTTCATTGCTCTACTGTCCAGTTGGTGGCAACATAGTAACTTCTACTTTTGCTGAAATTCTTCAAAGAGAACAAATTTTATATAAAATCTGACGATAAGGAAAAATTTCAGGGAAAGAGGACTTTATCATCTATAGCATGTGTTCATGTAATTATATTTCAAAGCTATTTTGCAATTTAGGTCATCTGTTTTTATTTTCTGTGTTTGTTGTTTTATTTCAGGAAAGATAGCTGTGAAGGAATTCTGACCCTGCAGGTGAAGGTGGAAAGGAGGACAAATATTTCTTTCCCCTATTTATCTATATTATTCCTCACCATAAAGGAGATATTTAGTTCCTACTTCCCATAGGCTTCCATTAATCAATCTATCAATCTGAAAGCATTTAATACAGTAGACTAGACAATATCTGAGGCATTAGGGATGCAAAGACAAAAAAAGAAACAGGTACTGTTTACATTCTATTATGTTCACTACATGAGCTTACATTCAAACAAGGTAGAAAAGTCGTATCTACCTATTTATCTATCTATCCATTCATCCATTCATGCATCCTCTATCTAAAATATAAAAATCAATTACAGGGTAATTTTTTGTGAAAAAATAGTAGTTAGAAGGGAGTGAATGGAGTTATTCTCTAGTCTTTTCAAGATTTCACTTCAAAATGTTACTTTACCTGCCCTAGTAAACCAATTTGAGAATTATTATTTGAATAAGAGAAAAATTAATCACAGTTTCTCTGTGTAATAGGTTTTCCTAAGAAATTAAACTATTTTCTGGTTTATAAAATTTAAAAAAAAATACTCAATTATTTAAGAACACAGTTATTATGTAAAGCAAATCATCTATCCCTTGGATTTTATTATTTAATGAAATTTATAAACTTATTGTTTGTACAAATATTATCTTTGCTACTATTTACTTATTAATTCAACTTTCAACAGATATTTATTTAATAGTATTTTTATTTTTCCATATACATGCAAAGATAGTTTTCAATATTCACCTATGCAAAATCTTGTGTTTCAAATTTTTTCTCCCTCTCTCCTCCCTCCCCAAGACAGCAAGTAATTTGATATAGGTTAAATATGGTCAATCCTTCTGAACATATTTCCATATTCATTATGCTGTGCAAAAAAAAATCAGATCAAAAGGAGAAAAAAATGAGAGAAAAAATTAAAGCAAACAAATAATGACAAAAAAGGTGAAAGTACTATGCTTTGATTCACATTCAGTCTCCATAATTCTCTCTCTGGATATGAATGCCACTTTCCATCACAAATCTATTGAAATTGCCTTGAATCACCTCATTTTTGAAAAGAGCTAAGACCAATTCAGTTGATCATCATATAATCTTCAACAAATATTTATTAAAAACTTAATTGTTTGCAAGTTTCTGCTTTGAATTCTGAGGAAAATGCAAAGATTTGTAAAATCAAAGAATAGAGGAGTTGTCACAATAATAGGTAAAGTGAAATGCCTTCATTTTTCATTAAAAATATAAAAAGGTACAATTTGAAAATAATAATTTAGTGAGCTTGTCTATGTAGGATCATGGACACAATAGGAAATAACCTCAGAGATAATTTAATGGAATGCCTTCAATTTTTAAAGGTGGAAATTGAGAACTAAGGAGCTTAAATGACTTGCCCAACATCTCCAAAGTTGTGTTAGAGTCAATATTCAAACTGAAGTATTTTGAATCCAAAGCCAATGCTCTTTGCACTGGATCAATGCTCCCTGAGGGATAATGCATACATATGCACATGTACATATACTTATGTAATATGATTTTGAGAAGTATTTAGAAAAGAGACAGATTATCAAAGGCACATAACTTCATTATTTTCTTTCTTTTTTCTTTTTTTTTCTTTTTGGGAGCTAATTGGGATTAAGTGAATTGCCCAGGATTACACGGCTGGGAAATTTTAAGTATCTGAGGTTAGATTTGAACTCAGGTCCTTTTGACTCTAGAGCCAGCATTTATCCATTGCCCCAGATAGCTGCCCCCTTCATTATTTCTTTGCGGGAAAAACATCTAGATAGAATGGTATGTCAGTAAAATGGTGGATGTTAGTATGTTCCAAATTCATTTAAGGTATCCTTGTGGACAAGTTGTAATATTTGTTGTAGATGAGAAATCCTAAATTTTTAAGCTTAAAGATTAGTTTTCAATTTTAACTTAAAAGATTTTTTAGAAGAATGTTCCAGAGATATGTTATTGATACTATCTGTTTAAAATATCCATCGATAATGCAGATAAAAATGTAAAATCACTTGGAGCTGAAAGAGAGCTTAATGAACATATACTCCATCCTTTAATTTTATTGTTAAGCTTAGACCCAGAAAGGTGAATGGCTTGAATAATATTATGCAAAAGTGACAGAAGTGAAATTTGAATCTGGATCATTGTCCTTCACACTGAACTAAACAATTACCCTTTAAAGGCAAGGATATCAAAAATTCAAATGAATTGAATGTGAAAAGGGATAGGTCAGAAGACGATGATATAATAAGTATCTAAAGATTTTGATGGGTTACAACAATGAACCAAATGTGATATTTAAAAGAATTGAATACCTTTCTATGTTTAGGCTCCAGAAAACCAACTTTACAATTACAGGATATTGGAATCAAATCTATTTAAAAGTACTTTTGAAAATTATTCCAGAATTTTAGTGCCCAACAAATTCAGAATACATTAAAAGGCAGCAGATAGGCTATTCATTACCTAAGCGACATTAAGGAAAGACAGAATAAAGAAAATAGAGAAATTACTATGTACTCTATGTTGATTTGACCTATTTTGGATCAGTTATGAAAAATGTCATACTTTTATCAAAATTGAGGGAAGATACTATTAAAATTAAAAGGGTCCAGAGGGTAACCAGGATAGTGAGTTTAGTGTCTAAACCTCTAAACTATTAGGACTAATTTAAGGAATGGGGAAATTGAGTCTCTAGAAGAAAGGCTTCAGAATAATGTGACTAGTGTTTTCAAGCATTTTAATGTGTTTCATGTAGAAGATGGATGACTCATTCTATTTCAGTGGGGGGGGGCATAGGAATATTGGTCAGAAATTGCAGATATTAATATCAAGTGAGGGAGAAAATCCTTATTATGAAAGTCAGTTATATGATAAAATACAAAAGTCTTGGTTTAAGACTTGCCTTTATTATATATTGGCTCTGTGGCTTTTTCAAAGCTAAACTGTCAGTTCTGCTGACATCTGAGTGTAAATTTCAGAGAAGTAATTGATCCGTATTATTATTAGAGGACATTTCCTTAGCAAGAGTTCACCGATGAAATCATAGATTTTAAGAATAATTACAAGATAAAAATAGTTATTCCAAATTGGAATTTGGTTTCTTCATTTTCCTGTCACTAATTATCTTCAAATGGAAGAGAAATGGTTACTTTTCAGGGTTGTTATGGAAGGGATTCTAGGTCAGATACAGGTAGCCTAGTAAAGAACCTTTTAGCTTGTTAGTGTCATGGACCCCTTCTCAGAATCATGTTTTAAATGCATAATATGAAAACATGAGTTTACAATGGAAATCAATTATGTTGTATATTTCCTTTTCTCATCCAAGTTCATGGATTCCCTGAAATCTATCCACTGAACATTAATGGGCCTATGGATCCCAGGTTAAGAATCTCTTGAATAGAAGGATGATAATGTCCTGTCTCAGTATGAGATTTCTATTTGTGTTTCACTCTAGAGTTTTCATCCAATGCTGGCTTATATATTTAATTAAAGACTTCCCATTATTTTCTAATTTGCATTTTTTGGGGGAGCAAAATCCCTTCAAGTAGTCAAGGAGAGATTATGTTCTAGTATGTCTGTTTGTATAGAAAAATTAATATGAGACATTATCTCCAAGGGCATTGATGGCATGGATAATTTGCTTCTGACCAGAAGTAGGGACTGAAACATCTTGGATAGTGGAATCTTGAGTAAAACAGAAACTTTTGAATCCTAGGGACAGGATACCAGGGTTCACTGGTAAATGCCCTGTCTCTGAAAAATATGTATGACACAGATTTTAGGTTTAATTTTCATTATTAAAATTTTCTCTATAAGTCAATAAGGCATCAATAAATCAGTACTCGCTTTATTTCTGAGATATAAATATTTACATTGAAAATTTAACAGCTAAGAAGCTGTTCAAGAATCTGGTTCAAGTTGGCTCCATGATGTTTATGAACCTTGCTTAGTTGCTGCTGATTTCAAAGGGAGCTGCTATCTATCCTAAGCTGAATATAACATACAGTAGGAGCTGTTCTTGGTACTGATCTAGTTAATGAGTGACCAAGTTAAATTTGAATAGAATCTGATACTACATGGGGAATTTATCCAGTCTGCCCAGCTCTGTCTCCTCAGCCTCACCAAAGCATGGTGAAATGGCATCCTTTATTTAATTGCCATAAATACTTTTATAATGAATTTTTCTTTAGATAAAGACATCAGATCAAAATGATTTCTTTTTTATTGTTTCTGAATGTTTGTCATGAATGTGTAGATGGGGAAAAATGAAAGAAGGGGAAAAGACAATTTTTGGACAAACAACCTTAGACTTAAATGAAACTCTCCTGTCATTGTCTCTGTCTCTTTGTCTCTATCTTTCTCTCTGTTCTGAGTCTGGTTTTTTACATTTGTCTCTGTCTCTTTATCCCTGTCTCTGTCTTTCAATAAAAGAAGACCTCAAATCTTTCATAAGAAATGAATAAAAATACTTGTAATCCAGCATAGAATGCAATAGGGTCTTACAGAAGCCAGAAAAAAACATATTGTAATAATATAAGGGAAGGCAATGTTAGAGAGACAGTTAATGAACTGCTTAAAAGAACACTGGGCTGAGCATCAGGACCATGTTTTAACTCCAGTTGTATGTATTACCAGAAAAATTATATACTTCTTTAAACTTCAGTCTTTCCTTTTATAAGGAGATAAATAGTTCAGTTTTGTTCCCCCCACCCTTTCACTGGGTTATTGTGAAAATCAAATGAAATAATGGATTTGAAAGTACTTTATTAAATGCAAAGCACTATACAAATGTAATATATTATCATTTTAGATAGCAAACTCTTCAAGAGCAGTCATGAATGTTTTACTGACCTTGTTTAGTGTGGAGTATGCATAAAATAAACATTTGCTAAGTACATTACATTGACAATGAAGAGAGACAAGAGGATATTTGTGTTGTAGTCCTTCAACTCCTTAGTGAAGAAAAAAACATGTTAAAAGTGTTCATTCCCATACTCAATGGAGATAACAAAAGTTGACTCAACTACATTTAAAAAGTTGTATAAAGTTGACTTTACAAAGTTATAGTTATTTTACCTCCCAAGACTGGGATAGTTTAAAAGCAATGGAAACTAAATGATGCCTTCATCTAGCATTTTATTTGAAATATTGACTATAGGTTGACTTATGTTATTCTTGTTCAGCGAACTCCAGAGATAAGGCAGGTAAAACACTAAAGGAACCAGAACTTTTTTCCCCATGGTTGAAGTTGTCTATTATTTAAAAGTAAGAACTGTCAAGTTATAGACTTAAAAGGAGTGGCTGCAAATCTTTGAGCATTGTTTTTTCAATGGGGCATTTCATCTCATATATCATTTAAAATTTGCTTTTGACATTCTATTCAGGGGGCGAAGCAGGAGACTTTACAAAGAAGTCAATCAGTTGTATTTTGAACTGAGTCTAATATAGCTTAGAACAATACCCCTAGAATCATTGACTTGAATGAATCTCTAGAAAGGGGAAAACATGCACATTATTTTATATTAGTTGAAACTGATGAGTCAGTTAGATAAAGTATTATCATTACTGCTTATCTTTCTTTCATTAAAATGCTTATTTATAAATGTTCAGATTATTTATTTCTAATTATTTTACTCCAGATTATAATGGAAGTCACATTACTGGCTCATATAGTAACATACACTAGACCTTTTCAGTGACAGTTTCCTGAAAAACGAACCTGATTAGCAGGGACCTCTTGGATCTGATTCAAAGGAACCTGTAAAGTTGTGTGGGAACAATGTCAGGCACACTAAATATCTCAAGGAGCTGAAGTTGGTGATGAATACAAAGGACAATAAAGAGAGTTTTGAAAGAACAAAAACAACAATTTTATAAGCTAAAGAAGGAACAAAAAGGGATAGAGACCATTTTTACTCATTAAAAAATGAGAAAAGAAAGGGGAGAGAACTACTTTTTTCTACTATGAAAAATAATTGTTCCAATGTATTTGGAAAGAAAGAATGAAACTCATAAATGAATCATTGACACCAAAGATAAATAAGGAGCTGATAAGAGAGTATTTGGCTATCCTCCATGAGAGCAAATCACTAGGCTCAGGCAACTTACATTTCAACAGATAGAACTAGGACATACCAATTGCTGAAAAAAAATTTGTGTTAGAAAGATTGTAGAGGATAGGAGTGAGGCTGGTGGAGGGGAGATATAAAAATTTTGTTATGATTAGCAAAAGAAGGAAGGTTAAGTTCTCAATTTTTTTGCATAAATAGTGGGACATATTTTAAAGGATGGTTTTTAAGAATTCAGGAAAAAAAAGCAATTTATTAAGTAAATTCATTTACATTTTTACAGGGTTGCTACACGGAAGACATAATATTGCTAATTTTCAGCAAAATATTTGATATTCTTATTATGTCTGTGTATAAGGTAGAGAAAAGTAACATACATGAAAATAAATAATGAAGTAGATCTGAAACTATTTTGATGATGAAATAAGGAGAACAATTAATGAATCTTTCCTGACCTGGAGAGAGGCCTCTAGTTTAATATTCCAAGGATTTGATCTTAAACCTATCCAATTTAATATTTTGTCACTGCCTTACTTATTAATATGGATTCTATGCTTATGAATTTTGTAAATATAATAAAGGTTATATCAATATAACCATGTCAGTTGACAGTATCCAAAAATATTAAAATAGCTTAAAAAAGATATTTCAATTGAGCAAGATAAAATTTTATAATAATAATTATAAACTCTCTATTTAGGTTGCTGAAAATCAATCTCATGGGGAAAGCAAGTGGGAATTGTGGCTAATCAACAGCCTCCATTAAAGACAGGGTAGCAAAAATGTAAAAGTTTGTTGGGTGTCAAGCTTAAGTTTTTATATTCTAGGTAAAAAAATTAATGCAAAGATAGATGACATCTATTGTTATGGTCAATTCTGATCATTCATTTTAGTAAGGACTTTGATAAAATGGAGTCTATCTAGAATGGACTAACCAAGAAAGCATTCCCTATGAAGATCAATTGAAGGAACTAGTAACAATTAGTCTTGGGAAGAGAAGACTTAGGGATGTCTATATAAAGACTGTCCCTAATGTAAATATTTGTAATGAAGAGGTATTGATTAGCCATGTTTTCTCAGACATAGAGTGCCACATTAGAAGCAATAATTAGAAATTATGACAAAGCAATTTCAATATGATTCAGCCAACAGTTATTTGGGACCTTTTCTAATTAATGAATTACACTGGATTGTGACACAAAAATTAGTCATTTCTCATCGAGGTACTTCAATTTTCTGGGAAATATATGTATATAAAAAAGAAAATCCAAGTCAGTTTGTGGAGGGAGAAAATATTAATTAGTAGTAGTGGAGATACAGGGAATGGGAGTAAGAGGAATCTTTATTCTTAGAACCTTTGAACTAAGTATATCTCAAAGTCCTTTTATTTGCTCTTTTTTATGGATCCAAGTTCAAATGTTTTCTAGGCATTTAAAAGTACTTTATCTTTTATCATCCAGATTCATTTGCTGATTGAAAACAGCTGCAAATGATTATCACAGAGGTTTTCATTATAACACAACCTCTCCAAAAGCATTCTTGGACCAACAATATAGGAGTCCTTGCAATGAAACAATAATTCTAAAGGACAGTATAAGTGCAGAATGCAAAGCAGAAAATTGGAACATTCTCTAATGTATTTCTTATAGTTCTTATTTTATCTGCCAGTTAATTTTAGCAATGATGTAAGAGAAAATTTCCTAGCAATTGAAACTGTCCGAAAGCAGAATGATCTGCTGTGATTGGTAGTGAATTTCCACTTAGAGATTTTCACGCATAATTTGGATGAACACACATTGGGGATATTGTATGAAATAGGCTTGATAGGTAGAGGTTGGACCACATCTGAAATTCTTTACAAATACTATTCTATCTCATTTTTTAGATACCATCTTTTTTTGTTGCTTTAAAATACATCTTATAGATGTCCTTTGTCCTTCAATTTAAACATGCTAAAAACAACAACAACAACAACAAAAAAAAAAAAAAAAAAAAAAAACAGAAGTTAATCTTCCCAACTTCAACTTAAGACCCATAGATTCTTATAACAATGAGAAAAAAAATAAGATAAAACTACCAAATACTGTGACAAATTCTGACAAAACTCTGAAATAGAAGTCTTTTTTCTTACTTTCCTAAATAGGAAATGTATTTTATTATCTATTCACCAATATTATCATTGAGGCTTCTGTTTTTTCAGATGCCAACTCAATTTTAGTTATTTTTTTTTCAAATATGTATCATAATATTTATTTAATTTGAATTGTTTTTATTTTATATGACTATACAGTTTCTCTGAAATTATAATATATACTATTACAAAATCATGCCCATTCGTGCTTTAACCATTCCATAAAGTGGGGAATTACTTTTTAACCATCCCAAGAATAATTTCCAATGAGCAAATTAAACTCATTTTTTTTCAAAAAGGAACACATTTTTCTCTTTAAGCCTTCCCCCGCCCCCAATTTTAGCTTCCTTATGACTGTAGTCTTTTAGTTTTCATTTTTTAAATGTATTTTTAATGCACAATGCTTTATGTTGGGAGAGAAAAATCAGAACAAAAGGGAAAGCCCTTGAGAGAGGGAAAAAAAGCAGAAAAGAAGTAGACATAGCATGTGTTGATTTACATTTAATCTCTATAGTTCTTTTCCAGAATGTAGATGGTATTTTCTATCCAAAGTCTATTAAGATTGGCTTGAATCATTGAATCACTGAGAAGAACCAAGTCTTTCATAGTTGATCATCACAAATTCTGGCTGTTATTGTATACAATGTATTGCTACTTCTGTTTTTTTTTTTTTTTTTTTTTTTCACTTAGCATCGGTTCATGTATATCTTTCTAAACCTTTCTAAAATCAGCTTGCTTATCATTTTTATGCAACAATAATATTCCATTACCTTTATATACCACTACTTATTTTCTCCATTACAAATGATATTTGTTGTTGATTTTAGATAGATTCTGCTTATTATTTTAAGGAACTTCCCTTAATCCATATGCTCTCTAGTAGTTTTAATAGAAATGGATGCTGTCTTTTGTTAAAAGCTTTATTTGCATCTATTGAGATTATGTGATTCCTGTTGGTTTTGTTATCAATCCGGTCAATTACAGTAATAGTTTTCTTGATGTTGAACCAGCCTTGCATTCCTGGCATAAATTCCACTTGGTCATAGTGTATTATCCTGCTAATAAGTTGCTGCAATCTCTTTGTTAAATTTTATTTAAAATTTTTGCATCAATACATTAAAGAGATTGGTCTGTAAATTTTCTTTCTTTTGGGTTTTCCTGGTTTAGATATCAATACTATATTTAAGTCATAGAAGGAATTTGGCAGGACTCCATTATTACCTATTTTTTCAAAGAGTTCACATAGTATTTAATTAATTGTTCTTTAAACATTTGGTAAAATTCACTTATAAATCCATCTGGCCCTGGAAAATTTTTCTTAGTAAGTTCTAATGGGTTATTCAATTTCTATTTCTAAATGGGACCATTCAAGTAATTTATTTCCTCTTCTGTTAATCTGGTCAATTTATATTTTTCTAAATATTTATCCATTTAGATAGTGTTGGTTAAGTTTACCTTTTTCATTTTTGATGCTGGTAATTTGTTTTTTTTCTTTCCTTTTTCTAATGAAATTAACCAAAGGTTTATCTATTTTGCTAGATTTTTCATAAAACCCATTTTTAGTTGTATTAATTAGTTCAATAGTTTTCTTAATTTCAGTTTTATTTATCTCTCTTTTGATTTTCAGAATTTCTAATTTGGCATTTAATTGGGGATTTTTAATATATTCTTTTTCTCGCTTTTTTAGTTGCAGGCCCAATTCATTGATTTCTTCATTCTCTATCTTATTCATGTAGTTATTTAGAGATATAAAATGTCCCCTAAGAATTGCTTTTGCTGCATCCCCTAGATTTTGGTATGTTATCTCATTATTATCATTCTATTAGATTAAATTGTGGTTTGTTCCTGTGATTTATTGCTTGACTCACTCAATCTTTAGTATTATATTATTTAATTTCCAATTGGTTTTTAGTATATTTTCCCTGGCCTTTTATTGCACATAATTTTTATTGCATTGTGGTCTGAGAAGGATGTGTTTACTATTTCTGCCTTTCTACATTTGATTGTGAGTTTTTATGCCCTAATACATGGTCAGTTTTTGTGGAGGTGTTATGTACTGCTGAAAAAGTGTATTCCTTTCTGTCCTGAATTTAACTTTCTCCAGAGGTCTATCATATATAGGTTTTTTAAGGATGCTATTAACCTCCCTAGGTTCTTTGTTTATTTTGTAGTTAGATTTGTCTGATTTTGAGAGGGAGAGGTTGAGGTTCCCCCCTAAACTAGTTTTGCTGTCTATTTCTTCCTGTGACTGGCTTAATATCATCTCAATGAATTTTTATGCTCTACCATTTGGTGAAAATACATTTGGTATCCTTACTATTTCATTTTCACGGTACCCTTTATCAAGATGTATTTTCCTTCCTTATTTCTTTTAATTACATATATTTATGTTTTTGCTTTATTTGAGATCAGAATTGCTACCCCTGCTTTTTTTGTTTTACTTCATCTGAAGCCTAAAAAATTCTGTTTCAGTCTTTTACCTTTACTCTGTATATGTCTCTCTCTGTCAAATGTACCTGTCATAAACAAAATATTGTAGGATAGTTTTGCCTGCTCTTTTCAGGAAACTCTTTGGTTTCTCATAATTTGTTTTCTGAACCAGTACTGGAAGTTGCCTCCCAATCTGCTCCTCTATTGAGCCAAGACTGAAGGTCTCAGTTACTGATTGGGTTTCTCAGTCTGTCAGAGCTGGACTGAACAGCCTTTTCACCCCAATGAGACTGACTGTTCTTGACGTTTTTTTAGTTTATCTTAAGTTGTACAGAGGTTTCATTCCATGAGACTCTTTTGCAGAAGCTTGGTTTCTTGTGGTTTTCCAAGGAAACAGGAAGAGCTCATGCAACTTCCTCACTTTACTCTTCTATCTTGGCTCCACCCCCAGAACTCTACTATTTCTTATACAATAAAATTAAATGCAAGCATTGTAGAGTGCAGGTGAAAGTTCAATTAGCAGTTAGAAAAATGCACCAAAGTGAGCACTTACTGGCAATGTGATCCTGGTAAATCAATTAAACTGCCTGAACTTAAATTCCTTTATTTTAAAAATGAAAGAATTGAACTCAATAACTTCTAAAATTCCTAATACCTCTTAATCTAAGATTAAGTGGGAGTACTCAGTGTATAGTTGGAGAAATGAGATAATGTAGGCCCCCAAATGCTAAGATATTGAATTTGGACTTTGTTGGGAAGCAAGAAAATAAAAAGTTAATTTTTTCACCCTCAATTTCCTCATCTGTAAAATAATAGATAGATGTTAATTTTAATAGATCCTATTTTAGAGAGTTGTTATAAAGATCAAATGAAATAACAAAGGTAAGCATGTTGAAAACATTCAAGTGCCATATAAAATTATTGATTACAAGCTTAATCTGGTAGCAACATATAGAATGGATTAGAAAGAACAAAGACTAAAATTGAGATTGTTTAGCATATTGCTGACAAAGCTTAAACAAAAATTTGATATCTTTGAAAATATGTGCTAAAAAGAGACTTTAAATCTACATATAAAAACAAAAAGGTAGATGGCATTTCTTTTGAAAATCCATATTAATATTGCCTATAAGTCATTTTACTTAATTTCCATTTAATTTGTGTATGTGTAGCATAAGAATAATGAGTTTTGCCTTCTGGATTCTTCTAAATATTTTGTTTAATACTGTGCTATATATTTTGGTGCATATTCTGCACCATGATCTTTATATGATCCTTGAAACAGAAAACAGAGTAGGGGAATGCTTTGCTTTTCTTAAAAACAATGATTTCTTTAATAGGCCAATAGGTAAAACAAAAGAATCTTTAACAAAGAAGAGCCACTGTTGGTTTTATTTGCCAAAATCATAGTCTCCGTTAATAACCACTCATTTTTCTCAGACATATGTCTGCTGACCAAAAGATCAAATATTCCTCCATCTCTTGAATAGAAAATTGTTTCAATTATTTAAAATATAATCATAACAACTTAACCAATATTTACCATCTGCATATTATATTAATAGATTAATAAACTGTTTAAGCTTAAAGGTATCTTAGATGCCTTCCTTATGTTACAGAAGATCAAGCTAAGAAGTTTTGATTGATTCAATCAGAGGCTGAAGCTAACAAATGGCAGATCAGGTAATGAAATTTAGGAGGGTGAGGGATGGGACAGAAACAGACAAATGGACAAAGACAGAGACAGATACAGAGAGAGATAAATATGCATCTAAATAATTCAGTGCTACAATATGCAATTTTACATATATTCACATACACATATATTACATGTAGAAGTGTGTGTATAATAGATAATATGATACACAATAAAATATAGTGTATGTAATTATGTATATGAAATATATAATATGCATTTGTATAATCTGTACATATGTTATCTCCATCAATGAGGTCAAATTGATTTAGAAAACATTCAAGTAACATTATCTAAGTTTTATCACATTTTTATTCATTTTGTTAAACATTTCCCAATTACATTTTAACCTGATTGTGAATACAGTTGGGATTTTTGTCTCAGGAAGTTTGATGTTTAAGAGTTAACAACTCTAATCTATTTTTGTTGTTATTCAGTTGTTTCAATCGTGGTCAACTCTATGTTTCTCCATTTCGGGTTTTCTTAGGAAAGATACTGGAATAGTTTCCCATTTTCTTCTCTTACTCATTTTACAGATTAGAGAACCGAGGAAAACAAGATTAACTTGCCTTAGGTCGGACAGCGGTAACTGTCTGAAACCAGTTTTGAATTCAGGAAGATGAATCTTCCTGACTCCAGGCCAACACATAACCCACCAGTTTACACTCGGATACATAATATATAATAGGAACTAGAACAACCATATACATTTTATTACATGAATTATATACAATTATATAGGATATATTAAATGCATGTATATAACTACATGGGCACATATTTCATATCTTCTAAGTTTCATTGATACATTTTATTTTTATATCATAATCATTTATAAAATACACCCATTTCATAATAGGTGTTTTATAACAAAGTAAAATAGCTAACTTAAATCAACAATTCAGCAACTTCATTTGAAAGTATATTGAAAATTTCTCTTCTGTAATATTTTTCACCTGACTATCAAAAAAAAAATTATAGAATCTTTTTTCTTTCCATCACACCCTACAGTACATGGGAGGAAAAAAGAAAAAGAAAGGGAATACATTTCTCTGAACAATTATGAGTAGTTAAGTAAAATAAAATCCCTCAGTCCCTCAAATACATAGACACAGACACAGACACACACACACACACATGAGTGTATTTATGTTTATTTTTGTACCCTAAATCCATCATGTATATGTAACTGAAAACACGTTTCATTATTGGGTCTCTGAAATAAGAAGTGAATATTAAACATCATATCAATATATATATATATATATTGATATATGATATATAATTTACATTTTAATATATTAATCTCATTTATATACATGTATATTCTCATATTTATAGATTTTGAATATGTTAAATGGTATTTTTGGTATTTAAATGAATAACTTAATGAAAAAAATTTATGTATCCTACAAAACTGATCTGTGAAATATATATATTCATAAAACTAAAGCCTGAGAGTATAGGTACATTCATCTTAGTTTCTACTAGGCCATAAGATCCTTGATGGTAAGGGTGATCTTTATTCCCTTCAGAGTCTAGCAAACACAATGAAATATATATTCTAGTCCTTTTAAATATGTATTGAATGAATTTCTATTTAATATTTTCACATAGCAAGTTCTTAACATGTATGTGTATGTGTGTATGAATATAGGCATGTATAATTAGGTCTTATTTGTGGTCAATTTGCCTTTCTTAAAAAGTAATTTTTCCTTAGTAGGCCAATAGGTGAAACAAAGCAATCTTTAACAAAAGACCACCAAGTCAGTTTTATTTACCAAAATGGTTTTCCCTCTTAATAACCACTCATTTTTCTCATACATATGTCTTCTGAGCAAAGATCAAGTATTTCTCTATATCTTGAATAGAAAAAAATCTAAATTATTTAAAATACAACATAATACAACCATCGTTCTTTTTTGGGGGAAATGGATTGTAAACATCAAATGTAGGAATTTGATGAGAAGAGTTCTCTACTCAACTTAATGAGCTCATAATGTGGTAAGGGTTGTTTTGGACTTTGATTATATCTCATAGATTGGGATGAATCTGTACACTCTAACTGTTATAGATGAGTGTGGGTCACCTCTTAATTTTAAGCTTATAAAATAGGAAGTTGGCTTCAGAACTTTATTTTTTTTTAAGAGTATTCCAAAGTTCAACAAAAGTAAGTATAAATCTAGGTCCCAGGGATCAGGAGAACTTAGTTTTATATACAAAGTTTCCCTAGTACACGCTACCTTGAAGCAGAAATAAAACACAGTCACATATGATTTTACCCATATAACCTGACAGAAGAATTCCTTGAGTCTAACTTAAATAATTTAGTTGTCTAGGAAGAAGAAACAAATACTGGGCTGTACCACTATCAAGGTTGCTATTCTAGCAGATTCAAATGGAAGAGTTTTGGATGGCCTTTTTAATGAGAGAACAGCAGTTTCTGGGCTTGCGTTAATCATTAGATGAGGTCAGAAGAGTCTAGCCTTCCAGTTGAGGACATATTAGGACCAATGTTTGTGAGTCTCTGCCACTCCCCCCTCCCTCCCTCTACCCCGCCTCTCTCATACCTCCTCTACTCTATCATTCTCCCAATGGGATGAGTAGAACTAAGAACCACATCAATTATACCTTGAGTTTCTTTTTCTTTACATGTGTGGACACCCAAGGAAGGGCCCTCAGTTAAAAGCTCATCTTCTGAAGTTTTCTTCCTCACCTCATTTGTCATACCTCTCAGATCCCACTTTCATGAGATAGTTAAAATTCTGGCCATTTTAACTTTTCTTCTCTCCAAAATTTATCTTGATCGCTTGTAGCCCCTTAAACTGAGATTTCTAGAAACCAGTTCCAAATATATTTATCTATGTATATGTGTTTGTATACATATACATGTGTACACAAACACACATACACATGCACATATATGTATACATAGATGATTAATGGATAGATAGTCCTATCTATCAGAAGAGACTATATCTATATCTATCTATCTATCTATATATGTGTATATATATATAAAACAATGAGAAGATTTTAATTTTTTTAAAATTGCTGTCATGACAATGATTATAGTAATTATTAGTAGTCATGATTATTTTTTTGGGTGGACACATTTATAGGAGAAATTGGTATGATTTGAAATATCAGAGAAAAAATAAGTTGAGGAGGTACAAAAGAATTAAGGTTATGAAGCATTTAGAGGGGATGAAATCAATAACACAAAGACTTAATAACTTAGATAGCCACTTAATCCTCTGAGTCTAGAAGAAAAGGAAAGGATCATTGAGGGCATAGAGACATTTTATAATTTTATAATTATGGAGAATAGGAAAAAGAGCTCATAGTGGATAGCCTCAATCTTCACAGGCAATTGAAATTTGAGATCATTTGCTAAGACAGCAAAAGGACCTTGAAGAGAGAGAGAATAATCAGTATGTCTATTTCCAGTTTTGCTTTTCCACAAAGAACAATATTGTCTTTGTCTTTCAACAAAGTCTCTCACTATCATGAACCCCACACCACCAAATAACTCTACACCAATAAAGCCAAATTTTCTATTTCCCAATGCCACTTAATATCCTTCTACTCCACTAAGTAGCTCTGTGGAAATTCTGGCACAGAAACAGCTTTCTACCCCAGATGTACCTGAAATGAAGCTGGCAGGTGAATGGAAACACCTGCATTCATGTCTTCCACTCAATCCTCTATTTTCCAAAATTCTTGAATAATTCCAGTCTTACAAATACTAGAATGCATAGCTGCTCATACTGTCTGATTTGGGGAATCCTAGGAAAATTTCTGAGAGATATAAGATCATAGAAATAATAATCCTAATTTTCAAAATATTAATAAGTAATCACAATAATAGCATTTATATAAGGTACACTTTTCAAATATTAACTCTTTTTAAAATCTTCACAATAACCTTGGGAGGAATATACTATTATTATTCCAATTTTATAAATGAAGAAAATGTAGGAGTGGTTAATTGACTTTGCCCAGGGTTACACAGCTAGCATGAAAAGTCACATTCGAACTCAGGTCTATGTGATTATACTTACCGCCTTCTATCCTATATGCCATATAGTTACATTTTAGAAACTATCTATTTAAACTTCTTTGTTTTCTCAATAGGGAATATGAAGCATTGAGAGATTGCATGATTTGCTCAGTTTGCAAGTGACATAAGTATTGTTTGAATTCTCAGTCCAATGTTCTTTTCATTTCACAGGACTGTTATTCTCTTCTACACATCTGTGCCATGGGATGCTCTAGAGTAATGCTAGTTTTCATTTCCTTTTAGTTCTTTAGTGCTTTGTTCCTTTTGAGAGCCAATCTGTAGGCAGCAGCAATTTCTAGGACAAGACTTTTCTCGGAGTAGTTTTACAGCAATAAAGTCAGTCATGTTGAAGATCTTCTCATTCTATGCCTATTTACAAATATATGGAAGAATCCCCTTTCCCATTTATTAGTGCAGCAGAAGCCAAAATAATTGAATTAAGGAAGAGAGGAAGGAAAGGAGGGAGAAAGAAAGGAAAGGAGGGAGAGAGGGAGTGAAGGAAGGAGGGAGGGAGGGGAAAGGGAAAAAGAATGAAAAGAAGAAATGAATGAAGGAAGGGAGAAAGGGAAGGAGGAAAGGGAGGAGAGGAAGGAATAAAGGGAGGGAGGGAGGGAGGGAGAGAAGGATGAAGGAAGAAAGGAAAGGGGAGAGGGAGATGAGAGAAAGGAAGAAAAGGAATGAAGGGAAGGAGAGAGGAAGGAAGGAGGGAGAGAAGGAGGAAGAAAGGGAAGGAGGCAGGAAGGAAGAAAGGAAGAAAGGAAAGAAGGGAGGGAGGGAAGGAGGGGAGAAGGGAGAAAGGAAGAAAAGAAGGAACATGGGAGGGAGAGAGAGAAGAAGGGAGGGAGGGAGAGAAGGAGAAGGGAGAAAGGAAGAAAAGAAAGAAGGAAAGATGGAAGAAAAGGAGAAAAGGAAAGGAGGAAGAGAGAGAACCAGGAAGGAAGCTGGGCTTTCATGACCTGGCAGATATGAAACTACAAAGGAGAGGGAAAAAGACAGAATAGGTGAGCATCTATAATAAGAACCAATGGATGGTATATTATCTTGATGGCTGGTGTATTTTTCACTCCATGTATTTGTGTACTCTGATGGCACAGCAGCCTTTCAGGGAAGATGATCATGGGAGTTAGTGTTGTATCTTTTCCTTTTCTTTGGGCATCTTGATTTCTAAATTATGTATTTTTAAATTAGTGTTCTGAGGCTATCTCCATCTCAGCCTCTTCTTCTGTAGGGACGTGCTTGGTAAGTTTTTTTAGTGTAACAATATTGTGACACCAAAAATGTGTTAAAGATTTGCAATTTGTGTAACATCTTTGTAGGATCATAGATCTAAAGCTGTAACAGATTTTAAAGACTATCTAATCCAAATGCTTCATTTTACAAATGAAGAATATTTCCAACTGAGGCAGAGGGAGTTTAAATGGCTTGTACAATGTCGCAGAGATCATAACCATCAAAAGTGATATTTGAACTTTGCTTCAATGCTATTCTCCTTATACCACAATGCAGTTCATAAAATACCATTGTCAGAAGTGGTAAGACATGGCCTTTTTGTGACAGACTGTCTGTGATCTATTCATCCTTTATCTGATATAGTTCTTTTCTTTTAAAAAAAGTTATTTTTTATTTAAAACTTAGAAATTTTAAAAAAGAAAAAATGAAAAAAGGTGAAAATGTCCTGTATACATCAAAATATGAGAGGATTCAAAATATGAAACAATAAATTGCCATTTCCACCCTTTTTGTAGTGGCTAGAAACTGGAAATTAAATGGATGTCCATCAATTGGAGAATGGCTGGGTAAATTGTGGTATATGAATGTTATGGAATATTATTGTTCTGTAAGAAATAGACAGCAGGATAAATACAGAAAAGCTTGGACAGACTTACATGAACTGATGCTAAGTGAAATGAGTAGAATCAGAAGATCATTATATACTTCAACAACAATACTATTTGGGGATTAATTCTGATGGAAGCAGATATCTTTGGCAATGGGAAGATCCAATTCAGTTCCAATTGAAGAGTGATGAATAGAACCAGCTCCACCCAGAGAAAGACCACTGGGAAATGAATGTGGACTGCTTGCATTTTTGTCATTCTTTCCAGTTTATTTTTACCTTTGTAAATCCGATTTTTCTTGTGCAACAAGAGAACTGTATAAATATGTACACATATATTGTATTTAAGATATCCTTTAACATGTTTAATATGTATGGGACTGCCTACCATCTAGGGAGGGGGTTGGGGGGAAGGAAGGGAAAAGTTGGAACAGAAGTGATTGCAAGGGACAATGTTTAAAAATTACCTATGCATATGTTCTGTCAATAAAAAGCTATAATAAAAAAATTGCCATTTCAAGAAAGTTAGTCTCTCTCTCTCTCTCTCTCTCTCTCTGTATATATATATATACACACACATATAAATAATTATCTCTATAATCATGCACATACATGCACCTATATATTCATATACATCTATGTAAGGTTTTACTATGCTTTCTTGTCCTGTTTCTTGGAGGTGGATTACATCTTTCTTCATTAAGTCCAAGTTTTCCCATATTGCTCTAACTCCATGAACTCATCATTTCCTATAGCACAACAATTTTGCAATCTTATGCTATCTAGTTATTTTAAAGTCTAAAACAATATTGATTAATATGTCTGATATATAGTGTACTTTCCTAGTTTTCCTTTTTTGATTAAATCTATTTTAGCTTTCACTTTGTCTGAGATCAATGATTACTACCTTGCTTTTTTTCTAATAAATTCTACTCCTGATCGTTATTGTTTTATATATATCTTATTTTTATTCCTGCTGACTCCTCTGCTTTATTTATACCTGCTACCTATTCTTGTTATTATTTAAGCTACCCTACAAAGGATCCTTCCTTTATCCTCTTCCCCAATCCTTTCCCTCCTTCTTCATCCTATTTCCATTGACAACCCTTCTATAACTCCTCCTTATCTTTTTTTCCCTTCCTCCTCTTATTTATAAATTTAGAAGACTTTTATACCTTTCTAGATAAATATGCATTATGTAGTAAGATTCCAAAACTACCAACTCTCCTCCCACATCTAATTTTTCTGTGTCAGTTCTTCCAATTGCACATATTTTGTATGCCATAATTATTCTTTTTACTTTGTCCTATGCAGTTTTGCTTTTTGGAAATTACATCATATTCAGCTCTATCTCAATCTTTCTTTCTAACTATCAATTGCTAATGACAATCTTAGACAAATGATTTACATTTCAACATATAAAACATAGTTTGTCCTTATTGTGTTCCTTCAAATTAGTCTTTTATGTTTACATTATATTTCTCTTGGGACTGATATATCGAATTTTTTTATTAAGTTCATGTCTTCTTGCAACAAAGTTCTGGATGTCTGGCAATTCACTGCTTGTCTATTGGTTTTTTTTTTTTTTTTTTTTTCCATTCAGGATTTTGCTTAGCTTAGCTGGGCTTGACTTTTTCGGCCTCAACTCTAGATCTTTTGCTCTTTCATGCATAATGTTCCAAGACCTGTAGTGTTTTAATATAGCTTCTGCTAGATCTTATGTGCTTCTAATTGTGGCTTTGCTATATTTTAACAGTTTTTTTTCTTGTTACTTATAATTTTACTATTTGATCAGGGGTATGGGAATTTGCTTATGATATTCCTCCAGGTTTTCTCTTTCAGATAGTGATCTGTGATTTTTTCTATTTCTCCTTTTCCCTATAGTTTTAAAACTTCAAAACAATGTTCTTTAATTATTTTTCATATTATTATACCAAGATTCTTTTTTTTAAATTATAGCTTTCGGGTATCTTGATTATTTTTATGTTTTCTCTTCTTATTCTGTTTTCCAGTTTAATTGTCTTTCTTATGAGATGTCTCTCATTTTTTTTTATTTTTTCATCCTTTATATTGTGTATAATTGTTTTATTTCTTGATCTCTTATAACTTTGCTGGATTCCCCTTGCTCAATTTTAATTTTCAAGAAGTTATTTTCTTTCTAAGATTCTAAATCTTTTTCCCCTAATGATTGATTTTCTTTCTATAATTTTCATATTTTTCTTGTATTGTTCTTTTTTTTTCAGTTTTTAGATAAAGCATTCAATGAAATGATTCTCTATTCCTTTTTTCCTTCCATAGTTTAAGGTCATTCCACCTGAATCTTGGATACCACCACAGACTAAACTATGATGTACCATATTCCTCGTGATATCTGGTTGTAACATTTTGCCTTGAATAACTACATTTCAAAAGTATCCCATATCCAAAGTTTTCTGAAGCTAATTTATATGGTCTTTAATACTCCTGTAATAAAATATGGCTAATAGCATTCCACTACTAGATCTGTATCCCAAGAAAATCATAAAAGAGGGAAAAGGACCCACATGCGCAAAAATGTTTTAGCTATTTTTTTTGTGGTAGCAAAGAATTAGAAAATGAGTAGATGCCCATCAATTGGAGAATGGCTGAATAAATTGTGACATATGAAGGAAATGGAATATTATTATTCTATACAATCAAGTTGATTTTAGAAAGACCTGGAAAAATTCACATGACCTGATGCTGAGTGAAACAAGCAGAAACAGGAATATATTGTAAACAATAACAGCAAGAATGTGCAATGATCAACTATAAGCGATTTGATTCTTCTTAGTGGTTTGATGATCAAAGGTAAATCTCAATAAATGCCATCTACATCCAGAAAGAGAACTTTGGAGATTAAATGTAAATCAATACATGCTATGTTCACTTCTTTTTTTCTGTTTTTTTTTTCTTATAGCTTTTCCTTTTTGTTCTGATTTTTCTCTCCCAACATGATTCAAAAAGTGTATGTATTTAAAAAGTTAATATGCATATATAACCAGAAAAAAATAAAGAAAGGAAAAAAAAATTATGACATCAATTTCTATTGCTTTTAGGCTGATTTTTATTGGCTGTTTTTTTCCATGAAAACTCAAGTCTAAAAAAGCAATAGAAAATTAACTACATTAAAGTAATTATATGTATATAACCTCCATCCTTTCATGTGAGAATGGCTGCCCACTAAATTTTATTTTCATTTTGAATGTAACATGAAAGAAAATAAATATTTTAATATGCAATATAAAACAAACCAAAAAATTCTAATATGAAACTGTGAGCTTTTATGTATAGCTTGTTATTTGTCCTTCTTTAAATATATAAAGATTCAATTCATAACTTTTAAAGCTTTTCTCCTGTATGGTTTCTTCTTGTTAGCTGTCTTTTCTGACATTCTGAAAATGTATGTCTCACTTTGCAACTGAAATATGTTGCCTCCTCAGGAGGTAGGTTAGTATGTTTCACCATCTATGCATTGGGATTGTAATTAATCATTGAAAGATTTAACTGGGAATTGAAATTTATTTGCTATCATTTTTTGTTTGTTCTTTAAAAATATTAATTTAAAAATTCTTTTGGTTCAGCTTAGTTTATTTTGCATCAATTCATGCAACTCTTTCCATATTTCCTTGTAACTAATCCTTTCATCATTTCTTAAAATGCAGTAATATTCCACTAATGGAATAGTTTTCAAGCCAATGATAACAAGTGAACCTGCAAATAATCAGGAAAAAAATTACAGGGAACTCA
This sequence comes from Antechinus flavipes, assembly GCF_016432865.1. NCBI lineage: Eukaryota > Metazoa > Chordata > Mammalia > Dasyuromorphia > Dasyuridae > Antechinus > Antechinus flavipes. Next base: position 92,097,596 of record NC_067400.1, read on the forward strand.
TTTGCTAGAACATATGCAGGATCAGATGCAGTTTGACACTTTCATTACCAATATCCAGCCAATGACTCCATGAGGCATCAAGAAACAATAAAAATAAAGACAAAAGAAAGAAAAAATGAAGAAAATGTGAAATATCTTACCAGAAAAACAACTGACTCCAAAAATGGATACAGGAGAGATAACTTAAGAATTGTTGGACTATCTAAAAGCCATGACTGAGCAAAGAGCCTAGACATCATATTTCATGAAATTTTAAAGGAAAATTACTTTTATCTCCTAGAATCAGAGGGTAAAATAGAAATGGAAATAATCCATCGATCACCTTTTGAAAAAGATTCCAAAATGAAAACTCCTAAAAATATTTTATCCGAATACAGCTCTCCTAGGTCAAAGAAAAATTTGCTTCCAGCAGCCAAAAGAAAACCATTCAAATATAATAAAGGTATAGTCGGTCATCCTAGAAGAGTAGAAATCTCTTGTAATCATTAGATGATTCCTATGACAACTTCAGGCTGCAGACGTTTTACTCAGAATGCCTCTAGAAAATGAAAATTTATTGGGCAACTATAGTAGCATCATCTATGATTAGTTGCTAATAAGTTTGAACAAACTCAAGTTTTGTTTTAAAAAAAAAAATCCTTTTCCAGAAAAACTAGCAAAGCATTGATTGACTGTAGATTCTGGATATGAAAGCCATTTAAATTCCTATTAGCAATGGCCTATAATCTCAACAATTTCTCAGGGTGGCATTAGATTCCAAGATTCAATACTGACTCAATTGGAGTAGTGTAGCACTTGTATGTAATTGCTTTAAAGTTGGTTGATTAAACTTTCAAATTCCTCTTTCACAATTTCTTTTAGATAAATATGTATAGCCCTAAATTTGGATTGAACATAAAGAAAAGCTGTGTGTAAATACAGATACCTGGGATGTTTGGTTGAAAAGACTGGTTTGTTCCTTTGGAAAGAAAAAAAAAATTCCCCAGAGGGATTGTGAGTCTTAAGGCAGCCGCTAGAGGGAGTAACCCCAGCCAAAGAAATGGATAATATGCTGAGATTCAGCTCCATTGTCCATAAGCCATTTTGGAATAGATATGACAAACATTTTTTTCTGATGTGAAGTATCAATTAAGCACAATTCTTAATCTATGGTAATTTCTGAAAACAAAACACCTGGGTGATGTTGAAGATGGTATAGATACTCAAAGTCATAAGTTGACTAGGTTTTGTGATCAGGTCATTGAGAAAAGACAGAGTCTCTCAAATTTTATTTTAGTGTACTTGTTGTCTTTGAATCTGAAAGCCAAGAATCACTGCAATCTTCCAAAGTTTAACTTCTGCTGCCTTCAATTAGCCTCTTATTTCTATCACTTCCCACTAATCATACATATTTTCATGGTTAGACCTCTGAGTCCCACCAGGAATACACAAACCATCAAAATATTATGTGCACAGAAAAGATATATTTATGGCAGAATTATATTGTTATGTCAGAAGGCAACAATATATTATCTTGCCCACACTAATTTCAGCATGTGTGTAAATATTTTATGTCAGTATTGTATAGATTAGGTTTGATGGGTGCAAATAGATTCTGCTATTGGAAAGAAAGCAAGGGATTGTGGCACATGCTACTTGGCATAGTCTGCTAGCAGCAGAAGTAATAGAAGAAGAAGAAGAAGTAATGAAGAAGAATCATGAAGAAGTAAAGAAGAAGAAGAAGTAATGAAGAAGAAGAATTATAAAGAAGTGAAGGAGAAGAAGTAATGGAGAAGTGAAGAAGAAGAGTTATAAAGAAGTGAAGAAAAAGTAATGAAGAAGAAGATTTATGAAGAAGTGAAGAAGAAGAAGTAATGAAGAAGAAGAATTATAAAGAAGTGAAGAAGTAATGAAGAAGATGATTTATGAAGAACTGAAGAAGAAGAAGTAATGAAGGAGTGAAGAAGAAGAAGAATGAAGAAGAATTATGAAGAAGTGAAGAAGAAGTAATGAAGAAGAATTATAAAGAAGTGAAGAAGAAGTAATGAAGAAGAAGATTTATGAAGAAGTGAAGAAGAAGAAGAAATAATGAAGAAGAAGAATTATGAAGAAGTGAAGAAGAAGTAATGAAGAAGAAGAATTATAAAGAAGTGAAGAAGGAAGAAGAAGAAATAAGGAAGAAGGAAGAAGTGAAAAAGGAAGAAGAAATAATGAAGAAGAAAGAGGAAGAATTGAAGAAGGAAGAAGAAATAATGAAGAAGAAAGAGGAAGAATTGAAGAAGAAATAATGAAGAAGGAAGAAGAAGAAGAAGGAAGAAGAAGAAGAAAAGGAATAATGAAGAAGGAAGAAGAAAAAGAAATAATGAAGAAGAAAAGAAGTAAAGACGAAGAAGAAAATAATGAAAAAGAAGTGAAAAAGAAGATGTGAAGAAGTAGAAGTGAAGTGGAAGAAGTGAAAAAGAGAAAAAATGAAAAAGTGAAGGAGAGAAGAAGTAAGGAGATTCTCTTCAAGTTGGATGAAATATCCTTTGAGACCTCTTATATCTGATCCTTTGGAAGATTAGATTTGTCAACTTTTAAAATCTTTTTCATGTCACTGCCTGTCAGCAATAGTGTTTAATATTGCTCAGTTATAGATTAAGTGTTCTAAGACTTGTGTCAACTATTTCCATCATTTTATCTTGTGAGGGCTGAAACTCTTCCTTGCACTGAGGTCAGTTCAAGCACTTAGGGCTAATTACCAATTGTACAATACTCTATGGATATGTGCTTGGGGAATGGCCTTTCCCACTATCCTGTGCTGGCTCGATAATTGGTGTATATAGAGAATTGTAGGGAGGGACTAGTGGGTAGAATAAGACTAGCCAGGGTCACTTTGGCGGTAGTTGGGGAAGAAGGAGGTCGTGGAAATTCTGCATCTATCCTATTCACTTTTACCCCTAAAGACCAAGAATAAAGACTAAGGACTTTTGCTTATCCTGACTCCAGCTGATTCTAAGGTATCCAGGGTGCTATGGCGGTCATCACATTATCTGAGGAAAAAAACAGACGAAAATGTATTATAGTTCTCTTTCTATCTCTATCTCTATCTCTCTGTCTATCTCTCTTAGTCTCTCTCTGCCTATGTGTCTCTTTGGTAGCCTTCAGTCTCTGTCTCTCTTTCTCTCTTTTTCCTATTCATTCATCTTGACCAAGAAGAGAAATTTTATTTAAACTTAGAAATTGAACCTACATGAACTATTGCCACTATTATTGTGGTATAAGGTGAATGGAGTATATCACACAAGGCTCCAAATAAAGGCAAAACTGTGATAATCAGCATGGTGATCAGATTCTAAACCATTCTTGACAAAAGTTAAGCAAAAGGACAAATAATATTGACCTTTCTTCCACATCTCCTAATGACTCACTTTAGAATCAAGCGAAAAAAACTAATCATTCTTCTAAAGTCATAACAAATGGTGAATTAGAATCACCTAATACCTCTATGTCCAGAAATATACTCTATATAACATGCAGACATACACAAAAAGAGGCAGCCTTGTACTAGTTGACAAATGTAAAATGTTTGGTTTCCTTTAGGGCTCAATTTATATGCTGTTTTTAACAGAAAGGCTTTTCTAATTTGTGTAGTTATTAGTAATAGATACAACAATTATTCCATAATTACATTTTTCTATGCAAATATTATATTGCACAAATGCAATGTAAGGTCTTTGAGAGCAGGGACCCTCTTTAATTTAATTTTCTGAGCCATTCAGTACCTAGTTTAGGGTTTTACTTGTTGTAAGCACTTCATAAAATATTATAAAATATAAAATTATATCTATAATAATAAATAAAAATTATATATAAAATATAAATATATTATAAATATAAAAATTATAAAATATTATCATATTATAAGATAAGAGACAGAGAAAAGAGAGACAGACAGGCAGACACAGACAAAAAGTAGAGAGAGGGAGAGAGAGAAAAGGAGGAGAAGGAGAAGGAGAGGAGAAAAAGGGAGAGGGAGGGAAGGAGGGAGAAGTGTGTTTTGAAGATAGTACAAGTTACTTTTCTGTGTTTATTTTATAGAGTTTGAAGTTATGAGCTGAGTTTTTTTATTGACATCAGAGAGTTTAAAGAGAATTTAGAAATATCTAGTTCAATAAGGTAATTCAACTTTCTTTTACAAATTTGGAAGCCAAGGCCCAGCATTGATTTACTCAATGTCAGTCCCCAGAATATTAGACAACTGAGCCCCACTTTATTGCTATTTCTGCTATATTATACTGCCTCACAGTCTTTTCTGAGGATCACCCCACCTGCTCAGTTAGTGCTTGCTTTGATCAGAAAAAAAAAAAAAAGCTTTAATAAAAACTCTTTTTTTTTTTTCAATGCTGTTTCTTCAAGTAATGTTCCTTCATGACATCATTGATTTTGATTTGGAAATGACCTTAGAGGTTTTCTATTTTCGTGATTTATAGATGAGAAAATTGAAAGCCAAAAAGATGAAGTTACAGGTAAGTTACACAAGAAATAAAATTTCAAAGCCAGTATTTGAACCCAGGTCCTCTGACTACAAATCCAGTGTAATATACTGCCTCTTGCCTTTGTCAAAGGTAACTTTAGCTCTGTTTTGCTGGTTATTTCTCAATATAGAACCTAAAGATTGATGGGAACTATCACTTCTAAATTATGTTTAAAAGACTATAGAGATAGATATGTCTTCCTGATTTACTAAGTCATCTACTTCCTTTTTCAACTGAGCTAACTAACTTGTGGTTCTTGTCTCTTCTTCTAGAAAATATACATTAAACCACTGACCCTTGTCACATAAAGCAAATCTAGCTGACATTGCACCAGCTTTGAGACAAGATAGGAGATTCAGGTTTAGTTAAAATTATCACTGTGCTCAAATTATCCTAGGTTGGTAACAGTTTTAGGAGAGTGCCTGGCAGATAACCTCTGTTAATGTCAGAGTTGATTTTTTTTTGGCATACTATTAAATTCTAACAAGATCCAGAAATACTTTCTCCATAGTTGTGTGAATGAATTATAAAAAAAAAAATAGGAAACATCTTATAGGTAAAGAAAAAAATAAACAATAGCACTCTAGCTGTCTTCATCATTTCCACCATCATCTTCACCACCCTTATCATGATCACTATCTACATAGTTGTTATTCTTATTAATAACATTTGTTTTACCCTCTACTACCCCCTTGTCATACCAAAAACAGGTCAGAAATATTGAGGGGAGAGATTTTTGCTTTGGGATTGCTGTATATAATAAGAGGAGAGACAGATTGAGAGAGAGAGAGAGAGAGAGAGAGAGAGAGAGAGAGAGAGATTTAAAGGAAGATAGAGAGTCAAACAGAGAAACACAGAGATAGAGACAAAAAGAGTTAGAGTTATTAACAGAGAGAATAATTAAATAATAGCTATCCTTATATACCGCTTAGAGAAGTATGTTATTGCTGCTCCCAGGGATCTTTCAATCAAATAAATAATTCTTTCAAAGAAAGAATTTAACATTGTATAAGAATTTTATTAGGATTCAAAACACATCCCATTCTGATGTCTTATTTAGGCAAGGAGTATATGGATGTTCTTTACAGGTTATGATAAGTAACCACAAGTTTTGGTGATGTCTTATACTTCTGTTTTTGAATAGTGAGCCAGCAAATTAAGGATGTAGACTCATTACTAGGCTGGAGCGGATACTGAAATTTTTGAAAAAAATCTCTCTCAAAGACCATTTACTAACTTACAGGATATTTGTGATATGTATCGGTGAGAATACTGTCACTGACTAAATCATAGGTCTTTGAATTATTGAAAAATATATTCATGACAAGAAAATATTTGACACAGTTTCACAGATCATTTAACCATGACTGACCTTTATCTTCCCTAAAAAAAGTAGAGCAATTACAATGGTAAAAGTAGGCAAAATAGTACTTAATGGAAAATTTAAAATAGAAAAGTTGTGATAATAATGAACATTTTAATGAAAAATGTGATTTTGATAAGTCACTTAATCCCCATTGTTGTTGGAAAGATTTTTATAGAAATTTTTCATTTTCTGAACTATATAAGACTTCAAATCTGGTCACATTAACAGACTAAATTTGCTAAGACCAACTAAGTACAGATACATTCATTTACAGAAGGTTGATTATTAGGTGATTTTTTTTATTATTTTGAGAGGGTAAGGACATGGAACTTATATACCATTAAACAGAAAGATATGGATGACTTGTGCTCTATGTGCATAGAGAGACTACTAATACTAATAATATCATAGGTCCCTTAATATCTGCAACTCAGCTTGTTTTCAACTGCAAGGAAAAAAACAGATATCCTTTTTAGGATAAGCTGATCATGTCAGATCTCATCATCTTCCCACTTTCCACAGTCTCCTCACTGCCCTGATTGAGTAAAACAAAGCCTTTTTTTTCTATAAAGAATATAGAATCTGCAATCTCACTTCAAATCACTTTGCATCTTTAGCTTTGTTTCATTTTCAACTCTAAGAACAAGATACCATCCCCACACTACTCTCTCTCCTTTCCAGCTTCATTTTGTTTATGGTCTTCAGTATTGGATTGAAAACTCCTTGATGTCAGGGACTGTCTTTCCTTGTCTTATTTGTATCTCCAGTGCTTAGCAGCATATCTGGCAGAGAGTAAACACGTAATAAATGTTTATTGAAATTGAAAAATTGAAATTGAATTAAAAGAACTTATTAGGTGACATAGTGGAAAGAGAACTGAGTCTTGGAGTAAGGAAAACCTGAATTTTAAACCTCACTCAGATACTTACTAGCTTTGTGCTCTGCGGTAAATACAATTTATCTTTGTCAATCTCTGTTTCCACATCTGTAAAATAAAGAATAATAATAATACTTTCCTCACAGGGCAAATGTAAGGATCATATAAAACTGTTTCTTTAAAATGTTTATAAACCTTAAAGCACCATGGAAAAGTCTATTTCATTTTTATTAATATTTATTAAATATAAGGCACAGTGGAATAGAAACCAAAAGACATAATTCTATATTTGTTCTGAGTGACTTTTTGAAGTTCATAGATTAGCAATTATTTTTCATATACAAAAGGAAATGGTTGCATTCATTTCTCCTCCTCATTTCTATTCTTTTTTCTCTCATCAAATTCTATGATTCTAACTAGTGAGGTCCAGAATATGCAGATTTTATTAAAGAGTAAATATTTTTAGTTTAAGGAAAATTTTTTCTCAAACAAGAATTATAAGATCAGGTAGAGGATATATTTTTCTAACAATTACTTAACACGCACATTTGCATAGCTGTTGAGGAGTCATACTCCTCATGTATTTTCATAGAATAATGCTAATGCTTTACTATATTACTTCCTAGTTATCAAAGGCATCCCACAATTAAAAAAAAGATTTTTGGTGATGATTTCAATGGGAATACATATTTTATTTTGGTTTTTCAATTTTTTAAACCTTTTCATCAACAACACTATCTCATTCGTATTAATTTATTTTAAAATGCCATAAGCAATAAGAATGAAGATAACTAAACTGGGAAAAAACAGCTGTTATTCTCCATAGATTTGACGAGTAAGCCACTAGTTGAAAGAGCCACTATGAATAGATATACTAGATATGTTCTGTTCTCCATGGATTAAAAAAATAAAGGAAATATGAATCAATTGAGTATGTTTTCTTCTTCATTAGTCCTCAAAGCATTAAGATAAGATACTACAGAACTTTTTAAACTTACATATACTTTTTATTTAGTAATCCATAGAATCTAGTGTATGTCTAAATGTCACCAAAGACTAGAAACAACTGTGAAAAGGAGCATTCAACCTAGTCCCAGTGAGTTTTAATAAAATCTGGTTGATAAGTCATTCTGTAAAGCATAATTCTCTTTTAATTGGAACTTGAGAATGTGTTCAGGAAATGAAGACAAAGTTGACTCAGAAAGAATTTAGAGTCCTCAGAGAAGAGCTACATGATTGTTAGCACAGTTTTTGGTGGTCTACTTTTGACAGATTAAAGAATACAAAATATAAAGATATTGTAGATCATCTAGTTATATGTTTTCTTTATACAGATGAGAAAAGTCCTAGAGGACATGAAGTCTAGTTCAGTTAACCTGAACTAGAAGCAGGGATTTCCTACTTCCAGTTTACCATCTTTGCTATTAGATCATGCTTTCCCATCCTAATTCTAGTAAATAAGTATAATTCAATTTTTTATTAACCAAGATATTTGGTTGGGCAGAACACCCCCTATTTTTACTATCAGAAAAGAGCAATTTTAATGAAACTATAATTATATTCTGAGCCAAAGATTTGCTGAAAACTTTACAAAGTAACCATATTAGAAAAATCTAAATGAAATTAATAATGTTTGTTGTCTATGTAGGAGCATTTAAATGCATTTTAGGGAACTAGTTTTGGTTATAATCTCACAGAACATATATAAGCTCATTGAAAAAGCACTATACATTTAAAATAGTAAGAACATATTTAACTAAATACAGCATTCAATGGCTTCTGGATTTTTGAATCAAACTCTGACCTTCTGGGAATTAAGTTATCATACTCTTCCTGACAAATCACTTCTTTTAGAGAAAAAATCCTAATATGGGCTTGTTACAAGAAACCAAAGTTTCCTTGCCCATCAAAGAGAATTTACAAAATAATTTATTCCCAAGATAAATAGAAATGGCATAGCAACATTCAAGTATAACTTTCTAGGAAAATAAATAAGGGGTTAAAGAGAGAAAAGAAGGGGGGTAGAGCTTAGAAAAGGGCTCTCAGACTTCTACCAAAGCCAAATTATTGTGTTTTTTAAGATGATTGGCAATATTTGAAGAATGTAAAAAAGACTTCATGCTAAAATGTCATTCAACAACCAGCTACTCATAAATACAAAAGTTCATCTCTTTCATCTCAGACTACTATCTATATAAGTTTAAATGATTTTTATAACAGGTTTTTTCTTCCTTCAATACCAAGGCAGGAAAGCAAATAATCTCTTTGGTTACATAATCTAAAAGACTGTACCACAGTTATGAGAAGAAACATTTTAAAAAGACTTGTCTTTAGAAACAGCAAGGATGAGTCCCTTGAGTTTAATTCTTCCCCTTTTGGCACTTGTCTCTGATGTGCCTGTAAGGAAGAATGGAGGCAATGAAGGGAGTGAGAGAAGGAATATGACAGAGGGAGATTAGGTATTTATCAGCCTATAGAGGGAATGCTTTAGTAGGCTGGCATAAGAAGTAGGGGGAAAATGTTTGCACTAACTCTTTTCAAGGCTCTCTGCAAGGCTGGAATAAACAGCTCTATATAATGCCCATGAGTTGAATAAATTTCCTGCATATAGATTAATAAGAACTTGGCCTTCAAGGGGAAAGCAATGTACTGAGCTTTAACCCAAGAAAAATGGAGCATGGTTTAATGAAAAGGGTCAGAGGAAGCACATCGTTTTTAATCTCAGATTTGCCATTTACTACCCATGTAAGCTAGGTTAAGTCACTTCACCAATATGGTCCTCAGTTTCCTCATCTATAAAATGAGAAACTGGAACTCCATGCCATTTTTACACCATTTTAAGGTAATTTCCAGCTAAAATTACTATGACAAATCTTACTGGTAAATATTCATAAAAATTCTGTGTCCATGGGTAAATCACTTAAGCTGTCAGGTTCTCGTTCTATGGAACATTATGAGGTCATATTTTCTTTGCTCTGTATTTTGTTTGCATTTTTAAAAAGCTTTTCTGGACTAGAAATAAGAAATGATTCCATTCCTAAGAAGTGGATTTCTAAGGACCCTTTCATCTTTTATGTGCTTCTATATGATAATCTAAATTCATTGTTCTTAGCAGTACTTCTCTTTTACAAGTCAATAACAGACATGGATTTGAGAGTATAGAGGAGAGATTGGAAACCATAATATAACAACCTAAGTTATAAATGAACTGCTCAATAATTTTTTATTGTATCTACTATTTGTTGGCAACTGTTTTAGGATCAAGGGGCACAAAATGAAAAAAAAAAGTTTTTTTCATAACCCTAGATTCTTCCGTATAAAGACATATGTCACATAAGTGAAATCGCAAATATAGAAAGTAAATGTTAGGTAATTTCTGAGATTCATGGGAAGGGAGGCACTAATTGTTCAATAAATCTGAAAAAAAACTTTTAGGAAATTATGATTTTTACAGCTTTTTATTTTCAAAACATATGCATGGATAATTTTTCAACATTGACCCTTTTTCCTCTTTTTTATTATTAAAGCTTTTTATTTTCAAAACACATGCACAGATAATTTTCAACAGTGATCCTTGCATAGCCTTGTGTTCCAAATTTTCCCTTCCCTCCCCCAACCTTCTGCCCTAGATGGCAAGTAATCCAATATATGTTATATATGTTAAAATATGTTAGTTCCAACATATGTAAACATATTTGTACAATTATCTTGATGCCCAAGAAAGATCAGATCAAAAAGGAAAGAAAATGATTAAGAAAACAAAATGCAAGTGAACTACAAAAAAAGTGAGAATGTTATGTTGTGATCCATACTCAGTTCCCACAGTCCTCTCTCTGGGTGTAAATGGCTCTCTTCATCATCAGGCCCTTGTTACTGGCCTCAATCATCTCATGTTGGAAAGAGTCACATTCATCAGAATTGATCCTTATATAATTTTGCTGTTGCCATGTATAATCATCTCCTGGTTCTGCTCATTTCATCAACATCAGTTCATGTAAATTTCCTCTCTAAAATCATCCTGCTGGTCATTTCTTACAGAACAACAATATTCCATAAAATTCATGTACCACAATTTATTCAGCCATTCTCCAATTGATGGGCATCCACTCAGTTTCCAGTTTCTTGCCACTACAAAGAGGGCTGCCACAAACATTTTTGCACATGTGGGTGGGTCCCTTTCTCTAGGAGATAGATTATGCTTAAGCTGAGCACAGAAAGTAAGAGAATTAGGTATCTAGACATGGGTTTGGTTAGTATTGAGAAATACATGACTGAGACAGAAACTTCACCATGGGGTGAATGAAAGAGGGTAATGAATAATGAATCTAGAAAGTAAGGTTTCAAACAAAGTTTTTAAGATTTTATAAAGTTAAGCAAAGGATTTATATCTAATCCTATGGATAATAGGAGCTGTTGAGTTTTGTGAACAGAGGTGTGATGAGTTAAACCTAATCTTAGATTTTGGCAATTATGTGGAAGATGCATTAGAAAAAGGAGAGACATGAGGCAGAGAGATCAATTTAGGAATCTAAGATAATAATCCTGTTGAATGATAATAAGGCTCTGTAGTAGGGTGGCAGACCTGTTAATGGAAAAATGGAGCCAATGTTACAGTTCTTGGTGAGATAGGAGCAAACTTTGAATGTCTTATTAAAAGTGAATCTGGAAAAAAATAATTTTATAATTATTTAATTAGTTGATAAAAAAAGGATACTTGAGTGGGAAGAGAAGGATGGGAGATGAAGAAAATGTATTTAATCTAAGTCTTGAAGGAAACTAGGGAATATAGGAATTGTAGTAGGGGGAAGGAAGAGAAATTCCAGTTATGCATGAAGGTCAGTGCATATATATATTTAATCAGGAGACTGAATATTTTCTGGATAAAGATTCAACAAAGAAGACAAAGAAGGAGCTCTCAGAAAGGAAGGACAAAGAATGGCAACAAAGTAACAAAAATTTAAAGAAGAGAGAATATTCAGGAGGAGAGAGCAATCAGCAGTGACAACAGCTATAGGAAGGCCAAAAAGATTCAATAATAGGTATCTACAGTTTATTAAGTTTCCTATTAAAATATTTAAAGGTGCTTCATGTTAAAAATACTGTAAAAGTTGAAGTCCCTTTTAGCAGTAAAGAGTCAAAGTTAAACATCCATTAAATGATTCATGAAAAAATTGTAGGGTATTGAGTTTTTTGTGGAATATTGGAGTAAGATTCTTGTGACAAGGATTCAAAGGTAAAAGAGTATGAAGGTTAATAAAGAAACTAAATTATTCAAATTACCTCACTGTAAGAAAATAACATAGAATTTGTATGTTTCATGAAAATAATAAGGAAAGCAAAACTTCTGTTTTTCTTCTCCATTTTTCTTCTCATTTCAAAGACAAGGGATAGTAAAGGACATAAGAATTAAGAAACCCCTCTGTAGGCCTGGAAGACACTAACAGAAAGAAATAAAAACTCAGGGCTTAGGTAAGATATTTGGTAGAATAAACCCATAATTAAGAACTCAGTGCCTAGAGAAAACAAGTAACAATAAGCCTGGAGGCTTCTTCCTCTTTTCATTTTTTTCATTTTTTTTTTTTGTTGTTGTTGTTATAGCTGAGGTATAGCAAGCCCAGAAGAAATAAACTTGGATGCCTCCAAGAACTAGAACAGCTAAAAGCCGTCTATCATCCCCAAAACTGTGAGAGACTGCGGGAGCTATCAGAACACTCAGTTCTTGGGGTGAATTTCTTGGGGTGAATTCAACCCTAGGGATTTCTCTGTCTTAGAGAAAGGAAACAGACTAAGATTGTTAAAGGTCTGTGAGTATATCAGAGTTTGAACTAATAAATAAATTCAACAGTTAAAATGAAAAGAGAAAGTCCCAGTTTAAGCCTAGTTTTTATCTTAGTAAGTTTTGCTTTGAATCAATCCTATTTACCAGACCCTTTTTATTTATTTTTAAACTCTGAAACTTTAATAAATATGAAGTAATGTAGATCCTGACCTATCCTGTATCTTCTCATCTTGTATGATTCAGTATAAAATTTAACTTCATCTAGTTCTTTTAATTAAATATGAGTACAAGGAAGTTGTCCATCTAACATGCAACTTCCATGTTGCATACCCTGCCTACTTCCTTGTCAAATTTCTTTTCTCTTTGAAGGCATCTTTTATACCACTTCTTTAACATATTTTGACATTGATCCTTTTATTATAACTTCATAGGTTTTGAGTTAAAAGGATATGTACATGATAACTAAAATGTAAAGAAATTAAGCATTTGCTCAAAGTCACAATAAACAGTAAGTTACAAAGTCACCAATTATCTTCACCCTTCAAAATATATTTGGGCTCTGTTATCAGCACCTTTATGGATCCCACAGCAAGTTCTTTCTACCATTCTTTTAACGTTCAGTTTGTGATTCAATTATGGATTTAGCTCAGTTACCTTTCTATTCATTTATGGGTTTAGTCCAATTTCTGTCTTATGAGAAAATTTTATTACATGGTTTAAGCCTTCTGGCCGGAAAGTTGCACTACCTCTATTTGTAGCTTAGTGACTCTTTACTAAAGACCCAGGTTAGTCTGACCAGAAACCTAGTTAGAACTGAAGAATGATGCAGGGAGTTTTCTCACAATTATACATTTCAAGCAACTCATATGTCTTATCTGAAAACTCACCCCCATACTGATCAATCAGTTACTATTTTCTTGTTGCTTTGAATGAAGACAGACCATTTTGGAGGAGTAGGACACCTCTTTTTTCCCTCCTGATTTCAGGAAATTGCAACCATTTGCTTTCCCCCTTCCTACCTGGAAAGTCTTTAATCTTTCCTTCAATTAGAAAGCAAATTACTTAATCTTACAAACTGGTTTATATCCTATTGAGTGTTTTCTTTTAACACATAAAAATCTGGCTCCTTTAGTAATTGGTATATTGTACCAAGGTGAAGAAGTCTAGTCTAGATTTGTTTTGCAATTGGCCTATGTTACTTAATAAATCAATATGCCTGGAAACTAAAATCTGTGTTTCTCAGTCATTTCATGAATCTACATGCCACATATGCCTAAAGTTACCACTAAATCTGTGTCCAATGCTATTTCTAGAAATCATCTTTGACCATATGATTCTTTATGGATTCTCTGAATTTCTTGAACTCACCAGATTGCTTGAATATTCCCATTTTATAATAATCATTCTTCAAAAATCAGAAAAGAATAAACATAAAGACACAGAAGCAGACATGTTATCAGCTATCATAACTCCTCTATTCAGCCCTCATGGAAGTGCTCCAAAGCAAGTACTTCATCCTCCTAGCCACAAAAGAAAAGAGAGGGATGGAGGAGTAAATTGTTCCTTTTGAACACTAACTGTCCATCTCAATAAACTATACATCAATTCTTCTAGAATTGTAGCCAATTAGAAAACAATACAAAGGATCATTCCATATGAATCACAGCCTCTCCTCATATTTCCTCATGCTTACTTGGACTGAAACCACACAACGAATATCTGCCTATATTTTCAGAACTGTCCTCAATCTCCCATAGGCCAGTTCCCTATATTAAGACTGTGAAAGATTCAATTCCTAAAACTGCATGTTAATTCATTTGTCATTAGATAAGGATCTTACATTTAGGTTACCAACAATTTAGTTAATGTTTATAGGCAGTTAAAAAGAAAAATATTGTAGGATTCTGAATATGCTCTGCCAATTTTCTCTTTTTGTATGTCACTGCCTAAGGAAAAATGTGGGTGGAGCACTTAGAACTAAGGTTGTTTTGTAATTTTAAGTATTTTATGGGTTTCCATGCCCCAATAATTCATAATCCAGTAGCCAGTTTACAAGTAAGGAGTCTTCCCATGGTTAGTATAGACAGTATTTAGAATGAAGACAACATATAGCCAATCACATAGATCAGAATTCAAAATCTTTCAGGAAATTAGTGCCTTCAAGAATATGTGTCCATCTTTACATCCACATGGATGGTATCTGAGTAGAACTTTCATAAAGATCCTTCCAATATAGTGGGAATTGGAGGATAGTAATGTTATTGATAAAATGCAGAAAATTATTTGAGGAAAATGAGACCCAAAGAATTTAATCTATACAAAATTAATATTTATAACTATTAATGATGATGTTTTAAAGAATACTTTATATTAATAAAAAGTAACTATACAATATCTTCTCTGATAATCTAGAAAACTCACCTGAGGAAGCATTGACTCATGACAGCTATACAAACTATTATTTGAAATCTAATGGTGATTTGGAGGAATGAATGAACAAACACATTTATTAAGTCCTCATTATATTCTAGGAACTATGTTATGGAATGGGAATACTCATTATATTCTATGAACTATATTATAGAATGGGAATACAAATACAAAAATAAAGAAAAAGGAAAAAGAAAATCCTTGCCCTCACAAGCTCAAATTCTAAAAGAAGATAAAAATTAACTTAATATCTTAGTGCAGTTTCCCCTAAGTATCTCTTCACAATAGATCATAAGACCATAGAGACAAACTAATGCAATCCTAATTTTATCTGATGTTAAAAGTGAGGAAAGCAATTCACTCAAAATCCTATGAGTCATACACCCAAGATCTTTAATTGCAGATCTAGTATTCTTTCTACTATCCAAGTTATTAGGAACATGGTAAATAAATTCTCAGGTATGTTCTTATAGGGGACAATATTAAAATTGAATTGAAAATAGAAAAAAAAACTACTATTAAGAACAGAAACAAAACTGGAAAATTTTTCACTCTTTTAATGTTCAAAAATGGTTCTCCACTAGGAGGATCTGTTTGCTGAGAAGAAATTTCTTGCTGATGCCTTTATATGTTGGCTACTGCTGAGGTTTTTGGACATTCCTTTTTTTTTTCTTTCTTTCTTTCTTTTTTCTAAAGTAGTCAAATTATCAAATGCACCAGTTGCTAAATTGGTTTAAATTGGTTTGGAATTCTCACTACAAGGAGTAGTTCAAACTACCAAGAGGACATCCAAATGTTTGGCCAGGGTTCTAGATGACAGTAAAATTAACAATAAACTAAACAGCTTTAATGAAATTTGCATATCTGTATGCCAGGAGGAATGCTTTGATGTCTGCAGGTATTGCAAAATGAATATTTTTGCTTCCTGTAAGGACATTATTAACATCATTATTGTTTTTATTATTGTACATCACTACCATAATAGTCATTATCTTTATTATTTATTGTCAGAAAGAATATTCTGGCTAATGGGAACTCAGGGAGTTTGATGTAATCTCTGCCCAATGGTTTTGAATGTCATCTAGAACAACAGATAAGCAAAAGACTTAATGATGGGGAAAATGCACTGAATGTAGTGAGAGTCAGTGGGGATATATTGGGGGAAGGGCAGATAACAGCATGGAAGAAGAAAAAGTCACTTATAAAACTAATATTCCAGACAATTTACAATGAAATTTAATGATTGTGTCATGAGTGTTACTTTTAAATTTTTGAGCATTTCACATACTTCTGTATTTGAAACCACAAGTAACTCATCATTCATCTTAATCATAATCATGTACATCAAGTATCCATAAATTTCTAAAGGAAATTAGTATATAACATAGTCGAAAAATTTGGAATAGTAAGAATTCGTCCCTGGATAGACTTCTAGAATTTTAATGAATATCAATGAAGTTTAATTAATCTATATTAAGAAAAAGGCAGATGCAGTATTAATTTGCAATACTCTCAAATGGGTATATAGGCTTTGCAGTGAATTGGGAAGGTGCTAGGAGTTTTAACTTACATTGCAATTCAATTGCTTCATTTTCTTGTGCTTCGAGTAGAATATCAAGTCTACAAATTTATGTTTCTTGAGAAGAGGGACTCTTATTTTATCTTGCTGCCCACAATGCTTAACACAGTATCATATGCATGGTAAACATGCTTGTCCAATTGATCTGAGTTGAACAGAACATAAAACCAGTGCTTACCTGTGCACTCATTTGATGGTGCTATATCTCATATCCTCAAATAATAATTTCCATTGAAAGTTGATGATAATTATGAAAAATATCTAGTGATTAATGAGGATATCTGTTTGCGCCTTAAAAAAGTCAACAGGCAATGATGCTCTTTCCATGACCAGTACAAAACTGCTATAGATAGCACTTTGCAGTTTCAGGATTGAAGTATTTATATATTGATAAGATTATCATTGAGCTCCTTCAAGTTGTGTTTTTTTGCAGGCAAAACAAATATACTTCAATACATCAAAAGATCTGTGCTTTCATTTATGTGAAATTCACTGAATTAATTAGAATTGCATCTCCCCAGATCAACAGATAGTCTCCACAGATTTCTGTATACAATTTATGGTAGTGAGCTTTCTGGAACTCAGGCTGGTCCTTTGCAGACATCAATGGGCATGCAATACAGATTTTTCTATTATACTGATTCATTCATTTGTACATTGCAGGAAGCAGCAATGACATATTATGGACAACAATTAAATGTCAAAAAGCAGGGGAGACCTGAAAGAAGTTGCCTATCCTAATTTTCCTTGGACAAATTTAAGAGTTTGTTGTCCAAAGAAACACAGAAACCCTGAAAATCGTAAGGGCCAATATACTAACTTGAAGTTTTATTCCTCTCTTCCCTTGTGAAATATGGGTGAAAGCTAAATAGCAGAGCCTAAAAAAGGAAGGATAAAATAAGTGCTCACAAACTGATGTATAATTCTTGGTCCATTTGGCTTACTATTAAATGTCATCACAATGATTTAAAATTGATGCATGTATGTATTTGTATTTCAATACCATAAATACCTAAGAACCACGTCAGATAGTTTAGTAATCATGATTTTTTTAATGTCTAAAATAATTCAAAAGATTAGTCTTCTCCAAAGAACATTACTTTGTAGATTAGAAGATCATAGATCCAGAACTGGAGAAGACCAATTCTTTGATTTTATAGAATAAGAGATTGAGCCCCAGAGAGGTTGTGACTGGGTTTAGGTGAGTCAGGTTGTTGTTGTTATGTCCTTTCTTCCTGAAAAGATCCATGACATCAGGTAGTTTATATTATGACATACAATTGAATTGGAATTAAGTGAGGGAGGGCTGTGCAAGGTTATCTGCCTTACTTTTCCCCTCCAGAGCCATCTGGGTCCAGTAGCCAGATATAGGTCAGGATGACTGGAAATAGCCCTGGATTGTCTTCAACAAGTCTCAATTTGACTGAGGTGGCATCCATTCAGTGATTAAGACTAGGGAGTTAGTGAGACAAAGAATGTCCTCTTTCACCTAGAATGAATGAAACTGGGAAGGGAAGACCCTCAGAATTCTGGCTAAAGCAGAAGTGATTGTTATTCACATTCAATCTGAGATAATTCGGACTCAAACAATGATCATATGGGGTCAGCAGGTAGTAAGACACAGTCAGGTTAGACAGGCAGTAAGTGTGATAACCAGGGATTCAAATTAAGGTCCTATGACTTCTCATTCAGCTCTCTACATTCAGTGCTTTTTAAAAATGTCATGGTGTTTATGAATGAATGAATGAATTTCAATAAAAGCATTTATTTAAGGACATACACATGGATATAAATAAAAAAGTAAATCAAAACCTGCTCTTAATGATTTCCATTCTAATGGGGAGAGGCAATTCATTTCAGGCCTTCCATCCATAGAATAAATAAATAAAGAGTCCAATAACCCTTAGGCTATAATAAGAATACAAATAGCAACCCAATTTTTAAAGTTCTATTTCTTTTCCAAAACTTCATCTGTTGAACCATTTGACTGTGCTGAGACTTTGTTGGTGAAGATCGTTTTTGTATATTTTATTTTATTTATTTAATTTTTCTGTTCATATTCCCAATTTTTAGCTCAGTGCCTGCTATATAGTAGATACTTAATAAATAAATGCTTTATGAGTGACTAAGGCTGATAAAGACTCAATGATTATATCACCTGAAGAAAACATTATATTGTTTCATTTCCAACAGTATTTTTCCCCAAAATGATGGAAGTTTGTACCTGTATGAGATTCAAATGCTGAAGTTTATAGGTTACTGGAGTTTCTCTGTAACTTAGAAAATATTTATTTTTCTACTCTTCTCATATAAGATATTTTTCAAAATTTCCCGTAGTCCCCAAATTCTTTACCCAGTAATCAACTTTGCCCTTTACTGAAGCCAGGTTGCAAGAATCTACTCAATTTGTACACCACCAGCCCTGAGTTGTTCCCACATCAGTTTGAGGCATCAAAGTAAATGTTCAATCAAAATGTAAAATATGTCTAATAAATATATCCCCCCTGACTCAAATTACAAATTATATTATACTCTCACAGGAGATAACTAGAGCAGAACCTCCTAATAATTAGCAAATAATTCTTTTGTCAATATATTAATGATGAAGTTCAATAATGTTTCATTACTCATTTCTGAGTGACAGTTTACTACTTGTTGAAAAGAAGTTCAAGGTTATCTACCTCTCTCTCTCTCTCTCTTCTCTCTCTCTCTTTCTCTCTCTCTCTCTCTCTCTCTCTCTCTCTCTCTCTCTCTCTCTCTCTCTCTCTCTCTCTCTCTCTCTGTCTTTCACCTCCTCTCTTTTTCCTTAAGGACAATACTGTAACTTACCAAAACTAACACAGTAGAACTTCTTTTGACTTCAATTATCCCTGAATTGTAACTCCTGCTGATAGCCAAAATATTTCTAGGATACCTATACTGATTGTAGTAGACCATGAAATTAAAGTTGAGCAAACAAATTTATCAAACTGGGAAATTTTAACCAAAAGAAAAGACAGAGGAGAAAGTAAGCATTTTCTGGATTTCTCCCAGTAGAAATGTGAACTATTTCTACAGAATTGTCAATAGGACACAGCCTAGGCTTAGTAAGGCCAGAACACTACAGAAATGAAGGAACAATTTTAACATGAAGATTATAATTTCTGAGTATATGTTTTCTTCCACTGAAGATGAATTGTTGCCTTGACTCTATTGAACTATAATAATGGGAAGCTTAGATAAGCCAAATTCTTAAGAATATGTATATACATATACCTGTATATATATATATATTCATATCAAATTTACCTATTTTGTATAACATTTCTTTATTATCCTATCATAGGCTCTGCTTAGAAACCACAAATATTTTGGGGGCTATTACTGTCTTACTTTTCTACCCTTCTTATGTAAGATATTGTGGCAATGTTAGAAGGGATTCTTTGTGGAAAGAATCTGTCAGTCAATTAGCATTTATTAAAAACATATTATGTGTTTCAGGAATTGTGATCATCACACAGTGGTAAACATTGATATATATATATATATGACATCTATGTTATTCTTCACACTCTCTGTGTATGTATATACACATATATACTTAAATATATGTGTGTATATATTGGAAAAGTAGTAAAAGTCTCCTAATCAGGTTTACTACATATAATTGAGTCACTTGTACAAGATAGCATTTAATAAAGATAATGGATTTCAATTTCCTTGTCCATATCTCCTATCACTCTCCCCCCCCAAATGTGTTTAATAGTGTTCATATTCTATTCTTGGGATTCCATAATCTTTTATTCTTATTTCTTCCCTAGGTTTTCTTTGGAGAAAGTTGGACATATTTTGTATCTGACAACCATAGCATCACATACACACAGATGCACATATTAATTCAGAGTAAAGAACTCATTTCTTTACAATTTATTCTGCTGTTAGGTAGTTTAATTTTGCATGTATGTATGCATTCATATGTCTATATATAGAGACACACATACATAAAATTATATAAAACACATCATATTAATTTAAATGAGAACTATCAGTCAATGAAAAGAATGGCTGAGTAAACAACTGAGTTCCTTATCAATACAATGGTCAGAGACTGGGCTACTCTTTCCTTGCAATGTCATAAGAAGAGTTACTCTTTTGGGAGAAGAGTTGGACTCTGAGATACTATATCTCTCTAAGAGTATATGATTTTAAATAATTAAAAAATATTTAGGACTTATACCATTGGGAACTGATTGAATACTTCATGCCAATGTTTGTTTATTTGTTTTTTTTTTTTCTCTTAAGATGGCTAACTCTTTGCATTACCAACAAGACCATTAGTTTTTTATGATGATGGCTTCAGAATTTTAGCCAAGTCAGGTGTTTACCCTTCAAATTATTACTGTTTTTTAATTGAAAGAAGATCTGAGTTCATTTCCCTATTACAATCCCTGATTACATGCCTGTTTCCAAAGTGTGAGATTGAATTTTTTTTGTTTCAATATTAAAGAACATTAAGAGAATATGTGTAGGAGGGATAAGTGCAAGGGCATTAATAATACCTTGCATTTCTATAGTACTTTTTATTATAAAGTTCAATTATTTCTTTATCATTTTTCCAGAGGACTAAGTTTTATATGAATAAGAAAATGGCTTTTAGCTGAACTTTTGCCTATGATTTTAGAATCTGAATAAAAGTGATACATTTAGAGCTGTTAGCTTTCTTGAAGTTCATCTAATCAATTTCCTTCATTTTACTTATGAAGAGACTAAGATCCAATGAGTTGACCTATCTTACCTAATAATATAGTGATAGTAAATAGTTGTAGCAAAATTTAAATTCTCCTGGCTTGATTTCCCAATGTCTTTCAGAAAGAAGTAAGGCATGGTACGAAAAACAAAACAAACAACAACAACAACAAAAAAAAAAAACAACAACAAATATCCACTGCCTTTGGAGGCAGAAACAATAGTTTCACATCCTGTCACCATTTCTTACTTAAGGGAAAATTTTCCTTTGGGCAAGTTACAAAAATTCTGGATCTCAATTTTATTACCTGAAAATTGGATGGTTTGTACTAAATAGTTTGTAATTAAGATAATGTCACTTTCCTCATAGGTTAAAAAAAAGTTGGACTCCAATGGTATTCTTAATGAAACCTGGGATTCCACAATATTAAATTACTTCCTGTTTATCCTGTATATATCTTGTTCGTATGTGTTTGTGGCTTATTGTCTTCCCCATTAGATTGTGAGATCCTTGAGGGTAGGAATTATTGTTTGCCTCTTTTTTTTTTTTTTTGGTCTCTCCAGAACTTAACACATGCTTGGCACATGGTTTTCATTAAGTGTTTATAAAGATATCATGATTCTCTACTTGTTTTTTTTTTTTTTAATCCCAGAGTGTAGGGGAAGAGCAAAAGGAAGTAATAAACATTTAGACACACACACACACACACACACACACACACACACACATTGCCTACTATATACCAAGCATTGTTCTATGTATATTATATTAATCCTCAAAAACTTTTGTGTTACAGGCTAATTGCACAATATTTCAGATTTGTACAGCAAAATAATGGTTTAGTCATGTATACTTATTTTGTATTTAATTTATACTTTAATATATTTAACATGTATCTGTCATCCTGCCATCTAGGGGAGAGGGTGGGGGTAAGGAGGGGAAAAATTGGAACAAAAGGTTTGGCAATTATCAATGCTGTAAAATTACCCATGCATATAACTTGTAAATAAAAAGCTATTAAAATTTAAAAAAAAAAAAACTTTTGTGTTAGATGCTATTGTTATCCTCATTTTAAAGTTAAGGAAAATGATGAAAACAGAGGCTAACTGACTTATTCATAGTCACACAGCTATAAGTATCTGAGGATGGATTTGAACGGAGGTCTTCCTGATTCTAGGCCAAGTACTCTATCTATTGTACCACCTTGCTGCCTCAGTAATGAACATACATGATAGAAGAAGAGAGAGAGAGAGAGAGAGAGAGAGAGAGAGAGAGAGAGAGAGAGAGAGAGAGGAGAGGGTGGGGAGCTATAGCTATATCTAACTAGAGAGAGAGAGAGAGAGAGAGAACAAAAACATTCATATTTATAAAAGGTGATCTCAGAGGAAAAGATGCACAGGAATATCCGCACTATTTTTAGTCTTGCATATTTGCCTAGAACACTAAAGATTAAGTATCTTAACCATGGTCACACAGCTAGACTTTTGTCAGAGGCAGACTTTGAAACTAAGAATTCCTAATTCTAAAACCTGCCCTCTGTCCATTACACAATGACGTTTCTTGCATTCCAACAAACCCTTCTTAAAATGTTGATCAAAACTCTTTAAATAACTATTTTAAAAATCTAATCAGGTATAAGAATTTAGTGTCTCTGGACTGTTCTTTGTCTTTGCAAATGATTGTTCTTTAGTATAAAAGCCCTCAGTAGCAATGGCCGTGTCCATTTAATTGGCTTTTAAGTGCCCAGTATAGCTCCATGCACATTTAGGCACTTAAATGCTATTTGATAACGATGATGACCTAGGAAACCTACATAAGCAAGCTCTTCAAATGATCTTAACAGAAGCAAGGGCACAAGAAATAGACCAATTACCAGCTCATTTAGAGGCTTCACAATATATAGGGATGTTAGTTTAAGAAATCTCCAAGGAGTCTTCAAGTTAATATGCTACCCTCTACCTAAAGTCAGCTGTTTAACGGCATTGTAGACACTCTTTACAATATCCTAGGAAGACAAAAGAATCATTAAGGGGAACGCAATTCAAATTCTTTATGGGATGCTTACTTAGACTTACAAATACTTGATCCACTATCTTAGGATGTTTGAGTTGCCATTATTATTGTGGCTGCAAGCTCAAGAAAGAAGTCTCACAGCTCTTTAGGATCCCATACTTTATTTATGTGGGCGTATTGAATTATCTCTTTCATTTCTGAAGGGTGAGGAAAAGGGGTTTTGAAAGACATTAGGGAGCATATTATCAAAGATGCATCTTGGAGTTGTAGTTTCATCTCATTAGCCCTCACAAAAGTTTTATGAGTAAAGCCATGATCTGTACTTTGTAACTTTAATCGTTATTAATAATCTAAAAAAATGGTGCAAAGAAACATCTCAAGATCAGAGAAAAACATAACAATGCAAAGACAGCTATGTAGGCACAGTTCTGAAAAAGTGGATGCCTCATGATGTGAACTCTCTTTAAAACTTTGTAAGAGAATAAGCAAACAATCCTGAATTTGAAGTGACACTTGACAAATATCTTTACCTGGCTAATAGGCAAGCTTTTGGTTCAATATGCATTCCCTCTTTAAGATTTATACGCTGTGTATGTAGCTTGTTTTTCCCCTTTCAAAATCACTGTCTAGCCCCCATCTTATTGTTTTTTCCCCACACATATTTCTTCAGTTGTGCAATTATGGTTATATGGTTATGGTATCTTTTGAGAATTCTAAATGTATTGCTGATTGTATCACTTTTCTACTGAAAGAAACTTCAAGAGCACTCTATTACCTACTTAATAAAGTGTAAGATATTTAAGCTGGCATTCAGGATCTGACCTATCTTTCTAGCCTTCATATATTCTATGTTAAAAGCAATAACAACAAAAACTAGATAGTCTTCATTGTCTTTGTACATATTTTCTTGTTTCAGTTTTTGCACATACCATCAGTAATGACCTTCATCATTTCCAAGTTTTTACTAGAATATAAACTATTGTAAACTCTATGAACTCGTGAAACACTATGAACTCAAGGCCTGTCATCTTCTACTACTACTACTATTACTACTATAATGACGATGACAACGACGATGAAAAAACATACAAAGATAATATTTCTACATGTTATATACCTCCTAGATGCCTAACAACAATAATAAAATTGATGACGATGATGAAAATAAAAAATAACAGCAATAATAAGTATTTATATAAGGCATAAAGATTTGTGAAGCACTTTATAAATATTATCTCATTTCCCCCTTTACAATCACCCTGGAGACCAGCAAATGAGAAACTGAGCCAAACAGAGGTAGCTACTTGCTGGTGACTACTTACTCTCTGTAAGGAGGAGAACTGGTGTCTCCTTCCTTTCTTTTTTCCTTTTCTCCTCTTTTCCTCTCTTCCCTCCTTTCTTTTTTCTGCTAATTTAAGTAAAAATATATGGGATATATTTTCAGTCATGAAAAAATTTAATAATGTTGTCCCTGCTTTAAAAAAGCTTAAAATATAATGAGGTGATGAGAGATTGTATTTTTAAAATATTATATAATATCAAAAATATACTAAAATTGTAATGCATGTTAGAATAAGGTCATTAGAAAATGCTGGGCAAGGACTGAGGAAGGAAGTATCATTTCTAACTATGAGAGGTTTAGAACCCAAGAGCAAGAATTGTTAAAAGTATGCTGATATATGAGGAACTCCAACAGTTTATTGCTTATGAGTTATATACAGAAGACTTTCAAGAGTTCCTGGGTTACCATAGAGATCGAACAGTCAATACTTAAAGAAATTAACTCAGAGTATTGATGGGAAGATCAAATACTGAAGATGAATCAGGTCTACATGCTAATAAATTTAAGCAAAAGCTTAAATACTTCTGCTGAAGGAGGGAAGGAAGGAAGGAAGGAAAGAAAGAAGGAAGGAAGGAAGGAAGGAAGGTAGGCAGGGAGAGAGGAAGGAAGGGAGAAAGGAAGGAAAGAAGGGAGGGAGGGAGGGTAGCAGGTAAGGAAGGAATAAGGTAAAGAGAGAGAGGAATGGAGGGAAGAAGAATAGAAAGAAATGGTATTGGGTAAAATCATCTGTTTCATAGCTTATATGCTAGCAGAAATGGAGATTTCTGAGTTGATTTTTCCTTCTGTATGGTCATATTCACTTATCATTGTAGGCATAGATCCTTCTGTCAAGAATGTTTAGTAAACTAGGAAACCATGAAGTTTCTTTAGCAATCAAGTAGAATGCTTTCTGAGCCAAGTGAATTTTGGGGAAATATGCTAGAGTTAAAAAGAATCACAATATCCCAAGAAATACTGAGGGTAAGGACTATAGAATTTATGAAGGACATAACAGAAAGGAGTACTGATAATTCTGAAGAGGTGAACACTCAGTTAAGTCTCTCAGTGAACTGAAGGAAAATAAAAATTGTTCAAATGCTTATGACCAAAAAAAAAAAAAGTTCAATTTGGTCTCTCTTTGGGTGGAAATGAAGGGAGGGATATGGATATGTAGGTGAATTAGTGGCTAAAGTGATGGACTTGCACTCAGTAAGACATGCATTCAAATTCTTTGTTTTTGTTCAAGTTGTTCATATATATCAGACTCTTTATGATCCCAGGCATAGTAGCATATCAGGCTCTTTTTATTTTCCACAATCTCCCAAAGTCTGTCCAAGTTCATGTTCATTGTTTCTATGACATTATCCATTTCATCCTGTTATCCCCATTTATTTCCTTTTGTGTTCAAACTTTCCCAATGTTATGGACTTTTCCAATGAACTCCTTCTTCTCATTACTTGGCCAAAGTACTTAAGCTTCAGCTTAAATTCATCAACATGTGGACCTGATTCAGTTTCAGTATTTGATCTTCCAATGAATACTCTAAATTAATTTAAATATTGACTGATTTGATCTTTTTGATTTCCAAGGGACTTTCAAAAGTCTTCTTCAGCATGATAATTCAAAATCATCAATTCAGAGGTGTTCAATTCTCCTTATAATCCAACTCTCACACTCATATATTGCTACTGGAAAAAAACAAACAAAAAAACAAAACTATAGTGTTGACTATATGGTCCTTTGTTTTCAAGGTTATATGTCTGTTTTTTAGTATGCTATCCAGATTTGCCATAGTTTTCCTTCCAAGAGCTAGCATTGTTTAATTTCATGGCTGTAATCATTGTCTGCAGTAATGATCGAATCCAAGAATATAAAATTTGGCACTACTTTCATTTTTTGTCCTTGCATATTTGTCAAGAAGTAATAGATCCAATTGCCAAGATCTTAGGTTTAAGTTTTTGTTTTTAATATTGGTTTTGTTTAATAAATATTAAATTTCACGTCAGTTTTTATAGTCCCCTTTTTCCCTTCATCAAGAGGTTTCTTAATTTCTCTTCAGGTTCTACCTTGATGTGTCATTTGTATATCTGAGATTTTTTTTTTTATAAACTTAATTCTGACTTTTGATTCATCCAGCCTGGCATTACACATGATGTATTCTGAATGCAAATTTAAATTTAGCATTAGACAATTACTAGCTTTGTAATCCTGAGCAAGTCATTAAATATGTTGGCCTTGAGGTCTTTTCTTGAACTGAACTGCCAAACATTCCAAATCTCCTGCAGAGAACACAACTCCATTTAACTAGCCACAGTGTTAGAATGCCAAATGTTTGCTTGCCAAAAAGATTATTTTATGGAGAACTTAGAGCAAGTGCTCATAAGATGATCAGGAAATTTGATAGAAAGACACTCTCAAGTTGTCTCTAAGAAGGGAAGAGGCAAGATGGCAAAGAGTAGACAGAACTTTGCCTGACTTCTTCCTAGCTTCCCTCACAATCAGCATTAGATCAAACTTCTGAACAGATTTTGGAGTAACAGAACCCATAAATATTTGGAGAAAAACCAATTTCCAAAAGATATCTTAGAAGGACTTCATGAAACGTCGGTCTCAATTGGGGGGGGGGGGGGAGGAGAGGGGATGCAGCCCAGCGCAAGCCCAGTACAAGTAAGGCAGGGCAAAGATGCGTCACACAGAGAATATAATGGCAGGCTCTTAGCCAAAATACAGCAGTGTTGGCTACCCTATTCTGGTTCAGAAGGCCAGGGCATCAGCAGATAAGCTGCTGATGGCAAATTGTGAGCCCCTGAACCCCAGCTTAACAGGTGGGAATTGGCCATGCCCACCAGCATAGTAAGATTGCTTGCAGCACTGGTTCTAGCTTAACATGAAGTCGGTATTTCCCTCAAGAGGAAGCTTGAGACAATCATCCTTGTGTCCTAGGAGCAGACCTCAACTTTTAAAAATGATCAAAAAAGCAAAACATAGCTTTGACCATAGAGAGCTATTATAGAGGCAGGGAATAACAGAAGAACAGACCTCAAACCTTGAGGACACTAAAGGCAAAATGCTTCCAGATGAAGCCTCAAATTGTGACATGAGTTGGTCCCAACTCAAAAGGGTCTCTTGGAATAATTCAAAAAGAATCTTAAAAGAGAGAAGAAAAATCGGGAAAGGAAATGAGAGTTTTGCAGGACAGTTTAAAAAAGGAAACAGAAATTAACTGAAGAAAACAACTCCTTAAAAAATACATTTGGTGAAATTTGGAAAAAAAAGAAAAAGAAAAACACTGCTTAAAAATAAAATGGGTAAAATATAACTTTAAAATTAATTGTATGACAAAGAAGACATTGGCACAGGATTGCCAAGCATGACTTGCCTTCATGAGGGAAGGTGCTGCATTCTATGAGCAAAACAAAATTGAATTATCTCAGAAGAAACACAGGGTTTTCAAAAGTTAATGAGTTTACCCCAAAAGTTCATATGGACTATTTGTATCTAACTTGTTGCAGAGCATTCCAAGCTCATGTTGATCTGATCAGCCACACTTGGATACACTGTAACTCAATTCTAACATAATGATGTCATTTTAGTCTTTTGTGAGAATGAAGCAACAACCAAGCAACTAACCAAGCAATTTGTAAAGTGAAGTTAATCAGAATACTTTTCAATGTTATTGTGAGGATCAAATGATATAATTGTAAAGTGTTTAACACAGTTTCTTTCACAAAGTAGCTATAATGTAAGTGTTAAGCTATTATTGTAACGATATTATTAATAAATATTTCTTCCCTTTCCCTTCCATGGACTTGTTTCATTCTATTCTCCCCAGTAGTGACTTTACTTTCTTGGCTCATTCTCTTTCTATGTTTTCTAAGTGATCAAACAAACCAATCATGTCATATTATCAAATGATAATGATTACTTGATATGCTATTGGCACCCCAGGTAAGTTGGACACATTTAATATTACACTTTAATTTTTTGATCAAAGGAAATGATCTGTTTGAGCTCATCAGTTGTTTCTCAGAGTCTGCAAGACCTTAGCATTTTCACTGATAATACCCTCTGTTTATGCTAGTGATAATGAAAAATGCTGGGAATTTCTGGACATTTGAGTAAATAAGTTGAAACAAAAGATGAAGGAGGAAGGCTAGTTAGCATTCAAATAATACATGTGGATGATTACATAGTCAAATAATTCTTAGAACTCATCCTAAATTATATTCTCCATTAAGAATCTGTGATGGGAAGGATAGAAGCAAAATACAATAGCAAGATGTCTGTGTAAGCCTGATACTTGAAAGAGAAAGCTGAAGTTTAATGTTTTTTGTTGTGGTTTTGTTTGGTGTTAATTTTGTCATTCTACTAGATGCTTCATCACTCTGAAAATTCACTTGACCTCCGAATTTCTCACATCAGAAATATATTTTTCTGCTTTGATTCTTTTTTGTGCTTGTCTAGTTCCTCTTATAAAGTTCATGTTAAGGAATGCATTCAGGCCAGCCAGATCTTAACCCGCTCTAGACTTTGGACTTTCTTACCATGGGAATTTTTTTCATTCTATCGTCCTTTCAATTTCCTTTTGTTATTGTCTTCCTCGATGTGAAAATAAGCTCCCCGAGGACAAGGACTGATTTTCTTGTAGTTCAATTAGCATTCTCAATATTTAATACCTGGTATAGAACACAGTAAAAGCAAAGACAACTTGGTGGCTCAATGGATAGAGTACCTATCTTCAAGTCAGGTAGATGAGACTTTCTGATTTCAAATATGGCCTTAGATATTTACTAATTGTATCACCCTGTAAAAGTCACTTAACTTTTTTGATTTTGTTTTTTTTTTTCCCCCTGTAAAATAAGCTGAAGAGGGAAGTAACAAACAACTTCAATATCTTTGCCAAGAAATTTCAAAATGGGGTCCTGAAGAGTTGGAGATAACTGAAATAATCCTCATTGACTTGATTTGATTTATATATCTAGTACTACAAGGAGAAGATGAAAAATTTAAGTACATTTTGTCTTTCTCAGTATTGAGTTTTATTTGCTTACCATTTAATTTAATAACAACTTTCTAATAAAGATATGTGAATACCATTACTTAAGAATAATAAATAAATTGAAATAAATAGATGGAAATTTAGTAAGAACAATTCTCTATGTTCTCTAATTCATCAGATAAATACACATTTTACATTGTAAACTGAAGATAATATCTTTAAAATCTATTCAGATGCATGTTTGATGATTCATCCTGTTTTATCAATCACCCCCTTAATTTTTTTTTTTTTTTTTTTGCTGAGACAATTGAGATTCAGTGATTTGCCCAGAGTTACACAACTAGGAAATGTTAAATGTCTGAGGCCAGATTTGAACTCAGGTCTGCCTGACTTCAGGCTCATACTTCTACCCACTATGCAACGTAGCTGCCCCTAACTCTTACTTTCAATAACAAATACATAGTTTTTTCAATGGTTAGTTGCACATATAATGAAAAATGGTTATTCTTAAGAAAGAAATAAACTTAGTTATATTTCATATGACTTACCAGAAAAACAAAACAGCACATTACTATGAAATAGAATCTGTAGGAGGAAAAAAGTTCTTAATTAGATTTTTCCCATTTACAGTGATATTTGAATCCTACAAGAAAATTTAATCTACTTACCAAGAGTTCAAGTTCAAATGTTATTTATTACAAATACAACCTCCTGCCTGCCTTCAGAGTACATCTGAACTATTAGGGACTATATAAATATAAAGTATTATCAACTTTTTTCCAAATTGTTTGAAAATACAGTTTTTGGTATTGAGTGAATAAAAGAGTCAATATTCTACACAATATGATAACTTAAAATCATGGAAAGACAAGGTGTTCTTTAGGTCATACATCAAATAACACTTTATAAAAATGAAATTGAACATTACAAAAAAAAAAGAAATTAACACCAAATGGAATAACATGTGACCATTTTTAAACCTGATGAGAAATTTATATTCATTGAAATCCAGATGTTCCTTCCTTTGTCCTATAGTGTTTGTCTATTACAAACTGCTAAGATATTTAAATAATGAAATGTAGGAAAATGACTCACTGACAACCAATCACAGGGATATTTTCCCTAGAAAATTCTCCTCAAGATGGAAGATCAAGTCTTTTGAATCAAGCCATCAGGCAAGTACCAAAAACAATTTAAACATTTTGACATTGACAGTATGCTAGTTTATTTCTTGTCAAAATATTTGTTTATCAGCATGTGGACCCTGACTGCAAAATGAAAATTAGTTTATTCATGATATCTCTTTAAATGATTCAAAGGGGAAAAAAGAGCCATAAAAAGAAGACAAAAAAAATAAATGTAACCAGAAAATGATTACTGATAATTTGCAACATGACACAAAAATACTAGCAGAGAAATGCTCAGTTAATTATCAAATATTTTATACATAAATAATAATAAAGAATATCCCATAATTCTATTTTGTGATTGAGCTTGAAGCTCTATTTGTCATTTTGTTTGAGAAGACTTAGTTAGATGAGAGGACAGGGAACATTCATGAAATTAATAACAGTATAATCAGGAGAGAAATCTAAATTTTATGAAAAAATGCAGCCTAATACAGGCATATATGCAAACAAGAATTCTTCTTGGATACTGGAAAAAAATGGGGTGGTTTGAAACAAGTAATCACAGTCATCCTTATCCTGTCAAGATGTGCATTTCTGAAAGTCAGGATGAAATTAGTAAAGTTCAAGGAAATTGAGTGCTTATTAAGGTATTATAATGCCTTCCCAAACCTCCCACTCCCACTCCCCATGATGACCATTTATTTGCCTGGTATAAAAGCTGAATAAAATGAAATGTAGGAAAAAAAACAGAAAAAAGAAAGGAATCTGACTGGAAAATTTTGTCTTGATGTTACCATGTGTACTTGTTTCCCTTAGGTAATCTTTCTTCATCTAATAATCTGTCCAAGTTTCAGCCATGCTGTTTTCTTATGTCTAGTACCCACTTCCTTAATCCTTGCCTCTTTTCAAGGTTTGAAGGCTTAAATTACTCACCAAATAACTATCCTTTTCCTAGTGAATGGCACTTCTCTGTCTGCAAAGATAGAAAATCAATTATACTCATCTAATCAAACTGTTCCCTCATCTATAAAATATATCACTTGCCTTCATCTTTGAATAGTTCTCATACCTGGAGTGAAAATAAACCTAAGAGAGCAGAAAATTGTTATAGTGATGGCCAGTCCCTGGAAGGGGCAAAGTATACTTTCTCCTCTAGGTCTAATTTGAAGAATACAATCAGATGCTCCTTGGAGATATCACAGAATGCATCTTTTCCCTGATTTTCCTTTGTAGTGTTTTGGAGGGATCAGTCTAGGGTATATATTTGGGAGTAGTGGTGGAAGAGAATAGAAAGCTATCCTATTCTTTGAGGTATTAACTCCTGGTCTAGTAGTAAATGAATCACTTAGGTATCTCAATGAATACAAGACAGATATCAGAGTAAGGATGAACTAAATTCTTATACTGGTTCAGATTCTGACTTAGCTATGTGATTCTGGGTAATCTTCATCTATGACATAGGAATAATAAGCACCTATTTTGAAGGGTGGTTATGAAGATCAAATGAAATAACATATGAAAAGTGCCTGGTAAGCAGTTTCAGAAATGTTAGTTGTCTAAACCTCTCATTCTGTGTTCCCTTTGGCATTTCCAATTAAGCCATATAGACCCCTCTTATTTATGTCAATGAAAGGTTTTGAAGTTTTTATCACTTGGTAGTCAATCTAATTCCCTTTTAAAGCTCATTTAGTTTCAATAAAGGACCCCAGCAAGAGAGAAAGAAGTAAAAAGAAAAGAGGATGGGATAGTAAGGGAGGTACCAAATCCCACTAGCGTACCAAATTCCTTGTTTCTGATCTTTTCTTCACCATAACAGTATTATATCTTGATATACCTTTTTAGAGAAGGAAGGGAAATCTTATAAGGGAAGATGATAAATGAAATGATTTTTTTTATAGATTTCCTTCAGTGTTTATAAATATGACTTTGATCACATGGGGAATTGTTTATAATCTAATGAGCTAAGTATCAATTTCTGAAGGTACAAATGTCTCTATTATCATGATGGATTTATAATGTAAAAGAACACAAGCATGTCACAATGAATTTTTTCTTATTCTCTTTTGAAAGGGCATACACAAGAACAGGTTTAGTTTGGTTTGTCTCAGAATGTAGAAACATCATATATTGCCAGAAAGACTGCTTAAAAATTATACCCAATATATAAATTTTATGAATAGGAGAAATTTTTCTTTTTGCCTACTTGCTTTCAATTAATAGTACTAAATTTTCCCCTTTCCATAAATATATCCTGCCCTACTTAAAAAGTAGAAATCCATTTTTATATCATTTTGAGAGACATGCCAAACCTACTACAAAAATACTGAGTTTATACATATATATATGTAAAATTAATAATTATGTGATTTATCAATAAAGCAAATAGCCACCTGTGGAATTATGGTAAGCAGGACCTCTAACTGCCTTGTGATTGAGAATAAATCCAGAAAAGGGGAAATATTGAATAGAGATGGATTCAGATTTTGGCAAGGACTCAGACTCAAATTGTCAGAGAAATACAATTCTAATTAGAAAAAACTATATAAAAGATCTTTTTTTAAAAAATGGCATCATTTTAATTCAAGAAATACCATTCAAGTTCTCTGAGCCATAGCTTCTAGGCCTTTGCTAAAGACAAGTTGACCTCAAATGAATAAGAATTTCTCAGTTTCTCTAGCTGAATGCATCTCTAACTGTGATTTCAATTGTTTCTTCAGTCTGAGAATCATCATCAAAATGGTATAGTCAGAGATATTTTCAGTTAAAGTATATATCTCAAGAATATTTGTGATTGACTCTACTATTAAAGTATGTTATTCTTGATATTATTTAAGCTTTAATCATAAGGCAGTATATATATTCCCATCAGTTAACAATCTGTTAAAATATATTAGGAAGACTAAGTTTTGCTTTCATTAGAATATAACTGCATAGTTAATTAAATGGAGGGAAAGATTTCATAGATGACTTTACAAATGTTTATGTTACAAATTTAGAGAGAACAGAATAAGACTATAACTTTCTTCTTTTTATCAGTCAGTACTCTTTCCCATATCTGTAATAATGCTTCACTTTTTTCACTTTCACTGATTTTCAGGGCTGTTAATACTGATCACTGCTATTTCTGGGAACATCACAGCCAAGAAAAAATCTTAGTTCATAATCTTTGAATAGTTTTTTTTTAATGTATTATAAATAAATTGCATGTAGTTTTCCTGGCAGGGAAAAGAAATATGAGGAAAGACGAAATCATTTATTAAGACTATTATCTTTATTTTCAATTATATATTAATACCTTATTAATTAGAATCTCTTGTTTTTCAGAATTTAACAAGTGCTTTTCAGCCTTGAAATTTTATTAATTTCAAGAGAGTGAAGAGAATTCCAGTGGGAGATTCACTTCATGAAATTATCCCAAGAACATTTTTATCCCTAGTCAGGAACACCAGGATTTACATACTCTCCCTAGCAATCAGTAGTTGCATGATAATGAACAATTCACTTTTCTAAATGTTGGTTTTTCTCATCAACAAAATGGGGTTAAAAACTCTTGTTGTTACTACTTTTAAGGGCATATGTGAATTTCAGTTGAAGCCAAAAGTATTAAATACATTGCCAACATAAAAGCAATCATCATCATCATCATCATTATCATCACTGCTGGAGATGATTCTTACTGCTGCCACTGTTATTGATACTTCCATCTCTACTACTACCATCAGTCATAGATGATTTAGTTCCAAAGCAAATTGTCTTTTGAAATTAAACATGAGAGGTCTCCCACTGCATCCAGGGTTATCTCTTGTCATCCTGATCCATATCTTGCTACTGAATCCAGATAGCTCCAGTGAGTAAATGAGGCTGGTATCTTTGCACAGCCCTCAAAAATTTAAATCCAATTCACTCACATGTCATGGCATAACCTTCCTGATATTATGGTCCTCTTCAAGAATGAAAGGAAAACAACAAGAAAAACAATAAACCAAGAATATGATTATATTATTTTGCTCCTAAGCTGGAAATGATTTTGGCCACAAAAAGTTAGCTGGGTATTTTAGGAAGTAAAATACTACCACGATTGTGTGCTCTCTCTCTTTCTCTCTCACTCTCTCTCTCTCTTTCTCTGTCTCTCTCTCTCTCTGTCTCTGTCTCTCTCTCAGCTCTGTGAATTATTAAAATAATGTTTTATTATTGAATACAAAATTGATAATTTTGATTATAATAAGTTCAAAAGTTTTTGTACAATCAAAATCAATGTAGAAAAGTTTAGAAGGGAACAATAAACTGGGAAATCATTTTTACATTCAGCGATTCTGATAAAGGTCCCATTTCTTTTTTTTAACTTTTTGTTTTTCAAAACATATGCATAAATAATTCTTCAATATTAGCCCCTGCAAAACCCTGCATTCCAGTTCCTCCCCTTTTCCCATCCTCCTCCCCTTTTCCCATCCTCCTCCCCTAGATGGCAAGCAGTCCAAGATGTGCCAAAGATAGTAGAAATATATGTTAAATCCAACATATGCACACATACCCATACAGTTATCTTGATGTACAAGAAAAATCAAATCAAACCAGAAAAGAAAATGGTGAACAAAATAAAATGCAAGCAAACAACAATAAAAAAAGTGAGAATGCTATGTTGTGAACCACACTCAATTCCTAAAGTCCTTTCTATGGGTGTGGATGGCTCTTTTGATCACAAAACAATAGGAACTATTCTGAATCATCTCATTGTTGAAGAGAGCCATATCCATTAGAATTGATCACCGTATAACATTGTTGTTGCTGGATAGAATGAACTTGTTCTGCTCATTTCACTCAGTATCATTTCATGCTAGTCTTTCCAGGCCTCTCTGAAATCATCCTGTTTTTCGTTTCTTATAGAACAATAATATTCCTTAGCATTCATATCTCACAACTTATTCAGCCATTCTCCAACTGATGGGCATCCACTCAGTTTCCAGTTTCTTGCCATTACAAAAAGGGCTGCCACAAACATTTTTCCACATGTGGGTCCCTTTGCCTCCTTTAAGATCTTTTTGGGACATGGGTCCAGTAGAACCATTGCTGTGTCAAAAGGTATGCACAGTTTGATAACTCTTTGGGCATTGTTCCAAATTACTCTCCAGAATGGTTGGATCACTTCACAATTCCAGCAACAATGTATCAGTATCCCAGTTTTCTCACATCTCTTCCCACATTCTTCATTATCTTTATCTAGCATCTTAACCAATCTGAGAGGAGTGTAGCGGTATCTCAAAGTTTTCTTAATTTGGATTTCTCTGATCAGTAATGATTTAGAGCACCTTTTCATATGACTAGAGATGGTTTCAATTTCTTCATCTGAAAATCGTCTATTCCTATCCTTTGACCATTATCAATTGGAGAATGGCTTGAATGCTTATAAATTTGAGTTAATTCTCTAGATATTTTAGAAATGATGCCTTTATCAGAACCCTCAAATGTAAAAATGTTTTCCCACTTTATTGCTTCCTTTCTAAGGGAAGTACTAGCTTTGTTTGTGCAAAAACTTTTAAACTTAATTTAATCAAAATTATCTATTTTGTGATCAATAATGATCTCCAGTTCTTTGTTCACAAATTTCTTATTCCTTGACAGATCTGAGAGGTAAACTATACTCTGTTTTTCTAATTTGTTTATATAACATTCTTTATATCTAGATCATAAATCCATTTCAACCTTATTTTGATATGTGGTGTTAGGTGTAGGTCAATGCCTAGTTTCTGCCATACTAGTTTCCAATTTTCCCAGCTGTTTTTTTCAGCTAATGAATTCTTATCCCAAAAGCTCAAGTTTTTAGGGTTGTCAAACACTAATGACTAGATTATTATAGTCATTGACAATTTTGTCCTTTGAACCTAACCTATTCCACTGACCAACTTCTCTTTTTTCTTAGCCAGTATCAAATGGTTTGATGATCACTGCTTTATAATATAATTTTAGCTCTGGTACAGCTAAACCACTTCATTTGCATTTTTTTCATTAATTCCCTTAAAATTCTTGACTTTTTGTTCTTCCAGATTAATTTTGTTATTATTTTTCCTAGGTCAGTAAAATAGTTTCTTGGAAGTTTGATTGGTACAGCACTAAATAAATAGATTAATTGAGGCAGTATTATCATTTTTATTATATTTGCTCAACCTATCCAAGAGCATTTGATTTTTCCAGTTGTTTAGATCTGACTTTATTTGTATGGAAAGTGTTTTGTAATTGTGTTCATGACTTTTCCTTGGCAGATAGATTTCCAATATTTTATACTATTGACAATGATTTTGAACACAATTTCTCTTTGTTGTCTTGCTGTTGTACTTAGTTGGTGAGGTATACAAATGCTGATGATTTATGTGGATTTCTTTTGTATCCTGCAACTTTGTGAAAGTTGTGGATTGTTTAGCTAATTCTAGAGGATTCTCTAGAACATCATTTCCCTTTATTACAACTTTGGCTGCATCCCACAATTCTGTAATGTTGTCTCATTGTCATTCTCTTGGAAGAAATTATTGTGTCTGTGATTTGCTGTTTCACCCATTAATTCTTTAGGATTAGATTATTTAGTTTCCAAATGATTTTTGGTCTATTTTCCCCTGGCCTTTTATTGAATGAAATTTTTATTGCATCATGATCTGAAAAAAAATGCATTTATTATTTGTCCTTTTCTGCATTTGATTTTGGGGTCTTTATGATCTAATATATGGTCAATTTTTGTATAGGTTCCATGGACTACTGAAAAAAAAAGAGTACTCCTTTCTGTCTCCATTCAATTTCTTCCAAAGACCTATCATACCTAACTTTTCTAGTATTCTATTTACCTCTTTAATTTGTTTGTTATTTATTTTGTGGTTCCATTTATCTAGTACTGAGAGAGCAACATTGAGATCCCCCACTATTTTAGTTGTGTTATTTATTTTATCTTGCAGCTCTCTTAACTTCTTTTTTAGGAATTTAGATGGTATACCACTAAGTACATATTGGTTTAGTTTTTATATTTCTCCATTATCTATGGTACCCTTTAGCTATATCTTTAACAAGATATAGTTTCCTTCCTTATCTCTTTTAATTAGATCTATTTTTGCTTTTGCTTGATCTGAGATCATGATGGCTACCTCTGCCTTTTTTTTTTTTAACTTCCCCTGAAGCATAATAGAGTCTGCTCCAGCCTTTTACTTTTGCTCTGTATGTATCACTCTGTTTTATATGTTTCTTGTAAACAATGTATTGTAGGGTTTTGGCTTTTAATCCAGTCTGCTATCTGCTTTCATTTTATGGGAGAGTTTACCCCATTCACTTTCACAGTTAAAATGACTAATTCTTTATTTCCCGCTATTTCATTTATCACAAATTGTACTTTTCTCTTTCCTTTCCTCCTTTTGATCCTCCCCAGTATTTTGCTCATGAGTTCCACTTGCTCAAGGAGCCCTCCCCCTTTATATCCCCTCTCCCTTTCTCCTTTTCTTTTCTTTTTTCCTCCTTTCTTCTCTTTTCCTTTCTCCCTTCCCTTGTCCTTTTCTCTTGCAACTTCCCCATAAGGTGAGAGAAGTTTCTCTGTGAAACCAAATATGTTTAATATTTTCTCTTTGAGCCATATCTGATGAGAATAAGATTCATATAATATTCATCCCTTTCCCTTCTTTCCCTCAAATATAATCTGTTTTCTTTGCCTCTTCATGAGATGTAGTTTCCCTCATTTTTCCTCCATTTCCCCCTTTTTCCAGTACCATCACCTTTCCACCCCCAGATTTTTTATATTATAACAGTAAAATCAAATTATACATGCACTCTCAATGTATACCCATAACAGAGATATAGTTCTAAGGAGTTTTCTTTTTACCTTTTTATGCTTCTCTTGAGTTTTATATTGGGAGATCAAATTTTTTGTTCAACTCTGATCTTTTCATCAGAAATAAATGGAATTCACTTGTTTTAATGAATGTCCATCTTCTTCCCTTAAAGAAAATGCTCAGTTTAGCAGGATGATTTATTCTTGGCTGCATTCCAAGTTCCTTTGCCTTTCAGAATATCAGATTCCAGGCTCTTTGATGCTTTAAGGTGAAAGCTGCTGGGTAATCCTTATTGTGGCTCCTTGTTTCTTTCTGGTTGCTTGTAATATTTTTCCTTGGTCCAATAGTTCTGAAATTTAGCCACTATATTTTTCGAAGTTTTCATTTTGGGATCTCTTTCAGGAGGTGGTCAGTAAATTCTTTCAATGAATTCTTATAAATTTGAATCAATTCTATGTATATTTTAGAAATGAGACCTTTAGAAGATGGCAGGAATGACATACATCCTTTTCTGATTCTAAAATATTTCATGCTAATTCTCTTTGATAATTTTCTGTAAGATAATGTCTAAG
The DNA here is from genome assembly GCF_016432865.1 of Antechinus flavipes. Taxonomy (NCBI): domain Eukaryota; kingdom Metazoa; phylum Chordata; class Mammalia; order Dasyuromorphia; family Dasyuridae; genus Antechinus; species Antechinus flavipes. The sequence goes on from NC_067400.1 coordinate 92,136,683, forward strand.
TTTTTTTTTTTTTTAAATCATGCTTTTCAGGAAGTTCAATAATACTTAGATTGTCTCTTTTAGATCTATTTTCCAGGTCAGTAGTTTTTTTTAGTTTTTTTTTTTTTTTTGTTTTTTGTTTTTTTTTACATTTTCTATTTTTTTTTCTTTTTTTGGTTTTGCTTAACTGATTTTTGATGTCTCATTGAGTCATTCATTTCCATTTGTTCAGTTCTGTTTTTAGTGAATTTCTTCATTTATCTTTTTTAGTTCTTTTTGTATTTGGCCAAATGAATTTTTAAATGAGTTGTTTTGTTCTGTGATTTTTTTTTCCATTTCACAAATTCTGTTTTTCAAGGAATTTTTTTTTTTTCTATTTCACAAATTTTGTTTTTTAGGAGGTTGTTTTAAAACTTTTGCCATTTTATAAATTCTGTTTTTCAGGAGGTTGTTTTCTTTTGCCATTTCCATTTTCCAATAGTCAAATCTATTTTGTAGTTTTATATGCTTTTTCCATATACTAAATCTATTTTGGAAGGAGTTTTCTTCAGATAACTTCTGCGTTTCCTTTGCCAAACCTCTTGCAAAGTTCTCATTTCTTTCCCCCATTTTTATTTCTGGCTCTCTTTTAAGATACTTTTTAATTTCTTTCAAGAGAGCCTTGTGAGATGGGGATCAATATTTATCACCTTTTGGGGCTTCATCTGGAGATGATCTGCTTTTAGTGACCTCAGAGTTTGAAATCTGTTCTCTTTTACCATAAAAACTGCCTCTGGTCAGAGTTCTTTTTGCATTTTTGCTCATTTTTTTAAAAGTTGATATCTGTTTTTAGGAGAAGGGAGATTGTCCAAGCTTCCTCTACAAGCCCCAGCATCAGCTAGACTGAGTAAATGCTGATTGACTTCTGGTGCTGGGTGGGCATGGGCAGGTCCCAAGAAATTCTGGTGTTTCAGGGTTCACTATTTCTCTTTTATGTTTGTGTTGTATGTTTTGTAAGTTCTTTGCTGATATACTGGCTTGCAACCAGTGCAGAGTAGCCAACACTGATGTAGATTCCTCCTCGTAGATTCTCCAGTGTGTGCAGCCTGCACCTCTCTGGGTCTGTGCTGCCTGTGCTGATATCTGTGCTCAGCCAGCTTGCACTTGGCCCACTCTCTCCATTCCCAATTAAAACAGACATTTTCTAGAGATCTTCAAAATTATCTTTTGGTAGTAATTTGTTACACTCCCAATATTTGTGGGTTCTGTCAATCCAGAATTAATTCAAAGGCTGGATTTGCTAGTTAGCTTGAGGGTCATGGAAAGAGCTCAGAGAAGGATGTATGTCCTCTCCACCATCTTCTAAAAGTCTCATTTCTAAAATATATAGAGAATTGGTTCAAGTTTATAAGAATTCAAGTCATTCTCCAACTGATAAATGGTCAAAGGATATGAACAGATAATTTTCCAATATTTGTGGATTCTGTCAATCCAGAATTAATTCAGAGGCTAGATTTGCTAGTTAACTTGAGGGTCATGGAAAGAGCTCAGAGAAGGATTTATGTTCTCTCCACCATCTTCTAAAGGTCTCATTTCTAAAATATATAGAGAATTGGTTCAAGTTTATAAGAATTCAAGTCATTCTCCAACTGATAAGTGGTCAAAGGATATGAACAAATAATTTTCAGATGAAGAAATTAAAACCATCTCTAGTCATATGAAAAGATGCTCTAAATCATAATTGATCAGAAAAATCTAAAGTAAGATCACTCTGAACTACCACTATACACCTCTCAGATTGGCTAAGATGACAGGAAAATGAAGAGGAAATTAGAGAAATAATTAGAAATTACTTTAACCAACTTTATGCCAATAAATTCGATAACTTAAATGAAATGGATGAATACCTTAAAGGAGTCCTACCAAATTCGTTTTAATATACAGACATGGTACTGATACCTAAACCAGGTAGGTTGAAAACAGAGAAAGAAAAATATTGAATAATATCCCTAATGAACATTGATACAATATTCTTAAATGAAATACTAGCAAAAAGATTACAGAAAATCATCTCCAGGATAATACACCATGATGAAGTAGGATTTATAACAGGAATTCAGGGCTGGCTCAATATTAGGAAAACTATTAACATAATTCACTATATCAATCACTAAATTAAAAAAAAATGATCATCTCAATAGATGCAGAAAAAGCATCTATTTGATAAAATCCGACACCCATTTCTACTAAAAACACTAGAGTATAGGAGTAAAAGGATTCTTCCTTAAAATAGTCAGTCCATCTATTTAAAACCATCAGTAAGCATCATACACAGTGGTGATAAACTGGAAACATTCCCAATAAAATCAGGAGTGAAATAGGGTTACCCACTATCACCATTACTATTCAATATTGTATTAGAAATGCTAGCTTCAGCAATAAGAGATGAAAAAGAGATTAAAGGAATTAGAGTAGGTAATGAGGAAATCAAATTATCACTGTTTCCAGATGATATGATGGTAAACTTAGGGAACCCCAGAGATTCTACTAAAAAGGTTTTAGAAATAATCCACAACTTTAGCAAAGTTGCAGGTTACAAAATAAATCCACATAAATCCTCAGCATTTTTATACATTACTAACAAAATCCAACAGCAAAAGATACAAAGAGAAATTCCATTTAAAATAACTGTCCATAGTATAAAATATTTGGAAATAATGTATCTACTTTCTTAAAGAAAAGAATCAGAAGGCCCTGAACATGGTAAGTGCCAAATGAGAATCAAAAATGAAACAAAGAAGCAAACAAAAAAAGAGGTTCGAGGGGTAAGTGGATGAAAGAGATAGAAAGATAGATAGATGGATGGATGAATGATGGATAGATATGTAGATAAGTACATAGATACAAAAATAGATTCATAGATAGATAGATAGATAGATAGAAAGAGAAAGAGAGAGAAGGAGAGAGAAAGAGAGAGAGAGAAAGAGAGAGAGAGAGAGATACACAGACAGACACACACACATAGAGAGAGAGCACAAATATAAAATAACTGAAATAACAGGGACACCTAGGAGACAGGGTGGATAAAATTCCAGACTTGAAATTAGGAAGAGTTCAAATCTGGTCTCAGATATTTCTGAAAAAGTAAAAAAAATGTATCCTCAGTTCCTCATCTGCACAATGAACTGAGGGAAGGAAATGGCAAACTAATCTAGTATCTTTGCCAAAAAAACTCAAAACAAGGTCAGAAAAAAAGACTGGTACCATCTAAAATGATCACACAAATGAGACCACATGACTTATTGGACAACATGCCATTTAAGATAAGAATGAATTCAGATTCTGCTTCAGTTAATATATATGTAAGTTATGTAACTTGTCATTAAGCTTGTCATTTAACTGTTATTAATTCTGGTTCTCAGTTTCCTCATCTATAAAAAAAGAGGAGTTATATGTGATAATCTCAGCAATCTATGATCTGACACCATAAGAAATGGTTACAGATCTATTAGCTGCATAGGAACTGGTTAGTGAAAACAAGATAAAAACATAGGAAATTCTATATAGCAATTACAGCAAACCTGACTCAACCTCTTTAAAAAAAGTTGTCATTTGTAAAAATTGTAAAGCTTGTAAATTGTCAGATTCCAGGAACCTGAGGTTACTAGGATTCCCACAGCCTCAGTCACACTTATTCCAAGATCAGAGGAAATTGTGAAAAGATGTTTAAAGAACAGTTCTATTTCCTATGTCATAATGCCTTGACAATTTAATACCAACAAACCACTCTATTTTTCTTCTCTCAATATATTGGCAGCTTGAATCATAGCATGATTGAGATTTCCCCAGGGATATACAATGAGAAACCTGCCCAAGAATAGCATACCCTTCCCTTCCCATTCCATTTCAGCTAAATACCAAAGCTACAAACATGCCACAAAATTTCAAATGCAGAAATGTTCATCGAATACTAGATAGGCAGATGCCAAAAGCATGGAGATAATGTGGTTCAGTAGAAAGAGAGATGGGTTTAGTGTTAGAGCTCTTGAGTTCAAATTTTACCTGTTCTAACTACTATCTAAATAACCATATGTGTAAGTTAGTTAACCTCTCTTAATCTTATTTTTCTCATCTATAAAATGAAATAGGACTAAGTGATCTTATCTCCCTTCCAACTCAAAAAAATGATTTTTTTTTTTGATTCTGTGAATGAAAACTTTAGCACATCACAAAACAAAAACTACAACTGCGATGGCTGCTATTGTTACTATTCGTTCTCCTCCCCCCCCCCCTTTTTTCTCCTCTTATTGAGTTAAGAAAAGAAGACTGAGGAGAAATTGGCATGAAATATAATTCACTTCCATTGTATTCATAAAGGAAAGCAAGATGATAGAAAATAGTTATGAATTGAAGTAAATAAACTATACTTATCAATAACAATAAAGGATTCACTATGTTTTGTCTTTTGTCACTTTGGAACCCAAAGTCTTATGTGAAGATGAAAAAAAATGCTTTTTAACAAATAGAGTGGTAAAACTGGGAAAACCCACAGGAGTAAAATATACTGATGGGAGCTAAATTTTAAAACTACTAAAATACCAAAATGAAGTTTTTCTTTCAAAAATGCAAATATAGAGGCTTCAGACTATGGGAAAGAGTGGACAAGAAGAAATTAACTACCAACCTATCTGCTTATTTTCTTATGTTAATACAATCTTTATGAGAATATCCTATTGATGTTCTGAAATAATAGTCTTATGATAACATGACAAAGGAATAGTCAGACTCTCATAGAGAATTTTCTCTACTATATTTATCATAATAGTCCCAAACCAAACAAAAAATTGTGAAAGATAAAATATTTCCTATTTCTTTCTTAAAGAAAAAATTTTCTAGGTTGACCTAAGGTGGCAGAGAAAAGGCAGGGATTCACCTGAGCTCTCCCAAATTCACCTCCAAACAGCTTCAAATAATACCTTAAAAGAAATTCTTGCACATAAGCCAGAAAAGGATATGATAAAACAATTTTCCATCCCAAGAAAAATGAGAAAATTAGCAGGAGAGATCTGTCATGGCAGAATGTGTCCAGTCTTGGCTTCTCCCCCTTTCCCCCATGGGTCCCACCCAGCAAACCAACAGCTTTAGGGCAACTGAATCAGTAGTAGAAATGAAATGTCCAGAATTCTCAGCCAACAAATAGTAATGTGATTGGACAACTAGTTAGAAAGAGATTATAGGAACTCTTTCTTGAGAAGAGTGCTGGACTCTACTGTATATTAGGATCTAGTTCCCAGTCTTGGATCCCAGTCTCAGGACAAATAAGGGCATTCCAGGGCTTATGGTCACAGGGAAGCAGGATTATTAGTTCTGGGAAGGAAAAGAATGCTTAGACCATTTACAGATCAGAAGACTAATAAACACAATTCTATATCAAATCATTGTTAAAGAACTGAAAACATACAGATCTCCAGAATTAGCTCTCAAAACAGCTACAAAAAATCCTGATGGTTGAGACAAGCCCCTACCAGCTCTGAAACATGGTCTAATTTTGATACCAAGTTAAAAGAAATGAGCAAAAAACAACAAAAACAGAGAGGATGACCATAGAAAATTACTATCATGACAATGATGATCAAAACACAAACTAAGAAGGCAATTAACAAAATCAAAAAATACATTGAATATTTTTAAAAAATAAAAGTGAATTGGTTTTAGGCCCCAAAGGAATTCCTAAAAAAAGTTTTTTTTTCTTAAATAAAAATCAGAAAAGAGGGGTAAAATCAGAAAAATTGGAAAAGAAATAAAAATGATGCAAGAAAATATTTTTTCACAGCTTGGTAAAGGAGACACAAAAATATTGAAGAAAATGATATTTTATGGGCTAATTAATAATACTAAGAATTGGTGTTATGAAAAAGCCAGAAAAATAGGTAAACCTATTTGTTTATTTGTTATTTTTTTTAGAAAAAGGAAGAACAACAAATCACCAGCATCAAAAATGAAAAGGGTGAGTTTACCACTAAAAAGAAAAAAAAAAAGCAATAATTAGGAGCTATTTTACACAATTATATAGCAGTAAATCTGACAATCTAACTAAAATAGATGAATATTTGTAAAAATATAAATTTCCCAGATCAACAGAAAAGGAAATAAATTCTTTAAATAGTCTCATTTTAGAAAAAGAAATTGAACAAGCCATGAATGAACTCCCTAAGAAAAAATCTCCTGGGTCAGATGGATTTACAAGTGAATTCTACCAAACATTTAAAGAACAATTAATTATAATACTATGCAAACTATTTGGAAAAATAGGTAAAGGAATCCTGCCAAATTCCTTCTATGACACAAATATGGTACTGATACTTAAACAAGGAAAAGTCAAAACAGAAAGAAGTTTACAAACCATCTCCCTAAGGAATATTAATGCAAAAAATTTAAATAAAATTTCAAGCTTTCCTGATGAAAAGACCAGGTCTGAATAGAAAATTTGATTTTCAAATATACGATTCAGAAGAAGCATAAAAAGATAACAGGAAAGAGAACTTGTAAGGGATTTTAAAAGGTTAAACTATTTACATTCTTACATGATAAGATGACTCTTGTAATGCCCAAGAACTTTCTCAGTATTAGGATAGTTAGAAGGAATATTCATCGATGGACAGCAGGTGTATGAGTTGAATATAATAAGATATCTAAAATAAACAAATAAATGAAAAGGTGAAAAAGAGGACTGCCCTCAGCAAAAAGGAAAGAAGAATAGAATGGATAAATTATCTTACATGAAAGAAACAGAAAAGAGATTTTCTAATGGAGAAGACAGGAAAGATGGAGATGGGTTGTTTGAACCTTCTTCTCATAAGAATTGGTCCAAAGAATGAATGACATACATACTTATTTGGGTATAGAAATATATCTCACCTTACAGGAAAGTAGGAGGGCAAAGGGATATGAAAGGAAAGGGTTGCTAATAGAAGGGAAAATGGCCTTGGGGAGGTAGTAATCAGAAGCAAAATATTTTTGAGGATGGATAGGGTGAAAGGAGAGAGTAGGAGAATCAGAGAAAATAAGATAGTGAAAAATAATCAATAATCATCACTGTGAAAAAATTACATCAAGGTTCTCTGATAAAGCTACTCTGATACTGAACTGAATCAAATTTATAAAAATAAGAATCATTTCCCTAGTTGATAAATGATCAAATATTTAAACAGGCCATTTCAGATGAAGTAATCAAAGCTATGTATAGTAATATTTTTAAAATGTTTTACATCCCTGTTGATTAGAGAATTCCACATTAAAATAACATAGAGGTATCACCTTACACTTATCAGGTTACCCGATAGGACAGAAAAAGAAAATAACAACTATTAGAGGGGATATAAGAAAATGAGACTCTAATTTACATCAGTGAAGATGTGAACTAATTCAATCATTCTGGAGAACAATTAGGAACTATGGCCAAATGACTATAAAACCTTGCATACCCTTTAATCCAGCAATACTAGATCTATATATCAAAGAAATAAAAAGCAAAAAAAAAATGTAGAAAAATATTTATAGTAACTATGTTAGTATTGGCCAAAAAAAAAAAAAAAAAAGTGTAGATCTTTTTCTGCAAGAAGACCAAATGAAGGAAAGATTTCCTATTTAGGGAAAAATTCTTCAAAAATTACTATTTGTGGATGGTTTAGTAGGTGCTAATAATAAAACCTTCTTAGGGAAAGTCACAATAATATGAGATCAATTTAAACAACAACAGTAACAAGACACACATACATATATACAAAACAACAATAATGTTTAACAGAAGTAGTGATAAAATGACTGTAATCCCTGCCATTAGGGAAACTAAATCTGCTCCTTCCATTAAGTTCAGGAATTCTCAGCTGCACTATGATTTCAGTGTCTCATCTCTAAGTTTAATTCCAATATAGTAAACTCCCAGGAGTGAAGTTGCCTTTCGAAAGGAAAACTGGTCTAGTTTAGAAATTTACCAGATCATGCTGATCATATTCATTTAACAGATCATCAATGAAACTGGGATTGTGAATATCTATTGCATTGCAGCCTGGGAAAAATCAGGAAAACCCAAGATAAAATATAATATGAAGTAAAATAATATAAAATAAATCAAAGTAAGACAAAAACACAATGTATTCAAATTATGACATACAGTATCAAGGAAATCTATTTAATTGGTCCTTTAATATTTAGAATTTGAAAAATCTCTATATGTAGAAAATATATAGGATCCAGTACAAAATAGGATTTAAGGATTGAAGATGAAACATTTAAACTGAATGGCTTTGTCATTACCAGAAGACTAGCATATTCCTGAAAAAGCCATTTATCTACCTATCTATCTACCTATCTATCTATCTATTTATTTCTGTTTCTGCCAATTAATTAATTACTTTATTTATTTATACTATTCTCATACTGCTGCAATATGGCTTTAAACAGCAGAGTGCAACAATTTCAAAATATTATTAAGCACAAAAATCAATACAAAGATACATGTTTGTTATTAGCAGGCTGTTATATGTGACTAATGAACTGCATCCAAGTAGCTGACAGGATAATGATGGCATTAAGGATATGTTAAATTTTAAAAGGAAATGAGCTGGTCACAAATGAAGAATAAAAGGCAAGATTAACAAAACACATCTTTGAGCCATCAATATTTAAAAACAGAAAAGAAAGTATTCTTTCTTTATTAAACTGGATAGGTCTTCCACTGAGGATATTGATAAAATATGGACAATAATCTCATAGGGTGAGAGATCATAGAGAGTGTTATGATGGGCAATGCTAGAGGTAATGCCTATACTAATGAAATCATAAATTAACCAAACCAAACAAACTAATTTTATTATAATTTGTGTTTACCAGTTATAAGTTAATTGGCAAAATCGAGAAAACTCTCATTCTAAATATACAAATGGAGCCTAGATAACCATTTGCAGGCAATACCACAGAAAGAATTTATGTATGAATTTGCATTACAGAACATGTAAAGTTTCTTCCAACTCTAAAATTTATGCTTCTAGGCTTCTGAGTCTGAAGTTTTGATTTTTGTTGTTGATTGGCTTAAGTTTGATAATATTATAGACAGTTGGTATGTAGTAGTAGAAGCCATACTTAAAAACAGGGAAACTGTACTTATTTCACAGTTTTGATGGATTTATGTATGTATATATGTATCTATCTATCTATCTATCTATCTACCTATAATCCATCTATTAGCTAACTGGGTTTTGTGGCTATTGGCAAGATATTTAACATTGAGCTTCAATTTTCTCATTTATAGTAAATTTGGAATAATGTATTTTTGTATATTTGTTTATTCATAGGGCTATGGTATTAGACTAGTTTTAAAATTAAAATGTCTCAATAAATAAAATAGGAATAGTTTTGCATAGTGAACTAAATACCAATTTTAGTGTTCAGAAGCCATGTTTCCCAGTCCTGCCTCTGGCATCTAGCAGCTATTAAATTATAGACTGTTAATTTCTTAATCTCTTAATACTCCAAGTTGCTTTCAATCTCAGCTTTACAGGTAAGTAACTGTTTAAATTTGGTAGAAGGAGTTTCCATACCAGAACTTCCCTAGGAAAACATAAATTGAAACTTCCCCCAACGAGAAAAAAAAAATCAATGAATGATTGGAATATAACAATCACAGTGATGATTAATGTGTTCAAAAGAAAAAGGTGGGGGAGGAAGAAAATGCAGGCTGAAATAAAAGAACTTCAAATTATTTATTTTACTAACTTTTTATGTTCATTTCTAAAGATCAAAGCATAAGTATTCCAATGGGCCTAGCATAATCCCTATATGCAAAGGTGACTTTACAAAGTCTTCCTGTTCTATATTCACATAGACCACACATATCATTTTCCTCCTTATATTCACTTCCCTGTCCTGTCTTTGCCACTTCTGGACTGTATTCCAGTGAGGTGGTCTATTTGGGGTTTTCCCAGAAGACCCACTCAGATTCATTAAGTTATCTTATCTGTGTCTTACTGCCTCTTGGGCAGGGCAAGGCAGTCTAAGCAACACCTGGGCTCTGAAGTTGTAGCCAATTCCTTTCCTTTTGCCTATTGCAGTTTTCATTTATTATTTATAAAGTTCTGAATGTGCTGGGACCTAATTATTTCTGAAGCTGCTTCATCCCCCACACCATGTCATGTCAGTTGCAGCTGGTTTCCATGCTATCTATTCTTAGACTCAAAATCCTCAAGTAGGGTATTCTCAGTGGAGGATCTTTGCTTCCAGAATACACTTCCCTTGTAATCTATCTGAGTGCAAATATGATAGTTTTTGGGTCATGATTTATGGCACCTCAGTTCTCTTTGGTATTTGATTAATTTGGTCTTTTTCTGGGACAGAAAACAGTAGGATATTTAATATCATGTTTAATATCTTTCAGCTCTGATGAATTCAAGCTTAATATAATGCACTCTTAATCATTTATTTTTAGTCCTGTTGTACATAGTAATACTATCCAAAAATGAAGTAGTCCTTTTCAATTGGATAAAATAATTTCCATTTATAATGACACCATTCAATTCCCCCAAAAATATTGATTAATGCCTACTATTTAGCACTGTGGCTCTTGGAATTTTTGTTAAAATTCTTTCATTTTATAATGTCTCATTATTAGACTAGATATGTAGATAAGTAGTCATATGTGCAAGGAGGTGGTATAGTGGATAGAGCGCCAGAATCAAATCTGGACTTAGAAACTTTCTAGTTGAGTGGCCCTTAGCAAGTCACTTAAACCCTTCAGTTTTCCCACCTGTAAAATGAGCTAGAGAATGAAATGCCAAACTACTACAGAATCTTTGCCATGAAAACCCCAAATATGAACATGAAATCAGTAATGACTAAAATGATTGAACAATAACAAAATATCTCTACATTTATCTCTTTTATACCAAGCAACATGTAATGCTGGCTTATAGCATGACATATAATAGGTGTTTATGTTTATGTAATAGGAGTAAATGTTTATTTATTAATTGAACTGCTTAGATGCAGCAGATATAGGAAAGTGTAATAGTTACAGAATAGCAAACCTGCTTTATTTCCAATTTTATATCATTAAGTAGATCATGAATAGGGACTCCTTAAGAAAGCATCTATAAAAACAAAACAAAACAACAACAAAAATAACTTTTTAATGAAATCATTGGAAAAGAACAATGAAGATACATAGTTAGATGAGACAATTCTCCCTTATTCAGTATGTAATTGAAGGAAAGAAAAAAAAATTCTATTTCCACTAGGATTTGCTGTGGGAGGAAGGAGTCTGTTAATAGCTAAAAATACAGATATGAGTTTTCCCTCCCTCTAGATTTTTTTCTGCAGTTCTCTTAAATGAACTAAAGAGTACAATAACTATATTTTCAAAACCCAGAGCTAGACATATGACCTGACAAAGGAGTTTTTTGCCTCCTGATTTATGAATGATTTATAATATTTGAAAGAGGATTTTTATCTGGAAAATCTTGACATGTGGTCCCTCGTAACTAGGGGACACATGAGAGAGAGAATTAGACAGGCAGAAAGGAATTTGAAACAAGCAAAGAGGAAATACTGAATAAATGTAGAAACTAAAGAATGGTATAGTTACTTGGAGAGCAATTTCAGGAAAGGAAAGTGGCAAGAATGAATGTAGGAAAAAAGTAAAAAATAGAATTGCCACAAAACAAAGAACAAGAAACAGATGGATGATAGAGAGCTATAAGGAAACTAGTTCAAAGTCCAAGGAATCATAGCTGAATTTTCCTTCCATTGTTAAGACTTACTAGACGAATAGTCTGAAGGGAGAAAAGTAAAATGGAGGTATTACATCCCCTCAATGGTATGACTCAAAATAGTCATCTGTTATATGTGCTTTTCTGACTAGTTCATTATTCTTTGAATGACATCATTTATAATCATCAGCTGTATTTTGTAATTTGCTTATTTTTATTTTTGTTTTATTCCTTGGGATGCTTTGAATATTGTTCCCCAAACATAATTTTCAAAATACTAATCAAAAAGATGAAAAGGGGTGAAACTATATTTTTATTGCCCTTTCTTGCACAGCTTCCCCAACTCTAACCATAGGAAACATTTAATATCAAAAAGCACAATGGATTCAGTGACCACTGACCAAGTGAAGTAGGGTATGACTGAGTAGGTAGGCATCTCTTCTGAGCCCTAAACCAGGTGTCTGAGCAACTAGTCCCACAGATTTCTGATTGTTTAATGAATTGTGTGTAATCTTCAGTATCAATGTATCATGTTAAAGGTGAATGTCCTCTAATGGAAAATTATACATTAACTATTCTAAGTTTTAATTTCTTCTTGTCTCTTAAGGAATATTAAAATAAAAGTTGAAAGTAGGAAGATAACTAATGGCTGTTCATGTTTTATTGTAAATCTACTGGCAGATCCCCATGATGGAGTCCTAACTATCTTCTGCAATAGACCTTTCCACTTTTTGAATGACTCTAATCATTAGGAAGTTAGTCCTTACAACATGCTCAAATATGCTTCTCTTGTTATTTCTGCTTACTGATTCTACTTATGCTCCCTGGGGGCCAAGCAGAACAAATTTAATCCCTCTTCCACATGACAGTTTTCATGCCATCTCCCTTTTTTCCATGCATTTTTTCCCTAGGCTACACATTCTCAGTTCCTTCAACCAGTATTCTGATGACACAATTTCAAAGCACCCCTCTGGAGCCAATGGATACTGCAACACATTTAATTTTATGTTATTCCTCACAAATACTCCGTTATAGCATACTATCCAATTATCTGAACTTCACAGATAAGGGAATGTATATTGAAGAGTCTTTCTGTCTCTGTCAATTTTGTCTTTTTACTACATTTAAAAATGTCTACTTATCCTTGATATTTGTCAAGGTATTAGGGACAACCAAAGCAAAACCAAGCTTCTCTTATAGCCAAACATATTTTTTATTTTATATCTCAGAACATTTCTAGATATTTTGTAACTAATTCATCACAGATTGGGAATTAAAAAAAAAAACTGAGAGAAGGGTTGAAACAGAAAGCTCCCTTTCTTCTTCTTTAAAGAAGAATTGGAGAGAAGTAAAATATATGATCATTATCTTTTTTTTTTTCCTTTTGCCTTTCACCCAGGAATATCACTTTTAAATAACTAAGCTCTGATGAAGTTGAGCTTAATTTGCTCCAACTAAACTAAGAGAAATAGGAAGGGACAAAATTTTCAAATGCTCCTTCTTGGATTTTCTAGGAAGCAGTTTTATACCCCTGATAGTCATAAAGAAGTATTATAAGTAACACCACCAACATTAATCCAAGTAAAACAATGAAAATTTTGTACCAACTTGTTTTTGTCATTCCTGATTTCATCATTGGAAAGTAGATAAAAATTACTTAAATGTGCTCACCATTGTTCTGTACCATTATAAACAAAAGTACAATTACATATTTAATGTTGAAGATCTCATGTTATCAAAATTTATTGTATAAATATCTCAAGTCTAATTGTTAACTAGATGAGTTTGCTATTCCTTTGAATAAAATATGATTGGTCCTAATTAATTTTATCCTGTTTGGACTCTTGCAAATAGACTACTAGATCTTCAAAACTCTCATCACTTCTGTTGAGTCTTAGACACTTTGAATAAAATATATTAACATATGCTATCACCCAACTATAGTAGAATAAAAATGCTACACTCTCAGTAAGTAAACAGATATCTTCCATGAAATCTCCTGCAAGTAATTATATCATAACTTACTTTGCTATATGGAATTGTTATTTGTAGTGTGTACCACACGACTTTATTAAAATGGATTAAAATAAAAGTTGCTATTTAGATGAAGATTAGAACAAGAATGTAATTTGAAGATATTGTGTTTGTTTTGGGGATCAAGAATGATTCCAGAAAAAAAAATTTGCCACAGCAAAGACTTTATTTTGTAATATTTCTACTTGTGTCATCATTTATTTCCTCAATTAAACTTGTACATTTCTGAAGGATTTTGCATTGCTATAGAATCCAAACTAATAACACTTAAAAAGAGACTAAACAGTGTAAATGATTGACTAATGCATTCTCCTTCCCATCTTCAAACATTAGCTGAATACAAAAAACTGCTTAGTACTTCTTTAAATTGTTGTGAGAATGACCAGAGTTCACTTTGCTTCAAATATTGTTCTATAGTTTGATAATTTTTCTGGAAGAGCCATGTCTCATGTTCTTTTTAAGAAATTGGGACGATGAATAGAAAAAAAGAGAAGGAAAGGGTACAGAAAGTAAGGAGAGAGAAAAACAAGGAAGATTGGGAGAGAAACTGGATTTTGACTTCTAATTCTTCTTCTTTACTTGTCTTCCCTTAATCTTTTACATTCATAATTATATATCCCCTATATCACTCTCTCCCAATTTTATTTTTATTTTATTGTTATTTTCCAACTACATGTAAAAGCAGTTTTAACATCCATTTTTCCAAATTATCTACCTTCTTTCTTATCCAATCTCCACCAAAATGAGAAGGTAATCAATTTGATAGTGGTTTTACATGTGTAGTTTTATAAAATATATTTCCATTTTAAAGAAGAAAAATAAAAGAAAAAGAAAGACCTTTTTTGAAAGTATGCTTCAATCTGATTTAGATTCATTAGTTCTTTCTTTGGAGATAGAACAGTATTTTTCATAATAGTCCTTTGTAATTGTCTTGAATCATCAAATTGCTTAGAATAGCTAAGTTATTCACAGTTGATCATTATGGATCATTGCTATTACTATATATAATGTTATCCTGGTTTTGCTCGTTTCACTCTCAATCAGTTTGTGTAAGTTTTTCTAGCTTTTTCTGACAGTATCCTGCTTGTCATTTTTTTTTATAACAGCAAAATGTTATTCCATTGAAATAATATATCAAAATCATTCCCAATTGAAGAGTATTTGCTTGATTTCTAATTCTAAAGTACAAAAAAGCTCTTAAAAATACTTTGGAATATATAGTTTTTTTTTTCCTATCTTTTTAAAAAAATCTCTGTGGTATACAGAAGTACTAGTGATGGTTTTGGATCCAAGAATATTTACAGTTTGATAGGTATTGGTACAAATTGTTCTCTAGAATATTTGTTTCAGTTCAAAACTCCACCAACAGTGCTTTACTGTCCCAATTTTCCTACATTTACTTCAATATCTTCCTTTCTTTTGCTTTTGTCATATTAGCCACTCTGACAGGCGCAAAGAACTACTTCAAGTTTTAACCCATTCTACCTCCCTTTTCCTAATGCCCTCAGTATACCCCTTTCTCATCTCTTTAATTTCTTATATATATTTTCACCATAGTAAACTCTAACCTATACCATCTATGTATACACTTTAATAATAATAAAATTTTTCTGAGTGACATGTATCATCTTTCATATATTAATGTAAAAGAGTCCAAATGAAAAGTCCTAGGAATATTACAATCAAATTCTAGAGTTCCCAGGCCAAGAAGAAAATATTACAAGCAGTCAGAAAGAAACAATTCAAGTATCATAGAGTTACAGTCAGTATACCACAAGATTTAGCATCTTCTATATTAATAGAGCAAAGAGTTTAGAATATGATATTCCAGATGGTAAAAGACCTAAGATTAAAATCAGAAATCAAGTACCCAAGAAAATATAGTACAAACTTTTGAGGGGGAAAATAAACATTTAATAAAATTGAGGATTTTCAGATATTCCTGAAGAAAAAATCAAAGTTGAATAGAAAATTTGATTTGCAAAAACAAGATTCAAAAATAATTATAAAAAGGTTAATTGGAAAGAGAAAAAATGTGCTTCTTTTACCATTTGGCTTATTCTGTTGTGTGAGGTGTTAATTTCTTCAGTTTTTTGTACTTCATCAAATTATTGACTCTTTTACCATAATTTTCTTGCTTTACTCATTTCTCTTTTTTAAATTTTTACTCTACCTCCTAAGAATTTTTTTTGGGGGGGAGAGGAGGGTGTTGGGCAACCTAAGGTCAATTCATCATTTTCTTTTAAGTTTTCAATGTGGCTATTTTGACTTTATTGTCTTCTTCTTAGTTTGTGTTTTTACCTTTCCTGTCACCCTAGTAACTTTCTTTGGTCAGGTTCTTTTTGTTTTTGGTTCTTTGCCCATTTTCATAATCTGTTTCTTGATTTTTATCTTTATGTTAAAATTATCTTCTGGAACTTGGTAGATGGGGCATTATCTCAAGTTTCAAGTTTTTTTGCACAGCTATTTTGAGTAGTAGGATAGGGATTTTAAAAGCTTTCAGTTCTTTCAAGCTGGCATGTAGATATGGAGAGATATGGTCACTGCTCTGGTCTGTGAGTGATCATAAGTATTTTTCTCTTTCTTGGAATTTTGCCTCGAGTTCCCTTCCCCTGTAGGTACATGCTCTAACATTTTAGTATTTTTCCTCTTCCTGGAACTGTGACCCAGAACCATGTATGGCCAATGTCACAAAAAGCTATACCAAGTGCCAGTAAAAGGTCCCTTGTAATTTTCTTCTGACAAATTATCCAATCCCCTACTATCCATGTCCTGAGAGCCCCAGAAACCTCCACAGAAGATTCAGTCACCCCCCTCATTACCTCCAAGGCTGGCTGCAGACGTGACAGCATGTAGCCTGCTCTAGACTGTGTTCCATTCTTACCCCAGTGAAACAAACCTTTCTTATCAACCTTCTAAGTGGTCTTGGACTAGAAAATTGTTTTACCCTTTTCTTTCATTGCTTCTGCCACTCCAGAATTCATTTTGAGGTGTTATTTTGAAGTGTTTTGGAAAAGTATTTGGAAGAGCTCAAGCCTTTATTACACCATATTGGCTCTGACACTCTAGTTTTATTTTAAAATTAAATTTATTCATAAGGATAGAAATAGAGATTGGTTATTTGATTTCATTTTTATTGGAAACTTCCAGACTGGAAAAAAAAATTACCTTTACCAGTTAAGGTCTGCACCTTCTCATCAACTTAAATCCTTAGAGACCATAAGTAGCTACCCCTACACATTTCTCAGTTCACCCTTATACTTTGGCTTTCCAATTGTAATGTCATTTCTTTGGAAATGAGAACAATTTTATTTGCTTACATTTGTATCCTTAGAAGCTTCGCATAGTACCTGGAACACTTTAAACACTTGAAAATATTCTTTCTATTTATATAGTTGCTGAAAGTGTTGGGATGTTTAGTAACTTTCCAGAATCATATAGGCAGTATGTCAGAAAGCTAGGCTTGAACCTTGAAAGTGAAAGGTCATTTTCAAACAATTATAAGCATATTTTGGTTTTGAGTTACTGTAAGTTATTAGTATTGTCTCTCTTATTCAATAAAATTGTCACTACTTAATAACATTTTTAAAGATAAATGTGAAGGGGGAAAGTAATTCAGTGACATGAATCTATATATTAATTAAGTTGAACAGGATATAGCTTTCCAAACTATCCTACAAAGGAAGTAGATAGGTATATTCTCACAATTCTTACAGATCAAGATTGGTCACTGTAATTATATAAAGTTCAGTTTAAATTTTCTTGGTATTTTTATTTCCATTTATTTATTCTAATCATCATGTATATTGTTCACTTGGGTGTGCTTATTTCATTTTGATTTAATTAATATTATATATATTATGCATAAAATATAGAAATATATAGACATTATATATAATATATATTATATATGAAATAATATATAATTGATATAAATTAATCTGTTAATTTATTGCTTTTCTCACATTCAGTGTTTCTAATGACACATTAGTATTTTGTCACATAGATGAGCCACAATTTGTTTCATCATTCTTCAATTGATAAGCTTTTGTTTTGTTTTCAGTTTTTTGCCAGTATAAAGTCTATATCTTCATTAGGACATATGATCAGCACTGGTATCTCTTTGGTAAAAGGTATAATTATTTTGTCACTTAACAAAACTCCAAGTTGCTTTTCAGAATAGCTGTTTTAATTCACATATCCAACAGCAATATAGTAGATTATTTATAATTTCACAATATTACTGTTATTTCCATCTTTACCAGTTTCTGCATGTGAATTGATATGTCAAACATGCTTTAATTTGCATTTATATGAATGATTTGAATTTATATGATTGATTTGAAACAATCTTTCTTATGGTTATTAAAAGGTTATAATTGTTTTCATTGCTATTTTTTTCAAATCCTTTGGCCACTTATTCAGTAAGGAATGTGGCTTTTATTTTTATGCATTTGTCTTAGTTCCTTAGATCTTAGACAGTTATCATACATACTTGATGAAAAGTCTTTTTCACAATTAAATGATTCCTTTCAGGTCCTAGTTGTATTGATTTTGTTAGTGCAAAAGCATTCAATTTTCATTTAACTCAAATTATCTGTTTTAACTTTCATGCTCAGTTTAGTAACTGCCATGAAAGATCCTGATCGTATTCCTTTTTTAAAATTATTGTGACATTTTGTATTTAAATTGCATATGAATTTTCAGTTTCTTGTGATATATGATATAAAATGTAAGTCTAAACAATTTTTGTCAAATGTTTTCTGATTTATTTGGAAGCTCTTATTAAACATAAATTTCTTCCCCAAGGAATTTTATGATATCAGAATGTTCTAAAACTGTTGAATGTTCAAGTGATTCTGATTCATTTCTTTTTTTTTCTTTTTCTTACTTTTTAAAATATATCAAAATATTTAAGGGATTATTTTAATTATTTTTTCTTCTATTCAGTTTGAAAACACAAATAAATATTTTAAATTGTAGTTTTTCAAAGTACTTTTTATTCTAAGATGAGAGTATCTCAAAGGATACTCAATTAGGAAAGATATTATTATGCTATTTTAATAGATATTGAAAAATGACTTTCAAAGAGGTTATTTGTCCCAAATGTCCCCATACATTGTTCTTTCCACAAAATCATGTTTCACAATGACAGACTGCTGATTTCATCTCCTCTCTTCAACCTCTTCTCTCTTTTCTTTCCCTCTCTTTTTCTCTTCTTCTTTCTCCTCTCATGTTTTTGCTCTCTCTCTCCTCTCCTTTCCTCTAAATTCCTTCCTTCCTTTCTTTTTTTTTTTTTGCTTCATCTTTTTATTCCTTTTTTCTATTGCTCTTTCTCTTCTTATTTCTACTCATTTTCATTTTAGTTTTTTTCTGGGTACAACCTTCTTACCTCCTCCCCCCCAAAAATCATCCACATAAGTAAGATCCTCAGAACTCCAATGGCTTTTAAAAATATTTTTTCATTTTATATATATATATATATATGTATATATATATATATACATATGATATATACATATATATACGCACATATATTAATATAATCACATATACAGAAATGAATTTTTTCTTCACTGCAGATGGAAGTTCAAAATTTATACAAGTAAGCAAAGAAGTAAACTTTTGAATAGAGATCTTTACAATTCAAAACTGTACAAATGTCAAATTAAATTCAATTTTTGAAGATAATTTATATCAAGGAATTCAATATATTATATCAGTTATTCTTCCATTGCTCAATGGGGAAAAAAAATTCAAGTCACAATTTTTTTAGGTACACACTTTCTCATTAACAGCAACGCTGTAAAGATGATTGCTTTAAAAGAAGTGTTTGGGTTTCAATATATTGTTGCATTTCACTTTGTAAAGAGTCTTTTTGTTTTCCATTTTTTTTAAACAGTGGTAGTAGGTAAATGATTAGGAAAACCTTTTAGATTCGATTAGTGTTTTTAATTTTTATTAAATTAACCATCATATCTAAATTATTTGTCTCTTTTTTAATGAAAAATTTCATACTATTGAGGGAGACGATTGTATGTGCAACTTTGCAGATTTTTGTATTTTTTAATATAGTCAACCATGTAATGTAGTTTATAGCAGCTTTAACTAAAAGCATTATTAAACATTCTTATGATAAAATGAGTAGTGGTCTTCATAAACTGAAATTGTTATTATTATTTCAATTTTACATTGTTATCCTGGTAATTGGGGTGACTGATGCTACACAATGGTTACTTTTTAATTTTTTTTTCTTATTGATTGATAAAAGGTATCCACATAACCTCTTAATGTCCATAGAAGAGTCTTTGACTAGAAGTAAGGAACAATCTATTATTCACATTGATTCCTCCCCACCCCACAAAATAGTATGCACTTTGTTGACAATCTGTTTAATCTGACTATATTATTGAAACCTATTGAAGATTTTTATAGCACTTGAAAAAAACAAAATGTTGTAGGTTAATTTGATGGCTTATTTCATGACAGAACTTTATCTACCATAGGAAAAATGTTCAAAAGTTTACAATGCTGCCATAACAAAGTCAAAAATACTTCTGAACAGATGTTTTTTAATTGGCATGCAAGGATGATGATATTTAAATAATATAATCTGGTCCTATTTATCAAACTATTTTCAATATTTTGGAAGGTGATTCAATTTTAACAACTCAATCATTTAGTTACTGTTAATTCTGTTAAACGTGAGGTCTTTCACAGAAACTAATCAGCAGTCCTTATTCATCTAAATATCCATCTTTATGAGAACTTTAACTACTGGTCAGTGAACTATCTGTCTATCTATTTATAAATTATATATATATATATACATATATATATATAGAGAGAGAGAGATAGTATGTCTCTAATACATAATACATATATGTATATGTTAACATATTAACTTTTTGATGGTCTTTAAATGTGATTGAATTAACTTGATAATTTTTTTGCATTTAATTGTAGGCATTTAAAAATATTTTTCTGAGAATGGGTTCACAGATCTCAATAGACTGCCAAAAGGCTCTATAACATAAGCAAAATGTTAAGGACTCTTGCTTTATAATAAATTGAAGTTGTTTTAATGAAGAGATTGTGGTCAACTGTCCATAATGTTTACATGATACTTAAAATATTGTCCATGTTCAAAGCACATGAAATTCTATTATTAGAGTTATTTTATGAAAAGGTTGAATGATTGTATCCATGAGATTACTACTAGAAATGACATATATTAAAAGAGAAGATAACACTCATTAACATAGGACATGGTGTGATATTGATCAAAGGTCAATGGATGGGAATCCAGAAAAAGTAGGTGGTCCTCTTAGCTCTTCCATATTTTCTATATAGCTTTAGTTTAAACACTTAATTTTTATTTCTCCTAATTTTTCTGAATTTTTAAATATGGCACTTAAAATAGACAGTCTTTGAGGTCCCTACTTGCACCCAAATTTTTTGATGTTATAGATGACTTACCTCATGTAAATCTAGCTGTTATTTTCTAGAGGAGTCAACATGAGTCAACATAAGGAAACAAATAAGGCACAGGGGAGGTAAATATTGATAACACCAGGAAGTCAGAATATATCTTAACATGTACTACTTCCCAGTTTTAACTGTCTGATGGTAAAAAGATGGATGATTTACAAAACTGGAGGGAAATTCAGAAGCATCTATTCCAGTCTGTACCAGAAAATAAGTTTCTTCTACATTCCTAACAAATGCTTGAAGATAATCATTGTTCACTTGAAGAATACCAATGATAATCAACAATGAGATGCACTATTACATTCTGAAGAAATGAATTCCACTTCTGGACAGCTCTACTTCTTAGCAATCTTTCCTTTTCATTAAGCCCAAATCTTCGCCTTTGAAAATTTTACTTAATTCTGCCTTGCAAATTCCAAAATGCTCTCCAAAGTAGTTACATCAGTTCACATTTTTACCAGTTGGGTATTAATGTCCTGATTTTTCTTCATCTGCTTCAACATTTGTCATTTTCTCCTTGAATTATTTTAGCTAATTTGATAGATGTAAGATATTTCAAAATTATTTTATTTTACTTTTTTCTAACCAATAATGATTTAGATCATTTTTCATTTGAATAAAGATGGTTTTGATTTCTTTATCCAAAAGCTGCCTGTTCATATCCTTTGATCATTTATCAGTTGAAGAATGATTTAGATTCTTATAATTTTGACAACATTCTATATATATATATGTATATATATATATATATTTGAGATATAAGACCTTTGTCAGAAAAACTGTCTACAATCTCCCCAATTTTTTATGTCCTTCTAATCTTACAAGATTATATTTATAACAATAGTCTATAATTTACAATATTAGTTTTATTTATAACAAAACTTTTAAAATTTAATGTAATAAATTATCCATTTTGAATTTCACAATGCTCTTTATCCCTTGTTTATTCATAAATTCTTTTATCCATAAGTCTGATAGGTAAATCAGCCCTGCCTAGAAATCTAGAAATCCCCTCTTTGGAGGAGGTCAGGGCTGTGGGATCATTTGAATTCATGAATTCTGACTTTTAGTGGACTAAACCTATAGGGTACCCAGAAAAAACCCAGAGTCAAGCCTCTCAGAATAGAAAAATACCACCAGACTGATTAATCAGTCTAGCTTAGATCAGTAAAATATTACATCAGAGATTCTGTGCTGATCAGCTATGGGATAGGAACTTCATTGTCAATCTTGCCAGATAAAGAAAGCAGTATCAAAAATAACATAAATTTAAAATAAAAGATTTTTTACCATAATTCTGAAAGTCACATCTTATCCATATTAAATATTCCAAGTTCCTCCAAGAAACTCTGATAAGGCGTGATTTGATTTTTATCCTCTTCCAATTCTTTTTGCAAAACCTTTTTCAAAAATATAGTACCCAGAACCAAACATTATTTTACAAGTGTATATAATAAACTCAGGATGGAAGAGTGTATTCTGAGTTGACGTCTTTAAGACAAGGAAAATTCAAACTATAGTAGACATCAGATTGATTAGTAAAATCACAAAAAAGGAAGTTGAATATGAAATAGAGTATAAATTGGATTATAACATAAAAAATAAAGGGAGAAAAAGAAAAAATACTGTATCCATGCCAGCAAATAACTCATTGTATTAACAGTCTCCTTTGAAAAGAGATTGTATGTTTTCATTGTGGATATGAAGGAGGTCCCAATTAAAATGGAATTTTACTTTCTATATTTTTTGCTATTTTCAATCTCCCACTTCTTCAGTTTTTCTATCTGTAATACTATTATAATTGTGATTAGAGATAGAGAAGGTATAATATTCCCCATATTGGTGTTGTTAAGTTGTTTTAATCATGACTCTTGATGGGTTTGTCTTAGCAAAGAAAGTAGTT
The DNA here is from genome assembly GCF_016432865.1 of Antechinus flavipes. Lineage (NCBI taxonomy): Eukaryota > Metazoa > Chordata > Mammalia > Dasyuromorphia > Dasyuridae > Antechinus > Antechinus flavipes. Next base: position 92,159,831 of record NC_067400.1, read on the forward strand.
TGCCATTTACTTCTGCAGGTAATTTTCAGATGAGGAAACTGAGACAAACAGGGATAAGTGAGTTTCCCACAGTCACTTAGCTAGTAAATATGTTAGACTGGATTTGAACTCAGGATTTCTTGATACCAGGCCCAGAACTCTACTTATATAGCATTGGTAAATGTAGATAGAAGCAAATAAATGGTAACTTTCAAACACATGGTTTCAGTTAATCTCTTCTATCCAATGATAGCATAGCACAGAGCAATTTTTTCTGATGACATTTTCAATCTATCATTTCACAGTGAATATGTGTTCTTTTGTCAAACTAAATGTGAGTAGAACATTGAACTATATTGACCTAAAACAGCCATATATTTCATCTGACCAAAGTTTAGGAAAATATTCCATAGGTATCTGATGAATCTAAAGAATTCAGACTAAGATATTCTATTTCTGTCTGAGTCATCTGTATTAAAAAGCATTAGCTTTTATTTTTAATACTGCTACCTGAAGTCCTAACATTACTTCTTTCATCATTCTCCTGTCTCTGTGTCTTTGTGTCTGTCTCTGTGTCTGTCTGTCTGTCTGTCTGTCTCTCTCCTTTCTTTCTCTCATGCCTCATTAGTAGATGATCACTTACAGAGAAAATGAGTCCCATGAATGGATTTGAAAGTTGGCTTTCTTTGATGGCAAAAAAATGATTTCCTCTGATTCTAAATAGTGTAGGTGAAGAATGTATTTCAGAAAATCTGAGAATCATCCTTGGTTTGGAATCAAAAGATTAATTTTTTTTTCATTTGTTTCAAGAAGCATTAGACTAATTCATTTAGGGAATATCAAGTCTTTATCTAAACCTGAGCAATCTTGGAGAAGGAGTAAGATTTGATGTTGTATGCATTTCCAATCCTAGTTTCAATATTCATTGTTAAGACTAATAGGAAGTTTAATTTCCTGACAACTTTGCTTCATTTTTCTTTATTTGTAAAGTGATATAAAAATACCATATTATTACTTTAAAATTTAAAGCATATAAAAGAGAAAAAAATAAAGATATTTCATAAATTGTGTAAAAATATATTATTTTTAAAAGCTGAATTTTAATTTTTTTACAAGTTTTCTCCCTTCTTCTCTTATACTGACCTATATTTTATATTCAAAGAATCATCTTAAAAGAAAAAATGGACATTTATTTCAATTATTTGCCATTTTAAAAATACTTTATTTTCAAAGTTCTTTCATGAAACTAAATACTAGTATTTACAAGAATTAGGTAAGAAAAAAAAAGTTTGATGGCTTTTCTAATCAACAGACAAGAACTTAATGCATTTAGACAACTCTTGAAAATTAGTTGAATGTGTCCATCTTGATGTTTCCTTGTCTAGTATTGATTTCAAAACACTGAAAGTATTTATTTTGCAGGACAATCACACATACTTAAAAAAAAATCCAGTAATTATTTTCCATTGATATCCTTTATTCACACACAAATATAGCAGAGGAATGGACATTTATTTAAAAACCTCTTAATGACAGAGTTTGAAAGATTGAAACTCTCTTCTTTCTTCTATTGTACCCTTACAAAATGATTAGGATGATTTTATTCAGCTTACTGATTTCTTTCTTGTTCAATAATTGAGTCTTTTAGAATTTTGTATCTAGATCTGCCAAGGAGACTGTAGTTGGAAATATCATAATAATGATATTTTCAAAATGCTTTTTAAAGTGTCTTATTTTTTTCTAGTTATACAATCTTAAATCACTGCCTGCTGCCTAAATGTCCCCATCTATATGTCCCATAAGTACATCCAATTCAGTCTGCAAAACAAAGCTATACTTTCCCAATAAAACAACCCTTTTTCCTAACTTCTACATTTCTTTTTAGAACCCATCATCCTTCCACTTATCCATATTTGCATTGTGAGATTTTTGAATTCATTCACTTCCCCTTATATTGTCAGTGAAAAACTTTTGTTGTCAGTCAGTAAACAAGTGTTTATTAAGCTTCTGCTTTGGGCCAGGCACTATTGCTGCTATTGCTTGTCCTTTGTTCTTGAAGAGGACCATGATATCAGGCATTATGCCATGCTTGGAGGATACAAAGAAAAGAAGGAAAAAAAAAATAAGTCCTTGCTAACAGAGCTCCCAGTCTAATGGGAGAGAGAACATGAAAACAACTATGTATAAACAAGATATAGAGGATATCTTGAAATCCAGTGAAAATCCATAGAGTTAAGAGATAGCGTGCCATGTTCTACAAACAGCAAGGAAACCGGGGTCTTTGGTTTATAAAACAGTGAATGGACATGGAAGAGGAGGAAAACATAAAAAATCTGGAAAACTGGGGAAAAGCCAGGTTATAAAATGCCTCAGGAAAAAAAAAAAAGGTTTTATGTTTAATCATATTGTAACATATTCATTTTGTACTCCATCCAAATTGGGCTTATTTATATTATTTATATAAAATGTTACATCTGCCCAGTTTGTGTCTTTGCAAAGACTGTTCCCGATGATTAGGATAATCTATTTTCTTGTTCTGCCTTTCCAAATTACTATACTCTTTAATGTTCAGCTCGGGTACCAGCTCACCAAGAGGTTTCAACAAGATTCTTCTGGTTCTCAGTTCCTTCCAGTCTGTCAAAAGTTCTTTCTTTCTTTTCTTCCCACTCTTCCTCCTCCCTCTCTTCCTCCCTCCCTCCTTCTCTTCTTTGTTCCCTTTTTTCCTTCTTTCATTCTTTCTTTGTTCCCTCCATCTTTCCTTTCCTTCTTTTTTCCTTCCCTCCTTCCTTTCTTTCTCCCTTCCTTCCTTCCTCCTTTCTTTCTTTTCTTCCCACTCTTCCTCCTCCCTCTCTTCCTCCCTCCCTTTTCTTCCTTCCTTTCTTTCTTTCTTTTCTTTTTTTCTTTCATCCTTTCTTCTTCTTTCGTTCATTCTTTCCTTTCTTTCTTCCTTCCTTCCTTTCTTTTTTTCTTTCTTTTCTTTCTTCTGTTTAGCTCTCTGTATTGTCCTTTTCCCCTTTTTTTCTCTTTTACCTTTTATTACATTGTTATTGTTCAATTGTTTCAATCATGATTTTTTTGTGACCCCATTTGAAGCTTTCTTGGCAAAGATATTGGAGTAGTTTTCCATTTCCTTCTCCAAATCATTTTACAGATGAGGAATCTGAAGTAAAGATGGATAACTGACTTGCCGAGCGTTACATAGTAATTGTCTAAGGCTGTATTTGAACTCGGGAAAATGCATCTTCCAAACTTCAGACTATATCCACTGTGTTTCATAACTACCCTATTAAATCAGTGAAATTATATTTTTCTTTTCTTTTTTTTTACAAACAACTTTTTTATTTTGAAAACATGCATAGATTGCTTTCAACATTCACTCTTGCAAAACTCTGTGTTCCAAATTTTTTGTCCCTTCCTTTGTCCCTCTCCACTAGATGTCAAGTGAAATAATATATGTCAAACACATGCAATTCTTCTATACATATCTCCACAATTATCATGCTGCACAAGAAAAATAAGATCAAAAAGGAAAAAAAAAATGAAAAAGAAAGCAAAATGCAAACAAACAACAACCCCAACAATAAAAAAGTGAAAATACTGTGTTGTGATTCACATTCAGTCCCCATAGTCCTCTACCTGGGTGCAGATGACTCTCTTCATCATAAATCTATTAGATTTAGTCTGAATCACCTCATTGTTGAAAAGATCCACATCTGTCAGAGTTGATCAGATCTATCTATCTATCTAGATATAACTTATTCAGCCATTTCCCAACTGATGGGCATCCATTTAATTTCTACTTCCTTGTCACTACAAAAATGTTGCTACAAATATTTTTGCACATGTGGGTCCTTTCCCCTTTTTAATGTTCTATTTGGGATACAGACTCAGTAAAAACATTGCTGGATCAAAGGGCAATCATAGTTTGATGGCCCTTTGGGCATAGTTCGAAACTGTTCTCCAGAATGGTCGAATCTGTTCTCAACTCCATCACCAATGTATCAGGATCCCAGTTTTCCCACATCCCCTCCAACATTCATCATGATCTTTTCCTGTCATCTTAGTCAAACTGAGAGGTGTATAGTCTACCTCAGAGTTGTCTTAATTTGCATTTCTCTGATCAATAGTGATCTAGAGCTTTTTTTCATATGATTACAAATGGTTTTAATTTCTTCATCTCAAAATTGTTCATATCCTTTGACCATTTATCATCTGGAGAATGGCTTGAATTCTTATAAATTTGAGTCAATTCTCTATATATTTTAGAAATTAGACCTTTTTCAGAACTCTTGAATATAAAACTTCCCTCCTTCCCTCCTGGCCCCTCCCCCCCCGCCCCCTCCAGTTTACTGTTTTCTTTCTAAACTTGTCTGCATTGGTTTTATCTGTACCAAAATTTTTAGCTTAACATAATCAAAATTATTCATTTTATATTCCGTCGCGTACTCTAGTTCTTCTTTGGCCACAAATTCCTTCCTTATCCACAGATCTGAGAGGCATTCTATCCTTTGTTCTTCTAATTTGCTTTAAAAAAAAATCACTCTTTATGTCTAAATAATGAAACCATTTTGATTTTATCTTGGTATAATGCATTAGGTGTTGGTCAATGCCTAGTTTCTGTCATAATATTTTCCAATTTTCCCAGCAATTTTTATCAAATAATGAGTTCTTATCTCAGTAGTTAGATTCTTTGGGTTTACCAAACACTAGATTAGTATAGTCATTGATTATTGTGTCTTATTATCCTAACCTATTCCATTAATCCACTACTCTACTTCTTAGCTAGTACCAAATGATTTAATGACTGATGCTTTATAATATAATTTTGGGTTTGGCATAGCTAAGCCATCTTTATTTGCATTTTTTCATTAATTACCTTGAAATTCTTGACCCTTTGTTCTTCTAGAAGAACTTTGTTATAATTTTTTCCTGTTCTATAAAATAATTTCATGGGAGTTTAATTAATATGGCACTGAATAAGTAGGTTAATTTAGGTAGAATTGCCATTTTTATTATATTAGCTCAGCTTACCTAGGTACACTTCATAGTCTTCCAGTTGATTAGATCTGATTTTATTTTTGTGGAAAATGCTTTGTATTTGTATTCATATAGTTCTTGATTTTGTCTTGACAGGTAGACTTCCAATTTTTTATATTATCTAAAGTAATTTTAAGTGGAATTTCTCCTTGTATCTCTTGCTGCTGGACTTTGTTGATCATATATAGAAATTCTAATGCTTTATGTGGATTTATTTTATATCCCGCAACTTTGCTAAAGTTGTGAATTGTTTCTAATAGTTTTTTAGCTGATTCTCTAGGATTCTCTAAGTATACCACAATATCTGCAAAAAGTGATAAAACTTACTCTAATTCCTTTAATTTCTTTTTCTTCTATTATTGGTAAAGCCAACATTTCTAATACAATATTGCATAGTAAGGGTTATAAGTTGCAACCTTAAGATTGTATTTTTAAGCCTGGTAATTCCCTGTTAGCTAACAGTTACTTGGGGTAGATTATGAATCTTCAGAGTATTTTTTTTTAATTTATAAAATGGAAATGAGAATATTAATTCATCTGGGAAGTCTGAAGTCTGATTCTGTGATTCACTATAATTTCTTCCTTTCTCTCTCTCTCTCTCTCTCTCTCTCTCTCTCTCTCTCTCTCTCTCTCTCTCTTTTGATCATGATTCACTCTGGACCAAAAAGAGCAAAAATTTTTTGAGCTTCAAATGAGATAATGTATCTCAAGACCTTTGAAAATCTTAATGAACTCATTAAGTGCCAGAGCTACTGCTGTTATTGTTATTGTGGTTAACATCTGATCCAAGTTTAAATTCATGCCCTGGACCTTCTACTGTCATACACACAAACACACAAACACACGCACACATATACACACATTCACACACACACATGGTCCACACTCACATATCACTAATAAAATATAAATGCTATGAAGCAGAAGATTATAATCTGCTTCATTGAATGAATTGCTCACATGGATAAAGTCACAGATCTATGAAGTTGCATGTGAATGAAAGTTAAATTAATATATTACCTTCTTTGAAGGAAATTTATATTTTATTAATCCAAATATTGGAATTTTGATCATTGTGGGGAAGTTTTGTTCAAGAAAACAATATGATATGACAAATTCAATTAATGCTACTGTATTTTTTACTTAGTTTTCAAAGAATAGGAAATTTTCCAACAATATCATGTGTTTCTTATTTGAACCACAAATGAGCTTTATTTGCCTGAGATGAAATTTAAAGGCCAGTTATCCCTAATCTACAATAAGATGTCATCATGCATATTAATTCTTTCCATTTCATAAAAGAAATCTTAGTTTCTTCAGTTTTCCTTTTACAAAATCACAAATTGATAGAATTTCTGATTTGGAAGAAGATTACGAGAGCAACTGGTATAATCTTTAACTGGAGGAAAAAAAATCAGGAGATTTTTCCACTAAGTGATCTTAGATCTCTGCCTTTGCTTAAAAATCTTAAATGGCATGGAGCCTATTATTTCCTGTGCAGTCTCTTTTTAAGAATATTTTTGCATAATTCCCAAATGGTGGAAGGCAGTATAAGGAAAGACACTAATCCTAAATTTGTTTTCAAGCCTCTTCTATCCATTCTTCTTTCATGAAATATCTGCTTCTTAAGTGTGGGGGAGAAGGTAGAGGGGTTTGAAGTAGAAGAAGTCTAATCCCTCTCTCATATAAATTTTTCAAACATCTTTTCCCTTCCTCAACCCCATAAAAGTCCTCTGAACACTTCCAGTTGCTTCAAATGCTTCTGTGATAGATTGAATTCAAGGCTCTCTAGAATCCTTTTTTCCTTTCCCTGGACATCATACAACTCATCAAAATCCTTCTTAAATTGTAAACTCCACATTTCAGATATGGTCCACCAAGGTAAAGAATAGTAATATTTTTGCCAGTACATTCTGCCTTTTTTCATGTATTCTATATTCATTTTAGCTTTCTTGACTACTATCTCATATAACATGTTGACTTATTTTGAGCTTGCTACCTATTCAGTTTCCCAGGCATTTTTAGAATAACTTCTGTCAAGCCATTCCTACATCTCATATTTGCAGAACATTAAACTTTCATCTTTATTCTTCTCAAATTCAACTTTTTAGATTTGGCCTAATGTCCTAGTCCTTTGTGGGTTGGAAGTAATAATAATAATAAGAAGAAAAAGAATAGAAGAAGGAAGAGAAGGAGAAGACACTTTAGAGTTGGGGAAACTGAGGCACAGAGAAATTTATGACTTGCTCAGGATTATATAGTAGCAAGTAGCTGTGACTAGAATTGATTTCAGGACTTTTTGACTCTGAGATCTATATTCTTTTTACTATACTATTTTAGCAGCCTAAACTAACATTAGATAATGTGGTCATATGTCATTTGTCTAAATCAATAATTAAGAAATTAAGCACTGTAGGAACAAATGAAGATGAACCTCACTGTACTAGCAATTTCTTGTGAATTATTTTTGTTTGTTTTTTTTAATCAAAATAATTAAGATTTTTGCTTCATGGTAGCTATTCTGTCTTCTGGACACATCTTAAAACTTGTCTGCCCATTTTAATAATATGGTTAGCTTTTATTTTCTTTCTTGCCACATAATCATACTCCTTCTCTTCCCCTAATCTCTGTGCCAAATTGATTCCATAGGTAAATTAGATTATAAAAGTATTTTCTTCTATTATTAGTGTTTATAAGTAATACTTTTTTTTTCATATCATTCCTTATATTGGTGACAACCTTGAGGACAGGGATTATATATTCAAACAAACACACACACATCCCTCTGACTTTCCATACTGCACAGTCCAGTGTTCTGTACATAAACAAACTATGTGCTCAGCAAACATAATTACTTACTTCACTGACCAAGTCTCAAATTCATACAACATAGCCATGTTTCGAGCCAATCAAGACTCCTTCTTTATTTGAATTAAATAACTGCTTTAACCTTTTACCTGAGGTTCAACAATCCAAAGAATGCCCAGGCCAAAAGGGAGGGGAAAATGCAAATATGAGATCCTTTGTGGAAAATTCCAACTCTGGCTCTATGGAATTAAACTTTGAAAAGGGTAGCTGGTATACTTAATTGCTGTGCATTGCATAGGGAACTAGGTGAATTCTAAGTCAATGGATGCTCAGATTTTATGAGGCTTAACAGATGAAAATCAGCACCTGAAATCCAGACCATAATGAATAGCTAACCAGTGCAGATGGAGGGGCTTCTGTAAAATACATGTTTGTGCTTAACATTTCAATTAATAAATTAGTATTTGCTCACTACCCAGGTGGTTTGGAAAATGGGTTCTGCATTCATTTAAATTAATATTCTGTAATTTTCACTTGGCTGTGTCATGCATTTATCTCTGACATTACATGTCAATCCCTTCTCTAATTTGTCACCTTCTCCACCTCACCATTGCAGATGAATTTTCTTCTTTATTTTTCCTACTTCCCAGTTTATTGGAACAAAGACCTAGTTGCAGATACTCTACTCCATTCTCAATCCCACACAATCCACAGCAGCATTACTGCCTGCTCCTTTCTCTAGCTCAGAGTATGTGAAAGGCATTAGTTGTAAAGTATTGTTGAGTTGACAGGTTTGAAGTTGCTGCTGACACTGTAGAAAAAGACTTCCCAAAAGGTTAAAACCTACATTTTATCAAAGAAAACAGCAATGGAAGATTTGAACTGCTGTGTCTTGAATTATAGCTCTCTGGGATACTATGCTGAATCACTTAATCCTTTTAATACCATCCTATTTTAGCTTTTATATAAGTATCTGCTCATACAAAGTCTGCATCAAACTCCAAATCCAAGAACTATTAGAATTCCTTGTAAGACCGATGGACTGAGCTGGGAGGTGGGAAAAGATTCAAAAAGTAAGGAGAATCTGTATCTCTTGAGCCCAGGAGGTACAAAAGCTCAGTTCCTCAGATTCTTAGCTTTAATGCTTCTCACTAACAGGCCTTTTTCTAACATCAGGGAGCTTCTTATACAGAGGAACAAAATGGTGTCAAGAAAGCCAAATATGTTGATATAATTATTTTTTAAGCTGCTCAGCCTATTGATTGAGACTGTCATAGGGAAAATACTTGAGTAGCTGTTGTGCCACATGACTTTGAAATCAATTATACTTGAGTTCTTGTCTCGTGTGACAAAACTAATGGATTTGATTGATCTGTTTGGTGTAAGGTAAGTACTTACTTTAATAGTAACTGTAATGGTTTGATTTTGTTATGTTACCGGTAGGCTATGTGAGAAAAAGAGCAGGCGCGAGAATATGCCAGAGTTTGTATCACTTTGAAGTAGAAAAAGCCATGAAAAAATGTCAGCCATTCCACATTCTGGCCCCCTGGGATAGATGAGAGACCCAGAAAATTAAAGAGGCATGAGTCAGTGAAATAGGAAACATCAAGTCTTCCTCCTCCACAAAAATAGAGAATAATCTCAAGGAAAATGAAGTTAGTTACATAATTTAAAAGAAAACTCATTTTTGCACTGAAAAGCAAATTTTCTTCCCACTTTACAAAATATTTAAAAACACTCCCTCCCAATAAAAATAAAACTATTTCACTGAATTCTTTCAAGATTTCATGACTTTATTAAATTAAAATAGATTCAGAATAATGACTTATGTTTAGGGAGAGACTCTAGAAGAGGCAGCAACAAAATATTGAGATTGCATGGAAATTCTCCGTGCATAGAATCTATCTGCTACTCTCTAGTAATATGCAAGATATAACCCGGCAGATCATGTGAACAAGTTAGACCTATTAAAATAATCACTGAAAACAATCTTGATTTTAATATTGAAAGCCTCAATTAAACAAATGGAAAAGTTTTTTTTCCTAATATCAAAACTCTAATTGGCATAATGAATAATGATAGCTTCAATAAATATTCTGACACATGATAGAATACAAATGTAAAATGAAGAAAACACCAGGCACAAACAATATGTTGATTATTTTATCACGTGTCATTGTTTTCAGTCAGTCTTTAAAAAAGAAACTTTTATTATGTGCCTTGTATTTGTCAGGCACCGGGAATAAAAGAAAGATTTTCTGGGAGATTCAATAAGAAATTATAGTTATATGAATAAAAGTTATGTTAATAAAATATTTCTTTCATTATATTCTTTTATACAGAGAACTCAGAAGTTCCAATTCTGGATGTGTTTGTGATTGTGTGTGTGTGTGTGTGTGTATGTGTAGCTATTTAGCATAAACCAACACTCTAAATAATCTTTATAGAAATGTAATCCCTATGTTTTACTGTCCTAATTCTCCTTTATTATCTTTATCTTGTACAAATTATTAACATTTACTTTTCATATTCAGTACCTTCCCTGAGCACCCATTGCATATGTCTTTATGACAAGCATTTAATAAAAGTTGACATTTATATAGCATTGTAATATCTGTAAAGTGCCCTTTACTTTCCATCTTATTTGAGCCTCGGAGTCACTCTGTTATGTCTATACTACCTATCTTATCACCATATCTATATTATGATCACTGTGTAACAGATTACAAGGCAAGGATAAATGACTTGTGCATAGTTATAGATCTGGAAGCAGAATTTGAACCCACATCTATATTACTTTTGCATTTCTGCATTAGCCATGACTGTCTCATGAAAACAAGCTGAATTTGATCCTTGTATCATTTATGCACAAATCATTTCCATGGATTCTAACTTTGGCAGGGGACAATCTCATCCTCTCCTGGCAATATTAGGTTTCATTAATATATGAAGAAGCCAGATTCAGATGCTAGATAAAATCTCCCTACATAAAACAGGAATAAGGCTTTAGAGTTGTCAGTAGCAGTCTTTCCTTAGCATTAAGCATAAAAGTGTATTTGATAAGGAACAAGATAAGGATCTTCAGGCATAAATACTTTAAGAGGACACTACCTAATCACTTACTTCTTCATAAATAACCCAAGGAGACATTCCCTCCCAATCCATAAGCTACCACATAGAGTTCTTTCTAAAAGAACTGCCACTTGTAAACGATTGTATATGGTGTAATGCAAATACCATTTGGACATTCATTAGAAATCCATGAGGCATAAAAAGTCAAAGAGCCACAAATGATTCATTCTGAAATAAAAGTTGGCATTGTTCTACAGTTAAAAAATGGAAATATTAGATGAAACTGAATAGTGGTAACTAGTTAATCTAAGATGAATACAGGTTTACCTGAAAATGAAATGTGACAATGCCTTCACATTTTTCCTGGTGTTTCAGAAAAGAGTAAAAATGAATAATTCTTCTCAAACTAAAGTGATTTCTACTCACAGTAGACTGCATAATAGAAGTGCTATTGAGACACATTATTTTCAGTAAAAGTGATGTCAAAGTGGACAGCCATTTAAACATGGACCTGATAGATAGGCGAACACTTTTTTTTTTTAAATTAAAACCTTATTTGAGAAGTATCTTAAAACCTCCAAAGTGCTATATATTCTGCCTCAGAAATAGAAAAAGAAGAAAGTACTTTACATATGAAAATAAAAGGCTTTATATAGTAAGTCCAATAGTAGAAATCTGTTTTTATATGAAGAAAGTACTTTACATATGAAAATAAAAGGCTTTACTGCTGAAATCCCGACTTGTAGCGTCTTCACTCTGAAGAACTTCCTTGACTGGCCCATTGAAGCTTTATTTATGCTCCCAAAGAGCTTCAAGGGAGGTGTGAACTCATTGAACTCCAATGAGTAAAGGTGTGAACACAAGCCTTGTATTAATTAGTTCTACTTAGTACTTTGTTTCAGGTTCTGCCCAAAACATCTTCTTGTAAGATTAGATCAACTCTAATTAGTTAGCAGTTAGTAAGGATTCCAACATCTCCTCCTTTCTTTTGTTAGATGAAAACACCAAAGGAAATAGGAAATCTAATCAGATTAGTGGGTTTCTGAAGGGGTACACATAAATCCATCAATATGGGCCAGAACTTTGTAACCGATATACATGGTATACATAAATCCATCAATATGGGAGGCATTATACATAATTTACATAAGCACATAGCAATATAACACAGGCTAGTAGTAATGTAACAAATAACATGAATCATCCTGAAAATTTACACATGTCCATAAGTCCTAGAAACAGTCCTATAGGATTCCATTGTCCATTAGTTCATGTGCCAGGAATCTAATAATTCTTGTAAGCTCTGAAGTACTGCAAAAGGTCTCATCAACAATTTTTCATCTTAAGGAATCCAATGATTCTCGCTGGTTTTTCAAGAACTAAAACAGTTTCATCTTGTGTTAAGAAATCCAATGATTCCTGAAGATTTTAAAAGTCTTTTTAACAGTCTCTTTGTCAGTTATCTGATTCTTTCTTCATCTGTGGAAATATAAGCAGATCCTCTTCCCCAAGCAGTTAACCTAATTCCCTTCTATTTACCAAATTTGGGATTTCTCCTCATCATCTGGTAATTACATTGGAGCTGTTTGCACTGGATACTGCCTTGTTGTCTTAAAAGGCCTGTATTCTTCCCAACTGTAATCCTGATTGCTTTTCTGTTGGTTGATGACATCAGAATCCTGAATTTCTAAAGTCTCTCTGGGTGTAACCTCAGCTGCTATCATGCCCCACCTGTCCTTTGATTGATACTTTGGAGCTGGATCCTGCCTCTCATTTCTCTGAGTCATCCTACATTCAGAGGTCCAGTGAAAGCCTCGGTTACATTTTGGACATGGGGTTTTGGGTTTTCTCTCACCCCGTCTTCTCACTCTATCTCCATATTTACAATGAGCTCTCAAATGTCCAACTTTTCCACATTGAAAACATCGATGAGTTTCTCTATAATTCCTTTGCCAAGAAGGACCTTGTCTTTCCATGTTCATCATAGTTTGGGCATAATAAGCATTTGTGCCCACTGTGGCACAGTATCTTATGATCTCCTCCAAAGGAGCATCTTTGTCTAGCCCCCATATAATTCTTTTGCAACCTCATTGGCATTTTCCTTAGCCAAATGTCTGGTCATTATTTCTGTTGCTGCATTATCTCCAATGGTTCTTATTACAGCTGTTTGTAAACGTCCCACAAAATCTGCAAAAGGTTCATTGGGACCTTGCTCTATTTTTGTGAAAGCATTATTTCCATCTTTTTGTCCAGGGAGAGAATTCCAAGCTTTTATTGCAGCCTTAGAAATTTGCTCATACACTGTTATGGGATAATAAATCTGTTCTGAGCTCTCTGCATACTGACCTTGACCAGCTAGTTGGTCAAAAGTGATTTGTCCAGTTTGCCTATTATGTTGGGCTTGAATCCTACATAATTCATGAAACTCTGAAAGCCACAATAAATTTTGTCCCGGCTCTAGACATGTTTTAGCGATGAATTTCCAGTCATTCGGGGTTAAGATTTCATAAGACAAATTATCCAGTAACATCTTCACATAAGATGATGTAGCCCCATAAAGAGTGCAACCCTTTTTCAAATCTTTAATTTTTCCCAAATTAAAAGGAATGTATTTTCTCTCTTTTTGACCTGAGGAGTTGAGCTCTTCAATCACAGGATATGCATTTATAAAATCAGATATATCTTTTCCTTCATTTTTTGCTTTAATTAATGCTTTTTCTAATCTTGTCAAATTCTGCTTTACAGGAGAAGCTGACTGTGTTTCTGTCTCTCTCCCTCCCCCTTGTTCCACCCATGAAGGGTTAATTGCGGGGGAGGGTCATGAGATGTGGAATCACCTAATTCCTCCTGCTGTGAAGTATCATGCTCAGAATTGTAATTAACTCCATTCTCATCTGATTCGTCCTCCTTTTCACCTAGTAAAGTTGGCACTTTTTCCTCCTGTACTTTCCTTTTCATCATTCTATCACTTAAATAACTTCTTATAGCCAATTGCATTACATTATATGTATTAATTATTGAGTTAGGCCCATTTTTATCATAGAATTGACAAAGATCCTCTCCAACCAATTTCCATTCATTTAGATCTAATTCCTTATCAAGAGAGAAACAAGGACATATGTCCTTTACAGTTTGTAAAAATTCAGTGATTTGCTGTAAACTTATAATTAAACCTTGGCTTTCCATAATTTTGACAATGCTCTCTAAACATTTTCCTTGAACAGAAACAGGCTGTTTTCTAAATATCTGTCCCATCTTAGATGAAATTCTACTTTAACTCTTCTAACAAAATTTCTTTGTTGCACTCACCCTAATTTCTGGGTTGAAGAGTCTTTTCCACTGGATCAGGATCGTAGCTTTTCCACTGAAATCCACTGAGGGGGGTCTGTTTGCCCCACGTTGGGCGCCAAAATGTGGTGATCTAGTTCAGATGGATCTGAATCGGTCCCTGTTTGGGCGCCAAAATGTGGTGAGCTTTTTCTTCTCAAAACGCAGCCAGGTGATAAAAGTTTAGATCTTTTATTGTCTCCAATATAGCCTGGTTAGCTTAGAGGCCTATCTCTCTGCTTGGTTCCAAGAGCTCTTGCCGCTTTGTCCTTTGCTTCTGCCTCTGCTTTCTTCAGCCTCCAGAGCCAGTACCAAGTTGAATCTGTCTTGCCTTGAAGAGAGGGCTTCTGGCGTAATTCTGCTGAAATCCCGACTTGTAGCGTCTTCACTCTGAAGAACTTCCTTGACTGGCCCATTGAAGCTCTATTTATGCTCCCAAAGAGCTTCAAGGGAGGTGTGAACTCATTGAACTCCAATGAGTAAAGGTGTGAACACAAGCCTTGTATTAATTAGTTCTACTTAGTACCTTGTTTCAGGTTCTGCCCAAAACATCTTCTTGTAAGATTAGATCAACTCTAATTAGTTAGCAGTTAGTAAGGATTCCAACACTTTACATAGTAAGTCCAATAGTAGAAATCTGTTTTTATATGTCAGAATTTGTTGACTAGCTTTAGTGCTTTCCAAGTCTAGATTCTGAAATACACCTTCAATCTATTTGAAATAGTTAATTTTAAAGGTAGAGATCTATGTTCCTCTTATATCTAACTGCAATCATATACCATTCAGGTTTTAAACCATGGTAGCTTGAAAAATAATAAATAATTAACAGATTGATTCCATCTAAACATATATGGGAAAAAAAATGATTGAAGTAAAATCCTTTAATTCCAAATTCTCTTTCTGAGATTAGATAAAGAAATATGAGTCATCATTTGGATTGATAAAGCTTAACAAAGTCCCTATATTAATGTGCCAACATCACCCAGTCATTGTTATATTCTATAATATTTCAGCATGTAGCAGTATATATAATATAAAATCTAAGTTCAGAAGCACTGTGAAAGTATACATACACACACACACACACATACACGTGAGTTTGCATAGAACACTTTCTTTGGCTCTTTGATTTGGTTATATGTATGGATGCCTTAAACATACTGAATCCATTAGATCAGAATCCACATCAAGATCTGCAAAGTTGTCTAAAATTTTTTAAGGGGGGTAGTATAATGTATTATTATTGATTATTATCAATAATTATTATTATATGGACTATTATTTTATTATTGTTGAATTATTATATTGAATATTATTATTCAATTATCATTGATTATTATTATATAATTATTATAGATTATTATATTGAAGAATTTTCAATAGAAATAAATAAAACTACTCAAAAGACAATAGGGAGTTATAGAATATCTTTGAATAGAGAAATGCCATGACTATATGAATTATATATTTATGCAAGGAATATCATTCTTTTGAAAATCTCAAGCTATTAATAGCTTAATATAATTAATTAATTAAATAGCTTGACATAAAATTCTTAAAATGTTAATATTCATCTATTGTTTGATGTTCAAAAGCCCTTCACAATTATCCACCCTACATTTCCAGTTTTCCTACATTATTTTACTCCATTTCATTTGGTGTAAACACTCTACAATCCAATGACAACATCCTGTTTGCTCTTTATTACACAATATATTTAACTTTGGAACTTTGAGCATTTTCACAGACTGCTTGTCATGCCTGGGATTTTCTTCCTCTTCATCTTCCTCCTGGATTCTCTTGTTTTCTTCAAGTGTCAGCAAAAATCTCACCTTCTACAATAAGCCTTTTCTTATATTCTTAATATTAATGCCTTAAGATTCTTCTCTCCAAAATATTTTAAATATATCTTGTTTTTACAAAGTTGTTTCTATGTACTTTCCCTCATTAGATTATGAGCTCCTTTAGAGCAGAGACTATATATTTGTCTTTCTTTTACCCTCTTTTTACATATCCTGACAAAAAGTCAGGAATCTATTGGATTACCTTCTATGCAAATTCACGTGTGTGTGTGAGTGTATATATACTTTCACAGTGCTTCTGAACTTAGATTTTATATTATATATACTGCTACATGCTGAATTGAACCTGAAATTAATCTATTAATAGCTTGAGATTTTCAAAAGAAGAATGATATTCCTTGCATAAATATATAATTTATATATTTACTGACCCAGCACTTTTCTGACATAATATAGGTACTTAAAAATACTTGTTGATTAAATGGCACTTGGAATATTTTTGATAGAACAACAGAGAAAGGTCAGAATATAGATCTAAGAATGTATTAGTATGCCCTTTTTGGACTTGGCTATCTATGTCTATGACTTAAAAAGTCAGGAATCTATTGGAGTGATTTGGTAACATTTGGTAAGGGATTAGAGATTTAGGCTGCAAAATTAATGAGTTGCTCTGTTATTCTGAGTGCTTCTTTGATATTGATTAGAAAATGAGTAGTTAAGATATCTTGCTTGCCTATTCCTGCTAAGCCTATATTGACCTTGTATATGAAATAAGCTATTAGATATCATGCATTTTACCACTACTTATTTTTGAATGATTGAATGTAAATCATTCTTAGATATAATCCCCTTCAATTTTATCACTGTAGAGAAGCTAAGAAGAGGTTCAAAGAAATGAACTGATTAAAATTCAACTGAGTTTTCAACAACTAAATACCTAAAACACAGAATAAATCCAGATTTTCTGAATCCAAATCAAAAGTTCTTTTTGCTAAATATGTGGCTTTTGAATAGGTATAATATTAATAGACTCATTATAAAAACAAATAATAGTTCTGGAATTGTCCTCCTAAAGTGCACGCACACATGTGTGTGTGTGTGTGTGTGGACACAGAGTTCCAAATCTATATCACATTTAATTCTTTGGATTATTTATTAAAGTTAAATTGAAGTCTTCCAAATTCCAAAGTTTCCAAAGAATTTTATTCTTACTCTTATTATTTCCAAAGGTATGATATGAAAAATTGCAGGATTTCCTATCTTCTAGACACTGATGAGTAAATGTTAAATATCTCTAGCACATATTTATATCAATTGCTCCTATTTTGTTATAAATCAGTGATAATACATAATTATATCTCCAATGACAATCACTTAACAACATAATTGGAAGTAAATATACCTAAATTGCAGCCTAAAATGGGGTTATAGACTTATTTCTTGCTTCCTTAGAGAGATAAACCTTTCATTATGCTACTCCCTGAGAAGGTTAAGCTGTGTTTAATATGGGAGAAATCTGAAATACAGCAAAAAAAAAAAAAAAAAAAAAAGGAGGGGGGGGAGTGAATGTTTTCAAAAGGAAATATCTCTAGGATTTAAATTCAACTTTCATTGGACAGTTTTCTCTATGGTCATATCCTGGCCATAAAGAGCCATATTTGGAAATCATATACAAAATAACCCAGAATAGAGTATTATTGGTAGAGTATCACCTGCTCTTCTGAGAAATGACTACTGAAAACTATCTGCCCTTTTAAACTTGTCTAAATTAATATCTTTATGTTTTGATTCACCTCATGATGAGGAAGAGGATTATGTAAAGATTTATTTCATCAGCCTATTCTACAAATTTCTTTTCTTGCCCTAAATCCTGATTTCTACCTGAATATAGCACTATCCCCCAACTTTACTATATGCAACTCAATTCAGTATTTACTGCAAATAACTTTTTTCCAATTTTTTTTTTCATAAGTGGTACTGATAGTTTTCCTAAGTAGATAGCCTTATCATTTCATCTATTTAGTTCAATTCTATAATTTTACTTTTATCTTTTTCATCATTTCATTCTGTCCATTCTTATAATCAATACATTTTTTCAATTGTTTCGATATGTTATGTTATACTACACTATTAAAACAAGCTATTTATTAATTTCTGCTGTCTAGTTTTCTTCTCTTCCAGATGGTCCTTCCCATATACAAATACTAGCTTAATCTTCCTAAAGCAAACAGAATCTCTGTGTTCAAAACCTTTGAATGATATCCTCCTGGCATTCTGTTGAATAAATATTAAACCCCTTTATCTGTCCCAAGCAACTTGACCTCTTATTACCCATGCATTTATACTATGCTTTATCCAGAGTCAATTATTTGACATTATTCAAAGATACCTAAGCATTCCAGATTGCATAACTTTACTTACACTCTGACTTTTGCTTGGAACACAAATGTGTTATACCTATTCCAAACAACCTTGATTGCCTAATTCATCCTTATTCTTCATAATCTCAACCCTTTAAACTATACTATGGGCAGAATAACAGTAATCTTATGAAATACTTTTGATGATGATAATTATTATGATAAGTATGATTGTCATAAGTATGGCAGATCAAAATGGACAAATAAAGATAACCCCACCCATTTTTGTTCATTATTGTTTTTAACATGTAGGTTTTACAATTCTGAGGTTTAAATTTTTTTTTATTTCCATCTTGTTGTTCTCTAGTGATTGAGAAGGCAAGCAATCTGTTGTTTCACAAATAAAGTAATGCCAAACATTTCCATATTAACCATGATGCAAAAAGGAAATATTCACAAAACCACCACACAAAATAAAGTATACTTCAATCTGAATGGAGAATTCTTCAGTTTTCTTTGGATGGGGAGAAAAGGAGATATGATTTTTCATCATAGGTCCTTTGGAATGGTCCTGGATCATTGTATTATTCTAATTCTTTTATAATTAAGTATCTTTAAAATGTTGTCACTGTGTAATATATTCTCCTGGTTTTGCTCATTTCATGTATCTTATGTTCATATAATTCTTCTGATGATCTGAGTCATTTCTTAAACACATTAGTATTCCTTCACAATTAAATAAACAATTTATTCAGTTATTACATGATTGATGAACATCCCTTCAATTACCAATTCTTTTGTCACCACAAAACAACAAAACAAACAAACAAACAAACCCTGTCATACATATGTCATACAAATACATCATTTCCCCATTTCTTTGGTCTATTTGTGATACCAATCTATTAGTTGCACTGCTGGGTCAAAGACTATAGACAAGTTGATAGCCTTTAGGTTATAGTTTCAAGATATTTCCTAAAATGGTTGATGGATCATTGTTCTAGTGTCACTATTTTCTATATCACCTGCAACATTTATGTTTTTGTTTTTCTGCCATTTCTGTAATGCAAATCTGATAGATAAGAAATATAGCTCAGAGCTGTGTTAATTTGAACACAAATTTCTATATTCAATAGAGATTTCTATAATCAATAGAGATTTTAAAATATTTTATGATATGAATGTACTGATAGCTTTGATTTTTTTTTTCAATTCTAAAAATTGCCTGTTAATATCTTTTGACCATTTATCAATAGGGGATAATATATTTTTATAAATTTGGCTCATTTCCTTATATGAGACTTTATTTTTTATTATTTGTCTTGCTGAGGCATTTGGGGTTAAGTGATTTGTCCAGGATCACACAGCTAGAACATGTTGAATATCTGAGGTCATTTTTGAACTCAGGTTCTCCTGACTTCAGGGCTGGAGCTCTAACCACTGTGCCACCTAGCTTCCCCTACACCACCACCTGCCCTGTCTTAAATTAAAACTTTATCAGAGAAATTTGTTTTCAAATTTCCCATTTTCCTACTTTCATTCTAAGTTGGGTTGCATTAGTTTTGTATATGCAGAACCTTAATTAATTTCATGTAGTCAAAATTACTCATTTTACTTGCCATTTTACTTTACTTCTGTTTCTCTTGTTTGGTCATAAAGATTTTCCTTATCCATAGATATGACAGGTAAATTTTTCCATGCTCCTCTAATTTATTTATAATTTTTTTTATTTGTAAATAACATACCATTTTTTGAACTTATATTTATATGTGATGTTAATTGTTGGTCTATTTCTGGTTTTTGCCAAAATATTTTTCCCCCTAGCAATTTTAGACAAATAGTGAGGGCTTACTCTTGGATTTGGGAGTTTAAACACTAGTCAATTATTAAGGTCATTTACTGCTGTTAATTTGCTCCACTGATCTACCATTCTATTTCTTACCTAGTTCCAGATTGCTTTCCTGATTATTGCTTTGCAATATATTTTTTAAAATCAAGCATTACTAGGTTGCTTTCTTTCACATTTTATGTTTCATCAATTCTCTTGACATTTCTCACCTTTTGTTCTTCTAGATGAATTTTGTTATTGCTTTCTCTATCTCTATAAAATAATTATTTGGTAGCTGTATTGATATGACACTGAATAATACACTAATTTACATATAATTAATTCTACCATTGTGTATTCATGAACAATTAATATTTCTACAATTGTTAAGATCTCTATTTAATTGTGTGAAAAGCATTTTGTAATTATATTAATACAGTTTCTTGATTTGTCTTGGCAGGTAGAATTCCAAAGATCTTAAATTATTTGTGTTTATTTTAAATACAACTTCTCCTTCAATCTCTTTCTACTAGATTGTATTTGTAACATACAGTACTGCTGATGATTTATGTACCTTTATTTTAAATCCTATAAATTTGTTTATAGGCTTAATTGCCTCATCCAATTTTTAATTGATTCTTTAAGATTCTCTAAATATAGCATTATATCATCTTCAAAGAGTGATAGCAATTTCCCCTCATTTCTTATTTGTTTCTCTTTTTTGTCATTATCAAAGTTAACATTTACTATAATATTGAATTATACTAATGATAATAAATATTCTTGCTTCTCCTCTGATTTTATTGGAAAGTTTTCTAAGTTTACACCCATTACATGTAAAGTTGGCTCTTGAATTTAGCTAAATATTACTTTTTTTAACGTTTATTTATTCCTATATCTTCTGATATTTTTAATAAGAATGGTTGTAGTTTTATCAAAAGCTCTTCTGTGTCTATTGTTATAATCACATTTTCCCATTTTTTTTAAATTAAAAAGGTCAATTTGATGCTTATGATTTCCTAATATTGGATTAGGCTGCTTTTTCTGCTTCTTTTTATGGAGAAGCAATTGGGGCTAAGTGACTTGCCCAGGGTCACACAGCTAGAATGTGTTAAGTATCTGAGATCAAATTTGAACTCAGATCCTCCTGAATTTAGGTGTTGGTGCTCTATCCACTGTGCCACCTAGCTGCCCCTTTTTTTCATATTTCTTGTTTCTCTTTGACCTGGGGCATTTCAAAATTTGAAAATAATATCCTCTTGTGTTTTCCTCAAAGGATCTCTTTGAGGTGATGATCAGTGGATTTTTTCTAATTTTATGTCCCCTCATGTTCTATCATTTCAGAACAATTTTCTTGGATTATTTCCTGCATCATTTTAACAAGGTTCTCATTTTGGTTACAACTTTCTGGCAGTCCAATTATTCTTATATTTTTTTTCTCTTCTTAATCTTTACTCCAGATTTGTCATTTTTTTTAAATGACAAATGTTTCACATTCTACTCTATTTTCTCATTTTTTATATTCTGTTTTGTTATTTCTTGATCTCTCATTGTTTCACTGGCTTTGTCCAAATATAATTTTCTTTTCTTTTTTTTTTAATTTTTTATTTAATAATTACTTTATATTGACACTCGTTTCTGTTCCGATTTTTTTTTTCCCCTCCCTCCCTCCACCCCCTCCCCTAGATGGCAAGCAGTCCTTTATATGTTGGATATGTTGCAGTATATCCTAGATACAATATATGTTTGCAGAACCGAACAGTTCTCTTATTGCTTAGGGAGAATTGGATTCAGAAGGTATAAATAACCCGGGAAGAAAAACAAAAATGCAGATAGTTTACATTCGTTTCCCAGTGTTCTTTCTTTGGGTGTAGCTGCTTTTGTCCGTCATTTATCAATTGAAACTCAGGTCTCTTTGTCAAAGAAATCCACTTCCATCAAAATATGTCCTCATACAACATCGTTGTCGAAGTGTATAATGATCTCCTGGTTCTGCTCATTTCACTTAGCATCAGTTCATGTAAGTCTCGCCAGTCCTCTCTGTATTCATCCTGCTGGTCATTTCTTACAGAACAATAATATTCCATAACATTCCTATACCACAATTTACCCAGCCATTCTCCAATTGATGGGCATCCATTCATTTTCCAGTTTCTAGCCACTACAAACAGGGCTGCTACAAACATTTTGGCACATACAGGTCCCTTTCCCTTCTTTAGTATTTCTTTGGGATATAAGCCCAATAGAAACACTGCTGGATCAAAGGGTATGCACAATTTGATAATTTTTTGGGCATAATTCCAGATTGCTCGCCAGAATGGTTGGATTCGTTCACAACTCCACCAACAATGCAATAGTGTCCCAGTTTTCCCGCATCCCCTCCAACATTCATCATTATTTTTTCCTGTCATCTTAGCCAATCTGACAGGTGTGTAGTGGTATCTCAGAGTTGTCTTAATTTGCATTTCTCTGATCAATAATGATTTGGAACACTCTTTCATATGAGTGGTAATAGTTTCAATCTCATTCTCTGAAAATTGTCTGTTCATATCCTTTGACCATTTATCAATTGGAGAATGGCTTGATTTCTTATAAATTTGAGTCAGTTCTCTATATATTTTGGAAATGAGGCCTTTATCAGAACCTTTAACTGTGAAAATGTTTTCCCAGTTTGTTGCTTCCCTTCTAATCTTGTTTGCATTAGTTTTATTTGTACAAAGGCTTTTTAATTTGATGTAATCGAAATTTTCTATTCTATGATCAGTAATGGTCTCTAGTTCATCTTTGGTCACAAATTTCTTTCTCCTCCACAAGTCTGAGAGATAAACTATTCTATGTTCCTCTAATTTATTTATAATCTCGTTCTTTATGCCTAGGTCATAGACCCATTTTGATCTTATCTTGGTATATGGTGTTAAGTGTGGGTCCATGCCTAATTTCTGCCATACTAATTTCCAATTATCCCAGCAGTTTTTATCAAATAATGAATTCTTTTCCCAGAAGTTAGGGGCTTTGGGTTTGTCAAACACTAGATTGCTATAACAAATATAATTTTCAAAGAATTATTTTTATCTTTGAGATTCTGTACCCTCTTTTCTATCTAGTTGGTTAACTTTTTTTTTAAATAATCTTGTTTTTCTTGAATGGGTTCTATTTTGGTTTTGTTTTTCCTCAATGATTCATATTATTTGATTTTTAAATTCTTTTTTAAGTTCTTCTATAAATTCTTCCTAGGCAGAGAATCATTTCACATTACTCTTTTGGGTAGAAGCTGTTTTTAGTGTGTCCTCCTCTGAATATGAGCCCCCATCTTCTCTGTTCCCATGATAGATTTCACTAGTGGGATTCTTCTTTGCCAGTTCATTTTTTAAAAAATAAGAGGAATTAGTGTAAACACCTCTAATCATGGGGTGGGGGATGGTGCCTCAAGCTTCCCTTCAGCCCTCCACTCTAACTAGGAACCCCAAACCAAGGCTCCACCTTTCTGCATGTGCCACAGGCAGCAGTCTCCCTGTCCCTCTGCTTCTGCACTCACTGGACCTTCTCACATAGGGCTGCTTCTCAGCACCTCAGCTGGGCAGGCGTTCCCAATCAGCTGAAGTTTGCTTCATCCTGCTGGACCCAGAACCAGACTCTACAAACATTTTGGGAGGTGAAAGTTTGTGCCATTTCTGCTGAGGCTCCAGCCACACCCAGCTAGCCACAGGGTTCCCTACTTGAAGTTTCTATGCAGCTAGCCTGGAGGTGTTTATACATCACACACATTAATCCCCAGCCCAGAGTCTTTCTTCAGATCCCCTTGGCTTGTATCTAGAAACCCCAGTTCTGTCCCAAGTCTTCCTGATTTTTCACCAATATATGTTGGCCCTGAGTGCAAATTTGTTCTATTTGTGGAGCAAATCAGGAGAGCTTGAACTTTACCAACCTATTCTGCCATTTCCCCAGAATCCTTCCATTTTTGCTTTAAAAAAAATAACAAATGGTTTATCTTTTATTATATGATTTTTCATAAAAGTAGCTCCAAGTTTTATTCACTAGTTCAATGCTTTGTTTAAAATTTTCAATTTTATTAAATCTTTCCTTTGATTTTCATTATTTATATTTTGCTATTTCATTGGTTTCGTTTAGTTTCATTGGTCATTGGTCATTTTTAATTTGTTTTTATTTAGTTTTTCTTTTTAGTTGAATGCCCAATTTTTAAATTTGATTAAAGATAGAAAATTTCCCCTAAGGACATTAACTGTATCCTGAAAATGTTTTCTTTTCTCATTGTTTTTACTTATCTTTAATGCAATTATTGTTTCTGTAGTTTGTTCTTTGCACAAATCATTTGAATAGTTGTTGTTTACTGGTTTTGTTATGCCACAGTCTCTTTGAACTGTTCTACCCCAGTTTCCCTACACTAGTTTTCCTTATTGTCCTGACTGAGTTTCCCTGAATTGTTCTACCTCAGTTTCCTTAACTGTTCTGCCTCAATCCCCCTTTGTTGTAAAACCCTCCCTCTGGTCCATTAAGACTGAGGACCATTTGCTCTAAGGTTATAAATTGTCAATGTGAGACTCAAGATGAGGGGTAGATCAAACTTCTTGACTCCTAACTCCTTCTGACCTCAAGAATTTATCCATAAATCCATAAAATGGATTTTAATCCCATTTACATTCACTATTATGTTTACTAAATGAGCATTTCCTTTCATTCTGTTTTCTTTTCTTTATCCTTTTTTTTTCTTCTTCTTTTTTTTTTATCCTGTTCCTCCTCAAAAATCTTTTATTATTATTATTTTTTTTTTTGCATTTGGCCAATTGTATTTTTTTAAAAAGTGGACTCTCATGCATATCTCTCATTTCCTTTGTCATTTTTTTTTTCTTCTTCTACCTCTCTTCTTTGACTTTTAAAATCTCTTATGAGCACTTCCAAGAAGTTTCTCTGGGCTTAAAACCAATTTATCTCTTCTTTATTTCTTCTGTAGACATTCTGTCATCCTCGGAGTTGATGTTTTGGTCTGCCCTGCCACCACAGTAGCTTTCTATGGTAAAGACTCTTTTCTGTTTCCTGCTCATTTTCTTTCCTTTTCTTTGGGTATTTCCTCTTTTTTTTTTTTTTTTTTAAACTTTTATGGTGGAGCTATGCTCCTTGGGTAAAAGTGTATCTCAAGTTTCTTGTGCAGCTTTGAGCCTTGGTTGTGAACACTGGAGCCCTTTATGTTTACAAAGGGTAGATTTGCCTGCTTTTTTCAGGAAACAGCCTGGCTTCCTAGATTTTGCTTTTGTGATCTGGGACTTGAAGCTGCCCCAGATGATCTCTACTGAGTCAGGACTGAGAATCTCAGTTGCTGATCTGCTGTGATTAAGACCCTCTCACTGGCTTTCTCGAGCTGGGCTGCACACCCACCCCAGTGAGAATAACCTTTCTTGAAGTGCTTAAAAATTATCTTGAGCCAGAAAGTGCTTTCATTCTGTCAAACTCTGTTCATAGGCTTGGAGTTTTTGAAAGACTAGGAGAGCTCAAACAGCTTCCTTTTCACTTTGCCATCTTGGCTCTACCCTCTCATCTGTTTTACTTAATTTTAACAATTGTCTTCCTTAATCCAATGTCCCTTTTATCTTTCCTCTTTCCCTTATCCCCTTCTCCATCTTTTTTCTTATTGGGTAGAATAAATTTCAGTACACAATTGGTCACACACGTGCACACACACACACACACACA
The DNA here is from genome assembly GCF_016432865.1 of Antechinus flavipes. Lineage (NCBI taxonomy): Eukaryota > Metazoa > Chordata > Mammalia > Dasyuromorphia > Dasyuridae > Antechinus > Antechinus flavipes. Next base: position 92,185,750 of record NC_067400.1, read on the forward strand.
CACTTTCTAGTCAGTTGAGGTGACTGCGTTTCAAGTGTTTCCTGCCTTCCCATTCTAACAGCTCTTCCTCCCACATTTTTTTAATATGAACTTATTTGTCTCATTCTTAACTTTTTACTTCTTCCAGGATATCCCTCTTTCTCACCCATAATTTTTTTAGATCATCTCAAAAATATTGGCATACTTCTGTGCCTTCTGCATATGTATAATACTTCTAACTGCTCTAATAATTATAAATTTCCTAATGCATACACATGTCATCTTCCCAGTTAGGAATGTAAACATTTTAAACTTGATTTTTCATTCATATTTACCTTCTCTTAAGTCTTCTTTTTGAAATTCAAATTTTCTATTCATCTCCTCTATCAAAATGCTTGAAAGTTTCATGAAATAATCTTTTTTTTTTGTACTAAAGGATAATGCTGAATTTTTCTAGGCAGATAATTCATGCTTGTAATCTTAGCTCTTTTGCTTCTGGAATATTATATTCTAACTAAAATCTCTGCTTTTAAAGATGGTAACTGCAAAAACTGGTGTGATTCTGACTGTGGCTCTATTGAGTATTGAATGGATTCTTTCTAACTGTTTGAAATATTTTCTTTTTGATCTTGAAGCTCTGTTGTTTGGTTCTAATATTCCTGGGAGATTTCATTTAGAGATATACATTAGGAAATGATTGGTACCTTCTATCAATTTCTATTTTATCTTTTGGTTCTAAGATAATGAATGGTTTTAATTAATTAATATTATTTTTAAAATATGTTATCCATTTTTTTTAATATTGTCTTTTAGGTGGTCCAATGATTTTTTTTTACATTGAATTTATTTATTTTTAAGACACATCTTTTTATGAATCATGATGGAAGAGAAAAATCAGAGCAAAAGGGAAAACCCATGGGAGAGATAGGGGGAAAAAACAAACAAACAGAAAAAATAAATGAACATAGCATGTGCTAATTTACACTCACTCTTCATATTTGTTTTTCTGGATGCAAATGGTATTTTCTGTCCAATGTCTATTGGGATTGCTTTGGATTATTGAACCACTGAAAAGAACCAAGTCTTTCATCACTCATCATTGCACAATCTTGCAATTATTATGCACAATGTATTCTTGGTTCTGCTTGTTTCATTTACCATCATTTTGTGCAAATCTTTTCAGGCCTTTCTAAAATCAGTTTGTTCATCATATTTAATAGAACAATAATATTCCATTATCTTCATATTCCACAACTTGATTAGCTATTCCCCAAATGATGGGCATCTACTTATTTTCCAATTTTTTTGCTATCACAAAAAGAACTGCTACAAACGTTTTTGCACATGTGGGTCCTTATCCCTCCTTTATGATTTCTTTGGAATACAGACCCAGTAATGGCACTGCTGAGTCTTAAAGATATGCACAGTTTTATAACCCTTTGAGCATAGTTCCAAATTGCTCTCCAGAATGGCTGGATCATTTCACAACTCTACCAACAATGCATGAGTCCCAATTTTCCCACATTCCCTCCAAAATTTATCATGATCTTTTCCTGAAAGGTGTGAGGTGATACCTCAGAGCTGTTTTACTATGCATTTCTCTAATCAATAATGATTTAAAGCATTTTTTTCATACAGCTATACATGGCTTTAATTTTGTCATCTGAAAAAATTGCCTGTTCATATCATATGACCATTTATCAATTGGGGAATAACTTATATCCTTACAAATTTGACACAGTTCTTTATAAATTTTAGAAATGAGACCTTTATCAAAAACCCTGGCTGAAAAGATTTTTTCCCCAGTTTTGTACTTCCTTTTTAATCTTGTTCTGTTGATTTTGTTTGTAGAAAAAAAAATTAATTTAATTGTAACCAAAGTAATCCATTTTATCTTTATTAATGTTCTCTAGTTTTTCTTTGGTGGTAGTCCAATAATTCTTAAATTATTTTTCTTCCAGTTCTATCTTTCTTATGACATATTTCCCAAAGAATTTTTTTAATTAAGCTTTTGTCCACTTTTTCATTTGACTAATTCTATTTTTTAAGGAATTATTTTCATCAGTGAATTTTTGTCTTTCTTTTACCTTTTCACTAATTTTGTTTTTTATGGTGTTTTCTTCACTAATTTTTTGCCTCTTTTGCAAACTTGTCTTTTCATCATTTTCTGAATTTTGCTTCTAATAATCTTGTTTGATTTTCATTCATTCATTTATTTACTTATTCCTAGAAATCTTGGTGGGCTTGTGTCTAACATTTGGAAATTTTTCTTGTAGCTGTTTTGATATCATTGTCTTCTTCTGAATTTGTATATTATCTTTTCTATCATCGTTGCAGCTTTTTATGCTCATGTTCTGTTTTTGGTTGTTTTTCTTTATTAACTTACCCAGGTAATTTCTTGATTTTGAATTTTATGCTAAAGTTGAACTCTGTTCCTGGTATGTGTGTGAAGGGAGGGACAGATTTTATGTGACTCTGCCCCAACCTTTAGGTTTTCTCATGTTATTGTTTCAGATCTAGTTTTTGGAGGTTAGAAGTTTTCAATGCTTCCAAGGTATGATGTTCCAAGGAGAGTCACTGTCAGTGCTCTCTTGGTCTTTGCTTTGGTCCTTAACCAGGAATGGCTTTTGATGCTGAAAGTCTGCCAATGCTATGGTTCCACACATCTCCTACTCCTGCTGCTTTAGACTTTTTTTTTTTTTTTTTTGGTTTTCCTTTTGCACTAATGTTTTCAGATCTATTTCAGTGCTTTTGTTTTTGTTGTAATTTTGGTTTTCTATGCTTCCAAGATGGCATGATCCTGTGAGACATGTGGTCATCATTCTCCTAGTTTGTGTTCTGATCCCTACCCAAGAAGTGCTGCTGATCCCTTAGGATTACAAGAGATCATGTTCCCTTGCTCCTTTATGACAAAAAGTGTTTTTCTCTACCCTTGAACTATGTCCCTTAGGTAGACATAGGCAATGGAGTTGCCAAAAAGTGTTTAGTCCTCCATCCTGTATTAGCACAGGAGTCCCACAATCTCATTAGTTGCCAGATCCCCCTACCATCTTTGACTTGTGATTTCCAGAAGCTGCTGTGTGGGTGCTAGACTCCCTTACCCACTAATTAGAGACATCTTCAAATACAAAGAAAAATCATTTATTTAGTGCATACAGGGAAGACATCTCAGCTCCCAACATATGCTCGACCCGGCAAGCCAGAAATAATAAAACTGATTAAATAGCAAAAGACTCAAGTCTTTTCCTTGGATGGACTAAAAAGGAAGTTATCATTATTGACCAATGATCACCTATACTGTCTGCTTCCTGTGGGTCACTTCCTGTTACTTTCTGAAGCTTAAACCTAGGTTATGATCTTTCTAGAGACCTCTAGGCTGAGAAATCATGTGACATCCAGGCTTGCAGACCTCTGGGAACAGAGATCATGTGACTCAAGCCTAAGGTCTGACCTATTCCATCTCATAGACCAGTGGTTCTCAAAGTCTGGTCCAGAGCATCCTCGGAATCTCTGAAATCCTTTCAGAGAGTCTACAAATTCATAATTGGTTTTTATTTTTAATGTGACCAATATCTATAACTATAATCCACATAAACAAAAACTCTTTGGACAAATCCTCAATCATTTTTAATAGGATAAAGATGTTGAGAACAAAAGTTTGAGGACCACTGTCATAGACTTTTTGGGAAAACTTCACCTAGTACCATTCACTGGTAATGTGTTACTGCCTCCAAGGCCCACAGTTGGTGGGCTCCAGGCCAGCCCCTACCAGTGTGTCATGGATCTCTCCTTCTGACTCATAAGTTATCTTGAACTGGGAGAATGTCTCATCCTGATCTTTTGTTGATTCTGCCTCTGAAGAATTTAATTTGTTGTGTTATTTTAAAAGCTTTTTTTGTGGAAGTAAGTTTTGGGAGAATTCGTCTCTTCTCCTTTCTCTACCCTGTCATATTGGCTATACTGCATCCTTACTCATTTTTAAAGATAAAGATACTAATCCAAATAAAAATCAGCAAATAAAGCTAAAGGGAGGCAATGATTAAAGGTGTTATTTCATATATTTTTTTGTTTTCTGACAGGAAAACAAAAGAGTTAAAAATAAATCTCCCAGTTTTTGAAAGCCTGTGTATTTTATTCATTTGTCTCTAATTCAAAATTGTCTCAAAATACTACATTTATAGTCTGAAATTGAAGGTATTTTTCTTTAATAGAAAACTGTTATTTTCTAGTTCTGCCATTTAAATAGCATTTTTCAGTTCTTTTATTGTTTAAGCAGTCACTATATAACAGGTGGGAGTTTAAAGTCTATTCTATCTACAAAGATCATTAAAATAGCTTTGTAAGGCCAAAAAAGTTTTGAATGTAGGCATTGAAAAATAAGTATAAAATTTTGAAATAATCAACACTTTCAATATTCAAAGGATGAGGATAAGAATACAGTTTATGAATATTCTTTCTATCCATTCCTTTCTCCAAACCTCTCTTGATTTCCCTGTTCTTATGAATGGAGTTGTCATTTCCTTCCCTAATCACTCATGATCAAAAACTCAAAAGCACTCATTTCCTCCATAAAATGAACTGCCCAGATCTATAGACTCTACCTATATCTATTGTGCCTATTCTCTTTCAATTATTATGTCTCACTTCTGACACATATTGGTTAATAACATCAAAGCTTTCCATAGCATCCCAGAGGTCTTCCTTGATTTTTCCCAAGCCTCCAAAGTTAGCAGTGGTCCACTCTGGCTGTCTGCCTCTCAACTGCTATTTATCATCGTCATCCTCACATCATTTTCATCAATACCATTTATATACCATTTTAAAGTTTACAAAATACTTTACAAACATTTATATTCACATCAAACCTAAGAGATAGGTGCTCTTAAATTTCACCATTCCATAGGTAAGGAAAATGAGGGAGATAGGAGTTAAATGCACAAGCCAGATTTGAACATAGTTTTCCTGATTCCAGGTCCAGTGCTCTATCCACTATTGTCACCACCTACCGCGTGATTACTGCACCCTCTTATCTTATCACATACTGACTTAATATCAACATTTTCTCTAGTTCCTCAGAGTTCTCTTTGGCTATCTTTCATAATTTTTCCTTCCTGGTCTCTCCTTCCCCCTCTCTAAGACAGCAAGCAGTTGTGTTGATTACATATGTGCAGTCATACAAAATATATTTCCAAATTAGCCATATTTCAAAAGGAAACACAGATTTAAAAAACACAAGAAAAATAAGGTTTAATAAGATATGCTTTGATCTATATCCAGATTCCATCACTGGTGTGCTGTTTTGTTTTGCTTAACTGCAACTTTTTTTTTTTTTCTTCTTTCCCTCTCTATCAAACATTAACTCCCTGGGTAAGGAATAAAGAGAGGGATATCATAGCATGAGGTAGGGAAGAAAAAAAATCTAACTTTTTAAAGAAGGGCATGTAACAATTTCTCATATTTATATGCTATCTTGATAATTAGGAAATACTTATAATATAGGTACTCAAAAGATTAGTACCCCTAATTTTAGAGATTAAAAATCTTCTAAAATGTCAAGAAACCCAGAATTGTTATTTCCAGATTGTTATTTTGCAAATGAATATTTGAGAGACTCTGAGGAGTTTTATTTTCCCCAGGTGATAGAAGCTGAACTTGAGCTCTGATCTTCATGGAACCTTGAAACCTAGGCAACTTTTCTACTACAACACACTGTTACTATCCTATATCAGTGAGGATTACAGATCTCCAAAATGAATATTCAGGGATTTTTCACCTGAAACAATACCTTCAAGAAAGTATTAGAGGGGATCTCATAACTGAATGACAAATTGAGTTTGGGAGTTTCCGCATTTTTTTTTTGATCAATTCTTTAATGCTTCAGATAAAGCCATTTTCCATGGCACTTGTAATATCCATTACTTACTTTCAACTGTGCTACTACTGTTCTTCACTTAGATCTAGGATTTGATGGAAATAGTCCCTTATTTAATTCTTTACTTTTCTAAATTAAGCCAGTGACAAATAACTATGGAAAAAAAATTTGAAAAACAGAAATTTCCTACATATGGTATTTAATTTTTTCCATTATTTAGCTATAAAAGTTTTGTTTGTTTCTACACAGAATAAACAAAACCTCTGCATTAATTTTTTTCACATTTCAAATGATCTTTTTTGTCTTCCATGTCATTCATGTTGTTTTTCCCAACGTTTATACCATTTAATCAGTCACAGAAGCACTAGTGGGTGGTTAATAAGTTATTTACAGGCAAAATGAAGCAAATAAGCAATAACGAAAGACAGTAAACTGACATTCACTGAAGAAAATGTGATAAAACTTGACTACCTAAATGTCTTATAATCATCAGCTACACGGGATGTCATAGATTATAATTCAGTGAACATCATTCACTCTACATTGCATTCTGCTCGAAAACTTTCTAATGGCAGCAGGGGAGAGATGGCTACATTTAGGCCTTTGAAGTTTTTGCACTAGGCAGTAGTCATAGGACTAAATCAATCCCTCTAATTTCTGGTCTCTGACCTTGTTGTCAGTTGATGAAAGGGATATTAACCCTAAACTGAGTTTCTACACTATCCATTGAGGGATGCAAAGGAATTGCCAAGGTTTTCCAGTCCTTGGAGTTCACTTATGTGTACTAGGAGAGAAAAAGGAGGAAACATTGAAGTTTTCCTCTGTCATTAGTTCTTAGGATGGTTTAATAAAGTTTATCTGAAAATTTGTGGGTAGAGGGAGTTAAAAAGCTAACACACAAACAGGAATATAGAGTCTCTGTACCACATACAATTTCCCTGCTCTGAAAAAAGAATCCTTCCATCACAGGCCTACAGAGAGTGTCCTGAGGTCATTCATCCACTATTTTATCCCCTGCTACAGGGCATGCCCCCTTTTAATTTAGTTCAGGACTTTGTTAATTATCAATTTATGAATACAAATATCAAAGGGGATTTTGAGTCCTTTGTGCCAAGAATGTTAATAATGTTTTATGCATAAGATGGTTGGGAGCCTAGAGTGAAATAAATTCATTTTCCCAGGGTTCATGGATGTACATAATGCCAAGAATTATGGTCAAGGTTGAGTAATCTGCTCTTTTCAGTAGCAGGAGAAGTTATTCTCTCTCTTTCACTTATTATGTTGGTCAAGCACTTATTTTATTTTTTCTGATCCAAATCCATGATTTCATCAGTGTAGAAAAATCCTAATATGGAAGTTTTCTCCGTTGGTACTAATTGGCAACTTGTCCTTAACTTGTGTTTTTAAAAGTTGCTTAGAGTACTAAGAAATGACACAACTTATCCATGATCATGAAGACAGTATATGGCAGAGTCATGATTTGAATTCATCTTCTTATTTCCAAGAATAGAGATCCTCTATTATTCCAACATTAAAAATTAATTGTGTTTTTTGACTTTATACTGAGGGACCTTAGATTATGTGAAAAAATCATGAAATATATTATCTTGATTTTTGACATTCAATTTTATAATCAAGTGATTATATTTTATTTACAAGAAAATTGCTTATTTTTGTCATTTACTAGCTTTTTCAATGATTAATTTAGTAACTTAAAAAAATACAAATATGCCAAATTCATTGACTGTCGGTCAAGGGCATAATACTGGCAAGATATTAATATAATATGAATATTTCTTCATTTACATTTTAAGGAATAATGTTGTATTAAAAAATCTGTAAAAGATTATGATTAAGATAAGTGTGTCATTAAAATAAGCATTTCAAGGCATTTTTGAAGTTTCCTATTTATTCTTCCTAAATTTATTAGCATTTTCATTATAAAGATTTTGCATTTTGTACTTTCTTAATATAAAAAAAATGTAATTTGATTTCATTTAAATATATTATTCCTCTTTTTCATTTGGCTTTGATCACTAAGTTGGTGTTGGAAGATCATAGATGAACAATAGTTTTGTCTCCTTTGTTCTGTGGATGTCAATTAAGGCTTGTGTGATCTTCAGTGACCTTATGATCATTTTCCATGTGAGTTGCTACTTATTCAGGCCATAACACTGCAAAGAAACACTTCCTCTTCTCTGGGAAGAGAGGAAGTGGAATAATTTTTAAATTTTACTTAAGGTATTTTGGAATTTTAAAACTGTAATGACAAGATTTGGAAGATCACTGCCCAAGGGACACTTATAGTGATTAAAGCTGTCAAGTCGAATGTGGTTAAGTGAGTGAATATAGTTGGAAGCCTAAGAGAGAAGGGTTGAAGAGACATTGGATTTTGGGCACTTATAGCATTTCTGTTTTGTAAATGAGTTAAGATCTGAAAATGTCCCCCAGATGAGAATCAAAAATTTATACTGTGCACTAAAATGGAGTAGAGGTTTGAAACAGAAAGGGAAAAGTACTATTCTTTGGTCTCTTGAAGGGGACTAATACAATGCTAAATAAATTCCCAATGTAACTTGAGTCCCCTAAAGTCCTTTCAAAGGATTCAGGCTATAGAAACCCTTATTGTTTTTTACATGTCCAAAAGGCAATTTTGGGAGTAATAAATTATACAAATCTCAGCTAAAGTTTCTATCAACACAACATTCCCTATTCACCATTCAGACAGAAGCTATCAAGATCAACCACGCAAAATAAATAGTCAATAGATTCTGAATCCTTCTAATGATAAAATATGTGATTGGTGGACAAAATTAGCATTTTGATATTGTCATAGAGGTATCCTTAGATCCTTCAAACTGGATTCATCTTGGCAATGCTTTGCAGTTACTTCTTTGTTCAATTGATCTCCTAACTTTCCATATCTTTAGCTTCTAGGGACCAAATGAACCAAATGATCTCTTGTTTCTTAGGTCATAGCCACAAGTTTCTCTCTATGAATCTAACTTTTTTTCAATTGATTCCTTAGACAAAAGATCATCATTCTGGATCTACTTTGGTAAAAGTTGGAAATATGACAAGGAGGACGCTCTTTGTTTATAGATATAGGATCTTATTTTTCACTTTTTCTCATCAAATTCATTAACAAGGTATCTATGTTCAAAATGGTCCTAATTCTTCCTTTCAAATTATTTTTGTTTGTATTAATCTTTGTTAGAGGCCAGAACTCTGAACTTGGAATAAAGGATGCTTACAAAGTACTAAGTGTAATTGATAGAGACAATGGTTATCTAATTTAGCATGGTTCAGTATGATAGATTTAATCTTACAACAAATAATGGTTTCCTAGTGATATAATGATTGGTTTATACTCAGTGTAGAGCATATAAACTAGGAGCCTCAGCCAGGATTAGTTCAGAGAGAATCAGAGGGCAAAGAAGACAGGCAGGAGCTCAAGCTCTTAGAATCAAGAAAAGAGAGATAGGTCTCTAAGAAAGCTATTTGGGCCCCAGGAAAGGAGATAAGACTTTGAAAGAGATAATAAAGGATTTGGACTTTAACTGTACTTGTGGTGATTACTCTGAACTGAAATGAAGGCTGCTCCCAGAGACTCCAAGAAAACCAAACCAACAGGAAACACTACAATTTTCACTTTCCAAATTCATATATTTTGACCAAAAGTCATTATCCCTGGGCATTTCCATTGGACTTTGATATGCTGAGATTTTCCCTTATTAAAAAAAGTTTCCTTGTCTCATCCATTGTTGAACTTGGAGTCAGGGAAGAATCCTGTGTAGTAATCTGTTGTTTCTCTAATATGCAAGAAAATTGAATCAATCATCAAGGCTAACAGGAAAGTAGAAAAAATTAAGATGAGATATTACTTTATAAATGAGGATAACTTAAAATGAAATAGTCTAACTTCATTGAAGAGTAGAAATCAGGATGCAAAACCAACAGGTAGGATACAGCATGGGTCAGGGTAAAGAACCTATGCCTCTGGAGTCACAGGATCTGGTTTAAAATCCCACTTCTGATACATATTAACTTGGCCAAATCATTTAACTATTTTGTCCCTCAGTGTAAAATCAGGGGTTTAGATTCAATGGTCTATGAGTTCTTTACAAATCTAATCTTTCATTGTTGCTGCTCGGTCACTTCAATCATATCTGATTCTGACCACATTTGGGACTTTGTTGGGAAATATTGAAGTAATTTGCCATTTTCTTCTCCAGCTCTTTTTATAGATGAGAGAACTGAGACAAACAGGGTTAAGTGACTTGTCTAGTGACAGCTAGTGTCTGACCTAGCTTTGAACTCAGGAAGATGAATCTTCTTGACTTTAAGCCTGATGCTCTATGAATTGCATCATCTAGCTGCTCCTAGATCTAAACTATCGTCATATAATTATGCTGCAATTAAATCAAAATGCCTAAAAAAAGTAGGATTTCCAAAACAGGAATGAAAAAGTTACATGAAAGTTTGGCATAAAACAATCTTAGTGTTCAAAAAGAAATATGTAGGGATAGTAGAAAGGATCCTGAAGAAACCACAGAATTAGTGGTATAAAGAAAGATAAGTTTAGGAAAAAAAAAAAATGGGAGAAGATTCTGGAAGATTATGAAAAAAGTTAGCCAGCTAAAAAGGAGATCCAGAGTCTTAAAGAAAAAAAAAATCGTTGATATTTAGAATTTGTTAAGGGGAAGTCAGTGAAGCTATCAGGGACCAACAAATAACAAAACAAAACATAAAGAATGAAAAAAAAAAACAAACAGAAGGAATATGAAACATCTTTTAAAAAAGCAACAGAGCAAGAAAACATAAGAATAATTGAATTGTTTGAAAACAGAGACCAAAAGAGAACCTGGACACAATAAAGAAAGAAAGGAAGGAGGAAAGGAGGGAGGAAAGAAAGAAAGAAAGAGAAAGAGGAAAAGAAAGAAAAGAAAGATAATAGAAATATGTTGAGTACAATTAGAACTGTATAGGATTTATTAGCAGCTACAATAAAGACCATAAGATTTGGAATGATATATGAGTATAATATGACTCTAAAAAGCAAAACTGACTATGAAAATGTAAAAATAGTAATTATATTATACCCATGATCCAAGATGGAGGACTTGGGAAGTTGCTTATTACTAAAATATTTGAAAGAGGATGCATATTGTGATTGTTCACAAATTTATTTTTTCCAACCCTGAATTCCATCTTCATTTACAGAATAAGTATTATACTAAATATCAGTGATAGATGATATTATTATTAATCGCTTGAAAATATTTAACTTAACATTGTCATTAGTAACCATTTAAATCACAATCACCAATAATCTTCACCACTCAATTCACATCACTCCAATAGAGATTTAAAATTTACAAAGACTCCATAAATTTTTATTAATTGCGAGAACTCAAATGATATCCCAAGAAATTAAAATGAAAACTTCCCTTACATTACAATAGATTGTCATATAGCAAATATACATAATGTATAACATCATTGGAAATCGTATACAACAATCTAAAATAACTATTTTGAAGAATACAGCTCATTTCAATGTATGAAATTTTGCATATTTCCAAAAATAAAATTCATTATTTAAATAATTCTAAGTCACATTTGTATGATACTGTAAGGTTTGTGATCTTTAACTAATAGCATAACTATTATTATTCTCATTTTATAAATGATGATCTAGAAGCTCTGAGAGTCCAAATGATGTGATCTCAATCACACAGCTAATAAGTATCTGGGGTAGAATTCAAACCCAGTAATCCTGAGACTATAAGGTGATTTCTAAAGTACCACACCACTTAATATTAGTTATGTGAAGAGGGATAGAAGAATATGGAGACTGTAACACACAAATTCTCTGGTTTTAATTTCCCTGCATGTAAAATTGATTAACCACTTAAACTTTGTTTTGTCAGGTCCCCAATGGTTGGTTTAGTTTAAAAAAGTATGGAAATACACGTATTCAGAAAGCCCTTCCTCCAGCTTCACATTATTAGTCTGGGATGCACTGTAAGCATTACTTCTTGAACGTTAAGGTATTAGAATACCCTCCTAATTTATCTGACTCTGAGTGGCAATGAAATTGAGGAGATTGATGAATAAATATAAAGCACTTCTTTTGTTAGCAGCTGTGTCCTCACTTATTCAATCTCATGCTGCGTAGGGGAAAAAAAGAGACAATTGTGACATGACACCCACAAGTGCTTATTATATTATCCATGGTATTGAACTAATGATAACAAAAAAATTCCATTTTTATCAGGCACCCAGGGTGCACAATAAAATATTCATTTACCTTTACACTGCATACAAAGTCATTCGTTTCAACACTCTTTCTGATATAAGATTGCTGTAATGTGGCTCCCCACTACATTAAGCACCAATGTAATTATTACCCTCATTGTATACAACCAACTAAATTAAACACCATTAAACGAAATGCTCTCATAAATACTGTATATCTTTATAGAACTATTATCTACATTTTCCCAAAATACCGTGCTCAATTGGTTCATCTGAATTAGTGTTTTGTTCTTATAATAATATGAACAAGCCTAGAGTTTTATCGGGGGAAAGAGCCCATCTGGCTTCTAACTCTTGGGGGGGAAAAACAAACTAGATTTCTCAGGCTCTGCCTTCTCTGGAATTGTTTCTGTTCTTTCAAGATAGCTTTTTCTTAGGTATTCTCTCTTAAGAGGAAGTCTTTTACTTCTCCTTAGCCATGATCACATAGAATAGTTAGCCTTGTTAATTAAAATGTCACTAGATCCCCATATTTCTTTTTCTTTCCATTCAGAAATTAGTTCTTGATCACAAGGCTAATATCTAAGAAAAAAATTGCAAAGAAGTCATATTGTAGTACTTATCTTTTTTACAGTTATTTGTAAGTGTCAAAAGTTGAAGGAAACTATAAACCCTAAAGATGAATTATATACATCCCAAATAGCCAAAAATGTAAAGAAATATCTAACATGAAGAAATTTTCCCTAATGATTGAAAAAGCAAAGTTTTTTTTTCCCTATATTTCTTTTTATTTCTCCTAAGAAATTAAAATAGAGAAAGCATGGAGAAGTCCATTCTAATCATCTTGATTTTATAATATTATGTAAACCATTAAATATCTTAAATTTAAAAAGCAGGAAATTTAGTTATCTTTCAAAAGGAGCTCATATTTTAAAACAATGAAACACAAGAAATCACAGAATCATCAAAAATACACTTTGATACCCAGTGACTTCAGTGTCAAGGCAGGCATAGTAAGGGACTCTGATCCATATGTTTCAAAAGATGCTTCTAAAGTAAGAAATAAGATAGAAAAAAGATTTTACACACTATTCAAAGCTCTCACATCAAGAGATATAATAATTTGATTAAGAAAAATATCAGAATGTGTTAAACATAATTATTACTGATGTGGGAGTTATTTGCAAATCAGTTTCTTTGTATATTCAAATCATGGATTTGGGAAACTATCTGGTATAAAGTACTTTGGATCTATAGTCAGAAACACTTGAATTCAAATCTGACTAGGAAAGTCAGTTATATCCTATCTTCCTCCATTTTCTCATCTATAAAATGCAGAAACTAATAATTCATTTATGTGAGAATATTCAATGAATAAAAAGAAGACAAAGTAAAGGAGTTGTAAAAAGGTTCTTTGTAAGAGTAATTATTTTAATAAATGCAGAATTGGGAAAAGTGAGATGAAAGCTTGCTTTGTTAAGCATTTACAACTTGAGTCTTGCTGAGTTGGGAGCTATTTTACAAATACTGAAGTGCTGCAAGCTGTGTTTAAATTAATCCCTCAAATAAGGGTTCAAAAAATTTGGGCTGTTATATGATCATGTCTTTCTGATATAATTCAATCATTTTAAGATATTCACTGAGAAAGTGTATAATACAATATTATGGAATGGCTCAATGGCTTTTCCAATTATATTCAAGATATTCAATTATAACTGTACTGAATGTGATTTAGGATCAATACTGAGGTGGTAAATTAAGTACATTATACTAATAACTGTTGGTGTCATTTTTTTAAGAGTTTATTCAGTCATCAAATTTCTCCCCCTTTCACATATTTATTATTAACTAATAATGTTAATTGGTAATGAAAAATGCAATTAGTATAATTTAACCATAAAATTAATAAAATTATTCACTCCTGTGCTATAAGAAATGATGCTCTTGATGATTTTAGAAGTTTTGAACTTTCAAGGAATATGTAAGGGTAAAATGAACAGAACAAAGAAAATGTTGTATATGGTGACAACAATATTGTTTTAAGAACAACTTTGAACAAAGAATTAATTTTGATTATTATAAATGCCTATATTAACTACAAAGGACATATGAAGGAAGATGCACTCAGAGAAACAACTAATAAATAGAAGTTGTAATGAAATGATTTCATATATATATATATATATATATACACAAATATATATTTGTGACTAATGGTAGTCATTTCTAAATTAGAGGGGAAAGAAAAAGGAAAAAAAATAACATGAAAACTTAATTATATCTAAAAGGAATAGCAAATTGTACATAATAGATTTGTAATTTTATTTGCAAAAAGGAAAAAAAAAAGATTATTCTCATAGTAAAGCACAGAAAGTATATATGGTACTGGATATTGATATATAAAAAGATGTCTTCTTTACCTGGAAGCAATGTATTTAAAAGTGAAAAAGGCAAATGCATAGAAATGGACATGAACAGAAATAATGGTGATAGAATTTTGGAAAATGCTATGGGGTCGGAAGGTAGTGAAATGAACAATTATTTTTCTTCAGCATAGATTTTTTCCCTACAGCTATGAAAAGTAAATACATTATGTCTTCAAACAAAATCCTTAGAATTTGCCACTCCTGTGCAACTGAGAGAGAAATAATAATAATAATTAATAACACAGTTTTGAATCTGAACCACCTTATTTTTTCGATATTAAACATTATCACATCATTTTGACACCAAGTAAGAAGATATTTTAAAATCTTCTGATGTTTTTTTTAATATTTTATTTTATTTTATTTAATAATAACTTTATATTGACAGAATCCATGCCAGGGTAATTTTTTTACAATATTATCCCTTGCACTCATTTCTGTTCCGATTTTTCCCCTCTCTCCCTCCACCCCCTCCCCTGGATGGCAAGCAGTCCTATATATGTTAAATATGTTGCAGTATATCCTAGATACAATACATATTTGCAGAACCGAACAGTTCTCCTGTTGCACAGGGAGAATTGGATTCAGAAGGTAAAAATAACCCGGGAAGAAAAACAAAAATGCAGATAGTTTACATTCGTTTCCCAGTGTTCTTTCTTTGGGTGTAGCTGCTTCTGTCCATCATTTATCAATTGAAACTCAGTTAGGTCTCTTTTTCAAAGAAATCCACTTCCATCAGAATATGTCCTCATACAATATCATTGTCGAAGTGTATAATGATCTCCTGGTTCTGCTCATTTCACTTAGCATCAGTTTATGTAAGTCTCGCCAGTCCTCTCTGTATTCATCCTGCTGGTCATTTCTTACAGAACAATAATATTCCATAACATTCATATACCACAATTTACCCAGCCATTCTCCAATTGATGGGCATCCATTCAATTTCCAGTTTCTAGCCACTACAAACAGGGCTGCTACAAACATTTTGGCACATACAGGTCCCTTTCCCTTCTTTAGTATTTCTTTGGGGTATAAGTCCAATAGAAACACTGCTGGATCAAAGGGTATGCACAATTTGATAACTTTTTGGGCATAATTCCAGATTGCTCTCCAGAATGGTTGGATTCGTTCACAACTCCACCAACAATGCATCAGTGTCCCAGTTTTCCCGCATCCCCTCCAACATTCATCATTTTTTCCTATCATCTTAGCCAATCTGACAGGTGTGTAGTGGTATCTCAGAGTTGTCTTAATTTGCATTTCTCTGATCAATAGTGATTTGGAACACTTTCATATGAGTGGTAATAGTTTCAATTTCATCATCTGAAAATTGTCTGTTCATATCCTTTGACCATTTATCAATTGGAGAATGGCTTGATTTCTTATAAATTTGAATCAGTTCTCTATATATTTTGGAAATGAGGCCTTTATCTGATGGGTTTTTGAATCAGACTCAATCTAATATAAGAGAAGTTTTCATGGCCTTGCAATTAGAGATTCTGACATCTAAACTCAAATGCCACAAAACACTAATCATTTGATCATAGGTAAGGCATTTAATAGAATCAAGAAATCTAAGAATTGGAAAGGAACTCAAAAGCCCCCTACTTTAATATGTATATGAATAAAAATCACCTCTACAATACAGTTGATAAAGGGTTATACAGCCTTTGCCAGAAAATCTTTAGTGAGTGAGAAATCACTAACTCATGAGATAATTATTTAAACTTTTGTGTAACTCTTGTTAAGCAGTGTTTCCTTTATGTGGGTTTTGTGTATTTTCATGTAGATTATGGCTATGTCTCCATGAGTTGAATCCACATTTATATTTATATTAAAGCAATTCTTGTCCCTTAGATACCTCCCTAACACTATCTCTTTGTAATACCCCACCCTTACTGCCCAACACATATGCATTAGCTTCAAATAACTAGAACAATGACTTAGAGAATAAAAGATAAAAATGTTGAGTTGCCAAAAATTAACACAAAGCACCCCTCTTCCCCATAGAGATGGTCATATTGTAATGGCATCCTCAAAATAAGTATCTGCAAAAGTACCACCATGAAAATAATAGCTTTTTTTTTTTTTTTTTTTTTGCCAAGACTGGCTGCAGAGATTAAGTATGAAGAAATATATTAAATCTCTCCAAACTGAATGTTGATGCCAAAGTAGAAAGAGAGGGTGGGGAGTGATCCATATGTGAGAAAATATGCTTCAGAAGTAAGAAACAAGAGAGGCCAAATATTTTGCATACTACACAGATGTCTAACAAAAGATATAAACTTCATCAGGAAATGTATTAGGAGTTTCTGGACATAATTTGTTGTTGGGATTGGAGTTATTCCCAAAATCACACACACACACACACACACACACACACACACACACACACACACATATACATCATTGATTTGTTAAAAGGACCAAAGTCAATGAAAAATGAAAATACTATAAATGAAAAACAAAAAGAGATATGTCATACAACTTAAAACAAACTGACCTATTTATACAAGTTGTTAATGCTATAAAATTATAACTGGATAAAGGAAAATCTGTTACCAATGAATATAATCATTACATAAGGAATATCATCCTATGTAGATCATATATGGAGTCCAAACACAAGGAAAATCTAGTAGCACAAAAGCTGTTTCATCCAGTAAAGACTAGATCTCCTTGCCAAGCCAATAGGGAAGCCAAGGGCAATACCAGTTAAATTGCAAACATGGTTTAAAATCTTACATATGGTAAACATAAGGATTATTAGCAATATCATCTTAAAGTAGAGAGAAAAAGCAAAGGGAAATATCAATTTAAAGGAAGCTTGGTGAGATATCTAATTAGGCACAGTAATCCCAAGGGCAATTATAGATAAATCTGGATGGAGACCAAGGAATGGTTGAAAACTGGAAAATATC
This sequence comes from Antechinus flavipes, assembly GCF_016432865.1. Taxonomy (NCBI): domain Eukaryota; kingdom Metazoa; phylum Chordata; class Mammalia; order Dasyuromorphia; family Dasyuridae; genus Antechinus; species Antechinus flavipes. The sequence continues at coordinate 92,203,209 of NC_067400.1, forward strand.
TTATAAAGATTTTCAAAACATTTTTATCATCAAATATCATAATTTCACCTTCATTTGAACTTTTAAATTGAAATTCCATATTGAGAATTAATTAGAAGTAGCACAGAGGAAAACAAAATAGTCAGATAAAACCAAATAGACAAAGAGGTTTATGCTCTTGAATTCTGAGTTTTTAATGTCATGAATGATCATTCCTGAAAGTATTTGAAAAAAAAGAGCTAGTAAAAAAACAGATTAAAATCTTCAGTCATATTGTTACAAAAAAAGGTAAAAAAATAGAATACTAATTATTATTGACTCATATCTATTTTCTCATTTAGACAACAGGCTTTTTTGGATATAATCATTTCTGTTGTTTCACATATATCAAAGCATATCTTTGATGAGAGAATGAGAAAGAATAGGCAGGTACTTACAAATAATATGCCTTGGTAGATCACAATTTTACAAAACCCTGTTGAATAATAAGTATTTGATAGATGTCATTAAGCTCATTGTTTTATTAAGTATGTATTTTTAAAGTATTTGATTTGGTTGTATAAAATGATTTAAAGTCCCATCTTTGGTAAGATGGCATCCATTCATATGTCAATATCATATGTAATTTATTGAAAGATGCAACTTTTTTTGATGACTGATTACTAATATTAAATACTGCATAAAATATGTTCTTACTAAAGAAGCTTCCCAGAATCATGGGTGATACCAGCCCCCGAATGAAAACTGAAGGATTCTCTGAAGATAATTTTCCCACATATTTCTAGGTGTGGATACATTCTGCTAATTTCAGCTATTTCCCATATGCTGCAGAGCCTCCAAATCTCTCTAAAAAGTTCAGTGGAATGATCTTCACAGAGAGAAAAAAGACTGTATAAAAATGCATATGATATAAACCAGAATAAGCAGTTATATGAATAACTCGAAAGGTTCATAATCAGTACATGAATCTGGAACACATAGCTAGACCCAGAATTGAACATACAGAGAAGTCATGTTGAATTACATTTTGTTAGCATGACAGTACTTTTTGTGACTTCTGAGGAAAAGACACAATTTTATCATCAAAATGGAAGATTCTCAGAACTAAAGGATTTGTGAATTGAAAGGGGCTACTTGGAAGCCACCACTATTGCTACTGATCCAGAGTTCTGACTGGGATTGGTCTGGGACTGGGACTGGGATCAGGGCTGGACTTCCACCCTGTTGCCACAGATCTTTTTTGCTGACCCACCAAGTTGCCCTCAGCTGGAAAATGTTCTATTCCATCCTGCTCTTTGTTCTGATGCTCCAAACTGTGTTCAGTCATCACTCAAAGGATCTGAAGCGATTTGGGGGAGAAACTGTCAGTTCCTGCCTTTACTAAATTATCTTGGCTCTGTCTCTCATCTCTGTATATTTACACAATACATCTGGGATATATTGAGAAAAATAAAAGAAAGACTCACATGTGCACTCAGAAAATAAAAATCAGGAGTTTCCTCTTCATTAAAACTTTACTGACACCTGACAGTGGCAACCTTCTCTTTTTCCTCACAATTGCTTTCTTTTTTTTAAAGTCATCTCATCATGGGAAAGGTTTGATATACAAGACCCAATAAACAAAGTTTATCTATTCTTTGATAACTCCAAAGACTCCAGCTTCTGGAAAATAGTATGTCACAGAATTGGCATAGACCTACATCTCACACCTCATACCAAAATAAAGTTAAATTTAGGCATAAAGGGTGATACTATAAGCAAATTAAGATAACAAAGGCTAGTGTACCTATCAGATCTTTGTGGAACGGAAGAATTTATGGCCAAAGAAGAACTAGAGAACATTATGAAATGCAAAGTGGATAATTTTAATACATTAATAGTTTTTGCACAAACAAAACCAACATAGCCAGAATTAGAAGGAAAGCAGAAAGTTAGAAAATATTTTTTTTCTTTTTTACATGCAGTGCTTCTGATTAAGACCTTATTTTAGAAATATAGAGAAATGAATGAAATGTCTAAGAATATATAAGAATTTTATAATTTATAAGAATAACAGCAATTTCCCAATTGATGGTCAAAGGATATGTATAATTTTCTCATGAAGAAATTAAAGCCATCTTCAGTTAAATGAAAAAAAAAATTGCTCTCAATCACTCTTGAATAGAGAATTAAAACAATTCTGAAGTACCACCTTACACTTATCAGATTGGCTAAGATGACAAGAAAAGATAATGATAAATAATAGAGGAGATGAGGGAAAACTGAGACACTAATGCATTGTTGGTTGTGAAATGACCCAACCCATTCTGGAGAACAATTTGAATCTATGCCCAAAGGGCTGTAAAATTGTGCATATTTGTTGATCCAACAGAGTCACTAATGGGTCTGTATTACAAGGAAATCACAGAAGACTCACATGTGCAAAAATGTTTATAGCAACTCTTTTTGTGGTGGCAAAGAATTGAAAAATGAGTAAATGTCCATCAAATGGGGAATGCTTGGACATATCATGGCATATGGTAATATTTCAGAATATTATTGTTCTATAAAAATTGATGAACATAATGATTTTAGAAAAGCTTAGAAAGATTTATATGAACTAAAGCTGAGTAACACAAGGAGAACCAGGAAAACATTGTACATGGCAACAAAATTGCGTGATTATCAATTATGATAAATTTGGTTCTTCTCAACAGTTCTAAGGCAATCCCAATAAACTTTGGATGGTAAATACCAATGGCATTCTACAGAGACCTATGGAGACTAAATGTGGATTAAAACACACTATTTCCACTTTTTCCCCCCCTTATTTTTTCTCTTTATCATGGTTTCTCCCTTTTGTTCTGATTTCTCTCTCCCAAATTAATTCATATGGAAATATGTAAAAAAGCAATATACATGTATTACCTACAAAAGAAAAGTCATCTTATCTTTATCTTGCCTCTAATGTCTGACACTTGATACAATTGATATAATTCTTCTAGTAAATGTTTTCACATACATCTTTGCACATAATATAATTTTTTTAGATAAACCCTTATACACAGAAGATGCATAATAAATGTTGACATGACAGAGCTTCTAAACATGAGATGCTATGCTATGCCATGCTATGCCAAGGAAGCCTTTACCCACTGGATAATATTGTTTTCCAGTATTATCCTCTCTTTACTCTCACCTATTTCCCTGACGAGACTTTATGCCTCTCTGTCAGGATTTCTAATCTTACTTCCCAATCCCTATTATAAACCACTTTTATCAATCTAGATTTTCGGGTCTATAAATTCTTTTACAGAGAATCCCTGTGCTGCCAGAAGGGGGTTCCCCAAAATTCCCTACCCTTGCACCGAATCCCAAGGGGATGCAGGGAAGCCTAATCTCTCCATTTGGTTCCCTGAACCCTGAATCTGCCACTAGACCTTATCATTTAACTCCCTGACCACCAGAAACCCTAATCTCATTTTGTTCCCTAAATCTAGACCTTATCATTTTGTTCCCTAACTAAGGGGAACTCCAAAACCTAAAACTCATCATATTTTTGGTTCCCTGACCGAATGGAATCCTGAAAACTAGATATCATTGGTGACCGAACAGAACCCCCAAATCTGGACAACCCCCAAAAGCCTTTCTTGTTGCCTTTTCTCTAGTTTGCAGAATTCCCTTATGGGATTCCTGTGCGCGCTCTCTCGCTCTCTCTCTCTCTCTCTCTCTCTCTCTCTCTCTCTCTCTCTCTCTCGACTTGGTTTTTAATTTAGAGCCAGTCTCTGCCAAATTCTCCCTTGCTCAAGGAGCACTTTGTTGCTCTCCTTCTGTAGAGAAGGACAAGGTGCTATAGTATTGGGGACACTCTGTCTAGAGTCAGTGAAGGAGCTATTGAATAGAGAACACTAAAGCTTTTTCTCCTAGAAGTCAAGGATTTCAGTCTTTCTAATGAAGGCTGATCTCCCATTTTGTGACCGTTCATGAGGTTTTTTTCAGGTAAACCCATCACCTCACCCTTTCTATAGCTAAGGGACAGCTGGGCTCCTCAGGGAATGGCCAAGTTGTCCAGGGCACCAATGCCCAGCAGAGTTTTGCCTGGGGATGCTCATAGCATAAAACTCCTATGAATTGACAAAAATCAAAGTTTTTGTCATATTTTTCTCTTTTTTAGGGACATCTATAAGGAATGGAAAAAGCTATAGAACTGGGAAAGCTTGGAGCTTAGGGTCTGTTCCTTTCTCCTTTAGGTGGTCTCTTAAAAATACAGAGACACTAGGTTTGAGAAAAAACTCAATCTCAGACCTTAAATTTGAACACTCATTAGATTAGCTGAATTGGAAATCAATCTCCCTCCACCCACCAACATCTCAGTGCATTCTTAAAGTGCCTTCTTTTTTTTCTTTCAAATCCTGGGACTGATTCTGACTTCTGCCCTCAGGCAGAAGCGGCTGACCTAGACACCCTGAGTGGAAGTATCTCTTTCAAAGCCAAAACTCTAAGGAGAAATCTAGCACCACCCAATTTTTTCAGGGGTCCAAGGTCAATATACAAAGACCAAAACTAGAGTAGCCCATTTTCAGCCCTTGATGTTTCTCCCACTCTCCCATTCTGCTGTTACAAACAGCTGTTTTTTGTTTGTTTGTTTTTTTTAACTCTCTCACCAGAACTAAAACCTAAGATTCCCATCTCTTTTCTTCTCAGAACAACTTCTGCCTCCTGGGAAAGATACTCAGAGCAGAGGTGCTTTTTTTTTTTAATGCAATCCCTTCCAAACTTAAGCTGGGAACCCCAGAGGTTCTTGCTCTAGATTCTGTCATGGAAACTGTCAGAGGAGACAACAATCCCTGTCCTGAGTTTGAGCAGGAGGAGCACTGGTGGGACTGCCTTTCCACAGTGAACACTACAGGGGTCGAACTGTCTCCCCCCTCAGTGTCCTGCTCTCTGGTAGGAATTCGGGTTTGGCCCAGTTCCCCCTTGCCTTGCTCCACCAGGACAGCCTGAACACTTTGAGGCTGATAAACTGGTTAGGACTGCTTGTTTTTTTTAACTCTCCCACCACTCTGGCCCTCTGGTCTTTCCCACCCCTCCCTCATAAAGAGTGGGGATAGCAGGGGAAACTCAGGATCTTTGTCTAAGCCATCTTGATGATTTTATGATGAGATTGAGGAGCCAACTCTTTCTTCTCGGACCCCCAAAAAGATTTTTTAAAAACACAGTTAAGAGATTTAGAAAAGCATAAACTGCATTCTTACTTTGATTTGCAGCCTTAGCCAAGCAGGGACACACCCATCCCCTAGACCCTGCCTCACAAAAAAGAGCAGTAGCTGTTTTTAAATGAAAAAAGCCTCTTAATTGAAGAGGTCTAAAAATTGACCATGGGATAGCCATTGACCCCCCAGGGTTCAGAGCATTTTTTTTTTTTAAAGCCAATGGACATCAGTGGCTTATTGGAAACCTAATAGATCTCAAGGACTCCTATCTGGCCTGATTCTGAATCCCTCACACCCTTAATCCCTGCCATCTTGACCCCACCCCAGGAGAAATTAGCTCTCCTGGAAATTAGAGTGAAAAATCTAAACTCTTGGTTACTTAACACTTTCACTATAGACAAAGAACTTTTTCCTCCTAGCATTTTCTCTTCTACTTTTCTTTAGTATTCCTTATTGTTGGGTGGGCTATCAGCATTCTTAAAGGCAGCCCACTGACAGGACCTGATGCATTTCCTACAAAAGGCCCCATCCCTGAATGTCACCATCTCATCCTTGGATGACACCCTACTTTTAATCTGCTCCTGAGATCTGTTTTTTCTAGGTTTTAAGCTTTGGATTTTCAACTGCTCTTCAGCTGGGAGAACATAGGATGACTGACTGGGACAAACACCCCTTAGATGCCCCGCTGCCGTTTTCAGACCTCACATCTCATGCCTCACCTCCTGGCATGAACTCCCCAAAATCTCTATGACCCTTGACAGTTTGAAGCAGTTACATGAAGAAGAGATCTTCACCCCTTTATTCCAAATGCATTTGGAGGTGACTGTTTGAGGAGGCAATGAAGAAGAGACCCTGAAATTCTAAAACTCCTTGAAGGAGAAAATCTTCAACTCGGCCTCAGTGAGGGACCCTGCCAAAGGGAAATAAGACAAAGTTTCATTCTGTTATCTAGATGGGGTTGGTTCAATCCTGAGCAAAAGAATTCCAACCCTATTGAATTAAAGAAACTCATTTAATTCTATTCAAATTCCAGCTGAAATGCAGGTTTGGTTGAGGCAACTTGGGACTCCACCCACTAGCCCCTTTCACCTTATAAACAAAGCTCCTATTATAAAAGAACCAATCTAAAATCCTCTCTTTGCAGAGTTTCTAAACATACCATATTATGCTATGCCATGCTATGCTAAGGAAACCTCTGCTCACTGGATAATATTCTTTTCCAGTGTTATCCTCTCTTTACCCTCACCTATTTCCTTAATGAGACTTTATGCCTCTCTGTGAGGATTTCTATCCTTACTTCCCAATCCCTATAATAAACCTCTTTTATCAATCTAGGGGAAAAAAAAATGTTGATTTATATTGAATTAATACATCTTCAAGAAGTTGGAGCCTGATTAGGATTTATTGCCTCATTTCCTAAACTCATGAAAGACCACCATTTCTTTTACTAAACACCATATCAATTCTTTTCACTCAAGAAATAATGAAGGTTCTGTAACAAAGGCTTTTTTTCCCCTCTATAGGTAGTTTTGGGGTCTTAAGGTTGGGGATGTTTATCAGGATATAAACTTACACCAAAATTTGGCTAATTCTAAATGTTAAAATATTACACATGAATTTTTCAGCTTAATTTCAGAATCATGGATATAATCATAACTCTTATTAATCCTCAAATATGAAATCTTTCCCTATATTTTGTCAAGTATGAATATTATCTGAGTGACTGTGCCAGTCATTAGCTGTTTTCTGCTGCCATTGATAAGACAAAGGAGAATGAAATTAAATTGCATTAGAAGGCATTTAGGTGAGGCATTAAGTAGAATTTTCTAACTGATGGGAATTAAAAAAAAAAAAAAAACCTAAGTATCACACAAGGGAAAGTCTTCTAGGCTCTAGAGAGTCAATAAAGTTATAAGAAGCAATCTCCCTTGGGTGGTTTGAAGAAAGGCTTATCCTGAAACAGTGGGATGGATGAGACAATCTCTTTTTCTCCCTGTAAGCTGCAAAAAACTAAAAATGAAAAATCAAGGTTTTGCAGACTGCATTAATTCCTCTTGTACCTGCTGATTTCAATCCATTGTCTCTTATGGAAGCCAGCTTTTAAAAATAAGATTGCATATTAAATGGTAAAGGCATTTCTTATTTTGAGATTAATGCCATGCTATATACCCCATCAGCAAAAGTGGTGTCTACTTTCACAGACTTAAGATATAAGATTGATCTATGTCAGCACAAAGTAGACAAAATTATATGTGAAAAAGATGAAAGGAGAGAAAAAGAGACAGACAGACAGACAGAGACAGAGAGACAGAGACATAGAGACAATCACAGATGCAGAAGCACAGAGATAGAGGTAAGGAGAGATCACAAAAAGAAAACAAGCTTTGAAAGGGAAGGATATGGAATAGAAGAAAGACATATTGTTTCCAATAATCACATCAATTGAATTTAAAATAGTATGATGTAACATATGGAAAAAGTGATCTGTAAAAATGTCCAATTAATGTAACAACAATTTGGTTTTGTGGAAGATAAGATATTTTTATTTTTTTAAATTTTTTTTAAAATTAAAGCTTTTTATTTTCAAAACATATTCATGGACAATTTTTCAACATTGACCCTTGCAAAACATTGTATTCCAAATTTTCCCCCTTTCCCCAACCCCCTCTCATAGATGACAAATAATCCAATATATGTTAAACATATGCAATTTTTCTATACATATTTCTGCAATTAATGTGTTGTATAAAAAAGAATCAGATCAAAAAGGAAAAAAATGGAAAAGAAAACAAAATGCAAGCAAACATCAACAGAAAGAATGAAAATACTATGTTGTGCTCCACACTCAGTTTGCACAGTCCTCTCTCTAGGTGCAGATGACTCTATTCATCACAAGATCATTGGAAGTGGTTTGAATTATCTCACTGTTGAACAGAGCCATGTTCATCAAAACTGACCATTCTTGCCATATACAATGATCACCTGGTTCTACTCATTTAAATTAGTATCAGTTCATGCAAGTTTTTCCAGGCTTCTCTGAAATCATCCTTGCTAGTCATTATTTATAGAACAATAATATTCCATAACATTCATAAACCAAAATTTATTCAGCCATTCTCCAACTGATAGACATTCATTCAGTTTCCAGTTCCTTGCCAGTATAAAAAGGGTTGCCACAAACATTTTTGCAAATGTGGGTCCCTTTCCTTACTTCAAGATCTCTTTGGAATACTGTGAAGTATGGGTATTGTCTTATCACAATTTCTGTTGCTGCATTTTCACCAATAGTTCATATGACAGCTATCTGCAGATATCCCACAAAATCAGCAAAGGCACTATTTTTGTGAAGTCCTTTCCTCTGTCCTGTTTACCTGGGATAGCCCCATGCTTTGATAGTAGCAGAAGCAATTTGCTCATATGCTGCTATGGGGTAATTAATTAATCTGTATTGAAGTGTCTACATAAGAACCTATATCTGTTATTGGTCATGGGTGATTAGAGTATCAACTCCAGTTTGTCTATTTCATTGGGCTTGTTTCCTACAGAGTTCACTATATTCAGAGAGCCACAACAAGTTTTGTTCAGGTTCTAAGCCTGTCCTTGCTATAAATTTCCAGTCGCTAGGGGTTAAAATTTCATAAGCTAAATTCTATAATTACAACTTAACGTAAGATGATGTAGACCCATAAAGAGTAGAAGCCTTTTTCAGGTCTTTGATGATTTCTAGATTAAAAAGAGTGTATCTTCTCCTTTCTTAACCTGAAGAGTTAAGCTGTTCAATCACAGGATACATTTGTATTCTCAAATCATCTGTATTCTGCCCTTCCTCTTTAAAGGAAGTGCCTTTTCCAATTGAGTCATAGGAGAGGGTGAATGCCTGGGAGGAGGTGCTGGTAATATCACTGCCCCTCCCATTCCTCCTCCTCCCTCCACCCAGGAAGGTGAAGTTGATGGGGGAAGGTCAAGAGCCTGCTTGGATGTAGGGGGAGGTGAAGCTTGGCTGTCAGAGTGAGAATCATATTCTTTAAGTTCCCCATGCCCTCTGGCAAGATTTCCATTATTCTCTCCCTTCTCTTCCTCTTTTTTCTCACACTTCCTCATCTGGATGTTCTTAAAACTTTTCTTTTTTCTAAAGCTTGCAGGATACTTTAAGGCCAATTGTATTAAGTTGTACATATAGAATGTTTCCTTAGGAATTGAATCAGGGCCTTTATCATTGTAGTGTTCACATAGTTGATCTCCTACTAGTTTTCAGTTGTTTGCCTCTATTTCTTCTTCCTTGAAGAACCAAGGGGATGTGCATTCTAATATATCCAAGAATTCATCAATCTGCTTCCAAGTTACAAGCAAACCTTGCCTCTTTATTAGTCTGAATATGCTTCCTGTAGAGCTCCCTCAGGATGGGATTGGGGGAGAATCTTTTCCTAATATCTGCCCCATTTCAGCTAAAAAAAACAGTTACTAATTTAGCTCTTAACAAAGTAAGTTCCCTGTTTGTCTATTGTCTATACTCACTCTATTTCCTGGTCACAGGGACTTCTTCAGTGAAATTAGTGTCCTTGGTCCACATTGAGTACCAATTGTGAAGTATGGGCTAGTTCCTTGGAGGGCGTCGGGGTCAGCCAGAGTCGGGATAAATTAAAGTCCTTGGTCTTTAGAGGGAGAAGTTAAGGAGATAGACAAACTGCCAAAAGGCTTGCCAATGATGTATCCTAGATTCTTGAGTCCAGAGCCACCAGCCTCTCTCCTCCTCGTCCTGCTGCAAAGTGACTCTGGCCTTTGTCCTCCCCCTCCAATTCTTGCCTCTGATTATTTTAACATCAAACATTTAGCAAGTACCAACAGTGAGAAGAACCATTTATCCAAACATATGCTAATAGAGCCATAGTCTCACATTGAATAGGAAATTAGTCTTAAGTGCTCTGTTATCTGATTCAAGCATACCTTTTTGGAGTTTCAGCCCTCTACAGAATATAATCCCAGTAGAAATATTGCTGAGTCAAAGAGGATGTACAGTTTGATAACTTTTTGAGCATAGTTCCAAATTGTTCTCCAGAATGGTTGGATCACTTCACAATTCCACCAAAAATATATTAGTGTCACAATTTTCCCACATTCCCTCCAACATTCATCATTATCTTTTCTTGTCATCTTAGCCAATCTGAGAGGTATATCACTATACATCTCTCTCTCTCTCTTAATGAAGTTGTGACTTGTTTCTAGTAGTCTTTAGGTACTTTAAGGGTACTTTAAGAACATCATCATATCATCTGCAAGGGAGAATTTGGTTTCCTCATTATTTACTTTAATTCCTTTCATCTCTTTTTTCTTCACTTATTACCAAAGCTAATATTTCTACTACAATATTAAATAGTAATGGTGATATCGGGCATCCTTGATCTTATTGGGAATGACTCTAGTTTGTCCCCATTACATATGATTGTTGCTGATGGTTGTAAATAGATGATACTGATCATTTTAAGGACAAGCCCATTTATTTCTATACTCTGTAGTGTTTTTAATAGTGTTGGTGGGTGTTGTATTTTTTCAAATTCTTTTTCTGCATCAATTGATATTAAGTTTCTTTCTCAGCTTTTACCCTCCTTGTATTGGATATCTGCCTCCTATCTCTGTCATAAAATAAATTTGGTAAGATTTCTTCTTTTTCTATTTTTTCAAATAGTTTGCTTTGTATTGGAATTAATTCTTTAAATGTTTGGTAGAAGTCACATGTAAATCAGTTTGGCCCTTGAAATTTTTTCTTAAGGAGCTGATTAATAGCTTGTTCAATTTATTTTTCTTACTGCACATATGGGTCACTTTCCCTCTTTTAAAATCTCTTTAGAATATAAGCCCAGTAGAGACACTGCTGGATCATAGGGTATGCACAAAAGAATTTCAAATTTGGTATCTACTTGTGGGTTTTTTATTTTTTTCTAGCATTTTTAGTTGCTTGTCCAGTTCATTGATCTTTTCTTTCTCCATTTTATGCAAGTAAGCATCTAGAGATATACAATTTCCCCTAATGACTGCTTTGGCTGCATCCCATAAATTTTTGTATGTTGTTTCATTTTTGTCATTCTCTTGGATGAAATTATTGATTAGGTCTATGATTTGTTGTTTCACCCACTCATTCTTTAGTATAAAATTATTTAGTTTCCAATTAATTTTTGGTGTATTTTTCCCAGGTCTTTGGTACATGTGATTCTTATTGTAACACAATCTGACAAAAATACATTTACTTTTTCTGCCTTTCTTCATTTGATTTTGAGAATTTTATGCCCTAATATATGGTCATTTTTTAAAATAAGTTCCATGTACTGTCAAAAAAAAAATAAGTATATTCCTTTCTGTCTCCATTCAATTTTCTCCAAAGATCTATCATACCTAACTTTTCTAAAATGCTATATATCTCTTTAACATCTTTTAAAATTTACTTTGTGGTTCCATTTATCTAGTTCTGAGAGAGGAAGGTAAGATCTTCCACTAGTATAGTTTCGCTGTCTATTTCTTCTTACAGCTATTTTAACTTCTCCTGGTAGGAATTTGGATGCTTTATTAAAACCATAGCAAGAATCATAAGGATAAACTAGAACTGTTCCCAATAAGATAAGGGGTGAAACATAGTTGCCCATTATCACCCTTACTATTCAATATTGTATTAGAAATATTAGCTTTGGCATAAGAGAAGAAAAAGAGATTAAAAGAATTAGAGTAGATAATGAGGAAGTCAAACTATCCCTTTTTGCAGATGATATGATGGTATTCTTAGAGTACCCTAGAAAATCAACTAAAAAACTACTAGAAACAATTCACAACTTCAGCAAAATTACAGGATACATTATAAATCCACAGACACCATCCATATTTTCATGTATTACCAACAAAGTCCAGCAGCAAGAGATACAAAGAGAAATTCCATTCAAAATGACTGTAAAAAATATAAAATATTTGGCAGTCTATTGCCAAGGCAAAGTCAGGAACTATATTAACACTATTACAAAACACTTTCTACACAAATAAAGACAGACCTAATCAATTGGAAAAGTATCAAATGCTCGATGTTAGGATGAGCTAATGTAATAAAAATGACAATACTACCTAAATTAATCTACTTTTTAGTGCCATGCCAATCAAACTCCCAAGAAATTATTTTACCAGTTTAGAAAAAATAACAACAAAGTTAATCTGGAAAAAAAAAAAAGTCAAGAATTTCTTTTTCTTTTTTTTTTTTCTTTTTTTTTTTTTTTATTATAGCTTTTTATTTACAAATTACATGCATGGGTAATTTTACAGCATTGACAATTGCCAAACCTTTTGTTCCAATTTTTCCCCTCCTTCCCCCCATCCCCTCCCCCAGATGGCAGATTGACCAATACATGTTAAATATGTTAAAGTATAAATTAAATACAACATAAGTATACATGTCCAGTTATTTTACTGTACAAAAAGAATCGGACTTTGAAATAGTGTACTATTAGCCTGATAAGGAAACCAAAAATTCAGGCAGACAAAAATATAGGGTTTGGGAATTCTATGTAATGGTTCATAGAGTTCTTTCACTGGGTATAGCTGGTTCAATTCATTACTGCTCTATTGGAACTGATTTGGTTCATCTCATTGCTGGAAATGGCCACATCCATCAGAATTGATCATCATATAGTATTGTTGTTGAAGTATATAAGGATCTCTTGGTCCTGCTCATTTCACTCAGCATCAGTTCATGTAAGTCTCTCCAGACTTTTCTGAAATCATCCTGGGGGTCATTTCTTACTGAACAATAATATTCCATAATATTCATATGCCACAATTTATTCAGCCATTCTCCAGTTGATGGGCATCCACTCAGTTTCCAGTTTCTGGCCACTACAAAGAGACCTGCCACAAACATTCTTGAACAAAAAGGTCCCTTTCCCTTCTTTAAGATTTCTTTGGGATATAAGCCCAGTAGTAACACTGCTGGATCAAAGGGTATGCACAATTTGATAACTTTTTGAGCATAGTTTCAAACTGCTCTCCAGAATGGCTGGATGTATTCACAATTCCACCACCAATGTAGTAGCGTCCCTGTTTTCCCACATCCCCTCCAACATTCCTCATTATCTTTTCCTGTCATCCTAGCCAATCTGACAGGTATACAGTTGTATCTCAGAGTTGTCTTAATATGCATTTTTCTTATTAATAATGACTTGAAGCATCTTTTCATATGGCTAGAAGTTGTTTCAATTTCTTCATTTGAGAATTGTTTGTTCATATAAAGGTCAAGAATTTCAAGGAAATTAATGAAAAAGATGTCAATGAAGGTGGCTAGCTATACCATACATAAAACTATTTTATAATACAGTGGTCATCAAAATCATTTGGTCCTGGCTAAAAAATATAGTAGTCAATTATTGGAACAGCTTAGGTTCATAGGACACAATAGCAATGAGTATAGTAATCTAGTGTGTTACAAATCTAAAGACTTCTTCTTTTCAGTTAAGAACTTACTATTGACAAAAAAAATGCTGGGAAAATTGGAAATTAGTATGGCAGAAACTAGGCACTGACCCATACCTAACACCATATACCAAGATAAGGTCAAAATAATGTCATGATTTAGACATAAAGAGTGATATTATGAGCAAATTAGAAGAATGTTGACCTCTCAGATTTGTGGAGAAGGAAGGAATTTGTGGCCAAAGAAGAATTGGAGGTCATTATTAAACATTAAATAGATAATTTTGTTTATATTAACTTAAAAAATGCTTCTATAAACAAAACTAATAGAGACAAGATTAGAAGAGAAGCAATAAATTGGGAAAACATTTTTACATTTAAGGGGTCTAATAAAGGCCTCATTTCTAAAATATAAAATATATATTTACTCAAATTTATAAGAATTCAAACCATTCTCCAAATTGAGGACCTGCAGATAGTGGAATAATTCTGGGTTAAGGCATACTTGAAGGAAGGACATTTACAGCACGGTGCTTATAGTTAAGCACTTACTCAGTGTGATTGATGATATAATGGTTCTCTAGTTCACTTATACTTAGTGTGATGTAATGATGTAATCAGACTAAAGTATTTAAGGGCTGAGAGGAATGGAAATGAGAGCTGGAGCTTGAACTCAGACTTAGACTGGGACTCAGACACAGACAAAGGAGACGCACAAGATGGAGGCAGAAACAGAGATCCTCCAGGTGGCTCTCCTGCCTTCATCACTCCTCCACCTAAGACCAAGGCTCATCTAGACAACCTCCAGGGACCTAGTCCAGACATTACATTTTGGCACCACAATAGGGACACTAAACTTGAGACTCTACACTCAGCAGCTTGACTGATGTGATTGTAAGTTCAGTGGAGAAGTGCCTGTGACTCAGTGTACAAAAATAGACAAGCAGGAAATTTTGGTAAGAGCTAAACTAGTCACTTTTGTTTTTCAGCTGAAATGGGGCAAATAATAAGAAAAGAGCCTCCCTAACCCGAGGGGAGTGTATAGCTGCATAGTTAGGTTAATAAAGAACCAGGGTTTTTGGTAACTTGGAAGCATATCATCGTACTCTTAAATATATTAGAATGCACGTCTCCTTGGCTCTTTAAAGAAGGAAAGCCTGATATGTGTAAAATAGTGGGAGAGCAACTAATTGAATATTAAAAAAGCTATGGGTACTGATTCAATTCCTGAGGAAACTTCTCTTATGTACAATATAATACAATTGGCTTTAAAGAAGCCCACAAGTTCTAAAAAAAGGAAAAAAATTAATATGGACAGCCAGACAAGGAAGTTTGAGGAGAAAGAGTAGGAGGAGAATGAGACTGACAAAGCAACTGAAAGGCATAGAGAGTTGAACAAGAAATGAATTAAGTACCATGCAGATAAGCTTAAAGAGTGTGGTACTTCTCACTTTCTGAGCTCAGTTTCACCTCTGCCTATACTCCAGGAAGTACCCTTAGGGCATTTCCCATTTCCTGATCCTCCTCCCTCAATTTTGCCTTCTTAGGCAAAAAGAGGAGGAGGACTGGGGGGGAAGAAGGGGGGGCAGTGACACCATCAGCATCACCCATGCAGCATCTTTGTCCATCCCCTATGACACAATTACAAAAGGCATTAGTTAAAGCTAAAGAGGAAGGACAGGATACATCTGAATTGGGAACAGAGAGATTTACCCTGTGATTGAAGAGTTTGACTCTTCAGGTCAAGCCAGGAGAAAATATACTCCTTTTAATCTGGAAATTATCAAAGATCTGAAAAAGGCTTGCAGTCTTTATGGGTCTACAAAGTCATAGGTTAAGATCATTTAGAGAATTTGGCTTATGAAATTTTAACACCTAATGATTGGAAATCTATAGCAAAGACATGTTTAGAACCTGGACAAAACTTGCTGTGGCTTTCTAAGTATAATGAATTTCGTAGAATATAAGCCCAATGAAATAGACAACCTGGAGTTAATATATCAGTTACTTTTGATCAACTAGCAGGTGTAGGTCCTTATGCAGACATTTTAGCACAAATTAATTACCTATAGCAGCATATAAGCAAATTGCTTCTGCTACTATCCAAACATGGAGGACCCTCCCAAGAAGACAAGATAGAGAGGAAGTTTTTGCAAAAATAGAGCAAGGTCCAAATTAACTCTTTGCTGATTTGGTGGGATGTCTGCAGACAGCTGTCATATGAACTATTGGTGAAAATGTAGCAACAGAAATTATGATAAGACAACTTGCTAGAGAAAATGCTATTGAGAATTGTAGAAGAAGTATATTAAGGCTACAAAAGGATGCTCCTTTAGAGAAGATCATAAGATGCTGTTCCATATTGAGCACAAATATCTTTTATACTTAGGCGATGTGTGATGCAGACTTTTCAAGATCTGAACATGGGAAGACAGGATCCCTTTTGGCGAAGGACTTCCAGAGAAATTCCTCAATGCTTTTAATATAGTAAAGTAGGGCACCTGAAAGCTCAACATTGGCATAAAGATATAGTAAAAAAAACAGGGTGGAGAACAAGACTTAAAATTCCATGTTCAAAATGCAACAAAGGCTTCCAGTGGTCATCAGAATTTAGATTGATGTAAATGCTTAACTCTAGGCATTCACTTCATTTGCAAGCACCCTTTTACCACTCTGCATTTACTATTGCCTGTCTCTCCTAATTCCCAGGCTCTCAGAGAAATTTCCAGTTGCTGTCTTTTTCAGTGCTTAAACCAATTTTACCAAGCTTACCTCTATCTGAAGTCTTCAGAGATTTCTGGCCATTATTTCATAAGAAAAATTGTTTAAAAACTCGGTTGTGCCACTAGAGAACAGTCATGTGTAAGCTCAAGGTCTTTTATTCACATGTTCACATCTTGCCTAGTTGACCTCCTGTTGACTCCCAAATGAACACAAGTCAAAGAGGACCTACTTCCTCATCCCACTGCTTAAATAGGGTCTATGAGGTCACACACACAATCAATCAGAGAAAGAGATGTGTCCCATTGACAATATGATCTCAATGTGGCCAGAGTTCCCGCTCACAAGGTGGTCCCTGATTGTTCATTGCAAATCACATCAGGGGATCTCAGGGTTTCAAAGCCCTGATGATGGAGATGATCCAGAGATGATGTGGAAAGATCCAGAGGTGATGTGGAGAGATCCAGAAAGTGGTGAATAGAAGGGACCAGATAGGTTAACTGCTTGTGGGAGAGGGTTTTCTTGTATCTCTACAGATGGAAAAGGAATCAGATGGGTTCCAACAAGCCATATTTGCCTTGTCCATTGGAGAGAAATGGAGAAGACCATTGAAACAAAGAAGACCCAAGAAACATCAGATGGTTCCATCTCTGACTGCACAGGCCACTGAAAAAGCATGGTTGTTAACCTAATGTGTATGACAATTGACCCATGAACATCAAAAATTACCAATGAGACTGTTGCAGGACCTTAAAACTAGCAGTAATCATTGGATTCCCTGATACATGATGAGACTGTTGCAGGACTTCAAAACTTGCAGGAAATCATTGGATTCCCTGACATATGAAGTAATGGACAATACATTGGTTTTGGACTATCTTTTGGCTGCTGAAGGAGGTGTTTGTGTGATTGTTATTTATATACCCTTCTTCTAGGATTTATGGACATGTATAGTTCTTCATGTTGATTCATGTAGTTTGTTACATCACTACTAACCTTTATTATATTACTATATGTTTGTGTAATACCGTTCATGTTAATGGATTTATGTATACCTGTTTCAATTACCCTTCAGCCCAGAGGAATCCTGCTAACAATATCTGATTTGACTCCCAATTTCCCTTTGTCTGTTTTCACCTCCCTTTCTGAGAAGTCAGGGAGGGCGTGAACACCTGTATTCTAAAACAAAAGAAAGTGGGAGATGTAGAGGATTGGAACTCTGGAAAGATATACTTGAATCAAGGACAGCAGGTTGCTTATAGTAAAGCACCTGCTCAATGTGATTGATGGGATAATGGTTCTACTTAATGTGATGTAATGATGTCATCATTCTAATTGGCATATACTTAGTGTGATATGGTAATGTAATGGTTTACATTTGGCACATGCTCAGTTGGTGTAGTGATGTAATCATACTGAGGTAGTTAAGGGCTGAGAGGACTGGGATGGGGGAGTCTCTCAGCCACAGACACAGAGAAGACTTCAGACTCCAGACTTCTCTTGCCTTCATCATTTCTCTACCTAAAGACCAAGGTCCATCCAGAGATCCTCCAGAAAATTAGCC
Source organism: Antechinus flavipes (assembly GCF_016432865.1). Classification (NCBI taxonomy): domain Eukaryota; kingdom Metazoa; phylum Chordata; class Mammalia; order Dasyuromorphia; family Dasyuridae; genus Antechinus; species Antechinus flavipes. The sequence goes on from NC_067400.1 coordinate 92,221,104, forward strand.
TGGCCATTACAGATGTATATATGTCTAATATTGATATTACTTCATTATTTATGTTACCCATTAGCAAGATATAGTTTCATTTCTTATCTCTTTTAATTAGATCTATTTTTGTTTTTGATTGTTCTAAGATTAGGATTGCTACAACTTTTTTTTTTTTTTTAAATTCAACTGAAGCATAATAGATTCTGCTCAAGCCTTTTATCTTTACTTTGTATGTATCATTCTGCTTTAACTGTGTTTCTTGTAAATAACATATTGTTGGATTCTGGGTTTTAATTCAGTCTGCTATCCACTTCTGTTTTATGGGAGAGTTCATTCCATTCACATACACAGTTAAAATTATTAACTCTTTATTTCTGCCATCTTTTTGCCCATTGGTTTTCTCTTTCTTTTCCCCCTTTTCCTCCTCCCCATTATGTTGCTTCTAACCACTCCCCCTGAAACAACTCTCCCCTTTTACAACCTCTATCTCTTTCTTATACCTTTCCCCTTCTACTTCTGTTCTCTCTTCTATTAGCCTCCCCCTTTCCTTTCTCCTTTCCCTCCTACTTCCCTATGGGATGAGACAAGTTTCTCTGTGAACCTAAGTGTCTCTGATATTTTCGCTTTGAGTCAAATCTGATGAGAGTAACATTAATACATTGCTTATCCCCCTCCCTTCTTTCCCTCAGTTTGAATAGGTCTTTTTTTGTCTCTTCATGAGATGTAATTTACCCAATTTTAATTCCATTTTCCTCTTCTTCCCGTAGAATCACCTTTCCTCCTCTACTGTTTTTAATAGCATCACAATAAAATCGAATTACACCTGCATCTTCTAACCCATAACAGAGAGACCGATCTCAAGAATTAAACTGATCTTATTCCCAAATAGGGATATAAGATTTTGAACTTTTAAAAGAATGTTATTTTTTCTTTCCTTTTTACATTTCTATGCTTCTCTTTAGTCCTGCATTTGAGGATCAAATTTTCTATTCAGCTCTGATCTTTTCATCAAAATGAATGAAATTCCTGTTTTATGGAATGTCTGTCTTTTCCCCTGAAAGATAATGCTCAGTTTTGCTGGATAGTTGATTCTTGCAAGGCTGCAGTTCAAGTTCCTTTGCCTTTCAGAATGTCAGATTCCATGCCCTTCAATCATTTAAAGTGGAAGCTGCTAGGTCCTAGGTTATCCTGATTGTGGCTCCTCACTTTTTGAATTGTTTCCTTCTGGCTACTTGCAATATTATCTCCTTGATTTGATAATTCTGAAATTTAGCTACAATGTTCCTTGAAGTTTTCATTTTGGACTCTTTTTCAGGAAATGATCAACAAATTTCTTCAATGGCTATTTTACCCTCTGGTTCTAGAGCATTAGGGCAGTTTTTCTTGATTTCCTGAAAGATGATATCTAGTCTCACTCTTTTTTTTTTTTTTTTTTTTTTTTTGATTATGGTTTTCAGGAAGTCTAATAATTATTAGATTATTTTTCCTAGATCTATTTTCCAGGTCAGTTGTGTTATAATGAGGTATTTACATTTTCCTTCTATTTTTTTTATTTTTATTTTGGGGGGTTTTCTTTGACAGATTCTTTTTTTTTTTTTTAATATTAAAGCTTTTGATTCTCAGAACATATTCATGGATAATTTTCCAACATAGGTCCTTGCATAGGCTTGTGTTCCAAATTTTCCCCTCCTTCCTCCCATCCCCTCCCTTAGAGGCAAGTACTCCAATATATGTTATACATGTTAAAATATATGTGAAATCCAATATATGTAAACATATTTGTACAATTATCTTGCTGCAGAAGAAAGATCAGATCAAAAAGAAAAAAAAATGATTAAGAAAACAAAATGCAACTGAACAACAACAAAAAGAATGATAATGTTATGATCCACACTCAATTCCTATTCTTCTCTCTTTGGGTATATATGGCTCTCTTCATCACAGGATATTGAAACTGTCCTCAATCATCTCATTGTTGGAGTCATGTCCTTCAGAATTGATCATTGTATAATCTTGCTGTTGCAGTGTATAATGATCTCCTGATTCTGCTCATTTCATTTAAGATCTATTCATATAAGTCTCCCCAAGCCTCTCTGAAATCATCCTGCTGGTTGTTTTTTATAGAACAATAATATTCCATAACATTCATATACCATAACTTATTCAGCCATTCTCCAACTGATGGGCATCCACTCAGTTTCCAGTTTCTTGCCACTTCAAAAAGGGCTACCACAAACATTTTGCACATGTTGGTCCCTTTCCCTCCTTTAAGATCTCTTTGGGATATAGATGCAGTAGAAACACTGCTAGATCAAAGGACATGTAAATTTGATAATTTTTGAGCATTGTTCCAAATTGCTCTCTAGAATGGCTAAATCCATTCACAGTTCCACCAACTATGCATTAATTGTCGCAGTTTTCCCACATCTTCTGCAACATCATCATTATCTTTTCCTGTGTTTCGCTGATTCTTGAAGTTTCATTGAATCATTCATTTCCATTTGTTCAACTACTATTTTTAGTTAATTATTTTCTTCAGTTAGCTTTTTAATCTCCTTTTGCATTTGGTCAATTGAACTTAATTGAGGTGTTTTGTTCATTGCATTTTTTTCCATTTCACAAATTCGTTTTTTCCTATCCTGTTTTTTTTTTAATATCTATTTTGTAATGAGCTATATACTTTTTCCATTTCATCACATCTATTTTTAAGAAGTTTTCTTTAGATAATTTCCATTTTTTCTTTTCCAAACACTCTCTAAATGTTCTCATTTCCTTTTCCCATTTTTCTTCTAACTCTCTTTTAAAATCCTTTATGAATTCTTCAAAGAGAGCCTTGTGAGATGGACACCAACTCTTATCACCCTTTTGGGCTTCATCTGGAGCTGATTTGCCCTTAGGATCCTTAAGGATTTAGGATCTTCTCTTTCTCCATAAAAACTATGTATGGTACAGTTCTTTTTGCTTTTTTGCTCATTTTTTTTTTTTTTAAAGGCTGATGTCTGCTTGTAGGAGAAAAGGAAGATTGTCCTAAGCTTCCTTCACAGGTGACAGCTACTTTAGTTTTCCTGGGTAGGTGCTGCTGACTGCCAGTGCTCTGTAGGAGTTGCCAGGTCCCTCATTTTTCTGGGGTTTAGAGTTACTATTTGCCTTTTCTATTTGCATTGGATGTCCCAACTAATCTACTGATTTACTGACCAGGACAGAATAGCCTAAGAGCCTCCCAGGAGATTATACCATGCATGGAAACCACAATGCCCTGGTTTTCTGTGCTGCATCTGTAATTGGTCACCTCCCCCCCATGCTCAATTGAAACTAACCTTTTCTGAGGTTCTTCTAAAGTATCTTCTGCTGGAAATTTGTGACACTAAGTATTTGTGGGTTCTTTCACTTCAAAACCAATTCAGAAGTTTGATCTGATGTTGAATTGAGGTATCTACTGTTCACCATCTTGGCTCCACCCATTCTTTATTTCTTCAATTCTATTAAATTCTACTAAAAAGATTATAGAATTATGTGTAAGGTACTCCGTTGGATATTAGAAATAAAATAAAAAAATGAACAATATTCATCTTCCATGATCCTATAATGCAAACGGGATGAAGCTTTATCTATACACAAGAAAGAATATTATGAAAAGATCTAAACAAAGACTTTCAGAAATGTCAGTATGATATTTCAGATGAGGAAATCAAGAATACAGTGACAACTTAGATGCTTTTGAAAGTGCCAAAATATTTCAAAATAGCCAAGAGGAGGAAGAGAAGGAGGAGGAAGAGGAGAAGGAAGAGTAAGAAGAGAAAAAGAAATCTAAGAAAAAGAAAAAGAACATTCAAAAGCTTCATGACACACCCATATTTAAGGAAAAGAAGGTGAAAGGTGAACTAGTAAAAAAGACTGAGTAAATTTCATATATTTATAGCAGTGATACATCATTTCAATTCTCTACTGTCATAATGCATAGAATAAGGGCAGCCCATGAGGGAGATTCTCTATTAACTGGTTCATTGCCAATACATTTTGCCCATCAACTTAGTAATTACTTTTTTTTAATCCCCTGTGAATGATATTACACTGATTTCACTTCTCTCCCTGGAAACTGAATTCTAATGAGAAATCACTGCTTTAGGGGCCAAGGAATAACATATTACTAATGAAATTGCTCCATTTATTCATTAGATGGGTAAAATCACTTGTATTTGAGAATATACCTGCAAATCTAGCCAGTAACCTCTATTAAATGAAATATTACTAAGCTAAATCTGACTATGAATATTACTATGACCCCAGAGGACTGAATGAAATTTGCCAGGCCCAGGAATGAATCTACTTCTATAGAAGACAAGTAAAACTTTTAATAAATTATAAAAATGTAATCCATAGTACTGGAGTTAGATACATATGGACTCTTTATGCCTCATTCTATTGATTTTGGGGGAAAGAAGGTCTGACAGAACAAAGGAAAGAAAGGAAAGGTTTACTATTAACACATTTAATTTACTTTAATAGAAAATAAGAGAGTGACAATTTTGCTAAGGGTTAGGCTTACAGACAATATGAAGAATTCACTTAGTAATTATAATTGTTTTGTTTACCTGAATATGAAGAAATTATTTGCATACAGGTGGAGCTATCTATTTAACTATAGATTTATACAAGGGATGGGGAAGGGATAGGAGAAACTATGCCTTCAATTTCTTTGGAGCATAGAATTTGAGGTAAGCACTTTCCCTCTACCAGTATTGACCTGTACTTTTGTATAACTTATAATAGAGAATTTCCTGTGACACTAACCCTCAGTCATACAGGCAGTATGTATCAGAAGCAGTAATTAAACATAGAGTTTCCTGAACTGAAGAAGCTCTCTTAATTTGAGTTACTAGAACTTAAAGATGTAAAGGTACAAGGCCCATTTACCTCCAGTAATTTTGTAACTTCATGAGATAAAAAATAGCTTCCACAATGAAGCTAAAATAAGCCTTCTTAAGCAGAAGTCAAAAGAATTCAGTGGTTACAAGTAAACAAAAAGCAACACATCCAATTCTTAGACAATAAATGAATGAATGAATAGCATAATAAATAATTAAATGAATGAATGAATAAGAGAATAGAGAAAAGCCATCGTAGAGCATATTTAGTACCACATCAATGCCTTAGAATCTTTTCCAACAAACATAAGTGGTAATTTTATGTAAACTCTTTTCTCTGCATTCTCTGTGTAAAAATGTGTGAAGAGTCTGATAGATTTTACAGTTTTTAAAGAGGAAATAGACCAAGGATTTTAACATCATGTAGCGTGAGTGACTCATCTCTCACAAATAGGAACAGTAGGAGAGAGGACCCAGCATCTGGACTACACAGCAGAGGCAAATTCCTGGAACATTTATTAAAATCAATGGCATACTTGTGATAGATTTTCTCTCTCCCCCCCACCCCGCCCCCATATTGATGCAAAGAGACTGACAATAAATATCTACTGCATTTATATAAAACTCTACTTTTAGAGAATTCAAGAAAAATTTTCTTATTTGCATTCTTTATCTCTTAAGGAGGGAAATGGGGACCAAAAAATGTGTCCCTTGTATTAGAGTTGGTACAGCTGAAGCAAACAAAGGTGAATCCACTGGTCTAAGCACCCACAGTATCATGAAATAAAACAAGAATAGAAAAACAAACAAACAAACAAACAAAAAACAGCTTGCCATTGTCCTGCTGGGATTTCCAGTCTACTCTCAATCATGATGTTTTATAGCTCCAATAAATATAGCATACAAAACTGTGTCTCTACAATGAAATTTGAAAAATGAAATGATTATCTGGATAAATCCAAGAAAAAATACATGATCTCTTCCTTCATCTGGTTAGGGAAAATGGTAATATTCATTTTACCTGAATTATCTCAAATATAATTTCTTTTTTCATAGGTAAACATGGAGAATGCCTTGTGTTGCTAGGATAGAGTAAAGAAGTAGCTCTTTAATCCCAAATTCAAGCCCTTTATCTGTCATATATTACCATATGACCATAGGCTAGCCATTTACCCTTGTACTCACCCACATCAGACAAAAAGTTGAAAAGTAGTTATCAATTTTTATTGATAGAATTTCCTTGATGCCAAACTACTTATAGTATATCAGTATAATCACAGGTCCAACTACCACATCCCCATCCTATTCCTCCACAACATCCCCCAAGTTTTTTTTTTTTTTTTTTTTTTGTTGTTGTTGTTGTTTTTTTAAGATGGGGATTTTTTTTTTTTATAGGAAGGGATTGGACATGCTCAATTATTTTATTAAATCTTTTCTTGTAAATTCATTTATTCTACCCTTTTGATAAGAGGTTTCTGTCCAAAATATGTTTCCTGTTGTGTAGACAGAGTCAAAATGATTTATCAAGCAAGGTTCTAATTGTTAATAGAAAGAATTATTGCAGTATTATAAGCAGGGTGGGAGAAAAGGTGTTGTTTTCTAGAAGGAAGAAATTTTAATTATTCAGTCAGTATTTAAAGCCATTGAAGTATCTGGCATTAACACCTACAACACTTGTCATTCAAAAGTACAAGTTGAACAGGGAATCTACTTTTTTTCCTCTGCTCTAGTTAATGAATTGGCAGTTAATGCAACTCACCGAACACCTCCTATATGCTCTACATTTTTTCTATAGGTAGAAAATCCTCATTTTTGTGGATTTATATGAATTATGTGAATTTATATCTACTTTTCTTCAGAATTATTTGGGATCCATCCTTGAGCAGTACGAAAAAGAATAAGGAAATGACATATTTCTGGACAGTGCATCTCCTCTCTGCTTGCAAAATGATAATGAACAAGATGATCCTTAAAGTGGGAAATGGTATAGGAATCATTTTAAATGTAATTTTGGAGATAAACAAATCCATTTCATGATTTTAGATGGCTGTTAGACAGTAATATTAACAAGGAAAATATATGACTATAACTGATCTCTATGCAATTTGCGTTGGATACAAATTTAAATTTGAAAATGCGGAGTTGCTATACTTTAGAAAAATACTATCAAGAAATGGGCACATTTTGTAAAATGCTGCTTTTGAGTTAAATGACACTTCTTGTATTTTCAGACAATTTGTTTACATTATGGCTTGTTATTAACAACAAAAACACATTGTGTTGGGAAAGAAGGAAACATTGTGACAAACAGTTGCATGCTTTCCCATAATCCTCCTACGACAGTATAATTGCTGTTTAGTTAATAAGCTTAAGTACCAGTGATGAATGTAGGTTTACGTATGGCATATTGATGATAATATCTGAGTAGGATATGCTGCCAAATGAGAGGCAGCGAGAAAGAAATATTGCAGCCCAAATTGCATTTCAAATAACTATTTTTCTCTCCATGCAATCAAAATTGTATAGAGTACAGTTATTTCCATAAACACACATTGGTACTGTAGAATGAAAATAATAACTTCCTGTGATTCATAGCAGATGCTTGTGACACAAACCAACACACCTGTGGAGAGTAGGATTTAGTAATCCCACCATGATTAAGGAGATGTGTGCTTACCCCTTTGCAATTACAGTGGGATGTTTACCTTTTCTATTAGACCTGCAATTAATCATCAAGGCATGATGTGCCTGATACCAGGTGGATTTCTGCATCCTAGGATGGCTGTTAAGTGGTAAAGTAGATTGGATACTGATTATAATACCAACTAAGAATTGTATACAAACTAATACTCCCTTCCTTGCTTTTCAGTATTGAGGGTAAACTGGTCCTTTGAGCAAGGAAAGAGAATAACACAGACCAAATCAGTTGTGAGAAGTGGAGTCTTTTGAGTTTCTGGGGTATTATTTTATGCAACACACTATGTTTTTTTTATTAGTTGCAATGTCTTAACTTATCTATTTCACAATTATTAGTGAAAGAATAAAATGACTCTATACTAATTTGAGGAAGAAAAGAACATTTTCAAAGATAACAAGATAATAAAGTAAAGAAGGCATAGCCTAGGACTGTATTAGGGAAGCAGTTAAGCTGCAGTAATTCAGGTGTCCTGTGAAGGGAAGCAAAAGCTCTCAGCTAATGAAAGTAAAAGGTTCCAAACAGACTCTTTATCCAGAGGAAAATGTGGATAAAGAACTCTCTCTCTCCTGGTAATATCAAGAGAAGAGAAGAGAGGTAGACAGAAGCATTAAAGTTTATATATTGTCTGTGAAGTTCTGCTGTGAATAATAATGAAGTCCCTTGCCTTAAAAGCCTTATGAAAAGGTGCAAACTATCCCTCCCAAATTGTTCTTCACACATTATTTAGTAGCTTAACCCCATTATTATTAACCTCCATGATGTAGGATGGTTACTACTATACTCTGTCCACATAAATATTTTAATAAACCACCTAGGTGAACTCACTTGGATGGAACATTTTTAAAGTCGAAGAATAGACCAGTCCCTCTGAGCTCTGTATTGAGCTGTCTATTGGCAAAGCAAATCCCTGAAAAGTAAAAGGAAACTGGCCTGTTTCATCAGATAACAGCTAGTAATTTGAAAACCTTAACCACTGATAGAAAAAAAAAATAGAACAGGTAACTGTTTCTCTCAAATCTGGCTGGCATGAAAAGCTTTGGAAGTAAGTAATGATCATAGGTAACTGATGTCGGGTTCACAGAGATTCAGTCTTCTTGGCTGAACTGACCAACTAATTCAGCCAAGACTAGAGCCAGATCCCTGGAATATTATGCAGACAGGCATTTTTTTTTCTGGTAGTCTTAACCAGCTGGAGATAGTTTGATGAAAATAGCTTGTGAAAAAATTGAACAAATTAGTCCTTGACATTTGTGACAACACAGGGGATATATTAGCCTTTGATGTCTATAAGCCAAAAACTTGCAAATTCTGAAAAAGATCTGCAAGATCAAAACAATATATGGATATATTTGAATTTCCACATGCATCAAGAGAAAATTTACATTTTGTTAATTAATTGACTTGTAGTTTTCAGACTGTTTCAAAAAAACCTTTTTAAAATATGTGGTCAAGGAAATTGTGTAGTAAAGATATATTTTGAAATTCAAAGTTAGACTCCTTTTTTGCCAATAAAAGGATTTGCTTAAAAAAACATAAATATCAAAAAAAATCAAATTGAGGTGCCTTATTAAAAATAAATCCAGTCAGTTCCTTCTCAAATTCTAAGGCATTGAGTTGAAATTTTTATGCCAGTTTTCCATATAGTGGAGCTGTTTACAATTGACTAGCCTTAGGATAGTATTAAATTATTCCAACAATGTGCACCTTTGGGGCTGGTAAAAATCTGCTTGAGAAACACAAACACACACAATGGTGCTCATGAGTAACAAAGGCATAAAAAAGATGCTTTGCCCCCCCACCCAAGAAGTTTCTTCAAGTTCATAAGCCACATAGACACAAAGAAAAAAGAATCAACTGAGAAAAACAAGTAATATTGGACAGAATACACATAAACAGTAATTAGACTTGTGGGGTTTCTAAGTGGGTATTTGTCCATCAGCTTTACTTTTGCATAGTCATTCAGAAATTCCTGAAAAGTTAAGTTAGTTTAAAAAAATGTAACTGAGCAATTCCAATGTGTCTAAAACAATATGGGCTCTCTGACTCTAACAAAAACATCATTTATGAAAAATCTGACAGTTTCTTTTAAGGAGATTTCATAAACCCATATATATATATATACACATACACAAATATAGACAAATGAGATCAAGATGTGTAAGAGAGACCAAGATAAATAGAGAGATACAGAGAGAGAGAGACAAAGACAGAGATAGAGACAGAGAAACAAAGACAGAAATAGAGACAGAGACACACATCTATACACACACACATATACACACAGAGAAACAGAGAGGGAGAGAGAGAGAGACACTGAGGCAATGAGACAGAGACAAAGATAGAGACAGAGTCAGCGATAGAGACAAAGAGACAGAGACAGATAGAGAAGGGAGAGAGGGAAAGAGTAAAAGTTGGAAGGAAGAAAAGACACACAGAGGCAAAGTCAGTCAAAGAGAGATAAGGAGAAGAGACAAAAAAAAAAAAGAGGAAATACAAGAATTAGGGCAAACTAGATTTTATAGTAAGGAAGACCTAGTTTCTAGAAATGTATCTTGCATCTATTGTTTTGGTGATTCTAGCAGTAACTCCTCAATGTCCTAGGAAACTTAGCAACTATGTAAGAACATAAATTACAGAGGGATCTTCCTCAAGGAGAATTTTATAGTAAACATCAATAAAGTCAAAAATTGTTATCTAGTTCATATTTATACCTGTATACATATGTACATAATTGTGCATATTCATATATCACCTGTGTTCAGATATACACAAGATTGAATGATTGATAGATAATCAAGAATAATCTGATAAGGTATCAGCTAAAATAAATGGTTTTTAAATGAATTAAGCCAATGAAAAAATGGGTTCAGCCAATCCCTGCATCCCCTCCTTTCACAGTAGATACTAAACACTCTTAGAAGTCTGCAAATTCCCTCTGTTCTGTAATCTGTCTTACTTGCCATTTGGAAAGGGAAAAGGGAGTGTATCCTTTCCCCTTCCCCTAACAACATGTGCTATTGCCATGCTTAATACAGGTCTCTCTCCTGCGCTCTAATTATCAGCTTGACCTTGAGGGTGTCTCACAGACAATAAGGGAAACAAAACCAACTTGTGTTTCAAAACTAGATAATGAGGCTGTGCACTCAATAGGGACAGGAGTGGCTCCATTTTTTCCTTCTTTATATTTGCATTTTATACAGACTTTTTGGCATGTATTTTTTTTCCCAAAATCTTCCAAGATTTTGTATTTGAGCATTAAGAGAAAGTATTACCTTTTTGGTAACAAAAAAGAATTTTAAGACTTGCAGCTCCTGCGTAGGATTCATGTGCAGCAAGTTATTTGGAATTTCACTCATAAGTACCTAAAACTGCTTTTTCATATTACACACACACACACACACACACACACACACACAAACACACCTCGACAGATAGACAGAAACAGAGAGACAGAGAGCAAAGGAGGAATCCTTTATCAGATATATTTTACCCAAGTCTTGAAATATAGTCCTCACAACCTCCTCTCTTTAATTCTATTTATTTTGAAATTTTAATAACAGGTTATATAAAATAGAGGGAATCTGCAGACCTATTTTTGTTACAATGTAAGGCTACAAATGAAAAATTATGTCTTCTGAATAACGCATTAAATACTTGGGCAGTCATTTTAAAAAGGCACGACTGCAATGTGCTTATACCCTTTTGTATGAGTGTTTTGTTGACTAGACTGGAACATCAAAGAAACTCACAGGAACAAGAAACACAAGGCATATGGATTTTAGTTCCTATTTACAATTTTGGGAAAATGGACATTACTTCTTTTCTATGTATAGCCCACTATTTTTTGTTTGTTCTTTGAGTACTAAGAGCTATTTTAGAATTTTTTTTTTTTTGTCTGATTGGAGTATAATATAGGCAGGATACTCTTCCCCTCATACCTTAATCTTAAACTTCATTTTATTTTTTGAGGTTGATTCATCATTTCTGCCTATTTGTCAGTGGACAATTAATGGACTGACATCAGGTTTCAACAGAGGATGACTTACTCATTTCAAAGTTATTCCTTTGTTTGACACTTAAGGGATGAAAAACATCACAATGAGTAAAAATCCTAAATTACAGAAAAAAGTTTATGGAAGTTGTCATATATTTCATGACTAATTGTCATACTTATTATACTTACAGTAATATACTTCCAGCAATGACATTTTCTGAAACAAAAATGCCAACACATTCTGACAAAGGATATTGCTTTTGCTAAGTGTCATTTAAATGCACACACACATATACATACACATGATTTCTTGCTATTGGTACTATATGAAAAATCTTAGACATATGCTAGATGACAGTGATAGATTTGGAGTTAGGAAGAGCTCAACTGTAATCTGGCCTAAATTATATACTATTATTCCTGAAATTCTAGGTAAGTCATACAACTTTTCTCAATTTCTATTTCTTCATCTGCAGTTTGAAATATTTAAAGTACTTTAAAAATCTTAAGGTATTAAATAAATATAAATGTTATTATTATGCTTAGCTCCTACTTATATCTTTGAAACTCAAATAGAGATATAAAGAATCGTAGTTTGCCTTAGAAAGAAGGGAAGTTCATGGTGCTATGCATCCAAAAAATATACATTTCATTTGTTTTCCTATCTCACACAAACCAATACTAGCTACTAGATTCTAGTTCATTAGAGTAGGAAATCAAACCAATAAATTGCTGCCTGGATGTCTTTCCCTTTCTCTCTGCCCTAAACAACATGCAATCTAAAGACCACATTGTACCAAGAAATATTGGGGTCAAGATTGTTCCTTTTGAATGGTTGTAAAGTTATCTGTCATGCCTTAGTGGTATGTGTATGCGTGTTGCGTGGTGGGGAATGGAGGGGTAGAAATTTACAAAGTCTCTCTATATAGCTTATTAATAATCTACTTTCATATATATGGTATTTCATGAACGAAAAAAAATCAAAAGAAAGGAAAAATAAATTTCAATTAGAAAAAGATTGTTATTCAATAAGAATTTAGTTTCCTTAGTATGTGCCTGTCAGAGTGCTAAGAACTACAAAGGCAAAACTGAACACTGTCAAAGAGCTTTTATTCTATTGGAGAAAAGATGTTGTTATTGTTTTTGTCCTTTATTCTTGAAAATTTTATTAGAGAGGTGATGGCATGACATGCAAGTGAATTGGGCTTGAGGGAGGGAGGGCTATTGCAAGGTTGCCAGCCTCACTTTCTCCTCTGGAACTATTTGGGTCGATGGTCAGATATATATGGAATGCTGCAGATGGCCCTGGATGCATTGGGAGACCTTGGCCTTTTTAAAGTAGAGTCTTTAACAAATCTCAATTTGACTGGGACAACTGTTTATTTGGTAATTAAGGCTAGGTGAGAAAGGAATGAGACAAAGAAAGACCTTTTTTTTTTACCTAGTCAAAAAAGAAAGAAAGGAATCAATCTGAAAAGATGTATATAATAGATATAAATGAAATACATGTGAAATATGGACAAAGTGATTTTTTGAGGATAAGGGATACTTGGATAAGACTACCAGGGAAAACTTCATGTGGTATTTTAATTGAGTCTTAAAAGATTCTAGAGATTATAAAAGGCATATGTGAGGAAAGAATAAATTTCAATGATGAAATTAGAGACATGGGATAGAGAATAAAGAACAGTAAGAAGCCTGGTTTAGCTGAACTATAGAGTGCACAAAGAGGTGTTATGTACAAGTCTAGAAAATTTAGTGGGGACCAGGTTGAGATGAACTTTAAAGGCCAGAAATAAAAGTGCTTAAAAAAAAATTCCAAAAGAGGAAAAGCAATTTGAAATCATGATGGTTTATCCCATCTCTTTACCTAATTGATTATTTGCCTAAAGCTATGGAAAAATGATATAAGGGCCAGAGACACAATTGAACTTTGTGATAAAACAATTTGCTATAAAGTGACATAGAATAGATTGTCCTTCTAACCTCCCATTCAAAAAGGTTTATTTACTGAAATACTAAATCGATCTCAGTATCTTGTGTTGTCATCTAAAAATGGCCTCACCAAAAATCCCCTAAAGACATTATTTTTAGGTTTTAGTATATTTTGGCAGTATTTTTTGAAGTGGTTCAGTTATTGCATAAGTAAGTATAGTGGTATCTTGATATTATCATTAATTGGTTCCAGAAGGCATGGCAAATCACGAAACCCACTAGTATTATACAAGTTTTTCCCATAAGGAGTACATATCCAGTCTGCAGCCTTCCCATCCTTCCCCATTCAATTCCCTAAAGAACCAAGTGGGACTTTCAGCTGTAGAGAAACAATCCAGTCTAGCCCAGCCCAACTGAGTTGCTCCTTTCTTGACTCAACTCATTTTCTAAAAGGAACCAGGACCTCTATACTCTACCCCATTCCATGCCATCCAAGCTTCATTCAAGAGAGACCCCTGGGACTCTCAGGGCTGCCACAAATCTCCTGGCTTCCACCCCTGCTGCTGTTGCCTCTGCCTAAGCTCCCACTACTGCTGCTCCTGCTCCTGCTCTTGCTGCTTCTGTTCCTGTACCGGACTGCTCTTTTTGAGAGCCAGGAGCCTATTTGCTGCAGCTACATCATCCTATAGGAAATGTCCCTCAAGTTGCCCACCCATGTGTACAACCTCAGCATCGTAGGCTCCAACCTGGCAATCCTGCAGGTCAGCAGCCTTCAATGGGGAAAAGCTGCCCATAGCCAAGGACAATAGTAGCAAAGGCTGGGGGTTGAGGGCTGAACAGTACACCTGGTGGCTAGCCTCACATCCCTATTGTTCAAGCAAGAGGACAACCAAGTACAGAGTACCAAGCAAGAGTCAAGTGCCGGAACATTTTTTCTCATTAAAATGCAACCCTATCAAGATATCTTGGGGCTTACTAGATAAATTTCTTTCTTAATGATCAGGCCTTAAAACAAAACCAACCTGATTCTAATTAGCCTTGTCCAAGTTCCATTCAGGCGTTGTTTGGGTGCTGACAGACTCAGATTGAATGTGAATGGCAGTCAGGGACCAGAAACCCTGGTCTTCCCCTCCCAGATTTATTTATTCAGATTTATTTTTTTTTAAATTTTTTATTTATTTTATTTATTTTAGGACTAGATGAAAGAGGAGATTCTTTCCTCAGCTGATTCCCAGCCTTGATCACTGAATGAGTGCAGCTTCAGTCAAACTTAGACTTGTAGAAGACTTTACCTAAAAAGCTTAAGAAGTCCAAGCCCTCCTATTCTTCTGGGGCCATTTCCAGGCATCTTGATCTACATCTTCCCCACCCAGGTGCTCTGGAGGAGAAAGTGAGGCAGGTAACCTTGCCCAGTCCTCCCTCACTTAAATCCAATTCACTTCCTTGTCAGGGCACCTCCTCCCTGATGTCTTGGTCATATTCGAGAACAAAGGAGAAACAACAATAGCAACAACACATTTAAATACTGGCTTAGTGTAAATAGAGTTCTGTTACAGGATTTCAAACATGGAGTGATTTTTTAAGCACAAGAGTGAGATGCTAAGGAAACCTACCACCACCATCAATAACACTATCTGTCTTCTTGTCCTGCTCTCCGTCCTCTTCTTCTTCCTCCTCTTCCTCCACCTTCTCATTCTTGTTCCTCTTTTCTTCTCTTTAACCCCCTTTTCCTCCTTTGTGTTCTTCATCCCCCAGTCTATGATTTCATTCATGTATTGAACTCCTTAGTGAAGAATCTCCCTCTGTCAATGTAGAGTGGCAGCTGTTCTGCAATTTATATTATAGAGGATAAATAGGGGATAACTAATCCAAGATCTCAACTAGTAATCGCTAGAGGTGAGATTTGAACCCAGGATTTACTTACTCTAAAACCTATTCCCTTGATTAGTGTTCACTTAATGCCTTCCAACATCATCATTATCACCATTAGTTTATTAGTTATATTATTGCCAACGCTTAATAACTTAATTTTATTATTATAAATAAGATTCAGTGAATAGAAGGCTGACTTCAGAATTGGAAAGACCTGTGTTCAGTGGATAAATATGATGTATACTGGCTGGCTGTCTCTAGGTAATTCTTTTAACTTCTGAATTCCCTAGTAATTATATAACATGATCGGTTGCAAAGTAGCAATTTATGTTAGTAGAGGAAGTTTCCATATCTGGGGGTTCCCCTTATTGATGACATTAGGTATGCCGGTTTTATTATCCCTGACCTATTATCAGCATCAGAATCTGTAGAGTTCTTTTTAATACTGGACATTTAGAAAAAGAAAATAAGAAAGCAAAAAGTAAAGAAGGAAGGAAGGGAGAAAAAAGAGAGAAAGGAAGGAAGGAAGGAAGTAAAAAAGGAAGAAGGGGAGGGAAAGAAGAAGGCACATGTGGAGTCTATTTCATAATTTATCCTGACTTGATGATAATTTAATGATTTTGGTACCCTGATTAAAAGCTATTTTAATCTCTAATCTCATTTTTATCTATGAATGGATAAATCTAAATTGTCAACCAGTCTTCTGGGACATTCCCTCTAGATAGTTTATTTTGCACTCCCTTGGGGCTATTATTTCCATTTCTGCCTACTCCCTAAGACTGTGAGCTCTGTGAAAATAGGGAATGATATTTCTCCCCATTTTTGTATCAATAGAGCTTAGCACAATGCTTGGCTCAGAGTAAACACTTGGAAAATGCTACCTAAATGACTAAAAATGGACCATACATTTGGAGCTATCTTAAGCTTTAATAATTCAACTTTGGACTTCATTTTACATAGTCCCACATGTCTTCCAACACATCTCCAATCATCTCACCATAAATGTAATATCCTCTCTACTTTCCCCTTTTTTACTCTTCAACTTTTTTTTTTTAATTTATTATGTTTCCCTATTAGAAAGTAAGCTCTAGTCAAATTCTATCCTGTTTCTTTTTATTTATATCCCTAGCACTTATAATGGCTGGCACAAAATGTCTTTCTTTCTTTCTTTCTTTCTTTCTTTATTTTTCTCTTTCTTTCTTTCTTTCTTTTTTCTTTCTTTCTTTCTTTCTTTCTTTCTTTCTTTCTTTCTTTCTTTCTTTCTTTCTTTCTTCCTTCCTTCTTCCTTCCTTCCTTTCTTTCTTTCTTCCTTTCTTCCTTCCTTTCTTACTTCCTTCTTTCCCTCTCTTCCTCCCTCCCTTCTTTCCCTCCCTTTTTCCCTTCTTTCTTTCTTTCTTTCTTTCTTTCTTTCTTTCTTTCTTTCTTTCTTTCTTTCTTTCTTTCTTTCTTTCTTTCTTTCTTTCTTTCTTTCTTTCTTTCTTTCTTATCTATCTAGTTACCTAACAAAAGACACACAAATGAGACTTTTTTAAAAGCAATATTCTGTTCAACAAAAATTTTTTCTTAAATAAGGTGAAATAATTCTTTAACAATGGTGCTCACAGTTTTGAGCACTATAATATCATTATCCTCCTGTACTGTCTTCCTAATGTTTTCCTATAGCATGTTCACTCAGAGCAATGAGATACTCAACAGGGCTTTCTTTGTTCTGCAAACAAATCTGCTTGCTTCAGATCTCCTTTTGAATCAGTTGAAAAAGCTTCTTAGGAACACAGCAAAGCAGTTCTGCTTCCTTGAAATAAATACCACAACTACAATTAGTGCAAGGAATCAGGCAAAATGAAATTAGAGGTGATTCAGAGGTTGATTTTGACAGACTGGTTATGGTAGTAATTGAGCTTAAGCTTCTACTAAAGCAGAATTCCCTTCAGAGAATTACATCACTATTAGGTTTGATTTTCCTTCTGTTGCAACTCCCCTTCATAGTTAGAACAACTTTTAATAAAGTAAAACTACACTTAAAGTTTTCAGGAGGGTGAGGGCAGATAAATGACATTTTGAAATTATTCTCCAAATAAATAACAATACTTTATGCTTGCTAAAGACCTCATAAAGATAAAAGATAACTTATGTTCTTACCCAAGTGCATTTAAATTTCTCTTTCTGAGTCTTCAGAGAACATAATTAAAGGGGTCAAAAACTGCCAAGAAAAGAGCTTAGGTTTTCTATAATAATCATTTGCAAAGAATCTTTGCTTTCCTTTCAAAG
This sequence comes from Antechinus flavipes, assembly GCF_016432865.1. Taxonomy (NCBI): domain Eukaryota; kingdom Metazoa; phylum Chordata; class Mammalia; order Dasyuromorphia; family Dasyuridae; genus Antechinus; species Antechinus flavipes. Next base: position 92,238,718 of record NC_067400.1, read on the forward strand.
GATAATCAAGAATAAAGAAATAAACCCCTCTACAGAAGGCATGAAGAAACCCCTTAACAAGCTAGACAAGAAAGTTGTTGGCAGCAAGGTGCCTCTTCTAAGAACCAAGTAATTGCTAAGCGATACTTAGGTGCAGTTATTCCATCCTCTCTGGAACAATTTCTTTTCCTGTGAACTCTATAGGAATCTGGTATAAATGATGTCAAGTGAAAAGGTATTAAGATATATCATGTAGATACACCTTTATTATACAGAGGGGAGTTTCATCATTAAAGCTCACATAGATCCTGAAAGTAGCCACATAGTTGGTAGGCAATTGAATTCCTGGTTAGATTTTCATTTCTGCAGTGAAATTTTGGTGAAGTGTTGAAACATTGAAGTATGTTTGTATGTGTGTGGGAAGCTAAGTTGAACAAGAGAAATCCAACTAAAATCATGAATTAATAGTCTGAGAAATTATAAACTTGAACCAGAAAAATTACTTATTTAGGTAAGTTTAAAAGAAAAAAAAAAAAGATGTTGGGCTTAGTATTTTCTGGGCAGAAAAGAAAGTTGATTTGATGAAACCAACAAGAATGGTAGAGTAGTTAGAGGGCAATTATTCTGTAATGCCAACCCATGGTCATTGAAGTAGTTCAGCAGAATTAAAGCCAGCTACAATTGAATTCTTTCTTTATTTTTTTCTAACTGAACAACGGCAGTTTTCATCCTAGAGCCCCAGTGAAAGACTTTGTCAATAAATCTTCTCCTGACGGGGCATTATTCACTCTCCAGTCTTGCATCTGTCATCCTGAGTAAATCCAATCGGGAAGTTACTGTTTTTTGAGTGCTTGCTCTAGCATTTTCAGTGTTTATTTTCATTAATTTACAAATGTGTGAATACTGAATCTATGTTTGAAACAGTTTTCCCTTGTCCTTTTATAGCATACTTGTATATTTAATATCAGTTCTCAGGTAGCAATTATGTCCTAGTTTATATGCATGCTTTCATGATGATATTATCTATTAGTACTTCAAGAGCTAAGATCCCTAAGTCTATCTATATGGTATATCTCTTGAATATCAAGAAATTGATCCTTATTTAGATAACTTAAAACTAAGCATCATGCATGGGAAAATGGCAGCAGTCCCTGCCCTTTAATTCAAGCAATCAATATCTGGAGGGTGATTGCTCAAAGACAATAACAAAAATGTATTTGATGATCAGAATTCTCTATCTCTCTGCTCTTTCTAAAAACAGATACCATGACATAAAAATCCATAGCTTTGCTTTTTTACTTGCAGAGACAGAACAAAAGACAGTGTTTTGATGGTTTTCTATTGTTTTAACTACTTATAATGTCCAAATTTTTTTCACCAAAGCCAAATGAGATGGAAAGTCATTTAAATAAAAGACAACCAACCCTGAGAGAATTTTTGGATTCAAATAAAAATTATTTTTTGATTTTTAAATTAAAAAAAAAAAAGGGGGAAATTGGAATTAGCTTCCAATGGGAGCAGGCATCCTGTGAAGAAACCATATTGATTTTATTATGGTCTTATGAACATGTCAAGTTGTAATTAGCTGTTTACTGAACTACTTTGGCAGAAAAATTCTGCAGGCTTTCAGTTATTCAGTGATAATATAACCTCCTGGACAGTATCTATACCTCAGGCCTTACTAAATATATGACCTGGGAAATTCTCATTTATGGCTCATCTGCAAAATAGGATTTGGAAGGATTTGATAGCCCCTCCTGTCTTTTCCATATCAAAATCTATGAGATAATGATGAAGATAATGATAAGGAATAGTGTATTAGGAAGATATTTGCAATAAAAGTTAGGTTAAAGATTCCTTGGGCATTGTCCTTCCAGGGGCTGAAGGACTGTGTCTTCCGCCAATATTCAGACTCAAGAATCTTGGTAGTTCACCAAGATCAATGTGAAAACTAACATTAATAATGACCTTGAGTTATGTAACATATAAGCCACATATCTCCTCTCAGTATAAATTGGACCTGGGCAAGTTTATATGGAGGTAGAAAAACTTTTTTCCTCCTTCAATCTTATCTCCTCTAATTGGTTTTATTGAATAATAAAACTAATTAGAAAACTTCTGAAAGTGTTGATCTGGTTTAAAATTAAAACTGGTTATAAATTCATTTTTTTCTCTCTCACACTTGACTCATGTGCTGATTCTTTTCTAACTTCTTTCTTGACTTTTTTGTTTAAAAAACACAGAGTAAGTAATGTCTTTCACAATAAGAAGGATCTAGGACATGTTTTATTCTTGAACCTGACACTATACAAGCAGCAGAGATTCTTAGCCCTTAAAATTTTTTTTTAAAAATTCTTCATATATACATATTATTTTGATCATGTCTCTTCATTTTTCCTCCTCTCCTAGGTCCAGTGTGAGGAATTCAACACTATGGAGGTACAGACAGTCACAAGTGTTGAAAACACAAACTACCTCTTGGGAACTCAATCACCATTTGATTTAATGTTGACTGTTTAATCATATTATAAACTTCTTCACCAACAGGTTTGTGTAATTGCCTCTTTAGCAGAAAAGAGTAAACAGCTTACCTTGCAACTCCTATTCCGTTAAATAGGCTATTACATTCCTGGAAACATCCAAAGGTTTGTCAGCACTTTCATTATCAATTTCCATTTTCTAGAGTTGATAGTATGGCCATAAAATTTTACTCTGGGCTGAAAATTGGCATATAATGTCTTAACCTTGAAGTAAACATGGTGGTGCTGGCATTTTAAGTTTCTCTTGTTCCCAGTTCACATTAATCATATTCTTATTTCCCAAAAGATATCAACTAACATCATGGGACCTCTAAGTATATTCTTTCCAGTGCAGAAATCAGGACAACACAGTTGACAACCAAAAGTAGGATCTTTACAGTTCAACAGTCACCCTGTTTTACCTCAATTGCCAGAGGCGACTGTCTGTTTCATAGCCAATTATAGCTCTCCTGAATATTGTTGCTGCCTATTTTGAAGAAGAATTATATAATGCACATGTATAAGTATGTTTGTTTATATAAATATATGAGAATTAGAAAAACATATTCTCATATGACAGATGCTATGTTTATTTAATATAAAAATAGGAAAAAAAGAATGTATCAATAAATATTTGAATCTAAAATATAGATTAATTGGCATAGGTGTTATAGTCAAAAGAAGTTATCAAGTCTTAAACTTCATTGGTTGCAAAAACAATTGGTTCTCACAGATGCTCTTTTTGACTTCTTCAGCAAAAATCCCGTTAGGCTTTTTTTTTCATAGAGAAAGTTTATGCCCCTGACAAGTACACTAATGTGACAGATCAGATGGCTCATCATGTTGGAAATCCATTTTAACTTACTAATACATCGAAAATAGTTCTGTGAATAAGTGCTGAACAGTGTTGATGGTTCTGCTAATTCTATTCTATCTTGACTTCAGGGGCAGAAGCACATTTTAGAGGCAGAAAAAAGAAGTATATTCATTTTAAAGAAAAGAATAATTGTATTAGCTGGAATAGAATGAAACCTGGCTACTATTCTTTCCTTTTCTACTTTTGCATTTACAGCCATCATCATCATCATCATCATCATCATCATCATCAAGAATTTAATGTGTATCCCCTAGATACAATGGGGATGCATACTTCCTAAGGACACTTAAATATGAGAACCATAGACACCATCAATGTGACTGAATTGTAAGCAGCATTATCAACATAGTATTTTAAACATGGTATTTTCAATGATAGACTGAAATGACTACACAGTTATTTGAGCTATTAAAAAGTAAAAATACACTATTGACCAAAATCGGGGCTGTTTTTATTAATTAAAAATGACCTCTTTTGTAACTTAAAAAATATGCATTTATGTGTGTGTGTGTGTGTGTGTGTGTGTGTGTGTGTGTGTGTGAGAGAGAGAGAGAGAGAGAAAGAGAGAGAGAGAGAGAGAAGAGACAGAGAGACAGAGACAGAGACTGAGATAAAGACAGAATATAAATTTATATACCATCACCATAGTTATTAACAAGTACAGTCAATGCTTAAAAGAAGCTGCATTATCTAAATTGGGGGTAGGGACAATAGAAGAGCATTAAATGTATGTTTCTTTTGGGAAAGGCTAGACTGGTATAGCAAGGATAGCCCTAACATCAGATAAAGCAGACCTAAACCTTATATTTGAAAACATTGCAAATGAATAAATAATTCCATCCATAAAGTGGGGGTGTTCATCCTTGCACTTTCTCCCAGAGGCATCCTATGTAAAGTGCTTTGTAAATTTACAAGTTCTATAGAAATGGGGACATGCCTAGCATAAACACTAAATAAATATTAAGTTAACTTGAAAATAATCTCCTCCTACTATATTTCCTCATATAGATGGAAACTCAGCAGAACCTCATGGTGAATAGTTTATGTCAAAATATTAAAAAATCTTTTTAATCTGAAACTTTTGTAACTTCCTCCATTGTGGGAAAGATATGAATTGGAAATGGAGTGCAAAGTACCATTGTAGTGAGATAAATATGTACAGAATAAATATTTAACTCAAAACTCTGAAACTGTAGTCTTTCCTCAGAAAAACCTACATAAAAGATCATGGATAGAGGCAGTTGAGAATATGAATTGAGCTATGACAGTCCTGTATGAGTGATTTCAAAGCTAAACTGGGCTACTCCACAGATTGATGTCTCAGATGCTAACCCATCATTCCCCATTTGGATGGTTCTCTTATCCTGGGCTGCTCTGCTCCTCTTCTGGGCCAAATCTACTACATTGTCAAGGTATTCTAGTGCCTTTTGCATTGGCAGATATTTTGGAGAGATTTATTTTAGGGCTGATCTAAAAAGAAAAAAAAAAACAAACAAAAAAGCAAAAAAAAAAATAGTGATTAACGATCAGCCTGTGAAAAGCAAAGTTATCTCTCAATGTGCTCAATGTTTTCTACTCAAATGTTTTCTTTTGAAGGAGCATCCTCCTGATCTCTCTTGGTCTCTGTTTCCTCCTTTTCTATGTCAGTCTTTCCTCTACTATGTATGTATCTTGTATATCCATTATAGATATCATAGGATCTTAGGAGCCTAGACTTAGAGCTGGAAAGTATTCTAGCTTCAACTCCCTCATGAGACTGATTGCATAAAAGCATAGTTCTTAATGCATAGAAAGCCATTAATGATCATTGACTGACTGAAGGATTGATTGAAGATAAAACACTAGATTTCAAACCAAGGCTAAAGTCCTTGGAAGCAGATTTTCTAAGATTAATATAAATAGTGATGGAGGAGTTTACTTAGAATAGAAAGCTGAGGAATTTTGTATTTGCTATTGAGTTTGAGGTGATCTAAGGATATAGAGTTAGGGACAACCTATGACCAAAAGTCAATATGGATAAGCTTTCAGAGAAAAAAATAATACTTAACTTTTACATAGTCATTTAAGATCATTTGATTCACAGAAGATCTAGAACCTAAATGTTGTTATCCCTAATGCATCCATGAGAAAAGTGAGCCTGCGTAAGTTAGGGGACTTTCCTAGGGTCACACAAGTAGCAGATGACTGAGGCAGGATTTGAAGACTTCTTGACTCCAAGTCCATCATTGTAATTCCCTATTCCACCTACAAAGACAGTTGTATAGTCCAGAGCAGTATCCATGATTGACATTCAATAAAGGGAAATTTCTAGAGTAGAATACACTAGTACCAGTCAAAGAATTACAAAAAGAAAATTTGAAGATGACAGTAATATAAAAGTTAGAGGTGATCTTGTATCTGTTTTGTATGATTTGTGTATATATGTAGGCAAGCTCCTTGAGGATAGGAACTATTGTGTTTGTTTGTTTGTTTGTTTGTTTTTTATTTGTAGTATTCATCTAGCATTATACCAGACACTTCATAAGCACCTAATAATTTTTGATTGATTGATCAAGCAAAAAACAAAGGAAAAAACCTCATGTTATAAATTACCACAAAAAGTATATAAAAGTGCATATATACAATATATATTATATGTCTACATATAAATAATATAAAATATTTATTTTAATCTAAATATTATCAATTATAAATGTTAATATTATTAATAAATAAATATAAATAATACATAAAGATACATATACATGTCTTAATGGATGAAAGAACTAGAATAAAAGTGGGTGTCCATTAGTTGAAATGGTTCATGAAATGTGGCATACATATGCAACAGGATTGTCTTTTGTTGTAAGGAACAACAAAGATGAAGAATTCAGAGGAATAAGAAGACTCACATGAACTAAGACAAAGAGAATTTAGTAAAATCAGAAGAATAATTTTATATATATGTGTGTGTGTGTGTGTGTGTGTGTGTGTGTATATATATATATATATATATATATATATATATATATATGCTAATGAAAAGGAAAACAACACTGAAAAATTTGAAAACTGATTGCGCCAATGAACAATAATGCCAGGAGACTAATAGTTTGACATGCTTTCTGCTTCTCATCAGAAAGATTGTGGAAAATAGGTATAGAATGAGCACACATTATCAGACATGCCTGATGTGTTGATTTGTTTAGTTTGACTTGTACATCTTTTTTTGTAAGTGATGGTGATATGAAAAAAGGACATCAATAAAATATTGAAAAACAATAAATGAAGTCAAGCTATTTAATAACATCATAATTACTTTTCCAAAATCTATGGAACTTGGCAATCATAGCAGGAAATTGGATCATAAAAGATTTTGGTCCCCGTGAGGTTATGCTCTTTTTAACTAAATCCATATAAAGTCTATTTCTACTGTTCCTTTTTAAAAATTGATCTTTCCTTTAGTTTTACATCTCCCCTAGCACCTAATATGGTTATTTTCCTGATTTCCTTATCATCTCTACTACTACCCCACTAATGACTTCTCCACAGTAATCCTTAATAAAGGTTTATCAAATGGAAGATCATAGTTTTTTGTTAGCACAAGGATCTTGTTCAGTTTCTTCATTTTATAAATAAGGAAATTGAAGCCTATAATGTCTAAGTCATTTACCCAAGGTCAGATACTTAGAGACAGAACTAGAATTTAGAGGTCATTTGACTCCATTCAGCTTATGTTAAGCACAAGCTGTGTTCAAATTAAATTACTACATTAGGTATTAGAGGTAGTCTTAAAAAAATTTGTTCAGTGCTTTTTTCTATTATTTTAAGAGTTTACTTCTTTATCTTTGTTTCTAAACTAAGCAATGCTATCAGACTTTTGATATTTTATACCATTACCATCTCTCCATTAATTCTAAGAGAAAATACAAAATGACTGAAACTACTTCAATCAATTTCTTCATTTACCAAATTTCAGTTACTGAGGCCTTCAGAACTGAATTCAATCAATTCCTTATACACTTTAGTGAAATCTTTTTTGCTTAACAATGGTTTTTAGCCCATCCATTCATTACAAGTGCTATTTCCTTCAGTAATTAAGGCATATTGCTTCAATATATTTTTTTGGGGGGGAGGGGTTATAAAGACAGAGGTCAAAATCCTAAGTCTTAAAGGCTCTATCTATTAAATACTAACCTTTAAAAGTACTTTTATCCACCCTCCTTTTTTTTTTTAAATTAATAAAAGGAGTATTAAATATAGGTATTTTGGTCACTTTTGTCCTTGACTGCTGTAAAGCTCCTTATAAAGACATTCATCTTCTTAGACATACATTGTTTACTCTCTAATTGTGTTCTCACTAACTGATTTTCATCTTTATTAGAGTTTGACCTGGATAACTTGCCCATTTTTGGTTTAGAACTTCCTCTTGGAGCCTCTGCTATCTTGATTCATAAGTATTTTTGTGTGGGCTATAGTATCTAGGAAAGATGCAATCATGCTTCACTTTATCTTTTGTTCATCTTTCTAACCAATCACTTTCCTATCATTCATGTATCATTTCTCACTTTTCCATGTTCCATCAAAATTTTCCAGTTCTGGAATCACATCAAATCAATGCTAGCACCATTTCTACTAGAAAAAGTATGTCACTCTGCTCCCTTATAATTACACTTAGTAATCTTATAAATTTACTTTCTTTTAAAGACTTTTCAATTTTTTTCTAAAATTGATTTTTATCCTGACTTTAAACACTATATAAAATGGATATTTATGTATTAAAATTATTTTAAAATATGTTTATATATACATACATAAATACATACTTTTGTGCCATAGTTCCCTTTTGATGTCTTGACCTAGTTTCCCCATTGTCCTATTTACTTACTCTGCCTCAGGTATAACCTTTCCCTCTTAATGTTTGATGAGATAAAGGTCTACTTCAATTGCTCTTTCCCCAAACCCCAGGCTATAATCATTCCCTCTTAAATGATTGATGAGATAAAGGTTTTATATCTTTAGGTTATAGACATTCCTTTGTAATGTTTGACAGGATAAAGGTTTATCCATTTTAGATGTCATTAGAATATCAGTAACCTCCCTCCATTGTGTCATCCTGGGGACCTACCCCCCTCTTTCCCACTCCCCCTCCCGATTAGGTTATCCCGACCCAGGTACCTCCCCCATTATGTCATTGTTCTTGTTATCCTATAAAAAAGCTTGCCCTCTGATACATAATTGCTGGACTCTTTGAGATGATAGTCTTGTCCAACCCTGGGACCAAACATGGATCTATTGGTCCCAGTATCTCTCTCCATTTAATAAACTATTGAATTGGTCTCTAATTTCTGTCTTGCTCAGTTTCTTCGGCATTTGGAGGCTCCAGCGAGATAATTAGAAAATGAGCAGGATTAGAGATAAGAGATTTTCGGGTCTCTGCCTTGGGCAGAGCGGCTGCGGATCTGAATTCTTGGCCTGGAAAGGCCGGCCCTCCTGGATTTTTTTCCAGAGCCTCCTGGAAAGAGAGCAGTTTCCAGCCACAACAACCTGATGGTAGACACCCCCATTTCAGCCACAGGAGAGTAATTCTGTCTGGGTACCTTTTGGGGTACCATCTGATTATGTTTTAAGACCTGTTTTGTTTGGTATGCTAGCATCTGGATTCCCAGAATTATGAAATGCTGATGGGCATAGATTCTGGGAGTGGGGTCTTCTGTATGCAGGGGACCCTACCTGGGTGTCTCCTAAGACACATCTGGTTCTGTGTGCCAGTTGGCACAACTCTGGGCATTCCAGAGTATAACCCTGGGTGTTTTTTAAAGACATCATTTGGCTTAGCCTTGATTAGTGTCTAACTGGATGTGGTTGTCACTATCGGGGTATCCTTTTTAAGGCACCATTTGGCTTGATTCTTGATTAGTGTCTAATCGGAGACAGTTGTCACTATTGGGGTGTCCTTTTACCAAACGAACCCCAACCTTTTCAGGGCACTCAGAACCTATCTGGGTTTTGAGCTGTTCGGGCAGTATTTTTTCAGGAAGAATCTGCATTCCTTCTTTCGTCTCACCTCTATCTCTAACGGTAGCGGGAAGAATATCTGCATTCTGTCTCACCCTACTTACCAGGAAATCCAGAACTCTGGACAAGGTAAAAGACTTTTTTTCTTTCTTTATCTTGCAGTGGACACCCAAGCCCGACCTCAGGGCTTGGGTCATTGTTGGAGCTCTAAGGCTCATGCACAATTCTTTACGAATTGCTGTGGATGACAAAAGGCCTTCTTTTGTCTGTCTCTGTCTCTAAGAGATACGAGAGAGGCTGCAAGCATTTGGAAAACTAAAAGATTTTTACCTGTCTAGACACTCCCCTGCCTCTAAAATCTTTCCTTGAGCAGATGCTTTGCTTGAGGAAACTCCCTCTGTCCAAATCCTTACCAGAGACAAAGCTCCTTCCTTTGCATCTCAATGCATTTCTAATCTTTTTTTTCCTCTGTCACCAGAAAGCCCTGCTCTCAGGCAGGGACTCTGAGACACAAGAGGAAGTGTCTCTTTTAACATCCCACCCAGACCAAGGAGACACATGGCTGTTCCAGGGGATCCCACCCTTCTGGGGGGTCCCAGGCCAGCGCTCTCTTTGATCTATTCTGGAGAAATAATTGGAGAAACTTAAGAGGAGCTGTGTTTGAGCCCTTCTCCCACTCCACTGTTAAATGCAATGGAGTCTCTAATGGTCAGGCTGTAGCCACGAGGAGAAAGGTCACTGAATTAGGGTGAGTTTAGAGAATGTTTCTACCCACGGCTGCTACTCCCTGGACAGGGGTAAGCAGTTTCATCTTCAGGTCTTGTTCTCCCAGCAAGATTTGGGGGCTTAACTGAGCTACCCCACCCTCAAGTTCCAGCATGGAACCGCCATTCGGGACGCACCGAGCCGGGCCTTTCCTCCCCCTTCTTCCATCGAGTGGGGAGTGTATACATTTGAAAACGAGACTCAGTTTCCCTGATTTGGTCATCCTGTATTAGAACAATACCCCTCCTGTCACAGCCTTTTAACTATAGAAGCCTCAGAATTACGCTTTTGCATGCGCAGGGCACTGTCTACAAAGACCGGGGATTTTAAGACGCCATTGGGCTTGGTTTAAATGTTAGTGTCCTACTGAATGTTGTAATTGTGTAGTCCAAGTGTGATCAGTGTTCTGAATGACTTGTATGTTATGCTTGTTTTGAGGCTTCAGGTTTGGATTATGCGAGGGAAGACTGGAGAAGACAAGCTCCCTCAGGGCTATTCTTTCCAGATAGCCCCTGGTCTGTGTTAAATGTTATATGGATGTTAGACAGTCTAGTTGTGTTCTGTGTAATTTGTTTGTCTGTTTTGTTCACTTAAGAGCTTTGTTAAATTTAAGAACAATGATCAGATTTGGGAATTAATTATTTTAGTATATAATGTATGGAACTTGGGGCTATGGAAGTGTTGAACCACCAAAATACACTGGGGTTCCAGAATTCTCCTAAGGTATGGATCGTGGCAGGAATATGGGTTGTTCTCCTAGTTCTCCAAAACACCAGGCTACGGAGGGCTAGAAGCAAGAAATTCGCTAACTCAAAAAGGCTGTGATTAAAAAAAGGCTTTTATTGTTAGAAAGACACCAAGATAATGCTCTCTTGGTGGGCAATATCAAGTGATTTTGCAAAGAGACATTTTCTAAGGACTTATTTTATACAGAAACAGAACAATAGAACAAAATAGGCAAGGCCACTTAAGTTTTGCATTCGAAGAGGTACATACTTTGGATAATCTTTCTTCCTGCTTCCAGAGGGTGTGGGACCATATAGGTTTGTGTATGAAAAGAATCTTTCTCTAGAGTTTCTTCCAGAGAATGTAAATTCATTTAAGTTTGTTTACATCACTTTACAGGGCTGTCCAGTTTCACTCTCATCAGAGGGTTGGGGTTTTACCCCAAAATAGATTTTGGGGTTTCAGGCTGGTGTGAGATGTCTCAAAAGTATTTGTAGGCTTATACCATCTCCAAATCAAGAGGCAAAGATTTTTTTTTTATTATTACACATTGACTTGTGGGCTAAAGTTCCAAAATGAACTTTTAGCAATTAAAAAAGGAAAATATTTCACTTATGGCAGACTAAATTCCTGATGAACTAACAATTGTGATACTCAGTAGGCAGGATAAATAGGAGTTAACCATTGTAAAGCTAGTAAGCAGCCTTAAAAAGTTAGCTATAACAAGGAGAAAGACATGATAAGGTTAGCAAAGTACTTAGAGAACTTGCTTCAGTAAGGTGAGCAGTTCTTGATGAATCTACAAAGAAGTGAGGTACACTTAGATGCTTTTATAGGAGAAAAATTAGCTTGGGGCCTTGATTTCAAACTTGGCCTTCTAATTATAAACTGTGACTCTGGGGTCACATCAATGCAAGGAATTGGACAAAGACTTCCAGTAGGGCCTACTGCAATAAAGATCCACTTAAGGTAATAAAAGGCCTACTTAAAATCACAAGGCCCACTTAAGAACTGAGATAATCCTGTCAGTAATACTTCCAGCTTCCCTCGGAGAGGAACTTGGACAGTCAAATTCAAGGCCTTTCTTGTTACTGTCTCTCTATAGTTCACTAAGCTACCAAGGATCTCGGGTCCTTTTTTGGGTTTTTCTTCATTCCAACACTTATATGCAAGTATATACAGACTATATGCAAGTATGTGTTCATGTTTACATGAATGAGTCTATACATATATTTTCAACAAATACAAACGTATATTTTTATACAGAGGCAGACATTGTTTTATATATATGTGTGTGTGTGTGTGTGTGTGTGTATATACACACACACACACATATGCATGTTATGCAAGTATGCATATATATGCATATATGCAAGTATGTGTTCATGTTTATACAAATGAGTCTATACATATATTTTCAACAAATACAAACGTATATTTTTATACAGAGGCAGACATTATATATATATATGTGTATGTATATACATACACATATATATGCATGTTATATACATACATACATACATATATATGAAATAGATCATAATGATATTGTATAACTCATATAAAGCCTACTTTGATTTTAAATTATAACATTTCTTTTTTTTGGATATCCTTTTCTGCATATTAAAAAAAAAAGGAGCTTTATTTATTTCTATTCTTACTTTTTTTTGTTTATTCCATTTCTTCATTCTTACCTCGCATTTCGATAACAAAAGGAAAAGAAAGCAAAGACCATGTCATTAATATTGATAGTCAAGAAAACAAATACCTAAATGATCTTTTGTGAAAGTCCAGGACTTATTTGGTATGTAGAGTTTATTACCTTTTTTAATGTGTAACATATTTTGTCATTAGTTCTCTGGAATCAGGATTTGTCCTAGCATTCATCAGATCTCTCAAATATTTAAAAAAATTTTTTTTTAGCTTTTTACATATATGCATAGTTTTCAACATTCACTCTTGCAAAACTTTGTGTTCTGAATTTTTTCTCCTTTCCTTGCCCAACTTAGACAGTAAGTGATCCAGTATATGTTAAAACATGTGCAATTCTTTTATACATATTTCCACAATTATTATGCTACATAAAAAAAAAAAAATTAGATCAAAAGGGAAAAAATAAGAAAAAAAACAAAAACAAAATGCAAGCAAACAACCACAAAAAGAGTGAAAGTGCTATGTTGTGATCCACATACTTCCCACTGTCCTCTTTCTGGGTTCAGATGGCTCTATCCATCACAAGGTCATCAGAACTGGCCATAATCACCTCACTGTTGAAGAGAACCACGTACATCAAACTTGATCATCATATAATAATTGCTGTTGCCATGTATAATGATCTTCTGTTTCTACTCACTTCACTTAGTATCAGTTCTTGCAAGTCTCACCAAGTCTTTCTGAAATCATCCTGCCAATCCTTTCTTACAGAAAAATAATATTCCTTTACATTCATATACCATAACTCACTCAGCATTCTCCAACTGATGGACATTCACTCAGTTTCCAGTTTCTTGCTACTATGAAAAGGGCTGCTACAAACATTTTTGCACATCTGGGTCCCTTTCCTTGTTTAAAAATCTCTGTAATACAATCCCAGTAAAAACACAGCTGGATCAAAGGGCATGCACAATTTGATAGTGGGCATAGTTCCAAATGGTTTTCCAAAATGGTTGAATCACTTCACAACTCCACCAACAATGTATTAGTATTCCAGTTTTCCCACATCTCCAACATTCATCATCATCTTTTCCTGTCATCTTAGGCGATCTGACAAGTGTGTAGTGGTGCCCAGTTGTTTTAATTTGCATTTATCTGATCAATAGTGATTTAGAGCATCTATTTATATGTCTAGAAATAATTTCAATTTATTCATACAAAAGTTGTCTGTTCATATCCTTTGTATTCTTATACATTTGAATCAATGCTTTTTATATTTTAGAAATTAGACCTTTATCAGAAAACATGAATGTAAAAAAAAATTTCCCAGTTTTCTGTTTCCCTTCTAAACTTGTCTGCATCGATTTTGTTTGTACACACACAAAAAATTAAACTTAATATAATTAAAATTATCCATTTTGAATTTCATAATATATTGGCCACAAATTCTTTCTTTCTCCACAGTTCTGAGAGGTAGGTTATCCTTTGTTCTTCATGAAACGATTTCAATATTACCTAATTTCTGCCATATTATTTTCCAGTTTTCCCAGCAATTTTGGTCAAATAATGAGTTTTTCTTCCAGAAACTAGGGATTATCAAACATTAGATTACTATAGTCATGATTATTGGGTCTTGTGAATCTAACCTATTCCACTGATTGACTGATTGTATTTCTTATTTAGCACCATACAGTTTTGATGACTGCTACTTTATAATATAGTTTTAGGTCTGGTACAGCTAGACTATCTTCATTTGTATTTTTTTCATTAATTCTTTTAAAATTTTTAACCTTTTGTTCCTCTAGTTGAATTTTGTTATTTTTTCTATCTCTATAAAGTAATTTCTTGGCAGTTTGATTGTATGGCATTGAATAAGTAGACCAATTTAGGTAGAATTGTCATTTTCATTATATTAGCTCTGCCTACCATGAGCATTTGATAGTCTTCCAATTGTTTAGATGTGACTTTATTTGTGTGGAAAGTGTTTTGTAATTGTGTTCCTCTAGTGACTGACTTTGTCTTGGCAGGTGGACTCATAAATATTTTATATTAGCTCCTGTTGTTTTAAATGGAATTTCTTTTTGCCTGCTGAACTTTGTTGGTAACATATAGAAATTGTGATGATTTAGGTGGGTTTATTTTGTATACTGCAAATTTGCTAAAATTGTTAATTGTTTCTAATACTTTTTAGTTGATTTTCTAAGATTCTCTAAGTATACCATCATATCACCTGCAAAAAGTAAGAATTTTGTTT